>NC_136921.1:97220367-98420367 GCF_949752795.1 Hyperoodon ampullatus
AAAAAACCTATCAGCTCACACCAGTCAGAATGGCCATCAGCAAAAATTCTGCAAACAATAAATGCTGAAGGGGTTGAGGAGAAATGCCTACCCTTGGTTCAACGTGGGACATGGTAAGAGCCAGTAATGAAAACAAAAATGAGGTGCCTTGTAAAGGTAAATACTGAGCTACCATTCAATCAAGCATACCCACTGCTGGGCCTATTGCCTGACAGGATGAGAATCAAAAATAAACAGGGTGGGCTTCACTGGTGCCACAGTGGTTGAGAGTATGCCTGCCGATACAGGGCACACGGGTTCGTGCCCTGGTCCGGGAAGATCCCACATGACGCGGAGCAGCTTGGACCGTGAGCCATGGCTGCTGAGCCTGAGCGTCCAGAGCCTGTGCTCTGCAATTGGAGGGGCCAACATAGCGCAAAAAAAAAAAAGACACAGGCTGGCAATCCTGCACTCCAGCAATATTTACCATAGCCAACACTTGGAAGCTACGAAAATGTCCATCATCAGAGGAATGCACAAAGAAGAAGTGGTCCATGTACACAATGGAATATGACTCCAATAAAAAAATATATAAATTCAATTTATGAATCAAACATAAGTAAGGAGACATCAGCTTTTAGGGGCACATTCCACTCTAATATATAACCGAGCAACACCACTGCCAGGATGGTCTATTTCCCTAGTTACCAGATTGGGAAAAGCAGAAATGCTGCCGCCCTCTGGCCGTTACCTGCAACAGCAGCTTTAAAACCTGTGCTATGGGTCACTTCATATGCACCAGTACTGGAGGGCTGTAAATGAAATCTGCCCTCAAAATGTCTTGAGGGAGGTAATGGCCAAAATATTTCTAAATGTCACACATACTTCACAAAAACAATTTGAAGAGGTAAGCTGTACTCACAGTTTGAAGAAAAAAAGGACATGCCACAAAGCTCGATTTCAAGGGATTATGAGACGCATGCAAATCCAACCACAAAGTGGTATCAGCTCACACTAGTCAGAATAAACATCAGCAAAAATACTACAAACAATAAATGCTGAAGGTGTTGTGGAGAATAGCATAACCTCAACTTTAAGGGGGATGGAACCTGGTAAGATCCACTAATGAGAAGAGAATGGAGGTGCCTCTACAAGGTAAACATCTTGCTACCATATGATCCAGCCGGCCCACTCCTAGGCCTACAACCTAAGAAGACAGAATTGGAAAGACACACGTAGGCAAATGTGCATTGCCACAACATTACAATAGCCATTACATGGAAGCAACCAAAAAGTCCATCAACAGATGAGTGGACAAAGAAGAACCGGTACATGTACAGACAGAATATTAGCCAAGGGAAAAAAGGACACAATGCCATGTGCAGCACCGTAGATGAGTCTAGAGGTACTCACGCGACTTGTAGTAAGTCAGAAAGAGAAAGACACATATCGTATGATATCACTTATAGGTGTTACCTAAAAATTGAGAGCAGTGAAGATATTTCCACAGAGAAGGGCAATCACAGATTCATTAAACAAACTTATGGTTCACCACTGGAAAGGTGTGAGGATTGGATACATTAGGATATTGGGGTTCACAGACATATACAAACACAGGTGAAATATATAATCACCAAAGACCTACGGAATACCAAGAGAAGACTAGTCAACATTCTGTCACAACGTACATGGGACGAGGATCCCAGGAAGAATTGACATATGTATATGTGTAAAAGAACCACATCTTCCACACCTACAACAAGCCAAATATTGTAATGAAATTTGCTGTGATAAAAAATAAAAATTAAATGAAAAAAACGAACAAGAAGTAGTGAGATATAATTTTAAGGGGCTTTCCTGATACATTCCATTCTAAATGACAACCTAGAACACGACTTCCATTGAGGCTCTGTTGCCCTAGTAACCAGATTTGGTAAAGGAGAACTGCTGCCACCCTGTGGCCGTTTCACACAACAGCAGCTTTAATCCCAGCACTAATGGTCAGTTGATATTCAAACTAATTGCAGGCCTGTAAAACACACCTGCCCTATAAATAAATCCTGGGGTCGTATATCGATCAAAACATTCAAAAGACGTGCACATTTCAAAACGACAGTTTCAAGAGACATATTTTATGCACATTAGTCTTCTGTTTCTTTTACTTTCCTTCTTTTTTGTTAACAAAATGGGAATGGAAAAAGGCTGAACATCAGGAATTAATAAAGCCATTCAAATCCAGTGTACAAAAAAGTTCACCTCACGGCCGTCAGAATGATCATCAGCAAAAAAGTCTACAAAGAATAAATGCTGAAGGGGTTTTAGAGAACTGCGTACCCTTTAGCTGTTGGTGGGATGAAACCTGGTAACAGCCAGTAGTGAGAACAGAATGGAGGTGCGTTTAAGGGTTAAAAGGGAGCTACCATGTGATCTGGTAGGCCCACTCATGGGCCTTTCACCTGATTAGACCAGAATCAAAAAGACACAGGCTGGCAATCCTGCACTGCAGCAACATGTACCATGGCCAAGACCTGGAAGAAACCAAAATGTCCATCAACAGAAAAATGCACCAAGTAGAAGTCGTCCATGTACACAATGGAATATTAGCCATGGAAAAGCATGGAACAGTGCCGTTGGCACCATCATAGAAGGATCTAGAGATAATCACCCAACTTGAAGTAAGAAAGAAACCAAAAGAGAGACATCTTATGACATCACTTATAGGTGTTATCTAAAAATTGATACCCATGAAATAATTTCCAAGAGACGGACACACATAGATTCAGAAAACCAGTTAATGTTTCACCAAATGGAAAGGTGTAAGGAATGTATGAATTAGGACATGGGGGTTAACAGATATGTACTAATACATATGAAATATATAATCACAAAGTGCCTATGGAATACGAAGAGAGGTCTACTCAACACTCTATAATAACATACATGGGAAAGGATCCAAAGAGGAATAGACAGATACATTGATAGGATGAACCAGAAACTGTACACCTAGGAGAATCTACATTTTTATCAAATTTTCTCGGATAATTAATAAAAATTAAATGTAATAAACAAACAACAATTTAGGAGATGTAAGCTCTTGGGGGTTTGTGCTGGCACATTCCCCTCTAATTTTCAGCTTACGAACACGATTTACAGGAAAGCTCTGTTGCCCAAAAACCCAGAGTTGGAAATGTAGAAATGCTGCCGCCTTGTGGCCGTTTCCCACAAGAGCGGCTTTAAACCCACAGCTAATGGTCACTTAACATTCACAAGGACTCAGGGCTGTAAAGGACACCTGCCCTACATAATTGTGCAGAGGGAGGGAATGGCCAGAAAAATTCAAAACTGGCAAATTTTTCAAGGAGATAGTATGGAGGGGTAAGTTTTACTCACTCATTTTCAAAAAAGAGGAAAATGGATAAAAGCTCAACATCAGGAATTATTAGACTCATGCAAATCTAACCTCCAAAAAGGTTTCAACTCACACATGTCAACTACCATCAGCTAAAAGTCTAAAAACAATAAATGCTAAACTGGTTTTAGAGAACTGTGTACCCTCTAGCTGCTGGTGAGATGTAAAGTGGTAACAACCAATAATGAGAACAGAAAGGAGCTGCATTTAAAAGTAAAAATTGAGCCACCATTCCATTCAGCAGGCCCACCACTGAGACTCTCACCTGAGAAGTCCAGAGTCGAGAAGGCACAGGCTTCAACAGCTGCACTGCAGGAATTTTCACAATAGCCAAGACACGGAAGCAACCAAAATACCCATCACCAGATGAGTGGAAAAAGAAGAAGTGGTCCATGTACACAATGGAATATTAGCCATGGAAAACAATGAAACACTGCTCTTTGAGGCACCATAGATGAGCCTAGAGATAATCACAGAACATGAGGTAAGTCGGAAAGCAAAAGTCATATCCTATGATATCACTTATAGGCGTTATCTAACAACTGACACAAATGAACATATTTCCACAGAGAAAGACACACACAGACTTAGAAAACAAACTACGCTTATCTAAAAGGACAGGTGGGGGGAATGGAAAAATTAAGATTAGGTTTACCATATGTGTACAAATACCTATTAAATATATATAACAAAAGACCGACCATATAGCAAGGGAGGCCTATGGAACACTCTGCAATAATTTACATGGGAAGTGGCTCTGTACATGAGTGTGTGTGTGTGTGTGTGTGTGTGTGTATATATATATATATATATATATATGTTATGCAAAAATGAACGAGGTTGTGTACACCTAGGTCAAACAGTATTCTAATCATTACCCTGATTTAAAAAACTAAAACAACGAACAAGAAGTAATGTGACATAAACTTATTGGGGTTTCTACTGGCACATTCCATTTTAATTTACAACCTAGGAAGAGGACTTCCAGAAAGGCTCTGCTGCACTAGTAAGCAGATTTGGGAATGGAGAAATGCTGCCTCCTTGTGGCCGTTTCCCAAAACAGCAGCTTTAAACCCAGTGCTAATGCTCACTAAATATTCACACTCATTACAGGCCTGTGAATGACACCTGCCCTCAAATACAATCCTGGGGTCGAAAATTGACCAAAAAATTCAAAAGAGGGCAACCATCCAAGAAGACTATTTCAAGAGGTTAATTGAACTCTCCGTTTTTTTTCTGTTTCTCTGTACAAGAAATTAAAAAAAGGAATGGAAAAAGGCTGAACATTAGGAATAATTAAAGATATGCAAATCCAAATAACAAAAACCTATCAGCTCACACCAGTCAGAATGGCCATCAGCAAAAATTCTGCAAACAATAAATGCTGAAGGGGTTTTGGAGAAATGCGTACCCTTGGTTCAACGTGGGACATGGTAAGAGCCAGTAATGAAAACAAAAGTGAGGTGCCTTGTAAAGGTAAATACTGAGCTACCATTCAATCAAGCATACCCACTGCTGGGCCTATCGCCTGAGGGGATGAGAATCAAAAAGACACAGGCTGGGTTTCACTGGTGGCGCAGTGGGTCAGAGTCCGCCTGCCAATGCGGGGGACACGGGTTCATGCCCCGGTTCCGGAAGATCCCACATGCCGTGGAGTAGATGGTCCCGTGAGCTATGGCTGCTGGGCCTGCATGTCCAGTGCCTGTGCTCTGCAATGGGAGGGTCCACGGCAATGAGAGGCCCTCGTAGAGCCAAAAAAAAAAAGACGCAGGCTGGCAATCCTGCACTACAGCAATATTTAACATAGCCAATACTTGGAGCTACGAAAATGTCCATCAACACAGGAATGCACAAAGAAGAAGTGGTCCATGTACACAATGGAATATGACTCCAATAAGAAAAATATAAATTCAATACACAAAGCAAACATAAGTAAGGAGACATCAGCTTTTGGGGGCACATTCCACTCTAATATATAACCGAGCAACACCACTGCCAGGATGGTCTGTTTCCCTAGTTACCAGATTGGGAAAAGCAGAAATGCTGCCGCCCTCTGGCCGTTACCTGCAACAGCAGTTTTAAAACCTGTGCTAAGGGTCAATTCATATGCACCAGTACTGGAGGGCTGTAAATGAAACCTGCCCTCAAAATGTCTTGAGGGAGGTAATGGCCAAAATATTTCTAAATGTCACACATACTTCACAAAAACAATTTGAAGAGGTAAGCTGTACTCACAGTTTGAAGAAAAAAAGGACATGCCACAAAGCTCGATTTCAAGGGATTATGAGACGCATCAAAATCCAGCCACCAAGTGGTGTCAGCTCACACTAGTCAGAATAAACTTCAGCAAAAATACTACAAACAATAAACGCTGAAGGTGTTGTGGAGAAGACCATAACCTCAACTTTAAGTGGGACGTAACCTGGTAAGAGCCACTAATGAGAACAGAATGGAGAGTCTTGTACAAGGTAAACATTTTCTTACCATATGATACAGCAGGCCCACTCCTGGGCCTATAACCTAAGAAGACACAATTGGAAAGACACAGGCTGAAATGTGCATTGCCCCAGCATTGCAGTAGCCATGACATGGAAGCAACCAAAAAGTCCATCAACAGATAAGTGGACAAAGACGAACTGGTACATGTACAGACAGAATATTAGCGAAGGAAAAAAAGGACACAATGCCATGTGCAGCACCGTAGATGAGTCTAGAGGTAATCACGTGACTTGTAGTAAGTCAGAAAGTGAAAGACACATATCATATCATGTCTCTTATAGGTGTGAACGAAAAATGGATACCAGGGCAGATATTTCCACGGAGAAGGGCAATCACAGATTCATTAAACAAACTTATGGTTCACCACTGAAATGTGTGAGGATTGGATACATTAGGATATTGGGGTTAACAGACATATACAAACACAGGTGACATATATAATCACCAAAGACCTACAGAATACCAAGAGAAGACTACTCAACATTCTGTCATAAGGTACATGGGAAAAGGATCCCAGGAAGAACAGACATATATATGTGTGTAAAAGAACCACATCTTCCACACCTACAAAAAGCCAAACATTGTAATCAAATTTGCTGTGATAAAAAATAAAAAATTAAATTGGAAAAACGAACAAGAAAGTAGTGAGACAAACTTGAGGGGCTTTCTCCTGGCACATTCCATTCTAAATTCCAATCTAGAACAGGACTTCCATTGAGGCTCTGTTGCCCCAGTAACCAGATTTGGTAAGGGAGAACTGCTGCCACCTTGTGGCCGTTTCACACAACAGCAGCTTTAATCCCAGCGCTAATGGTCACTTGATATTCAAAATCATTGCAGGCCTGTAAATGACACCTGCCCCTGAAAACAAATCCTGGGTTCGTACATTGACCCCTAATTTTAAAAGACGTCCGTATTTCAAAACGACAGTTTCAAGAGGCATATTTCATGCACATCTCTGTTCTGCTTCTTTTTCTTTCTTCTTTTTTGCTAAAATACGGAATGGCAAAAAGCATCCCTCAGAATGGGCGAAAATATTTGCAAACGAATCAATGCACAAAGGTTTAATCTCCAATATATATAAAGAGCTCATGCAGCTTAATATTAAAAAAGCAAACAACCCAATACAAAATGGGCAGAAGATCTAAAGAGACGTTTCTTCAAAGAAGACACAGAGATGGCCAAGACTCACATGAAAAGCTGCTCAACATCACTAATTATTAGAGAAATGCAAATCAAAACTACAATGAGGTATCACCTCACACCTGTTAGAATCGCATCATCAGAAAATCTACAAACAAAAAATTCTGGGGAGGGTGTCGACAAAAGGATCCCTCTTCCACTAGTGGTGGAAATGTAAATTGATACAGTCATGATGGAGAAGAGTATGGAGTTTCCTTACAAAAACTAGAAATAGAATTACCATATGATCCAGCAATCCCACTTCTGGGCATATACCCAGAGAAAACCATAAATCAAAAAGGCGCATTCACCACAATGCTCATTTCAGCACTATTTACAACAGCCAGGTAATGGAAGCAACCTAAATACCCAGAGACAGACGAATGGATAAAGATGTGGTACATATATAAAATGGAATATTACTCAGCCATAAGAAGGAATGAAACTGGGTCATGTGTAGAGACGTCGATGGACCTAGAGACTGTCATACAGAATGAAGTAAGTCAGAAAGAGAAAAACAAATATTCTATATTAATGCATATATGTGGAACCTAGAAAAATGGTACAGATGAACTGGTTTGCAGGGAAGAAATAGAGACACAGAGGTAGAGAACACACGTATGGACACCAAGTGTGGGAAGCCATGGGGTGGTGGTGGTGGGATGAGTTGGGAGATTGGGATTGACCTGTATACATGTATATGCATAAAATACATAACTAATAATAACCTGCTGTATAAAAAATAAATAAAATTAAATTTCAAAATTTTAAAAAATAAAATTTAAAAATAAAACAGAAAAAGTTCTTCCCTTCACACAGATGTATTTATATGAATGAATTATTTCCATGCTTATATCTATAAATAGAAAAAATAGGAATAAAATCTAACTTGAACCAAAAAAAAAAAAAAACCCCTGAACCCACCAGTTATACAATGGAAAACCCTATCAGGGCACTTGCTCCAGCGGTAAACAATTCTGAAATTGGTCAGAGGTGGGGAATCATCTCCCATACAGCCAGCAGCCCACTCCTACGCAAGGAGCGTCCTCATTGCAAAGCTGGGGGCCATGCCGAGGCATCTGTGAGTAACCGTGAGCTGAGCCCCAGGCCAGCTGCTGTTGAACTTTTCCCACCCTTCCCAGGTAAAACACCTGAATATGTACAAGGGCTTGAAAGCCTAGAGGAAGGGCCGTGGAGCCACACCAGCGACAGCACGCAGGCCAACTTGGTGCCTGCAGGCCAGCCAGGATGGTCCTGGCCCTGGGCGCTCTTCTGGAAGCTTTCCATTGCCCTGCCTGAGATACCCCTCCTGCCCCGGCCCCCACTGCTTTTTTCCTTCCTCACCTCTGTCCGGAGAGAAATTCCAGCGGAAGGTATGGGTGACACATCCTCTTCTTTACAGGTGGCAGCCTGGCAACTCCTGCGGAAAGTCCAGCAGAGACCCACTCACACCGGGCCACCCACAAAGCCGTGGCCCCTCACTCCCTCCCACCAGCACAGCCCCGAGACTGCTGACGGGGCAGAGAATATGGAGTCAGGCACAGCTTCAGGGGCTATTGCTGCCTGCAGCGCTGTTTATATTGACATCAACCCAGGCACACCTGGGGAGGGCCAGACGGCAGAGTCAGGCTAACCAGGTGAGCTAATCCTCAGCCCTCAGGGAATCACATTGTTGAAAATGGACCTCACTAAGGCAGAATAGTAGCCAAGGAATAAAAGGACACAATGCCATTTGCAGCACCGTAGGTGTGTCTAGAGGTAATCACGTGACTTGTAGTAAGTCCGAAAGTGAAAGACGCATATCATATCATATCTCTTATAGGTGTGACCGAAAAATGGATACCAGGGCAGATACTTCCACGGAGAAGGGCAATCACAGATTCATTAAACAAACTTATGGTTCACCAATGGAAAGGTGTGAGGATTGGTTTTATTATGATATTGGGGTTAACAGACATATACAAACACAGGTGACATATATAATCACCAAAGACCTACAGAATACCAAGAGAAGACTACTCAACATTCTGTCATAAGGTACATGGGAAAAGGATCCCAGGAAGAACAGACATATGTATATGTGTAAAAGAACCACATCTTCCACACCTACAACAAGCCAAACATTGTAATCAAATTTGCTGTAATAAAAAATAAAAAATTAAATTAAAAACACGAACAAGAAGTAGTGAGACAAACTTGAGGGGCTTTCTCCTGGCACATTCCATTCTAAATTCCAATCTAGAACACGACTTCCATTGAGGCTCTGTTGCCCCAGTAACCAGATTTGGTAAGGGAGAACTGCTGCCACCTTGTGGCCGTTTCACACAACAGCAGCTTTAATCCCAGCGCTAATGGTCACTTGATATTCAAAATCATTGCAGGCCTGTAAATGACACCTGCCCTGAAAACAAATCCTGGGTTCATATATCAACCAAAAAATTCAAGGGACGTCCATATTTCAAAACGACAGTTTCAAAAGTCATATTTTACACACATTAGTGTTCTGCTTCTTTTTCTTTCTTTCTTTTTTTGTTAAAAAAACGGGAATGGCAAAAAGCATCCCTGAGAATGGGCGAAAATATTTGCAAATGAATCAATGGACAAAGATTTAATCTCCAATATATATAAAGAGCTCATGCAGCTTAATATTAAAAAAACAAACAACCCAATACAAAAATGGGCAGAAGATCTAAAGAGACGTTTCTTCAAAGAAGACACAGAGATGGCCAAGACTCACATGAAAAGCTGCTCAACATCACTAATTATTAGAGAAATGCAAATCAAAACTACAATGAGGTATCACCTCACACCTGTTAGAGTCGGCATCATCAGAAAATCTACAAACAACAAATTCTGGGGAGGGTGTGGACAAAAGGATCCCTCTTCCACTAGTGGTGGAAATGTAAATTGATACAGTCACGGTGCAGAAGAGTATGGAGTTTCCTTACAAAAACTAGAACTAGAATTACCATATGATCCAGCAATCCCACTTCTCGGCATATACCCAGAGAAAACCATAAATCAAAAAGGCACATTCACCACAATGCTCATTTCAGGACTATTTACAATAGCCAGGTAATGCAAGCAAACTAAATACCCACAGACAGACGAATGGATAAAGATGTGGTACATATATAAAATGGAATATTGCTTAGCCATAAGAAGGAATGAAACTGGGTCATTTGTAGAGATGTCGATGGATCTAGAGACTGTCATACAGAATGAAGTAAGTCAGAAAGAGAAAAACAAATATTGTATATTAATGCATATATGTGGAACCTAGAAAAATGGTACAGATGAACTGGTTTGCAGGGAAGAAATAGAGACACAGAGGTAGAGAACACACGTATGGACACCAAGTGTGGGAAGCCATGGGGTGGTGGTGGTGGGATGAGTTGGGAGATTGGGATTGACCTGTATACATGTATATGCATTAAATACATAACTAATAATAACCTGCTGTATAAAAAAATAAATAAAATTAAATTTCAAAATTTTAAAAAATAAAATTTAAAAATAAAACAGAAAAAAGTTCTTCCCTTCACACAGATGTATTTATATGAATGAATTATTTCCATGCTTATATCTATAAATACATAAAAGAGGAATAAAATCTAACTTGAACCAAAAAAGAAAAAAAAAACCCTGAACCCACCAGTTATACAGAGGAAAACCCTATCAGGGCACTTGCTCCAGCGGTAAACAACTCTGAAATTGGTCAGAGGTGGGGAATCATCTCCCATAGAGCCAGCAGCCCACTCCTACGCAAGGAGCATCCTCATTGCAAAGCTGGGGGCCATGCTAAGGCATCTGTGAGTAACCGTGAGCTGAGCCCCAGGCCAGCTGCTGTTGAACTTTTCCCACCCTTCCCAGATAAAACACCTGAATATGTACAAGAGCTTGAAAGCCTAGAGGAAGGGCCGTGGAGCCACACCAGCGACAGCACGCAGGCCATCTTGGTGCCTGCAGGCCAGCCAGGATGATCCTGGCCCAGGGCGCTCTTCTGGAAGCTTTCCATTGCCCTGCCTGAGATACCCCTCCTGCCCCGGCCCCCACTGCTTTTTTCCTTCCTCACCTCTGTCCGGAGAGAAATTCCAGCGGGAGGTATGGGTGACACATCCTCTTTTTACAGGTGGCAGCCTGGCAACTCCTGCGGAAAGTCCAGCACAAACCCACTCACACCGGGCCACCCACAAAGCCATGGCCCCTCACTCCCTCCCACCAGCACAGCCCCGAGACTGCTGACGGGGCAGAGAATATGGAGTCAGGCACAGCTTCAGGGGCTCTTGCTGCCTGCAGCGCTGTTTATATTGACCTCAACCCAGGCACACCTGGGGAGGGCCGGCCGGCAGGGTCAGGCTACCCAGGTCAGCTAATCCTCAGCCCTCAGGGAATCACATTGTTGAAAATGGACCTCGCTAAGGCAGAATAGAAGTCAAGGAATAAAAGGACACAATGCCATTTGCAGCACCGTAGGTGTGTCTAGAGGTAATCACGTGACTTGTAGTAAGTCAGAAAGTGAAAGACGCATATCATATCATGTCTCTTATAGGTGTGAACGAAAAATGGATACCAGGGCATATATTTCCACGGAGAAGGGCAATCACAGATTCATTAAACAAACTTATGGTTCACCAATGGAAAGGTGTGAGGATTGGTTTCATTATGATATTGGGGTTAACAGACATATACAAACACAGGTGACATATATAATCACCAAAGACCTACAGAATACCAAGAGAAGACTACTCAACATTCTGTCATAAGGTACATGGGAAAAGGATCCCAGGAAGAACAGACATATGTATATGTGTAAAAGAACCACATCTTCCACACCTACAACAAGCCAAAGATTGTAATCAAATTTGCTGTAATAAAAAATAAAAAAATAAATTGAAAACACGAACAAGAAGTAGTGAGACAAACTTGAGGGGCTTTCTCCTGGCACATTCCATTCTAAATTCCAATCTAGAACACGACTTCCATTGAGGCTCTGTTGCCCCAGTAACCAGATTTGGTAAGGGAGAACTGCTGCCACCTTGTGGCCGTTTCACACAACAGCAGCTTTAATCCCAGCGCTAATGGTCACTTGATATTCAAAATCATTGCAGGCCTGTAAATGACACCTGCCCTGAAAACAAATCCTGGGTTCATATATCGACCAAAAAATTCAAAGGACGTCCATATTTCAAAACGACAGTTTCAAAAGGCATATTTTCCACACATTAGTGTTCTGCTTCTTTTTCTTTCTTTTTTTCTTTTTTTTTCTTTTTTCTTTTTTTCTTTTTTTATTTTTTATTAGTTTCTGCTTTATAACAAATTGAATCAGTCATACATACACATCTGTTCCCACATCCCTTCCCTATTGCGTCTCCCTCCCTCCCACCCTCCCCATCCCACCCCTCCAGGCGGTCACAAAGCACCGAGCTGATCTCCCTGTGCTCTGCGGCTGCTTCCCACTATATATCTACCTTACGTTTGGTAGTGTATATATGTCCATGCCTCTCTTTCGCTTTGTCACAGCTTACCCTTCACCCTCCCCATATCCTCAAGTCCGTTCTCAAGTAGGTCTGTGTCTTTATTCCTGTTTTACCTCTAGGTTCTTCATGACATTTTTTTTTAAATTCCATATATATATGTGTTAGCATACGGTATTTGTCTTTCTCTTTCTGACTTACTTCACTCTGTATGACAGACTCTAGGTCTATCCACCTCATTACAAATAGCTCAGTTTCGTTCCTTTTTATGGCTGAGTAATATTTCATTGTATATATGTGCCACATCTTCTTTATCCATTCTTCCGATGATGAACACTTAGGTTGTTTCCAGCTCCGGGCTATTGTGAATAGAGCTGCAATGAACATTTTGGTACATGTCTCTTTTTGAATTATGGTTTTCTCAGGGTATATGCCTAGTACTGGTATTGCTGGGTCATATGGTAGTTCTATTTTTAATTTTTTAAGGAACCTCCATACTGTTCTCCATAGTGGCTGTACCAATTCACATTCCCACCAGCAGTGCAAGAGTGTTCCCTTTTCTCCACACCCTCTCCAGCATTTATTGTTTCTAGATTTCTTGATGATGGCCATTCTGACTGGTGTGAGATGATATCTCATTGTAGTTTTGATTTGCATTTCTCTAATGATTAATGATGTTGAGCATTCTTTCATGTGTTTGTTGGCAGTCAGTATATCTTCTTTGGAGAAATGCCTATTTAAGTCTTCTGCCCATTTTTGGATTGGGTTGTTTGTTTTTTGCTATTGAGCTGCGTGAGCTGTTTATAAATTTTGGAGATTAATCCTTTGTCAGTTGCTTCATTTGCAAATATATTCTCCCATTCTGAGGGTTGTCTTTTGGTCTTGTTTATGGTTTCCTTTTCTGTGCAAAAGCTTTGAAGTTTCATTAGGTCCCATTTGTTTATCTTTGTTTTTATTTCCATTTCTCTAGGAGGTGGGTCCAAAAGGATCTTGCTGTGATCTATGTCATAGAGTGTTCTACCTATGTTTTCCTCTAAGAGTTTGATAGTTTCTGGCCTTACATTTAGGTCTTTAATCCATTTTGAGCTTATTTTTGTGTATGGTGTTAGGGAATGATCTAATCTCATACTTTTACATGTCCCTGTCCAGTTTTCCCAGCACCACTTATTGAAGAGGCTGTCCTTTCTCCACTGTACATTCCTGCCTCCTTTATCAAAGATAAGTTGGCCATATGTGCGTGGGTTTATCTCTGGGCTTTCTATCCTGATCCACTGATCTATCTTTCTGTTTTTATGCCAGTACCACACTGTCTTAATTACTGTAGCTTTGTAGTATAGTCTGAAGTCAGGGAGCCTGATTCCTCCAGCTCCGTTTTTCGTTCTCAAGATTGCTTTGGCTATTCGGGGTCTTTTGTTTTTCCAAACAAATTTTGAAATTTTTTGTTCTAGTTCTGTGAAAAATGCCAGTGGTAATTTGATAGGGATTGCATTGAATCTGTAGATTGCTTTGGGTAGTAGAGTCATTTTCACAATATTGATTCTTCCAATCCAGGAGCATGGTATATCTCTGCATCTATTTGTATCCTCTTTAATTTCTTTCATCAGTGTCTTATAATTTTCTGCATACAGGTCTTTTGTCTCCTTAGGTAGGTTTATTCCTAGATATTTTATTCTTTTTGTTGCAATGGTAAATGGGAGTGTTTTCTTGATTTCATTTTCAGATTTTTCATCATTAGTGTACAGGAATGCCAGAGATTTCTGTGCATTAATTTTGTATCCTGCTACTTTACCGAATTCTTTGATTAGCTCTAGTAGTTTTTCGGTAGCATCTTTAGGATTCTCTATGTATAGTATCATGTCATCTGCAAACAGTGACAGCTTTACTTCTTCTTTTCCAATTTGGATTCCTTTTATTTCCTTTTCTTCTCTGATTGCTGTGGCTAAAACTTCCAAAACTAGGTTGAATAAGAGTGGTGAGAGTGGGCAGCCTTGTCTTGTTCCTGATCTTAGTGGAAATGGTTTCAGTTTTTCACCATTGAGGACAATGTTGGCTGTGGGTTTGTCATATATGGCCTTTATTATGTTGAGGAAAGTTCCCTCTATGCCTACTTTCTGGAGGGTTTTTATCATAAATGGGTGTTGAATTTTGTCGAAAGCTTTCTCTGCATCTATTGAGATGATCATATGGTTTTTCTCCTTCAACTTGTTAATATGGTGTATCACATTGATTGATTTGCGTATATTGAAGAATCCTTGCATTCCTGGAATAAACCCCACTTGATCATGGTGTATGATCCTTTTAATGTGCTGTTGGATTCTGTTTGCTAGTATTTTGTTGAGGATTTTTGCATCTATGTTCATCAGTGATATTGGCCTGTAGTTTTCTTTCTTTGTGACATCCTTGCCTGGTTTTGGTATCAAGGTGATGGTGGCCTCGTAGAATGAGTTTGGGAGTGTTCCTTCCTCTGATATTGTTTGGAAGAGTTTGAGAAGGATGGGTGTTAGCTCTTCTCTAAATGTTTGATAGAATTCGCCTGTGAAGCCATCTGGTCCTGGGCTTTTGTTTGATGGAAGATTTTTAATCACAGTTTCAATTTCAGTGCTTGTGATTGGTCTATTCATATTTTCTATTTCTTCCTGAGTCAGTCTTGGTAGGTTGTGCATTTCTAAGAATTTGTCCATTTCTTCCAGGTTGTCCACTTTATTGGCATAGAGTTGCTTATAGTAATCTCTCATGATCTTTTGTATTTCTGCAGTGTCAGTTGTTACTTCTCCTTTTTCATTTCTAATTCTATTGATTTGAGTCTTCTCCCTTCTTTTCTTGATGAGTCTGGCTAATGGTTTGTCAATTTTGTTTATCTTCTCAAAGAACCAGCTTTTAGTTTTATTGATCTTTGCTATTGTTTCCTTCATTTCTTTTTCATTTATTTCTGATCTGATCTTTATGATTTCTTTCCTTCTGCTAACTTTGGGGGTTTTTTGTTCTTCTTTCTCTGATTGCTTTAGGTGCAGGGTCAGGTTGTTTACTCGAAATGTTTCCTGTTTCTTAAGGTGGGATTGTATTGCTAAAAACTTCCCCCTTAGAACTGCTTTTGCTGCGTCCCATAGGTTTTGGGTCGTCGTGTCTCCATTGTCATTTGTTTCTAGGTATTTTTTAATTTCCTCTTTGATTTCTTCAGTGATCACTTCGTTATTGAGTAGTGTATTGTTTAGCCTCCATGTGTTTGTATTTTTTACAGATCTTTTCCTGTAATTGATGTCTAGTCTCATAGCATTGTGGTCGGAAAAGATACTTGATACAATTTCAATTTTCTTAAATTTACCAAGGCTTGATTTGTGACCCAAGATATGATCTATCCTGGAGAATGTTCCATGAGCACTTGAGAAAAATGTGTATTCTGTTGTTTTTGGATGGAATGTCCTATAAATATCAACTAAGTCCATCTTGTTTAATGTATCATTTAAAGCTTGTGTTTCCTTATTTATTTTCATTTTGGATGATCTGTCCATTGGTGAAAGTGGGGTGTTAAAGTCCCCTACTATGATTGTGTTACTGTCGATTTCCCCTTTTATGGCTGTTAGTATTTGCCTTATGTATTGAGGTGCTCCTATGTTGGGTGCATAAATATTTACAATTGTTATATCTTCTTCTTGGATCGATCCCTTTATCGTTATGTAGTGTCCTTCTTTGTCTCTTCTAATAGTCTTTATTTTAAAGTCTATTTTGTCTGATATAAGAATTGCTACTCCAGCTTTCTTTTGATTTCCATTTGCATGGAATATCTTTTTCCATCCCCTTACTTTCAATCTGTATGTGTCTCTAGGTCTGAAGCGGGTCTCTTGTAGACAGCATATATATGGGTCTTGTTTTTGTATCCATTCAGCCACTCTGTGTCTCTTGGTGGGAGCATTTAGTCCATTTACATTTAAGGTAATTATTGATATGTATGTTTCTATTCCCATTTCCTTAACTGCTTTGGGTTCGTTATTGTAGGTATATTCCTTCTGTTGTGTTTCTTGCCTAGAGAAGTTCCTTTAGCATTTGTTGTAAAGCTGGTTTGGTGGTGCTGAACTCTCTCAGCTTTTGCTTGTCTGTAAATGTTTTAATTTCTCCATCAAATCTGAATGAGATCCTTGCTGGGTATAGTAATCTTGGTTGCAGGTTTCTCTCCTTCATCACTTTAATTATGTCCTGCCACTCCCTTCTGGCTTGTAGAGTTTCTGCTGAGAGATCAGCTGTTAACCTGATGGGGATTCCCTTGTGTGTTATTTGTTGTTTTTCCCTTGCTGCTTTTAATATGATTTCTTTGTGTTTAATTTTTGACAGTTTGATTAATATGTGTCTTGGCGTATTTCTCCTTAGATTTATTCTGTATGGGACTCTCTGTGCCTCCTGGAGTTGATTAACTATTTCCTTTCCCACATTAGGGAAGTTTTCAACTATAATCTCTTCAAATATTTTCTCAGTCCCTTTCTTTTTCTCTTCTTCTTCTGGAACCCCTATAATTCGAATGTTGGTGCGTTTAATGTTGTCCCAGAGGTCTCTGAGACTGTCCTCTATTCTTTTCATTCTTTTTTCTTTATTTTGCTCTGCATCAGTTATTTCCACTATTTTATCTTCCACCTCACTTATCCGTTCTTCTGCCTCAGTTATTCTGCTATTGATCCCATCTAGAGTATTTTTCATTTCATTTATTGTGTTTTTAATCGATGCTTGATTCATCTTTAGTTCTTCTAGGTCCTTGTTAACTGTTTCTTGCATTTTGTCTATCCTACTTCCAAGATTTTGGATCATCTTTACTATCATTATTCTGAATTCTTTTTCAGGTAGACTGCCTATTACCTCTTCATTTGTTAGGTCTGGTAGGTTTTTATCTTGCTCCTTCACCTGCTGTGTGTTTTTCTGCTTTCTCATTTTGCTTATGTTACTGTGTTTGGGGTCTCCTTTTTGCAGGCTGCAGATTCGTAGTTCCCGTTGTTTTTGGTATCTGTCCCCCATGGCTAAGGTTGTTTCAGTAGGTTGTGTAGGCTTCCTGGTGGGGGGGACTAATGCCTGTGTTCTGGTGGTTGAGGCTCGATCTTGTCTTTCTGGTGGACAGGTCCACGTCCGGTGGTGTGTTTTGGGGTGCCTGTGGCCTTATTATGTTTTTAGGTAGCCTCTCTGCTAATGGGTGAGGTTGTGTTCCTGCCTTGCTAGTTGCTTGGCATAGGGTGACCAGCACTGTAGCTTGCTGGTCGTTGACTGAAGCTGGGTGCTGGTGTTGAGATGGAGATCCCTGGGAGATTTTCGCTGCTTGATATTATGTGGAGCTTGGAGGTCTCTTGTGGACCCGTGTCCTGAGGTTGGCTCTCCCGCTTCAGAGGCACAGCACTGACTCCTGGCTGCAGCACCAAGAGCCTTTCATCCACCCAGCTCAGAATAACAGTGAGAAAAAGTAGAAAGAAAGAATTACTAGAAGAATGAAAGAGAGAGCGAAAGAAAGGAAGAAGGGAAGAAAGGAAGGAAGGAAGAAAGAAAGAAAGGAGGGAGGGAGGGAGGAAGGATGGAAAGAAAGAAGGAAAGAAAGGAGGGAGGGAGGGAGGAATGAAAGCAAAAGGAAGAGTGAATGGAAGAAGGGAGGGAGAGAGGAAGAAAAGAAAGAAAGAAAGACAGGAGGGAGGGAGGGAGGAAGGAAAGAAAAAGAAAGTGGAAAGAAGAAGGGTGGGAGGGAGGGAGGGAGGAAAGAAAAAGAAAGAAGGAAAGGAGGAGCGGAGGGAGGGAGGGAGGAAGGGAAGGTAGGAAAAAAAGAAAGAGCAGGTAAAGTAAAATAGAATAAAGTTTGAAATATAGTAGCGTTATTAAAATTAAAAAGTAATTATTGAAAAAAAAAACACGGACCGATAGAACCCTGGGACATATGGTGGAAGCAAAGCTATACAGAGAGAATCTTACACAGAAGATTACACATACACATTCACAGAAAGAGAGCAGGGGGAAAAATCAAAAATCTTGCTCTCCAAGTCCACCTCCTCGATTTGGGATAATTCGTTGTAAAAAGAGGAAAAGGGCGAGAAGTCTGAAATCTTGCTAAGTCCACCTCCTTAATTTGGGATAATTCGTTGTAAAAAGGGGGGAAAGTCTTAAATCTTGTCCTCAAAGTCCACTTCCTCAATTTGGGATGATTCGCTGTCCATTCATACACTCCAGATGCAGGGCACATCAAATGGACTGTGGAGCTTTAATCCACTGCCTCCGAGGCTGCACAGAGAGATTTCCCTGTCTCTGCTCTCACAACTCCCGGGTCTCAGCCTTGGACCTGGCCCCGCCTCTGCGCGTAGGTCGCCGGAGGGCGTCCGTTCTTCGCTCAGACAGGAGGGGTTTAAAGGAGCCGCTGATTCGGGGGCTCTGGCTCACTCAGGCAGAGGGGAGGGAGGGGAATGCCCTCTCCTCGCGCACCAGGCAACAAAAGGGAAAAAAGTCTCTTGCCTCTCCGGTAGCTCCAGACCCTTTCCCCGGACTCCCTCCGGGCTAGCACTAACCCCTTCAGGCTCTCTTCCTGCCGCCAGCCCCAGTCCTCTCCCTGCGCTCCGACTGAAAGCCGATACCCGAGCCTCAGCTCCCAGCCCCGACCGCCCCGGTGGCCGAGCATACAAGCCTCTCGGGCTGGTGTGTGCCTGAGGGCACCGATCCTCTGTGCCAAAATCTCTCCGCTTTGCCCTCCGCACCCCTGTTGCTGTGCTGTCCTCCGCTACTCCGAAGCTTCCCCCTCCACCACCTGCAATCTCCGCCCGCGAAGGGGCTTGTAGTGTGTAGAAACCTTCCCTCTTTCACGGCTCCCTCCCACTGGTGCAGGTCCCGTCCATATCCTATTGTCTCAGTTTATTCTTTTTTTCTTTTGACCTACCCAGGTATGTGGGGAGTTTCTTGCCTTTTGGGGGGTCTGAGGTCTTCTGTCAGCGTTCAGTAGGTGTTCTGTTGGAGTTGTTCCACGTGTAGATGAATTTCTGATGTATCTGTGGGGAGGAAGGTGATCTCCGCGTCTTACTCTTCCGCCATCTTCCTCCGGCTCCCTTTCTTTTTTTCTTAAAAAAACGGGAATGGCAAAAAGCATCCCTTAGAATGGGCGAAAATATTTGCAAACGAATCAATGGACAATGGTTTAACCTCCAATATATATAAAGAGCTCATGCAGCTTAATATTAAAAAAACAAACAACCCAATACATAAATGGGCAGAAGATCTAAAGAGACGTTTCTTCAAAGAAGACACAGAGATGGCCAAGACGCACATGAAAAGCTGCTCAACATCACTAATTATTAGAGAAATGCAAATCAAAAGTACAATGAGGTATCACCTCACACCTGTTAGAATCGGCATCATCAGAAAATCTACAAACAACAAATTCTGGGGAGTGTGCGGACAAAAGGATCCCTCTTCCACTAGTGGTGGAAATGTAAATTGATACAGTCACGATGGAGAAGAGTATGGAGTTTCCTTAAAGAAACTAGAAATAGAATTACCATATGATCCAGCAATCCCACTTCTGGGCATATACCCAGAGAAAACCATAAATCAAAAAGGCACATTCACCACAATGCTCATTTGAGCACTATTTACAAGAGCCAGGTAATGGAAGCAACCTAAATACCCAGAGACAGACGAATGGATAAAGATGTGGTAGATATATAAAATGGAATATTACTCAGCCATAAGAAGGAATGAAACTGGGTCATTTGTAGGGACGTCGATGGATCTAGAGACTGTCATACAGAATGAAGTAAGTCAGAAAGAGAAAAACAAATATTGTATATTAATGCATATATGTGGAACCTAGAAAAATGGTACAGATGAACTGGTTTGCAGGGAAGAAATAGAGACACAGAGGTAGAGAACACACGTATGGACACCAAGTGTGGGAAGCCATGGGGTGGTGGTGGTGGGATGAGTTGGGAGATTGGGATTGACCTGTATACATGTATATGCATAAAATACATAACTAATAATAACCTGCTGTATAAAAAAATAAATAAAATTAAATTTCAAAATTTTAAAAAATAAAATTTAAAAATAAAACAGAAAAAAGGTCTTCCCTTCACACAGATGTATTTATATGAATGAATTATTTCCATGCTTATATCTATAAATACATAAAAGAGGAATAAAATCTAACTTGAACCAAAAAAGAATAAAAAAACCCTGAACCCACCATTTATACAGAGGAAAACCCTATCAGGGCACTTGCTCCAGCGGTAAACAATTCTGAAATTGGTCAGAGGTGGGGAATCATATCCCATACGGCCAGCAGCCCACTCCTACGCAAGGAGCGTCCTCATTGCAAAGCTGGGAGCCCTGCCGAGGCATCTGTGAGTAACCGTGAGCTGAGCCGCAGGCCAGCTGCTGTTGAACTTTTCCCACCCTTCCCAGGTAAAACACCTGAATATGTACAAGGGCTTGAAAGCCTAGAGGAAGGGCCGTGGAGCCACACCAGCGACAGCACGCAGGCCAACTTGGTGCCTGCAGGCCAGCCAGGATGGTCCTGTCCCAGGGCGCTCTTCTGGAAGCTTTCCATTGCCCTGCCTGAGATACCCCTCCTGCCCGGCACCCACTGCTTTTTTCCTTCCTCACCTCTGTCCAGAGAGAAATTCCAGCGGTAGGTATGGGTGACACATCCTCTTCTTTACAGGTGGCAGCTTGGCAATTCCTGCAGAAAGTCCAGCAGAGACCCACTCACACCGGGCCACCCACAAAGCCGTCGCCCCTCACTCCCTCCCACCAGCACAGCCCCGAGACTGCTGACGGGGCAGAGAATATGGAGTCAGGCACAGCTTCAGGGGCTATTGCTGCCTGCAACGCTGTTTATATTGACCTCAACCCAGGCACACCTGTGGAGGGCCGGCCGGCAGGGTCAGGCTACCCAGCTCAGCTAACCCTCAGCCCTCAGGGAATCACATTGTTGAAAATGGACCTCGCTAAGGCAGAATAGAAGCCAAGGAATAAAAGGACACAATGCCATTTGCAGCACCGTAGGTGTGTCTAGAGGTAATCACGTGACTTGTAGTAAGTCAGAAAGTGAAAGACACATATCATATCATATCTCTTATAGGTGTGACCGAAAAATGGATACCAGGGCAGATATTTCCACGGAGAAGGGCAATCACAGATTCATTAAACAAACTTATGGTTCACCAATGGAAAGGTGTGGGGATTGGTTTCATTATGATATTGGGGTTAACAGACATATACAAACACAGGTGACATATATAATCACCAAAGACCTACAGAATACCAAGAGAAGACTACTCAACATTCTGTCATAAGGTACATGGGAAAAGGATCCCAGGAAGAACAGACATATGTATATGTGTAAAAGAACCACATCTTCCACACCTACAACAAGCCGAACATTGTAATCAAATTTGCTGTAATAAAAAATAAAAAATTAAATTAAAAACACGAACAAGAAGTAGTGAGACAAACTTGAGGGGCTTTCTCCTGGCACATTCCATTCTAAATTCCAATCCAGAACACGACTTCCATTGAGGCTCTGTTGCCCCAGTAACCAGATTTGGTAAGGGAGAACTGCTGCCACCTTGTGGCCGTTTCACACAACAGCAGCTTTAATCACAGCGCTAATGGTCAGTTGATATTCAAAATCATTGCAGGCCTGTAAATGACACCTGCCCTGAAAACAATCCTGGGTTCATATATCGACCAAAGAATTCAAAGGACGTCCATATTACAAAACAACAGTTTCAAACAGTATATTTTACACACATTAGTGTTCTGCTTCTTTTTCTTTCTTTCTTTTTATGTTAAAAAAACGGGAATGGCAAAAAGCATCCCTCAGAATGGGCGAAAATATTTGCAAACGAATCAATGGACAAAGGTTTAATCTCCAATATATATAAAGAGCTCATGCAGCTTAATATTGAAAAAACAAACAACCCAATACAAAAATGGGCAGAAGATCTAAAGAGACGTTTCTTCAAAGAAGACACAGAGATGGCCAAGACGCACATGAAAAGCTGCTCAACATCACTAATTATAAGAGAAATGCAAGTCAAAACTACAATGAGGTATCACCTCACACCTGTTAGAATCGGCATCATCAGAAAATCTACAAACAACAAATTCTGGGGAGGGTGTGGACAAAAGGATCCCTCTTCCACTAGTGGTGGAAATGTAAATTGATACAGTCACGATGGAGAACAGTATGGAGTTTCCTTACAAAAACTAGAAATAGAATTACCATATGATCCAGCAATCCCACTTCTGGGCATATACCCAGAGAAAACCATAAATCAAAAAGGCACATTCACCACAATGCTCATTTCAGCACTATCTACAAGAGCCAGGTAATGGAAGCAACCTAAATACCCAGAGACAGACGAATGGATAAAGATGTGCTACATATATAAAATGGAATATTACTCAGCCATAAGAAGGAATGAAACTGGGTCATTTGTAAAGACGTCGATGGACCTAGAGAGTGTCATACAGAATGAAGTAAGTCAGAAAGAGAAAAACAAATATTGTATATTAATGCATATATGTGGAACCTAGAAAAATGGTACAGATGAACTGGTTTGCAGGGAAGAAATAGAGACACAGAGGTAGAGAACACACGTATGGACACCAAGTGTGGGAAGCCATGGGGTGGTGGTGGTGGGATGAGTTGGGAGATTGGGATTGACCTGTATATGCATAAAATACATAACTAATAATAACCTGCTGTATTAAAAAATAAATAAAATTAAATTTCAAAATTTTAAAAAATAAAATTTAAAAATAAAACAGAAAAAAGTTCTTCCCTTCACACAGATGTATTTATATGACTGAATTATTTCCATGCTTATATCTATAAATACATAAAAGAGGAATCAAATCTAACTTGAAGCAAAGAAGAAAAAAAAAACCCTGAACCCAGCAATTATACAGAGGAAAACCCTATCAGGGCACTTGCTCCAGCGGTAAACAATTCTGAAATTGGTCAGAGGTGGGGAATCATCTCCCATACAGCCAGCAGCCCACTCCTACGCAAGGAGCGTCCTCATTGCAAAGCTGGGGGCCATGCCGAGGCATCTGTGAGTAACCGTGAGCTCAGCCCCAGGCCAGCTGCTGTTGAACTTTTCCCACCCTTCCCAGGTAAAACACCTGAATATGTACAAGGGCTTGAAAGCCTAGAGGACGGGCCATTGAGCCACACCAGCGACAGCACGCAGGCCAACTTGGTGCCTGCAGGCCAGCCAGGATGGTCCTGGCCCTGGGCGCTCTTCTGGAAGCTTTCCATTGTCCTGCCTGAGATACCCCTCCTGCCCCGGCACCCACTGCTTTTTTCCGTCCTCACCTCTGTCCGGAGAGAAATTCCAGCAGAAGGTATGGGTGACACATCCTCTTCATTACAGGTGGCAGCCTGGCAACTCCTGCAGAAAGTCCAGCAGAGACCCACTCACACCGGGCCACCCACAAAGCCGTGGCCCCTCCCTGCCTCCCACCAGCACAGCCCCGAGACTGCTGACGGGGTAGAGATTATGGAGTCAGGCACAGCTTCAGGGGCTATTGCTGCCTGCAACGCTGTTTATATTGACCTCAACCCAGGCACACCTAGGGAGGGCGGGCCGACAGGGTCAGGCTACCCAGGTCAGCTAATCCTCAGCCCTCAGGGAATCACACTGTTGAACATGGACCTCGCTAAGGCAGAATAGAAGCCAAGGAATAAAAGGACACAATGCCATTTGCAGCACCGTATGTGTGTCTAGAGGTAATCACGTGACTTGTAGTAAGTCAGAAAGTGAACGACACATATCATATCATATCTGTTATAGGTGTGACCGAAAAATGGATACCAGGGCAGATATTTCCACGGAGAAGGGCAATCACAGATTCATTAAACAAACTTATGGTTCACCAATGGAAAGGTGTGAGGATTGGTTTCATTAAGATATTGGGGTTAACAGACATATACAAACACAGGTGACATATATAATCACCAAAGACCTACAGAATACCAAGAGAAGACTACTCAACATTCTGTCATAAGGTACATGGGAAAAGGATCCCAGGAAGAACAGACATATGTATATGTGTAAAAGAACCACATCTTCCACACCTACAACAAGCCAAACATTGTAATCAAATTTGCTGTAAAAAAAAATAAAAAATTAAATTAAAAACACGAACAACAAGTAGTGAGACAAACTTGAGGGGCTTTCTCCTGGCACATTCCATTCTAAATTCCAATCTAGAACAAGACTTCCATTGAGGCTCTGTTGCTCCAGTAACCAGATTTGGTAAGGGAGAACTGCTGCCACCTTGTGGCCGTTTCACACAACAGCAGATTTAATCCCAGCGCTAATGGTCAGTTGATATTCAAAATCATTGCAGGCCTGTAAATGACACCTGCCCTGAAAACAAATCCTGGGTTCATATATCGACCAAAAAATTCAAAGGACGTCCATATTTCAAAACGACAGTTTCAAAAGGCATATTTTACACACATTAGTGTTCTGCTTCCTTTTCTTTCTTTCTTTTTTTGTTAAAAAAACGGGAATGGCAAAAAGCATCCCTCAGAATGGGCGAAAATATTTGCAAACGAATCAATGGACAAAGGTTTAATCTCCAATATATATAAAGAGCTCATGCAGCTTAATATTAAAAAAAAACAAACAACCCATACAAAAATGGGCAGAAGATCTAAAGAGACGTTTCTTCAAAGAAGACACAGAGATGGCCAAGACGCACATGAAAAGCTGCTCAACATCACTAATTATTAGAGAAATGCAAATCAAAACTACAATGAGGTATCACCTCACACCTGTTAGAATCAGCATCATCAGAAAATCTACAAACAACAAATTCTGGGGAGGGTGTGGACAAAAGGATCCCTCTTCCACTAGTGGTGGAAATGTAAATTGATACAGTCACGATGGAGAAGAGTATGGAGTTTCCTTACAAAAACTAGAAATAGAATTACCATATGATCCAGCAATCCCACTTCTGGGCATATACCCAGAGAAAACCATAAATCAAAAAGGCACATTCACCACAATGCTCATTTCAGCACTATTTACAACAGCCAGGTAATGGAAGCAACCTAAATACCCACAGACAGACGAATGGATAAAGATGTGGTACATATATAAAATGGAATATTACTCAGCCATAAGAAGGAATGAAACTGGGTCATTTGTAGAGACGTCGATGGATCTAGAGACTGTCATACAGAATGAAGTAAGTCAGAAAGAGAAAAACAAATATTGTATATTAATGCATATATGTGGAACCTAGAAAAATGGTACAGATGAACTGGTTTGCAGGGAAGAAATAGAGACACAGAGGTAGAGAACACACGTATGGACACCAAGTGTGGGAAGCCATGGTGTGGTGGTTGTGGGATGAGTTGGGAGATTGGGATTGACCTGTATACATGTATATGCATAAAATACATAACTAATAATAACCTGCTGTATAAAAAAATAAATAAAATTAAATTTCAAATTTTTTTTTTTTTTTTTTTTTTTTTGCGGTACGCGGGCCACTCACTGTTGTGGCCTCTCCCATTGCGGAGCACAGGCTCCGGACGCGCAGGCTCAATGGCCATGGCTCACGGGCCCAGCCGCTCCGCGGCATGTGGGATCTTCCCAGACCAGGGCACGAACCTGTGTCCCCTGCATCGGCAGGCAGACTCTCAACCACTGCGCAACCAGGGAAGCCCTCGAAATTTTAAAAAATAAAATTTAAGAATAAAGCAGAAAAAAGTTCTTCCCTTCACACAGATGTATTTATATGAATGAATTATTTCCATGCTTATATCTATAAATACATAAAAGAGGAGTAAAATCTAACTTGAACCAAAAAAGAAAAAAAAACCCTGAACCCACCAGTTATACAGAGGAAAACCCTATCAGGGCACTTGCTCCAGCAGTAAACAATTAAGAAATTGTTCAGAGGTGGGGAATCATCTCCCATACAGCCAGCAGCCCACTCCTATGCAAGGAGCGTCCTCATTGCAAAGCTGGGGGCCATGCCGAGGCATCTGTGAGTAACCATGAGCTGAGCTGCAGGCCAGCTGCTGTTGAACTTATCCAACCCTTCCCAGGTAAAACACCTGAATATGTACAAGGGCTTGAAAACCTAGAGGAAGGGCCGTGGGGTCACACCAGTGACAGCACGCAGGCCAACTTGGTGCCTGCAGGGCAGCCAGAATGGTCCTGGCCCAGGGCGCTCTTCTGGAAGCTTTCCATTGCCCTGCATGAGATACCCCTCCTGCCGCAGCCTCCACTGCCTTTTTCCTTCCTCACCTCTGTCCGGAGAGAAATTCCAGCAGAAGGTATGGGTGACACATCCTCTTCTTTACAGGTGGCAGCCTGGCAACTCCTGCAGAAAGTACAGCAGAGACCCACTCACACCGGGCTACCCACAAAGTCATGGGCCCTCACTGCCTCCCACCAGCACAGCCCTGAGACTGCTTACGGGGCAGAGAATATGGAGTCAGGCACAGCTTCAGGGGCTATTGCTGCCTGCAACGCTGTTTATATTGACCTCAACCCAGGCACACCTGGGGAGGGCCGGCCGGCAGGATCAGGCTACTCAGGTCAGCTAATCCTCAGCCCTCAGGGAATCACATTGTTGAAAATGGACCTCGCTAAGGCAGAATAGAAGCCAAGGAATAAAAGGACACAATGCCATTTGCAGCACCGTAGGTGTGTCTAGAGGTAATCACGTGACTTGTAGGAAGTCAGAAAGTGAAAGACACATATCATATCATATATCTTATAGGAGTTACCGAAACATGGATACCAGGGCAGATATTTCCACGGAGAAGGGCAATCACAGATTCATTAAACAAACTTATGGTTCACCAATGGAAAGGTGTGGGGA
Source organism: Hyperoodon ampullatus (assembly GCF_949752795.1). NCBI lineage: Eukaryota > Metazoa > Chordata > Mammalia > Artiodactyla > Ziphiidae > Hyperoodon > Hyperoodon ampullatus. Next base: position 97,247,773 of record NC_136921.1, read on the forward strand.
TTGGTTTCATTATGATATTGGGGTTAACAGACATATACAAACACAGGTGACATGTATAATCACCAAAGACGTACAGAATACCAAGAGAAGACTACTCAACATTCTGTCATAAGGTACATGGGAAAAGGATCCCAGGAAGAACAGACATATGTATATGTGTAAAAGAACCACATCTTCCACGCCTACAACAAGCCAAACATTGTAATCAAATTTGCTGTAATAAAAAATAAAAAATTAAATTAAAAACACGAACAAGAAGTAGTGAGACAAACTTGAGGGGCTTTCTCCTGGCACATTCCATTCTAAATTCCAATCTAGAACACGACTTCCATTGAGGCTCTGTTGCCCCAGTAACCAGATTTGGTAAGGGAGAACTCCTGCCACCTTGTGGCCGTTTCACACAACAGCAGCTTTAATCGCAGCGCTAATGGTCAGTTGATATTCAAAATCATTGCAGGCCTGTAAATGACACCTGCCCTGAAAACAAATCCTGGGTTCATATATCGACCAAAAATTTCAAAGGACATCCATATTTCAAAACGACAGTTTCAAAAGGCATATTTTACACACATTAGTGTTCTGCTTCTTTTTCTTTCTTTCTTTTTTTGTTAAAAAAACGGGAATGGCAAAAAGCATCCCTCAGAATGGGCGAAAATATTTGCAAACGAATCAATGGACAAAGGTTTAATCTCCAATATATATAAAGAGCTCATGCAGCTTAATATTAAAAAAACAAACAACCCAATACAAAAATGGGCAGAAGATCTAAAGTGACGTTTCTTCAAAGAAGACACACAGATGGCCAAGAGGCACATGAAAAGCTGCTCAACATCACTAATTATTAGAGAAATGCAAATCAAAACTACAATGAGTTATCACCTCACACCTGTTAGAATCGGCATCATCAGAAAATCTACAAACAACAAATTCTGGGGAGGGTGTGGACAAAAGGATCCCTCTTCCACTAGTGGTGGAAATGTAAATTGATAGAGTCACGATGGAGAACAGTATGGAGTTTCCTTAAAAAAACTAGAAATAGAATTACCATATGATCCAGCAATCCCACTTCTGGGCATATACCCAGAGAAAATCATAAATCAAAAAGGCACATTCACCACAATGCTCATTTCAGCACTATTTACAATAGCCAGGTAATGGAAGCAACCTAAATACCCACAGACAGACGAATGGATAAAGATGTGGTACATATATAAAATGGAATATTACTCAGCTATAAGAAGGAATGAAACTGGGTCATTTGTAGAGACGTCGATGGATCTAGAGACTGTCATACAGAATGAAGTAAGTCAGAAAGAGAAAAACAAATATTGTATATTAATGCATATATGTGGAACCTAGAAAAGTGGTACAGATGAACTGGTTTGCAGGGAAGAAATAGAGACACAGAGGTAGAGATCACACGTATGGACACCAAGTGTGGGAAGCCATGGGATGGTGGTGGTGGGATGAGTTGGGAGATTGGGATTGACCTGTATACATGTATATGCATAAAATACATAACTAATAATAACCTGCTGTATAAAAAAATAAATAAAATTAAATTTCAAAATTTTAAAAAATAAAATTTAAAAATAAAACAGAAAAAAGGTCTTCCCTTCACACAGATGTATTTATATGAATGAATTATTTCCATGCTTATATCAATAAATACATAAAAGAGGAATAAAATCTAACTTGAACCAAAAAAGAAACAAAAAACCTGAACCCACCAGTTATACAGAGGAAAACCCTATCAGGGCACTTGCTCCAGTGGTAAACAATTCTGAAATTGGTCAGAGGTGGGGAATCATCTCCCATACAGCCAGCAGCCCACTCCTACGCAAGGAGCGTCCTCATTGAAAAGCTGGGGGCCATGCCGAGGCATCTGTGAGTAACCGTGAGCTGAGCCCCAGGCCAGCTGCTGTTGATCTTTTCCCACCCTTCCCAGGTAAAACACCTGAATATGTACAAGGGCTTGAAAGCCTAGAGGACGGGCTGTGGAGCCACACAAGCGACAGCACGCAGGCCAACTTGGTGCCTGCAGGCCAGCCAGGATGGTCCTGGCCCTGGGCGCTCTTCTGGAAGCTTTCCATTGCCCTGCCTGAGATACCCCTCCTGTCCCGGCCCCCACTGCTTTTTTCCTTCCTCACCTCTGTCCGGAGAGAAATTCCAGTGGAAGGTATGGGTGACACATCCTCTTCTTTACAGGTGGCAGCCTGGCAACTCCTGCAGAAAGTCCAGCAGAGACCCACTCACACCGGGCCACCCACAAAGCCGTGGCCGCTCACTGCCTCCCACCAGCACAGCCCCGAGACTGCTGACGGGGCAGAAAATATGGAGTCAGGCACAGCTTCAGGGGCTATTGCTGCCTGCAGCACTGTTTATATTGACCTCAAACAAGGCACACCTGGGGAGGGCCGGCCGGCAAGGTCAGGCTACCCAGGTCAGCTAATCCTCAGCCCTCAGGGAATCACATTGTTGAAAATGGACCTCGCTAAGGCAGAATAGAAGCCAAGGAATAAAAGGACACAATGCCATTTGCAGCACCGTAGGTGTGTCTAAAGGTAATCACGTGACTTGTAATAAGTCAGAAAATGAAAGACACATATCATATCATATCTCTTATAGGTGTGACCGAAAAATGGATACCAGGGCAGATATTTCCACAGAGAAGGGCAATCACAGATTCATTAAACAAACTTATGGTTCACCAATGGAAAGGTGTGAGGATTGGTTTCATTATGATATTGGGGTTAACAGACATATACAAACACAGGTGACATATATAATCACCAAAGACCTACAGAATACCAAGAGAAGACTACTCAACATTCTGTCATAAGGTACATGGGAAAAGGATCCCAGGAAGAACAGACATATGTATATGTGTAAAAGAACCACATCTTCCACACCTACAACAAGCCAAACATTGTAATCAAATTTGCTGTAATAAAAAATAAAAAATTAAATTAAAAACACGAACAAGAAGTAGTGAGACAAACTTGAGGGGCTTTCTCCTGGCACATTCCATTCTAAATTCCAATCTAGAACAAGACTTCCATTGAGGCTCTGTTGCCCCAGTAACCAGATTTGGTAAGGGAGAACTGCTGCCACCTTGTGGCCGTTTCACACAACAGCAGCTTTAATCCCAGCGCTAATGGTCAGTTGATATTCAAAATCATTGCAGGCCTGTAAATGACACCTGCCCTGAAAACAAATCCTGGGTTCATATATCGACCAAAAATTTCAAAGGACGTCCATATTTCAAAACGACAGTTTCAAAAGGCATATTTTACACACATTAGTGTTCTGCTTCTTTTTCTTTCTTTCTTTTTTTGTTAAAAAAACGGGAATGGCAAAAAGCATCCCTCAGAATGGGCGAAAATATTTGCAAACGAATCAATGGACAAAGGTTTAATCTCCAATATATATAAAGAGCTCATGCAGCTTAATATTAAAAAAACAAACAACCCAATACAAAAATGGGCAGAAGATCTAAAGAGACGTTTCTTCAAAGAAGACACAGAGATGGCCAAGAGGCACATGAAAAGCTGCTCAACATCACTAATTATTAGAGAAATGCAAATCAAAACTACAATGAGTTATCACCTCACACCTGTTAGAATCGGCATCATCAGAAAATCTACAAACAACAAATTCTGGGGAGGGTGTGGACAAAAGGATCCCTCTTCCACTAGTGGTGGAAATGTAAATTGATACAGTCACGATGGAGAACAGTATGGAGTTTCCTTAAAAAAACTAGAAATAGAATTACCATATGATCCAGCAATCCCACTTCTGGGCATATACCCAGAGAAAACCATAAATCAAAAAGGCACATTCACCACAATGCTCATTTCAGCACTATTTACAATAGCCAGGTAATGGAAGCAACCTAAATACCCACAGACAGACGAATGGATAAAGATGTGGTACATATATAAAATGGAATATTACTCAGCTATAAGAAGGAATGAAACTGGGTCATTTGTAGAGACGTCGATGGATCTAGAGACTGTCATACAGAATGAAGTAAGTCAGAAAGAGAAAAACAAATATTGTATATTAATGCATATATGTGGAACCTAGAAAAATGGTACAGATGAACTGGTTTGCAGGGAAGAAATAGAGACACAGAGGTAGAGAACACACGTATGGACACCAAGTGTGGGAAGCCATGGGATGGTGGTGGTGGGATGAGTTGGGAGATTGGGATTGACCTGTATACATGTATATGCATAAAATACATAACTAATAATAACCTGCTGTATAAAAAAATAAATAAAATTAAATTTCAAAATTTTAAAAAATAAAATTTAAAAATAAAACAGAAAAAAGGTCTTCCCTTCACACAGATGTATTTATATGAATGAATTATTTCCATGCTTATATCAATAAATACATAAAAGAGGAATAAAATCTAACTTGAACCAAAAAAGAAACAAAAAACCTGAACCCACCAGTTATACAGAGGAAAACCCTATCAGGGCACTTGCTCCAGTGGTAAACAATTCTGAAATTGGTCAGAGGTGGTGAATCATCTCCCATACAGCCAGCAGCCCACTCCTACGCAAGGAGCGTCCTCATTGAAAAGTTGGGGGCCATGCCGAGGCATCTGTGAGTAACCGTGAGCTGAGCCCCAGGCCAGCTGCTGTTGAACTTTTCCCACCCTTCCCAGGTAAAACACCTGAATATGTACAAGGGCTTGAAAGCCTAGAGGAAGGGCCGTGGAGCCACACCAGCGACAGCACGCAGGCCAACTTGGTGCCTGCAGGCCAGCCAGGATGGTCCTGGCCCTGGGCGCTCTTCTGGAAGCTTTCCATTGCCCTGCCTGAGATACCCCTCCTATCCCAGCACCCACTGCTTTTTTCCTTCCTCACCTCTGTACGGAGAGAAATTCCAGTGGAAGGTATGGGTGACACATCCTCTTCTTTACAGGTGGCAGCCTGGCAACTCCTGCAGAAAGTCCAGCAGAGACCCACTCACACCGGGCCACCCACAAAGCAGTGGCCCCTCACTCCCTCCCACCAGCACAGCCCCGAGACTGCTGACGGGGCAGAGAATATGGAGTCAGGCACAGCTTCAGGGGCTATTGCTGCCTGCAGCACTGTTTATATTGACCTCAACCCAGGCACACCTGGGGAGGGCCGGCCGGCAGGATCAGGCTACTCAGGTCAGCTAATCCTCAGCCCTCAGGGAATCACATTGTTGAAAATGGACCTCGCTAAGGCAGAATAGAAGCCAAGGAATAAAAGGACACAATGCCATTTGCAGCACCGTAGGTGTGTCTAGAGGTAATCACGTGACTTGTAGGAAGTCAGAAAGTGAAAGACACATATCATATCATATATCTTATAGGAGTTACCGAAAAATGGATACCAGGGCAGATATTTCCACAGAGAAGGGCAATCACAGATTCATTAAACAAACTTATGGTTCACCAATGGAAAGGTGTGAGGATTGGTTTCATTATGATATTGGGGTTAACAGACATATACAAACACAGGTGACATATATAATCACCAAAGACCTACAGAATACCAAGAGAAGACTACTCAACATTCTGTCATAAGGTACATGGGAAAAGGATCCCAGGAAGAACAGACATATGTATATGTGTAAAAGAACCACATCTTCCACACCTACAACAAGCCAAACATTGTAATCAAATTTGCTGTAATAAAAAATAAAAAATTAAATTAAAAACACGAACAAGAAGTAGTGAGACAAACTTGAGGGGCTTTCTCCTGGCACATTCCATTCTAAATTCCAATCTAGAACACGACTTCCATTGAGGCTCTGTTGCCCCAGTAACCAGATTTGGTAAGGGAGAACTGCTGCCACCTGGTGGCCGTTTCACACAACAGCAGCTTTAATCCCAGCGCTAATGGTCACTTGATATTCAAAATCATTGCAGGCCTGTAAATGACACCTGCCCTGAAAACAAATCCTGGGTTCATATATCGACCAAAAATTTCAAAGGACGTCCATATTTCAAAACGACAGTTTCAAAAGGCATATTTTACACACATTAGTGTTCTGCTTCTTTTTCTTTCTTTCTTTTTTTGTTAAAAAAACGGGAATGGCAAAAAGCATCCCTCAGAATGGGCGAAAATATTTGCAAACGAATCAATGGACAAAGGTTTAATCTCCAATATATATAAAGAGCTCATGCAGCTTAATATTAAAAAAACAAACAACCCAATACAAAAATGGGCAGAAGATCTAAAGAGACGTTTCTTCAAAGAAGACACAGAGATGGCCAAGAGGCACATGAAAAGCTGCTCAACATCACTAATTATTAGAGAAATGCAAATCAAAACTACAATGAGTTATCACCTCACACCTGTTAGAATCGGCATCATCAGAAAATCTACAAACAACAAATTCTGGGGAGGGTGTGGACAAAAGGATCCCTCTTCCACTAGTGGTGGAAATGTAAATTGATAGAGTCACGATGGAGAACAGTATGGAGTTTCCTTAAAAAAACTAGAAATAGAATTACCATATGATCCAGCAATCCCACTTCTGGGCATATACCCAGAGAAAACCATAAATCAAAAAGGCACATTCACCACAATGCTCATTTCAGCACTATTTACAATAGCCAGGTAATGGAAGCAACCTAAATACCCACAGACAGACGAATGGATAAAGATGTGGTACATATATAAAATGGAATATTACTCAGCTATAAGAAGGAATGAAACTGGGTCATTTGTAGAGACGTCGATGGATCTAGAGACTGTCATACAGAATGAAGTAAGTCAGAAAGAGAAAAACAAATATTGTATATTAATGCATATATGTGGAACCTAGAAAAATGGTACAGATGAACTGGTTTGCAGGGAAGAAATAGAGACACAGAGGTAGAGAACACACGTATGGACACCAAGTGTGGGAAGCCATGGGATGGTGGTGGTGGGATGAGTTGGGAGATTGGGATTGACCTGTATACATGTATATGCATAAAATACATAACTAATAATAACCTGCTGTATAAAAAAATAAATAAAATTAAATTTCAAAATTTTAAAAAATAAAATTTAAAAATAAAACAGAAAAAAGGTCTTCCCTTCACACAGATGTATTTATATGAATGAATTATTTCCATGCTTATATCAATAAATACATAAAAGAGGAATAAAATCTAACTTGAACCAAAAAAGAAACAAAAAACCTGAACCCACCAGTTATACAGAGGAAAACCCTATCAGGGCACTTGCTCCAGTGGTAAACAATTCTGAAATTGGTCAGAGGTGGTGAATCATCTCCCATACAGCCAGCAGCCCACTCCTACGCAAGGAGCGTCCTCATTGAAAAGTTGGGGGCCATGCCGAGGCATCTGTGAATAACCGTGAGCTGAGCCCCAGGCCAGCTGCTGTTGAACTTTTCCCACCCTTCCCAGGTAAAACACCTGAATATGTACAAGGGCTTGAAAGCCTAGAGGAAGGGCCGTGGAGCCACACCAGCGACAGCACGCAGGCCAACTTGGTGCCTGCAGGCCAGCCAGGATGGTCCTGGCCCTGGGCGCTCTTCTGGAAGCTTTCCATTGCCCTGCCTGAGATACCCCTCCTATCCCAGCACCCACTGCTTTTTTCCTTCCTCACCTCTGTACGGAGAGAAATTCCAGTGGAAGGTATGGGTGACACATCCTCTTCTTTACAGGTGGCAGCCTGGCAACTCCTGCAGAAAGTCCAGCAGAGACCCACTCACACCGGGCCACCCACAAAGCAGTGGCCCCTCACTCCCTCCCACCAGCACAGCCCCGAGACTGCTGACGGGGCAGAGAATATGGAGTCAGGCACAGCTTCAGGGGCTATTGCTGCCTGCAGCACTGTTTATATTGACCTCAACCCAGGCACACCTGGGGAGGGCCGGCCGGCAGGATCAGGCTACTCAGGTCAGCTAATCCTCAGCCCTCAGGGAATCACATTGTTGAAAATGGACCTCGCTAAGGCAGAATAGAAGCCAAGGAATAAAAGGACACAATGCCATTTGCAGCACCGTAGGTGTGTCTAGAGGTAATCACGTGACTTGTAGGAAGTCAGAAAGTGAAAGACACATATCATATCATATATCTTATAGGAGTTACCGAAAAATGGATACCAGGGCAGATATTTCCACGGAGAAGGGCAATCACAGATTCATTAAACAAACTTATGGTTCACCAATGGAAAGGTGTGAGGATTGGTTTCATTATGATATTGGGGTTAACAGACATATACAAACACAGGTGACATATATAATCACCAAAGACCTACAGAATACCAAGAGAAGACTACTCAACATTCTGTCATAAGGTACATGGGAAAAGGATCCCAGGAAGAACAGACATATGTATATGTGTAAAAGAACCACATCTTCCACACCTACAACAAGCCAAACATTGTAATCAAATTTGCTGTAATAAAAAATAAAAAATTAAATTAAAAACACGAACAAGAAGTAGTGAGACAAACTTGAGGGGCTTTCTCCTGGCACATTCCATTCTAAATTCCAATCTAGAACACGACTTCCATTGAGGCTCTGTTGCCCCAGTAACCAGATTTGGTAAGGGAGAACTGCTGCCACCTTGTGGCCGTTTCACACAACAGCAGCTTTAATCCCAGCGCTAATGGTCAGTTGATATTCAAAATCATTGCAGGCCTGTAAATGACACCTGCCCTGAAAACAAATCCTGGGTTCATATATCGACCAAAAATTTCAAAGGACGTCCATATTTCAAAACGACAGTTTCAAAAGGCATATTTTACACACATTAGTGTTCTGCTTCTTTTTCTTTCTTTCTTTTTTTGTTAAAAAAACGGGAATGGCAAAAAGCATCCCTCAGAATGGGCGAAAATATTTGCAAACGAATCAATGGACAAAGGTTTAATCTCCAATATATATAAAGAGCTCATGCAGCTTAATATTAAAAAAACAAACAACCCAATACAAAAATGGGCAGAAGATCTAAAGAGACGTTTCTTCAAAGAAGACACAGAGATGGCCAAGAGGCACATGAAAAGCTGCTCAACATCACTAATTATTAGAGAAATGCAAATCAAAACTACAATGAGTTATCACCTCACACCTGTTAGAATCGGCATCATCAGAAAATCTACAAACAACAAATTCTGGGGAGGGTGTGGACAAAAGGATCCCTCTTCCACTAGTGGTGGAAATGTAAATTGATACAGTCACGATGGAGAACAGTATGGAGTTTCCTTAAAAAAACTAGAAATAGAATTACCATATGATCCAGTAATCCCACTTCTGGGCATATACCCAGAGAAAACCATAAATCAAAAAGGCACATTCACCACAATGCTCATTTCAGCACTATTTACAATAGCCAGGTAATGGAAGCAACCTAAATACCCACAGACAGACGAATGGATAAAGATGTGGTACATATATAAAATGGAATATTACTCAGCTATAAGAAGGAATGAAACTGGGTCATTTGTAGAGACGTCGATGGATCTAGAGACTGTCATACAGAATGAAGTAAGTCAGAAAGAGAAAAACAAATATTGTATATTAATGCATATATGTGGAACCTAGAAAAATGGTACAGATGAACTGGTTTGCAGGGAAGAAATAGAGACACAGAGGTAGAGAACACACGTATGGACACCAAGTGTGGGAAGCCATGGGATGGTGGTGGTGGGATGAGTTGGGAGATTGGGATTGACCTGTATACATGTATATGCATAAAATACATAACTAATAATAACCTGCTGTATAAAAAAATAAATAAAATTAAATTTCAAAATTTTAAAAAATAAAATTTAAAAATAAAACAGAAAAAAGGTCTTCCCTTCACACAGATGTATTTATATGAATGAATTATTTCCATGCTTATATCAATAAATACATAAAAGAGGAATAAAATCTAACTTGAACCAAAAAAGAAACAAAAAACCTGAACCCACCAGTTATACAGAGGAAAACCCTATCAGGGCACTTGCTCCAGTGGTAAACAATTCTGAAATTGGTCAGAGGTGGTGAATCATCTCCCATACAGCCAGCAGCCCACTCCTACGCAAGGAGCGTCCTCATTGAAAAGTTGGGGGCCATGCCGAGGCATCTGTGAATAACCGTGAGCTGAGCCCCAGGCCAGCTGCTGTTGAACTTTTCCCACCCTTCCCAGGTAAAACACCTGAATATGTACAAGGGCTTGAAAGCCTAGAGGAAGGGCCGTGGAGCCACACCAGCGACAGCACGCAGGCCAACTTGGTGCCTGCAGGCCAGCCAGGATGGTCCTGGCCCTGGGCGCTCTTCTGGAAGCTTTCCATTGCCCTGCCTGAGATACCCCTCCTATCCCAGCACCCACTGCTTTTTTCCTTCCTCACCTCTGTACGGAGAGAAATTCCAGTGGAAGGTATGGGTGACACATCCTCTTCTTTACAGGTGGCAGCCTGGCAACTCCTGCAGAAAGTCCAGCAGAGACCCACTCACACCGGGCCACCCACAAAGCAGTGGCCCCTCACTCCCTCCCACCAGCACAGCCCCGAGACTGCTGACGGGGCAGAGAATATGGAGTCAGGCACAGCTTCAGGGGCTATTGCTGCCTGCAGCACTGTTTATATTGACCTCAACCCAGGCACACCTGGGGAGGGCCGGCCGGCAGGATCAGGCTACTCAGGTCAGCTAATCCTCAGCCCTCAGGGAATCACATTGTTGAAAATGGACCTCGCTAAGGCAGAATAGAAGCCAAGGAATAAAAGGACACAATGCCATTTGCAGCACCGTAGGTGTGTCTAGAGGTAATCACGTGACTTGTAGGAAGTCAGAAAGTGAAAGACACATATCATATCATATATCTTATAGGAGTTACCGAAAAATGGATACCAGGGCAGATATTTCCACGGAGAAGGGCAATCACAGATTCATTAAACAAACTTATGGTTCACCAATGGAAAGGTGTGAGGATTGGTTTCATTATGATATTGGGGTTAACAGACATATACAAACACAGGTGACATATATAATCACCAAAGACCTACAGAATACCAAGAGAAGACTACTCAACATTCTGTCATAAGGTACATGGGAAAAGGATCCCAGGAAGAACAGACATATGTATATGTGTAAAAGAACCACATCTTCCACACCTACAACAAGCCAAACATTGTAATCAAATTTGCTGTAATAAAAAATAAAAAATTAAATTAAAAACACGAACAAGAAGTAGTGAGACAAACTTGAGGGGCTTTCTCCTGGCACATTCCATTCTAAATTCCAATCTAGAACAAGACTTCCATTGAGGCTCTGTTGCCCCAGTAACCAGATTTGGTAAGGGAGAACTGCTGCCACCTTGTGGCCGTTTCACACAACAGCAGCTTTAATCCCAGCGCTAATGGTCAGTTGATATTCAAAATCATTGCAGGCCTGTAAATGACACCTGCCCTGAAAACAAATCCTGGGTTCATATATCGACCAAAAATTTCAAAGGACGTCCATATTTCAAAACGACAGTTTCAAAAGGCATATTTTACACACATTAGTGTTCTGCTTCTTTTTCTTTCTTTCTTTTTTTGTTAAAAAAACGGGAATGGCAAAAAGCATCCCTCAGAATGGGCGAAAATATTTGCAAACGAATCAATGGACAAAGGTTTAATCTCCAATATATATAAAGAGCTCATGCAGCTTAATATTAAAAAAACAAACAACCCAATACAAAAATGGGCAGAAGATCTAAAGAGACGTTTCTTCAAAGAAGACACAGAGATGGCCAAGAGGCACATGAAAAGCTGCTCAACATCACTAATTATTAGAGAAATGCAAATCAAAACTACAATGAGTTATCACCTCACACCTGTTAGAATCGGCATCATCAGAAAATCTACAAACAACAAATTCTGGGGAGGGTGTGGACAAAAGGATCCCTCTTCCACTAGTGGTGGAAATGTAAATTGATACAGTCACGATGGAGAACAGTATGGAGTTTCCTTAAAAAAACTAGAAATAGAATTACCATATGATCCAGCAATCCCACTTCTGGGCATATACCCAGAGAAAACCATAAATCAAAAAGGCACATTCACCACAATGCTCATTTCAGCACTATTTACAATAGCCAGGTAATGGAAGCAACCTAAATACCCACAGACAGACGAATGGATAAAGATGTGGTACATATATAAAATGGAATATTACTCAGCTATAAGAAGGAATGAAACTGGGTCATTTGTAGAGACGTCGATGGATCTAGAGACTGTCATACAGAATGAAGTAAGTCAGAAAGAGAAAAACAAATATTGTATATTAATGCATATATGTGGAACCTAGAAAAATGGTACAGATGAACTGGTTTGCAGGGAAGAAATAGAGACACAGAGGTAGAGAACACACGTATGGACACCAAGTGTGGGAAGCCATGGGATGGTGGTGGTGGGATGAGTTGGGAGATTGGGATTGACCTGTATACATGTATATGCATAAAATACATAACTAATAATAACCTGCTGTATAAAAAAATAAATAAAATTAAATTTCAAAATTTTAAAAAATAAAATTTAAAAATAAAACAGAAAAAAGGTCTTCCCTTCACACAGATGTATTTATATGAATGAATTATTTCCATGCTTATATCAATAAATACATAAAAGAGGAATAAAATCTAACTTGAACCAAAAAAGAAACAAAAAACCTGAACCCACCAGTTATACAGAGGAAAACCCTATCAGGGCACTTGCTCCAGTGGTAAACAATTCTGAAATTGGTCAGAGGTGGTGAATCATCTCCCATACAGCCAGCAGCCCACTCCTACGCAAGGAGCGTCCTCATTGAAAAGTTGGGGGCCATGCCGAGGCATCTGTGAGTAACCGTGAGCTGAGCCCCAGGCCAGCTGCTGTTGAACTTTTCCCACCCTTCCCAGGTAAAACACCTGAATATGTACAAGGGCTTGAAAGCCTAGAGGAAGGGCCGTGGAGCCACACCAGCGACAGCACGCAGGCCAACTTGGTGCCTGCAGGCCAGCCAGGATGGTCCTGGCCCTGGGCGCTCTTCTGGAAGCTTTCCATTGCCCTGCCTGAGATACCCCTCCTATCCCAGCACCCACTGCTTTTTTCCTTCCTCACCTCTGTACGGAGAGAAATTCCAGTGGAAGGTATGGGTGACACATCCTCTTCTTTACAGGTGGCAGCCTGGCAACTCCTGCAGAAAGTCCAGCAGAGACCCACTCACACCGGGCCACCCACAAAGCAGTGGCCCCTCACTCCCTCCCACCAGCACAGCCCCGAGACTGCTGACGGGGCAGAGAATATGGAGTCAGGCACAGCTTCAGGGGCTATTGCTGCCTGCAGCACTGTTTATATTGACCTCAACCCAGGCACACCTGGGGAGGGCCGGCCGGCAGGATCAGGCTACTCAGGTCAGCTAATCCTCAGCCCTCAGGGAATCACATTGTTGAAAATGGACCTCGCTAAGGCAGAATAGAAGCCAAGGAATAAAAGGACACAATGCCATTTGCAGCACCGTAGGTGTGTCTAGAGGTAATCACGTGACTTGTAGGAAGTCAGAAAGTGAAAGACACATATCATATCATATATCTTATAGCAGTTACCGAAAAATGGATACCAGGGCAGATATTTCCACAGAGAAGGGCAATCACAGATTCATTAAACAAACTTATGGTTCACCAATGGAAAGGTGTGAGGATTGGTTTCATTATGATATTGGGGTTAACAGACATATACAAACACAGGTGACATATATAATCACCAAAGACCTACAGAATACCAAGAGAAGACTACTCAACATTCTGTCATAAGGTACATCGGAAAAGGATCCCAGGAAGAACAGACATATGTATATGTGTAAAAGAACCACATCTTCCACACCTACAACAAGCCAAACATTGTAATCAAATTTGCTGTAATAAAAAATAAAAAATTAAATTAAAAACACGAACAAGAAGTAGTGAGACAAACTTGAGGGGCTTTCTCCTGGCACATTCCATTCTAAATTCCAATCTAGAACACGACTTCCATTGAGGCTCTGTTGCCCCAGTAACCAGATTTGGTAAGGGAGAACTGCTGCCACCTTGTGGCCGTTTCACACAACAGCAGCTTTAATCCCAGCGCTAATGGTCAGTTGATATTCAAAATCATTGCAGGCCTGTAAATGACACCTGCCCTGAAAACAAATCCTGGGTTCATATATCGACCAAAAATTTCAAAGGACGTCCATATTTCAAAACGACAGTTTCAAAAGGCATATTTTACACACATTAGTGTTCTGCTTCTTTTTCTTTCTTTCTTTTTTTGTTAAAAAAACGGGAATGGCAAAAAGCATCCCTCAGAATGGGCGAAAATATTTGCAAACGAATCAATGGACAAAGGTTTAATCTCCAATATATATAAAGAGCTCATGCAGCTTAATATTAAAAAAACAAACAACCCAATACAAAAATGGGCAGAAGATCTAAAGTGACGTTTCTTCAAAGAAGACACACAGATGGCCAAGAGGCACATGAAAAGCTGCTCAACATCACTAATTATTAGAGAAATGCAAATCAAAACTACAATGAGTTATCACCTCACACCTGTTAGAATCGGCATCATCAGAAAATCTACAAACAACAAATTCTGGGGAGGGTGTGGACAAAAGGATCCCTCTTCCACTAGTGGTGGAAATGTAAATTGATAGAGTCACGATGGAGAACAGTATGGAGTTTCCTTAAAAAAACTAGAAATAGAATTACCATATGATCCAGCAATCCCACTTCTGGGCATATACCCAGAGAAAATCATAAATCAAAAAGGCACATTCACCACAATGCTCATTTCAGCACTATTTACAATAGCCAGGTAATGGAAGCAACCTAAATACCCACAGACAGACGAATGGATAAAGATGTGGTACATATATAAAATGGAATATTACTCAGCTATAAGAAGGAATGAAACTGGGTCATTTGTAGAGACGTCGATGGATCTAGAGACTGTCATACAGAATGAAGTAAGTCAGAAAGAGAAAAACAAATATTGTATATTAATGCATATATGTGGAACCTAGAAAAGTGGTACAGATGAACTGGTTTGCAGGGAAGAAATAGAGACACAGAGGTAGAGATCACACGTATGGACACCAAGTGTGGGAAGCCATGGGATGGTGGTGGTGGGATGAGTTGGGAGATTGGGATTGACCTGTATACATGTATATGCATAAAATACATAACTAATAATAACCTGCTGTATAAAAAAATAAATAAAATTAAATTTCAAAATTTTAAAAAATAAAATTTAAAAATAAAACAGAAAAAAGGTCTTCCCTTCACACAGATGTATTTATATGAATGAATTATTTCCATGCTTATATCAATAAATACATAAAAGAGGAATAAAATCTAACTTGAACCAAAAAAGAAACAAAAAACCTGAACCCACCAGTTATACAGAGGAAAACCCTATCAGGGCACTTGCTCCAGTGGTAAACAATTCTGAAATTGGTCAGAGGTGGGGAATCATCTCCCATACAGCCAGCAGCCCACTCCTACGCAAGGAGCGTCCTCATTGAAAAGCTGGGGGCCATGCCGAGGCATCTGTGAGTAACCGTGAGCTGAGCCCCAGGCCAGCTGCTGTTGATCTTTTCCCACCCTTCCCAGGTAAAACACCTGAATATGTACAAGGGCTTGAAAGCCTAGAGGACGGGCTGTGGAGCCACACAAGCGACAGCACGCAGGCCAACTTGGTGCCTGCAGGCCAGCCAGGATGGTCCTGGCCCTGGGCGCTCTTCTGGAAGCTTTCCATTGCCCTGCCTGAGATACCCCTCCTGTCCCGGCCCCCACTGCTTTTTTCCTTCCTCACCTCTGTCCGGAGAGAAATTCCAGTGGAAGGTATGGGTGACACATCCTCTTCTTTACAGGTGGCAGCCTGGCAACTCCTGCAGAAAGTCCAGCAGAGACCCACTCACACCGGGCCACCCACAAAGCCGTGGCCGCTCACTGCCTCCCACCAGCACAGCCCCGAGACTGCTGACGGGGCAGAAAATATGGAGTCAGGCACAGCTTCAGGGGCTATTGCTGCCTGCAGCACTGTTTATATTGACCTCAAACAAGGCACACCTGGGGAGGGCCGGCCGGCAAGGTCAGGCTACCCAGGTCAGCTAATCCTCAGCCCTCAGGGAATCACATTGTTGAAAATGGACCTCGCTAAGGCAGAATAGAAGCCAAGGAATAAAAGGACACAATGCCATTTGCAGCACCGTAGGTGTGTCTAAAGGTAATCACGTGACTTGTAATAAGTCAGAAAATGAAAGACACATATCATATCATATCTCTTATAGGTGTGACCGAAAAATGGATACCAGGGCAGATATTTCCACAGAGAAGGGCAATCACAGATTCATTAAACAAACTTATGGTTCACCAATGGAAAGGTGTGAGGATTGGTTTCATTATGATATTGGGGTTAACAGACATATACAAACACAGGTGACATATATAATCACCAAAGACCTACAGAATACCAAGAGAAGACTACTCAACATTCTGTCATAAGGTACATGGGAAAAGGATCCCAGGAAGAACAGACATATGTATATGTGTAAAAGAACCACATCTTCCACACCTACAACAAGCCAAACATTGTAATCAAATTTGCTGTAATAAAAAATAAAAAATTAAATTAAAAACACGAACAAGAAGTAGTGAGACAAACTTGAGGGGCTTTCTCCTGGCACATTCCATTCTAAATTCCAATCTAGAACAAGACTTCCATTGAGGCTCTGTTGCCCCAGTAACCAGATTTGGTAAGGGAGAACTGCTGCCACCTTGTGGCCGTTTCACACAACAGCAGCTTTAATCCCAGCGCTAATGGTCAGTTGATATTCAAAATCATTGCAGGCCTGTAAATGACACCTGCCCTGAAAACAAATCCTGGGTTCATATATCGACCAAAAATTTCAAAGGACGTCCATATTTCAAAACGACAGTTTCAAAAGGCATATTTTACACACATTAGTGTTCTGCTTCTTTTTCTTTCTTTCTTTTTTTGTTAAAAAAACGGGAATGGCAAAAAGCATCCCTCAGAATGGGCGAAAATATTTGCAAACGAATCAATGGACAAAGGTTTAATCTCCAATATATATAAAGAGCTCATGCAGCTTAATATTAAAAAAACAAACAACCCAATACAAAAATGGGCAGAAGATCTAAAGAGACGTTTCTTCAAAGAAGACACAGAGATGGCCAAGAGGCACATGAAAAGCTGCTCAACATCACTAATTATTAGAGAAATGCAAATCAAAACTACAATGAGTTATCACCTCACACCTGTTAGAATCGGCATCATCAGAAAATCTACAAACAACAAATTCTGGGGAGGGTGTGGACAAAAGGATCCCTCTTCCACTAGTGGTGGAAATGTAAATTGATACAGTCACGATGGAGAACAGTATGGAGTTTCCTTAAAAAAACTAGAAATAGAATTACCATATGATCCAGCAATCCCACTTCTGGGCATATACCCAGAGAAAACCATAAATCAAAAAGGCACATTCACCACAATGCTCATTTCAGCACTATTTACAATAGCCAGGTAATGGAAGCAACCTAAATACCCACAGACAGACGAATGGATAAAGATGTGGTACATATATAAAATGGAATATTACTCAGCTATAAGAAGGAATGAAACTGGGTCATTTGTAGAGACGTCGATGGATCTAGAGACTGTCATACAGAATGAAGTAAGTCAGAAAGAGAAAAACAAATATTGTATATTAATGCATATATGTGGAACCTAGAAAAATGGTACAGATGAACTGGTTTGCAGGGAAGAAATAGAGACACAGAGGTAGAGAACACACGTATGGACACCAAGTGTGGGAAGCCATGGGATGGTGGTGGTGGGATGAGTTGGGAGATTGGGATTGACCTGTATACATGTATATGCATAAAATACATAACTAATAATAACCTGCTGTATAAAAAAATAAATAAAATTAAATTTCAAAATTTTAAAAAATAAAATTTAAAAATAAAACAGAAAAAAGGTCTTCCCTTCACACAGATGTATTTATATGAATGAATTATTTCCATGCTTATATCAATAAATACATAAAAGAGGAATAAAATCTAACTTGAACCAAAAAAGAAACAAAAAACCTGAACCCACCAGTTATACAGAGGAAAACCCTATCAGGGCACTTGCTCCAGTGGTAAACAATTCTGAAATTGGTCAGAGGTGGTGAATCATCTCCCATACAGCCAGCAGCCCACTCCTACGCAAGGAGCGTCCTCATTGAAAAGTTGGGGGCCATGCCGAGGCATCTGTGAGTAACCGTGAGCTGAGCCCCAGGCCAGCTGCTGTTGAACTTTTCCCACCCTTCCCAGGTAAAACACCTGAATATGTACAAGGGCTTGAAAGCCTAGAGGAAGGGCCGTGGAGCCACACCAGCGACAGCACGCAGGCCAACTTGGTGCCTGCAGGCCAGCCAGGATGGTCCTGGCCCTGGGCGCTCTTCTGGAAGCTTTCCATTGCCCTGCCTGAGATACCCCTCCTATCCCAGCACCCACTGCTTTTTTCCTTCCTCACCTCTGTACGGAGAGAAATTCCAGTGGAAGGTATGGGTGACACATCCTCTTCTTTACAGGTGGCAGCCTGGCAACTCCTGCAGAAAGTCCAGCAGAGACCCACTCACACCGGGCCACCCACAAAGCAGTGGCCCCTCACTCCCTCCCACCAGCACAGCCCCGAGACTGCTGACGGGGCAGAGAATATGGAGTCAGGCACAGCTTCAGGGGCTATTGCTGCCTGCAGCACTGTTTATATTGACCTCAACCCAGGCACACCTGGGGAGGGCCGGCCGGCAGGATCAGGCTACTCAGGTCAGCTAATCCTCAGCCCTCAGGGAATCACATTGTTGAAAATGGACCTCGCTAAGGCAGAATAGAAGCCAAGGAATAAAAGGACACAATGCCATTTGCAGCACCGTAGGTGTGTCTAGAGGTAATCACGTGACTTGTAGGAAGTCAGAAAGTGAAAGACACATATCATATCATATATCTTATAGGAGTTACCGAAAAATGGATACCAGGGCAGATATTTCCACAGAGAAGGGCAATCACAGATTCATTAAACAAACTTATGGTTCACCAATGGAAAGGTGTGAGGATTGGTTTCATTATGATATTGGGGTTAACAGACATATACAAACACAGGTGACATATATAATCACCAAAGACCTACAGAATACCAAGAGAAGACTACTCAACATTCTGTCATAAGGTACATGGGAAAAGGATCCCAGGAAGAACAGACATATGTATATGTGTAAAAGAACCACATCTTCCACACCTACAACAAGCCAAACATTGTAATCAAATTTGCTGTAATAAAAAATAAAAAATTAAATTAAAAACACGAACAAGAAGTAGTGAGACAAACTTGAGGGGCTTTCTCCTGGCACATTCCATTCTAAATTCCAATCTAGAACACGACTTCCATTGAGGCTCTGTTGCCCCAGTAACCAGATTTGGTAAGGGAGAACTGCTGCCACCTGGTGGCCGTTTCACACAACAGCAGCTTTAATCCCAGCGCTAATGGTCACTTGATATTCAAAATCATTGCAGGCCTGTAAATGACACCTGCCCTGAAAACAAATCCTGGGTTCATATATCGACCAAAAATTTCAAAGGACGTCCATATTTCAAAACGACAGTTTCAAAAGGCATATTTTACACACATTAGTGTTCTGCTTCTTTTTCTTTCTTTCTTTTTTTGTTAAAAAAACGGGAATGGCAAAAAGCATCCCTCAGAATGGGCGAAAATATTTGCAAACGAATCAATGGACAAAGGTTTAATCTCCAATATATATAAAGAGCTCATGCAGCTTAATATTAAAAAAACAAAAAACCCAATACAAAAATGGGCAGAAGATCTAAAGAGACGTTTCTTCAAAGAAGACACAGAGATGGCCAAGAGGCACATGAAAAGCTGCTCAACATCACTAATTATTAGAGAAATGCAAATCAAAACTACAATGAGTTATCACCTCACACCTGTTAGAATCGGCATCATCAGAAAATCTACAAACAACAAATTCTGGGGAGGGTGTGGACAAAAGGATCCCTCTTCCACTAGTGGTGGAAATGTAAATTGATACAGTCACGATGGAGAACAGTATGGAGTTTCCTTAAAAAAACTAGAAATAGAATTACCATATGATCCAGCAATCCCACTTCTGGGCATATACCCAGAGAAAACCATAAATCAAAAAGGCACATTCACCACAATGCTCATTTCAGCACTATTTACAATAGCCAGGTAATGGAAGCAACCTAAATACCCACAGACAGACGAATGGATAAAGATGTGGTACATATATAAAATGGAATATTACTCAGCTATAAGAAGGAATGAAACTGGGTCATTTGTAGAGACGTCGATGGATCTAGAGACTGTCATACAGAATGAAGTAAGTCAGAAAGAGAAAAACAAATATTGTATATTAATGCATATATGTGGAACCTAGAAAAATGGTACAGATGAACTGGTTTGCAGGGAAGAAATAGAGACACAGAGGTAGAGAACACACGTATGGACACCAAGTGTGGGAAGCCATGGGATGGTGGTGGTGGGATGAGTTGGGAGATTGGGATTGACCTGTATACATGTATATGCATAAAATACATAACTAATAATAACCTGCTGTATAAAAAAATAAATAAAATTAAATTTCAAAATTTTAAAAAATAAAATTTAAAAATAAAACAGAAAAAAGGTCTTCCCTTCACACAGATGTATTTATATGAATGAATTATTTCCATGCTTATATCAATAAATACATAAAAGAGGAATAAAATCTAACTTGAACCAAAAAAGAAACAAAAAACCTGAACCCACCAGTTATACAGAGGAAAACCCTATCAGGGCACTTGCTCCAGTGGTAAACAATTCTGAAATTGGTCAGAGGTGGTGAATCATCTCCCATACAGCCAGCAGCCCACTCCTACGCAAGGAGCGTCCTCATTGAAAAGTTGGGGGCCATGCCGAGGCATCTGTGAATAACCGTGAGCTGAGCCCCAGGCCAGCTGCTGTTGAACTTTTCCCACCCTTCCCAGGTAAAACACCTGAATATGTACAAGGGCTTGAAAGCCTAGAGGAAGGGCCGTGGAGCCACACCAGCGACAGCACGCAGGCCAACTTGGTGCCTGCAGGCCAGCCAGGATGGTCCTGGCCCTGGGCGCTCTTCTGGAAGCTTTCCATTGCCCTGCCTGAGATACCCCTCCTATCCCAGCACCCACTGCTTTTTTCCTTCCTCACCTCTGTACGGAGAGAAATTCCAGTGGAAGGTATGGGTGACACATCCTCTTCTTTACAGGTGGCAGCCTGGCAACTCCTGCAGAAAGTCCAGCAGAGACCCACTCACACCGGGCCACCCACAAAGCAGTGGCCCCTCACTCCCTCCCACCAGCACAGCCCCGAGACTGCTGACGGGGCAGAGAATATGGAGTCAGGCACAGCTTCAGGGGCTATTGCTGCCTGCAGCACTGTTTATATTGACCTCAACCCAGGCACACCTGGGGAGGGCCGGCCGGCAGGATCAGGCTACTCAGGTCAGCTAATCCTCAGCCCTCAGGGAATCACATTGTTGAAAATGGACCTCGCTAAGGCAGAATAGAAGCCAAGGAATAAAAGGACACAATGCCATTTGCAGCACCGTAGGTGTGTCTAGAGGTAATCACGTGACTTGTAGGAAGTCAGAAAGTGAAAGACACATATCATATCATATATCTTATAGGAGTTACCGAAAAATGGATACCAGGGCAGATATTTCCACGGAGAAGGGCAATCACAGATTCATTAAACAAACTTATGGTTCACCAATGGAAAGGTGTGAGGATTGGTTTCATTATGATATTGGGGTTAACAGACATATACAAACACAGGTGACATATATAATCACCAAAGACCTACAGAATACCAAGAGAAGACTACTCAACATTCTGTCATAAGGTACATGGGAAAAGGATCCCAGGAAGAACAGACATATGTATATGTGTAAAAGAACCACATCTTCCACACCTACAACAAGCCAAACATTGTAATCAAATTTGCTGTAATAAAAAATAAAAAATTAAATTAAAAACACGAACAAGAAGTAGTGAGACAAACTTGAGGGGCTTTCTCCTGGCACATTCCATTCTAAATTCCAATCTAGAACACGACTTCCATTGAGGCTCTGTTGCCCCAGTAACCAGATTTGGTAAGGGAGAACTGCTGCCACCTTGTGGCCGTTTCACACAACAGCAGCTTTAATCCCAGCGCTAATGGTCAGTTGATATTCAAAATCATTGCAGGCCTGTAAATGACACCTGCCCTGAAAACAAATCCTGGGTTCATATATCGACCAAAAATTTCAAAGGACGTCCATATTTCAAAACGACAGTTTCAAAAGGCATATTTTACACACATTAGTGTTCTGCTTCTTTTTCTTTCTTTCTTTTTTTGTTAAAAAAACGGGAATGGCAAAAAGCATCCCTCAGAATGGGCGAAAATATTTGCAAACGAATCAATGGACAAAGGTTTAATCTCCAATATATATAAAGAGCTCATGCAGCTTAATATTAAAAAAACAAACAACCCAATACAAAAATGGGCAGAAGATCTAAAGAGACGTTTCTTCAAAGAAGACACAGAGATGGCCAAGAGGCACATGAAAAGCTGCTCAACATCACTAATTATTAGAGAAATGCAAATCAAAACTACAATGAGTTATCACCTCACACCTGTTAGAATCGGCATCATCAGAAAATCTACAAACAACAAATTCTGGGGAGGGTGTGGACAAAAGGATCCCTCTTCCACTAGTGGTGGAAATGTAAATTGATACAGTCACGATGGAGAACAGTATGGAGTTTCCTTAAAAAAACTAGAAATAGAATTACCATATGATCCAGCAATCCCACTTCTGGGCATATACCCAGAGAAAACCATAAATCAAAAAGGCACATTCACCACAATGCTCATTTCAGCACTATTTACAATAGCCAGGTAATGGAAGCAACCTAAATACCCACAGACAGACGAATGGATAAAGATGTGGTACATATATAAAATGGAATATTACTCAGCTATAAGAAGGAATGAAACTGGGTCATTTGTAGAGACGTCGATGGATCTAGAGACTGTCATACAGAATGAAGTAAGTCAGAAAGAGAAAAACAAATATTGTATATTAATGCATATATGTGGAACCTAGAAAAATGGTACAGATGAACTGGTTTGCAGGGAAGAAATAGAGACACAGAGGTAGAGAACACACGTATGGACACCAAGTGTGGGAAGCCATGGGATGGTGGTGGTGGGATGAGTTGGGAGATTGGGATTGACCTGTATACATGTATATGCATAAAATACATAACTAATAATAACCTGCTGTATAAAAAAATAAATAAAATTAAATTTCAAAATTTTAAAAAATAAAATTTAAAAATAAAACAGAAAAAAGGTCTTCCCTTCACACAGATGTATTTATATGAATGAATTATTTCCATGCTTATATCAATAAATACATAAAAGAGGAATAAAATCTAACTTGAACCAAAAAAGAAACAAAAAACCTGAACCCACCAGTTATACAGAGGAAAACCCTATCAGGGCACTTGCTCCAGTGGTAAACAATTCTGAAATTGGTCAGAGGTGGTGAATCATCTCCCATACAGCCAGCAGCCCACTCCTACGCAAGGAGCGTCCTCATTGAAAAGTTGGGGGCCATGCCGAGGCATCTGTGAATAACCGTGAGCTGAGCCCCAGGCCAGCTGCTGTTGAACTTTTCCCACCCTTCCCAGGTAAAACACCTGAATATGTACAAGGGCTTGAAAGCCTAGAGGAAGGGCCGTGGAGCCACACCAGCGACAGCACGCAGGCCAACTTGGTGCCTGTAGGCCAGCCAGGATGGTCCTGGCCCTGGGCGCTCTTCTGGAAGCTTTCCATTGCCCTGCCTGAGATACCCCTCCTATCCCAGCACCCACTGCTTTTTTCCTTCCTCACCTGTGTACGGAGAGAAATTCCAGTGGAAGGTATGGGTGACACATCCTCTTCTTTACAGGTGGCAGCCTGGCAACTCCTGCAGAAAGTCCAGCAGAGACCCACTCACACCGGGCCACCCACAAAGCAGTGGCCCCTCACTCCCTCCCACCAGCACAGCCCCGAGACTGCTGACGGGGCAGAGAATATGGAGTCAGGCACAGCTTCAGGGGCTATTGCTGCCTGCAGCACTGTTTATATTGACCTCAACCCAGGCACACCTGGGGAGGGCCGGCCGGCAGGATCAGGCTACTCAGGTCAGCTAATCCTCAGCCCTCAGGGAATCACATTGTTGAAAATGGACCTCGCTAAGGCAGAATAGAAGCCAAGGAATAAAAGGACACAATGCCATTTGCAGCACCGTAGGTGTGTCTAGAGGTAATCACGTGACTTGTAGGAAGTCAGAAAGTGAAAGACACATATCATATCATATATCTTATAGGAGTTACCGAAAAATGGATACCAGGGCAGATATTTCCACAGAGAAGGGCAATCACAGATTCATTAAACAAACTTATGGTTCACCAATGGAAAGGTGTGAGGATTGGTTTCATTATGATATTGGGGTTAACAGACATATACAAACACAGGTGACATATATAATCACCAAAGACCTACAGAATACCAAGAGAAGACTACTCAACATTCTGTCATAAGGTACATGGGAAAAGGATCCCAGGAAGAACAGACATATGTATATGTGTAAAAGAACCACATCTTCCACACCTACAACAAGCCAAACATTGTAATCAAATTTGCTGTAATAAAAAATAAAAAATTAAATTAAAAACACGAACAAGAAGTAGTGAGACAAACTTGAGGGGCTTTCTCCTGGCACATTCCATTCTAAATTCCAATCTAGAACACGACTTCCATTGAGGCTCTGTTGCCCCAGTAACCAGATTTGGTAAGGGAGAACTGCTGCCACCTTGTGGCCGTTTCACACAACAGCAGCTTTAATCCCAGCGCTAATGGTCAGTTGATATTCAAAATCATTGCAGGCCTGTAAATGACACCTGCCCTGAAAACAAATCCTGGGTTCATATATCGACCAAAAATTTCAAAGGACGTCCATATTTCAAAACGACAGTTTCAAAAGGCATATTTTACACACATTAGTGTTCTGCTTCTTTTTCTTTCTTTCTTTTTTTGTTAAAAAAACGGGAATGGCAAAAAGCATCCCTCAGAATGGGCGAAAATATTTGCAAACGAATCAATGGACAAAGGTTTAATCTCCAATATATATAAAGAGCTCATGCAGCTTAATATTAAAAAAACAAACAACCCAATACAAAAATGGGCAGAAGATCTAAAGTGACGTTTCTTCAAAGAAGACACACAGATGGCCAAGAGGCACATGAAAAGCTGCTCAACATCACTAATTATTAGAGAAATGCAAATCAAAACTACAATGAGTTATCACCTCACACCTGTTAGAATCGGCATCATCAGAAAATCTACAAACAACAAATTCTGGGGAGGGTGTGGACAAAAGGATCCCTCTTCCACTAGTGGTGGAAATGTAAATTGATAGAGTCACGATGGAGAACAGTATGGAGTTTCCTTAAAAAAACTAGAAATAGAATTACCATATGATCCAGCAATCCCACTTCTGGGCATATACCCAGAGAAAATCATAAATCAAAAAGGCACATTCACCACAATGCTCATTTCAGCACTATTTACAATAGCCAGGTAATGGAAGCAACCTAAATACCCACAGACAGACGAATGGATAAAGATGTGGTACATATATAAAATGGAATATTACTCAGCTATAAGAAGGAATGAAACTGGGTCATTTGTAGAGACGTCGATGGATCTAGAGACTGTCATACAGAATGAAGTAAGTCAGAAAGAGAAAAACAAATATTGTATATTAATGCATATATGTGGAACCTAGAAAAGTGGTACAGATGAACTGGTTTGCAGGGAAGAAATAGAGACACAGAGGTAGAGATCACACGTATGGACACCAAGTGTGGGAAGCCATGGGATGGTGGTGGTGGGATGAGTTGGGAGATTGGGATTGACCTGTATACATGTATATGCATAAAATACATAACTAATAATAACCTGCTGTATAAAAAAATAAATAAAATTAAATTTCAAAATTTTAAAAAATAAAATTTAAAAATAAAACAGAAAAAAGGTCTTCCCTTCACACAGATGTATTTATATGAATGAATTATTTCCATGCTTATATCAATAAATACATAAAAGAGGAATAAAATCTAACTTGAACCAAAAAAGAAACAAAAAACCTGAACCCACCAGTTATACAGAGGAAAACCCTATCAGGGCACTTGCTCCAGTGGTAAACAATTCTGAAATTGGTCAGAGGTGGGGAATCATCTCCCATACAGCCAGCAGCCCACTCCTACGCAAGGAGCGTCCTCATTGAAAAGCTGGGGGCCATGCCGAGGCATCTGTGAGTAACCGTGAGCTGAGCCCCAGGCCAGCTGCTGTTGATCTTTTCCCACCCTTCCCAGGTAAAACACCTGAATATGTACAAGGGCTTGAAAGCCTAGAGGACGGGCTGTGGAGCCACACAAGCGACAGCACGCAGGCCAACTTGGTGCCTGCAGGCCAGCCAGGATGGTCCTGGCCCTGGGCGCTCTTCTGGAAGCTTTCCATTGCCCTGCCTGAGATACCCCTCCTGTCCCGGCCCCCACTGCTTTTTTCCTTCCTCACCTCTGTCCGGAGAGAAATTCCAGTGGAAGGTATGGGTGACACATCCTCTTCTTTACAGGTGGCAGCCTGGCAACTCCTGCAGAAAGTCCAGCAGAGACCCACTCACACCGGGCCACCCACAAAGCCGTGGCCGCTCACTGCCTCCCACCAGCACAGCCCCGAGACTGCTGACGGGGCAGAAAATATGGAGTCAGGCACAGCTTCAGGGGCTATTGCTGCCTGCAGCACTGTTTATATTGACCTCAAACAAGGCACACCTGGGGAGGGCCGGCCGGCAAGGTCAGGCTACCCAGGTCAGCTAATCCTCAGCCCTCAGGGAATCACATTGTTGAAAATGGACCTCGCTAAGGCAGAATAGAAGCCAAGGAATAAAAGGACACAATGCCATTTGCAGCACCGTAGGTGTGTCTAAAGGTAATCACGTGACTTGTAATAAGTCAGAAAATGAAAGACACATATCATATCATATCTCTTATAGGTGTGACCGAAAAATGGATACCAGGGCAGATATTTCCACAGAGAAGGGCAATCACAGATTCATTAAACAAACTTATGGTTCACCAATGGAAAGGTGTGAGGATTGGTTTCATTATGATATTGGGGTTAACAGACATATACAAACACAGGTGACATATATAATCACCAAAGACCTACAGAATACCAAGAGAAGACTACTCAACATTCTGTCATAAGGTACATGGGAAAAGGATCCCAGGAAGAACAGACATATGTATATGTGTAAAAGAACCACATCTTCCACACCTACAACAAGCCAAACATTGTAATCAAATTTGCTGTAATAAAAAATAAAAAATTAAATTAAAAACACGAACAAGAAGTAGTGAGACAAACTTGAGGGGCTTTCTCCTGGCACATTCCATTCTAAATTCCAATCTAGAACAAGACTTCCATTGAGGCTCTGTTGCCCCAGTAACCAGATTTGGTAAGGGAGAACTGCTGCCACCTTGTGGCCGTTTCACACAACAGCAGCTTTAATCCCAGCGCTAATGGTCAGTTGATATTCAAAATCATTGCAGGCCTGTAAATGACACCTGCCCTGAAAACAAATCCTGGGTTCATATATCGACCAAAAATTTCAAAGGACGTCCATATTTCAAAACGACAGTTTCAAAAGGCATATTTTACACACATTAGTGTTCTGCTTCTTTTTCTTTCTTTCTTTTTTTGTTAAAAAAACGGGAATGGCAAAAAGCATCCCTCAGAATGGGCGAAAATATTTGCAAACGAATCAATGGACAAAGGTTTAATCTCCAATATATATAAAGAGCTCATGCAGCTTAATATTAAAAAAACAAACAACCCAATACAAAAATGGGCAGAAGATCTAAAGAGACGTTTCTTCAAAGAAGACACAGAGATGGCCAAGAGGCACATGAAAAGCTGCTCAACATCACTAATTATTAGAGAAATGCAAATCAAAACTACAATGAGTTATCACCTCACACCTGTTAGAATCGGCATCATCAGAAAATCTACAAACAACAAATTCTGGGGAGGGTGTGGACAAAAGGATCCCTCTTCCACTAGTGGTGGAAATGTAAATTGATACAGTCACGATGGAGAACAGTATGGAGTTTCCTTAAAAAAACTAGAAATAGAATTACCATATGATCCAGCAATCCCACTTCTGGGCATATACCCAGAGAAAACCATAAATCAAAAAGGCACATTCACCACAATGCTCATTTCAGCACTATTTACAATAGCCAGGTAATGGAAGCAACCTAAATACCCACAGACAGACGAATGGATAAAGATGTGGTACATATATAAAATGGAATATTACTCAGCTATAAGAAGGAATGAAACTGGGTCATTTGTAGAGACGTCGATGGATCTAGAGACTGTCATACAGAATGAAGTAAGTCAGAAAGAGAAAAACAAATATTGTATATTAATGCATATATGTGGAACCTAGAAAAATGGTACAGATGAACTGGTTTGCAGGGAAGAAATAGAGACACAGAGGTAGAGAACACACGTATGGACACCAAGTGTGGGAAGCCATGGGATGGTGGTGGTGGGATGAGTTGGGAGATTGGGATTGACCTGTATACATGTATATGCATAAAATACATAACTAATAATAACCTGCTGTATAAAAAAATAAATAAAATTAAATTTCAAAATTTTAAAAAATAAAATTTAAAAATAAAACAGAAAAAAGGTCTTCCCTTCACACAGATGTATTTATATGAATGAATTATTTCCATGCTTATATCAATAAATACATAAAAGAGGAATAAAATCTAACTTGAACCAAAAAAGAAACAAAAAACCTGAACCCACCAGTTATACAGAGGAAAACCCTATCAGGGCACTTGCTCCAGTGGTAAACAATTCTGAAATTGGTCAGAGGTGGTGAATCATCTCCCATACAGCCAGCAGCCCACTCCTACGCAAGGAGCGTCCTCATTGAAAAGTTGGGGGCCATGCCGAGGCATCTGTGAGTAACCGTGAGCTGAGCCCCAGGCCAGCTGCTGTTGAACTTTTCCCACCCTTCCCAGGTAAAACACCTGAATATGTACAAGGGCTTGAAAGCCTAGAGGAAGGGCCGTGGAGCCACACCAGCGACAGCACGCAGGCCAACTTGGTGCCTGCAGGCCAGCCAGGATGGTCCTGGCCCTGGGCGCTCTTCTGGAAGCTTTCCATTGCCCTGCCTGAGATACCCCTCCTATCCCAGCACCCACTGCTTTTTTCCTTCCTCACCTGTGTACGGAGAGAAATTCCAGTGGAAGGTATGGGTGACACATCCTCTTCTTTACAGGTGGCAGCCTGGCAACTCCTGCAGAAAGTCCAGCAGAGACCCACTCACACCGGGCCACCCACAAAGCAGTGGCCCCTCACTCCCTCCCACCAGCACAGCCCCGAGACTGCTGACGGGGCAGAGAATATGGAGTCAGGCACAGCTTCAGGGGCTATTGCTGCCTGCAGCACTGTTTATATTGACCTCAACCCAGGCACACCTGGGGAGGGCCGGCCGGCAGGATCAGGCTACTCAGGTCAGCTAATCCTCAGCCCTCAGGGA
The DNA here is from genome assembly GCF_949752795.1 of Hyperoodon ampullatus. Classification (NCBI taxonomy): domain Eukaryota; kingdom Metazoa; phylum Chordata; class Mammalia; order Artiodactyla; family Ziphiidae; genus Hyperoodon; species Hyperoodon ampullatus. Next base: position 97,277,542 of record NC_136921.1, read on the forward strand.
ATCACATTGTTGAAAATGGACCTCGCTAAGGCAGAATAGAAGCCAAGGAATAAAAGGACACAATGCCATTTGCAGCACCGTAGGTGTGTCTAGAGGTAATCACGTGACTTGTAGGAAGTCAGAAAGTGAAAGACACATATCATATCATATATCTTATAGGAGTTACCGAAAAATGGATACCAGGGCAGATATTTCCACAGAGAAGGGCAATCACAGATTCATTAAACAAACTTATGGTTCACCAATGGAAAGGTGTGAGGATTGGTTTCATTATGATATTGGGGTTAACAGACATATACAAACACAGGTGACATATATAATCACCAAAGACCTACAGAATACCAAGAGAAGACTACTCAACATTCTGTCATAAGGTACATGGGAAAAGGATCCCAGGAAGAACAGACATATGTATATGTGTAAAAGAACCACATCTTCCACACCTACAACAAGCCAAACATTGTAATCAAATTTGCTGTAATAAAAAATAAAAAATTAAATTAAAAACACGAACAAGAAGTAGTGAGACAAACTTGAGGGGCTTTCTCCTGGCACATTCCATTCTAAATTCCAATCTAGAACACGACTTCCATTGAGGCTCTGTTGCCCCAGTAACCAGATTTGGTAAGGGAGAACTGCTGCCACCTTGTGGCCGTTTCACACAACAGCAGCTTTAATCCCAGCGCTAATGGTCAGTTGATATTCAAAATCATTGCAGGCCTGTAAATGACACCTGCCCTGAAAACAAATCCTGGGTTCATATATCGACCAAAAATTTCAAAGGACGTCCATATTTCAAAACGACAGTTTCAAAAGGCATATTTTACACACATTAGTGTTCTGCTTCTTTTTCTTTCTTTCTTTTTTTGTTAAAAAAACGGGAATGGCAAAAAGCATCCCTCAGAATGGGCGAAAATATTTGCAAACGAATCAATGGACAAAGGTTTAATCTCCAATATATATAAAGAGCTCATGCAGCTTAATATTAAAAAAACAAACAACCCAATACAAAAATGGGCAGAAGATCTAAAGAGACGTTTCTTCAAAGAAGACACAGAGATGGCCAAGAGGCACATGAAAAGCTGCTCAACATCACTAATTATTAGAGAAATGCAAATCAAAACTACAATGAGTTATCACCTCACACCTGTTAGAATCGGCATCATCAGAAAATCTACAAACAACAAATTCTGGGGAGGGTGTGGACAAAAGGATCCCTCTTCCACTAGTGGTGGAAATGTAAATTGATACAGTCACGATGGAGAACAGTATGGAGTTTCCTTAAAAAAACTAGAAATAGAATTACCATATGATCCAGCAATCCCACTTCTGGGCATATACCCAGAGAAAACCATAAATCAAAAAGGCACATTCACCACAATGCTCATTTCAGCACTATTTACAATAGCCAGGTAATGGAAGCAACCTAAATACCCACAGACAGACGAATGGATAAAGATGTGGTACATATATAAAATGGAATATTACTCAGCTATAAGAAGGAATGAAACTGGGTCATTTGTAGAGACGTCGATGGATCTAGAGACTGTCATACAGAATGAAGTAAGTCAGAAAGAGAAAAACAAATATTGTATATTAATGCATATATGTGGAACCTAGAAAAATGGTACAGATGAACTGGTTTGCAGGGAAGAAATAGAGACACAGAGGTAGAGAACACACGTATGGACACCAAGTGTGGGAAGCCATGGGATGGTGGTGGTGGGATGAGTTGGGAGATTGGGATTGACCTGTATACATGTATATGCATAAAATACATAACTAATAATAACCTGCTGTATAAAAAAATAAATAAAATTAAATTTCAAAATTTTAAAAAATAAAATTTAAAAATAAAACAGAAAAAAGGTCTTCCCTTCACACAGATGTATTTATATGAATGAATTATTTCCATGCTTATATCAATAAATACATAAAAGAGGAATAAAATCTAACTTGAACCAAAAAAGAAACAAAAAACCTGAACCCACCAGTTATACAGAGGAAAACCCTATCAGGGCACTTGCTCCAGTGGTAAACAATTCTGAAATTGGTCAGAGGTGGTGAATCATCTCCCATACAGCCAGCAGCCCACTCCTACGCAAGGAGCGTCCTCATTGAAAAGTTGGGGGCCATGCCGAGGCATCTGTGAATAACCGTGAGCTGAGCCCCAGGCCAGCTGCTGTTGAACTTTTCCCACCCTTCCCAGGTAAAACACCTGAATATGTACAAGGGCTTGAAAGCCTAGAGGAAGGGCCGTGGAGCCACACCAGCGACAGCACGCAGGCCAACTTGGTGCCTGCAGGCCAGCCAGGATGGTCCTGGCCCTGGGCGCTCTTCTGGAAGCTTTCCATTGCCCTGCCTGAGATACCCCTCCTATCCCAGCACCCACTGCTTTTTTCCTTCCTCACCTCTGTACGGAGAGAAATTCCAGTGGAAGGTATGGGTGACACATCCTCTTCTTTACAGGTGGCAGCCTGGCAACTCCTGCAGAAAGTCCAGCAGAGACCCACTCACACCGGGCCACCCACAAAGCAGTGGCCCCTCACTCCCTCCCACCAGCACAGCCCCGAGACTGCTGACGGGGCAGAGAATATGGAGTCAGGCACAGCTTCAGGGGCTATTGCTGCCTGCAGCACTGTTTATATTGACCTCAACCCAGGCACACCTGGGGAGGGCCGGCCGGCAGGATCAGGCTACTCAGGTCAGCTAATCCTCAGCCCTCAGGGAATCACATTGTTGAAAATGGACCTCGCTAAGGCAGAATAGAAGCCAAGGAATAAAAGGACACAATGCCATTTGCAGCACCGTAGGTGTGTCTAGAGGTAATCACGTGACTTGTAGGAAGTCAGAAAGTGAAAGACACATATCATATCATATATCTTATAGGAGTTACCGAAAAATGGATACCAGGGCAGATATTTCCACAGAGAAGGGCAATCACAGATTCATTAAACAAACTTATGGTTCACCAATGGAAAGGTGTGAGGATTGGTTTCATTATGATATTGGGGTTAACAGACATATACAAACACAGGTGACATATATAATCACCAAAGACCTACAGAATACCAAGAGAAGACTACTCAACATTCTGTCATAAGGTACATGGGAAAAGGATCCCAGGAAGAACAGACATATGTATATGTGTAAAAGAACCACATCTTCCACACCTACAACAAGCCAAACATTGTAATCAAATTTGCTGTAATAAAAAATAAAAAATTAAATTAAAAACACGAACAAGAAGTAGTGAGACAAACTTGAGGGGCTTTCTCCTGGCACATTCCATTCTAAATTCCAATCTAGAACACGACTTCCATTGAGGCTCTGTTGCCCCAGTAACCAGATTTGGTAAGGGAGAACTGCTGCCACCTTGTGGCCGTTTCACACAACAGCAGCTTTAATCCCAGCGCTAATGGTCAGTTGATATTCAAAATCATTGCAGGCCTGTAAATGACACCTGCCCTGAAAACAAATCCTGGGTTCATATATCGACCAAAAATTTCAAAGGACGTCCATATTTCAAAACGACAGTTTCAAAAGGCATATTTTACACACATTAGTGTTCTGCTTCTTTTTCTTTCTTTCTTTTTTTGTTAAAAAAACGGGAATGGCAAAAAGCATCCCTCAGAATGGGCGAAAATATTTGCAAACGAATCAATGGACAAAGGTTTAATCTCCAATATATATAAAGAGCTCATGCAGCTTAATATTAAAAAAACAAACAACCCAATACAAAAATGGGCAGAAGATCTAAAGTGACGTTTCTTCAAAGAAGACACACAGATGGCCAAGAGGCACATGAAAAGCTGCTCAACATCACTAATTATTAGAGAAATGCAAATCAAAACTACAATGAGTTATCACCTCACACCTGTTAGAATCGGCATCATCAGAAAATCTACAAACAACAAATTCTGGGGAGGGTGTGGACAAAAGGATCCCTCTTCCACTAGTGGTGGAAATGTAAATTGATAGAGTCACGATGGAGAACAGTATGGAGTTTCCTTAAAAAAACTAGAAATAGAATTACCATATGATCCAGCAATCCCACTTCTGGGCATATACCCAGAGAAAATCATAAATCAAAAAGGCACATTCACCACAATGCTCATTTCAGCACTATTTACAATAGCCAGGTAATGGAAGCAACCTAAATACCCACAGACAGACGAATGGATAAAGATGTGGTACATATATAAAATGGAATATTACTCAGCTATAAGAAGGAATGAAACTGGGTCATTTGTAGAGACGTCGATGGATCTAGAGACTGTCATACAGAATGAAGTAAGTCAGAAAGAGAAAAACAAATATTGTATATTAATGCATATATGTGGAACCTAGAAAAGTGGTACAGATGAACTGGTTTGCAGGGAAGAAATAGAGACACAGAGGTAGAGATCACACGTATGGACACCAAGTGTGGGAAGCCATGGGATGGTGGTGGTGGGATGAGTTGGGAGATTGGGATTGACCTGTATACATGTATATGCATAAAATACATAACTAATAATAACCTGCTGTATAAAAAAATAAATAAAATTAAATTTCAAAATTTTAAAAAATAAAATTTAAAAATAAAACAGAAAAAAGGTCTTCCCTTCACACAGATGTATTTATATGAATGAATTATTTCCATGCTTATATCAATAAATACATAAAAGAGGAATAAAATCTAACTTGAACCAAAAAAGAAACAAAAAACCTGAACCCACCAGTTATACAGAGGAAAACCCTATCAGGGCACTTGCTCCAGTGGTAAACAATTCTGAAATTGGTCAGAGGTGGGGAATCATCTCCCATACAGCCAGCAGCCCACTCCTACGCAAGGAGCGTCCTCATTGAAAAGCTGGGGGCCATGCCGAGGCATCTGTGAGTAACCGTGAGCTGAGCCCCAGGCCAGCTGCTGTTGATCTTTTCCCACCCTTCCCAGGTAAAACACCTGAATATGTACAAGGGCTTGAAAGCCTAGAGGACGGGCTGTGGAGCCACACAAGCGACAGCACGCAGGCCAACTTGGTGCCTGCAGGCCAGCCAGGATGGTCCTGGCCCTGGGCGCTCTTCTGGAAGCTTTCCATTGCCCTGCCTGAGATACCCCTCCTGTCCCGGCCCCCACTGCTTTTTTCCTTCCTCACCTCTGTCCGGAGAGAAATTCCAGTGGAAGGTATGGGTGACACATCCTCTTCTTTACAGGTGGCAGCCTGGCAACTCCTGCAGAAAGTCCAGCAGAGACCCACTCACACCGGGCCACCCACAAAGCCGTGGCCGCTCACTGCCTCCCACCAGCACAGCCCCGAGACTGCTGACGGGGCAGAAAATATGGAGTCAGGCACAGCTTCAGGGGCTATTGCTGCCTGCAGCACTGTTTATATTGACCTCAAACAAGGCACACCTGGGGAGGGCCGGCCGGCAAGGTCAGGCTACCCAGGTCAGCTAATCCTCAGCCCTCAGGGAATCACATTGTTGAAAATGGACCTCGCTAAGGCAGAATAGAAGCCAAGGAATAAAAGGACACAATGCCATTTGCAGCACCGTAGGTGTGTCTAAAGGTAATCACGTGACTTGTAATAAGTCAGAAAATGAAAGACACATATCATATCATATCTCTTATAGGTGTGACCGAAAAATGGATACCAGGGCAGATATTTCCACAGAGAAGGGCAATCACAGATTCATTAAACAAACTTATGGTTCACCAATGGAAAGGTGTGAGGATTGGTTTCATTATGATATTGGGGTTAACAGACATATACAAACACAGGTGACATATATAATCACCAAAGACCTACAGAATACCAAGAGAAGACTACTCAACATTCTGTCATAAGGTACATGGGAAAAGGATCCCAGGAAGAACAGACATATGTATATGTGTAAAAGAACCACATCTTCCACACCTACAACAAGCCAAACATTGTAATCAAATTTGCTGTAATAAAAAATAAAAAATTAAATTAAAAACACGAACAAGAAGTAGTGAGACAAACTTGAGGGGCTTTCTCCTGGCACATTCCATTCTAAATTCCAATCTAGAACAAGACTTCCATTGAGGCTCTGTTGCCCCAGTAACCAGATTTGGTAAGGGAGAACTGCTGCCACCTTGTGGCCGTTTCACACAACAGCAGCTTTAATCCCAGCGCTAATGGTCAGTTGATATTCAAAATCATTGCAGGCCTGTAAATGACACCTGCCCTGAAAACAAATCCTGGGTTCATATATCGACCAAAAATTTCAAAGGACGTCCATATTTCAAAACGACAGTTTCAAAAGGCATATTTTACACACATTAGTGTTCTGCTTCTTTTTCTTTCTTTCTTTTTTTGTTAAAAAAACGGGAATGGCAAAAAGCATCCCTCAGAATGGGCGAAAATATTTGCAAACGAATCAATGGACAAAGGTTTAATCTCCAATATATATAAAGAGCTCATGCAGCTTAATATTAAAAAAACAAACAACCCAATACAAAAATGGGCAGAAGATCTAAAGAGACGTTTCTTCAAAGAAGACACAGAGATGGCCAAGAGGCACATGAAAAGCTGCTCAACATCACTAATTATTAGAGAAATGCAAATCAAAACTACAATGAGTTATCACCTCACACCTGTTAGAATCGGCATCATCAGAAAATCTACAAACAACAAATTCTGGGGAGGGTGTGGACAAAAGGATCCCTCTTCCACTAGTGGTGGAAATGTAAATTGATACAGTCACGATGGAGAACAGTATGGAGTTTCCTTAAAAAAACTAGAAATAGAATTACCATATGATCCAGCAATCCCACTTCTGGGCATATACCCAGAGAAAACCATAAATCAAAAAGGCACATTCACCACAATGCTCATTTCAGCACTATTTACAATAGCCAGGTAATGGAAGCAACCTAAATACCCACAGACAGACGAATGGATAAAGATGTGGTACATATATAAAATGGAATATTACTCAGCTATAAGAAGGAATGAAACTGGGTCATTTGTAGAGACGTCGATGGATCTAGAGACTGTCATACAGAATGAAGTAAGTCAGAAAGAGAAAAACAAATATTGTATATTAATGCATATATGTGGAACCTAGAAAAATGGTACAGATGAACTGGTTTGCAGGGAAGAAATAGAGACACAGAGGTAGAGAACACACGTATGGACACCAAGTGTGGGAAGCCATGGGATGGTGGTGGTGGGATGAGTTGGGAGATTGGGATTGACCTGTATACATGTATATGCATAAAATACATAACTAATAATAACCTGCTGTATAAAAAAATAAATAAAATTAAATTTCAAAATTTTAAAAAATAAAATTTAAAAATAAAACAGAAAAAAGGTCTTCCCTTCACACAGATGTATTTATATGAATGAATTATTTCCATGCTTATATCAATAAATACATAAAAGAGGAATAAAATCTAACTTGAACCAAAAAAGAAACAAAAAACCTGAACCCACCAGTTATACAGAGGAAAACCCTATCAGGGCACTTGCTCCAGTGGTAAACAATTCTGAAATTGGTCAGAGGTGGTGAATCATCTCCCATACAGCCAGCAGCCCACTCCTACGCAAGGAGCGTCCTCATTGAAAAGTTGGGGGCCATGCCGAGGCATCTGTGAGTAACCGTGAGCTGAGCCCCAGGCCAGCTGCTGTTGAACTTTTCCCACCCTTCCCAGGTAAAACACCTGAATATGTACAAGGGCTTGAAAGCCTAGAGGAAGGGCCGTGGAGCCACACCAGCGACAGCACGCAGGCCAACTTGGTGCCTGCAGGCCAGCCAGGATGGTCCTGGCCCTGGGCGCTCTTCTGGAAGCTTTCCATTGCCCTGCCTGAGATACCCCTCCTATCCCAGCACCCACTGCTTTTTTCCTTCCTCACCTCTGTACGGAGAGAAATTCCAGTGGAAGGTATGGGTGACACATCCTCTTCTTTACAGGTGGCAGCCTGGCAACTCCTGCAGAAAGTCCAGCAGAGACCCACTCACACCGGGCCACCCACAAAGCAGTGGCCCCTCACTCCCTCCCACCAGCACAGCCCCGAGACTGCTGACGGGGCAGAGAATATGGAGTCAGGCACAGCTTCAGGGGCTATTGCTGCCTGCAGCACTGTTTATATTGACCTCAACCCAGGCACACCTGGGGAGGGCCGGCCGGCAGGATCAGGCTACTCAGGTCAGCTAATCCTCAGCCCTCAGGGAATCACATTGTTGAAAATGGACCTCGCTAAGGCAGAATAGAAGCCAAGGAATAAAAGGACACAATGCCATTTGCAGCACCGTAGGTGTGTCTAGAGGTAATCACGTGACTTGTAGGAAGTCAGAAAGTGAAAGACACATATCATATCATATATCTTATAGGAGTTACCGAAAAATGGATACCAGGGCAGATATTTCCACAGAGAAGGGCAATCACAGATTCATTAAACAAACTTATGGTTCACCAATGGAAAGGTGTGAGGATTGGTTTCATTATGATATTGGGGTTAACAGACATATACAAACACAGGTGACATATATAATCACCAAAGACCTACAGAATACCAAGAGAAGACTACTCAACATTCTGTCATAAGGTACATGGGAAAAGGATCCCAGGAAGAACAGACATATGTATATGTGTAAAAGAACCACATCTTCCACACCTACAACAAGCCAAACATTGTAATCAAATTTGCTGTAATAAAAAATAAAAAATTAAATTAAAAACACGAACAAGAAGTAGTGAGACAAACTTGAGGGGCTTTCTCCTGGCACATTCCATTCTAAATTCCAATCTAGAACACGACTTCCATTGAGGCTCTGTTGCCCCAGTAACCAGATTTGGTAAGGGAGAACTGCTGCCACCTTGTGGCCGTTTCACACAACAGCAGCTTTAATCCCAGCGCTAATGGTCAGTTGATATTCAAAATCATTGCAGGCCTGTAAATGACACCTGCCCTGAAAACAAATCCTGGGTTCATATATCGACCAAAAATTTCAAAGGACGTCCATATTTCAAAACGACAGTTTCAAAAGGCATATTTTACACACATTAGTGTTCTGCTTCTTTTTCTTTCTTTCTTTTTTTGTTAAAAAAACGGGAATGGCAAAAAGCATCCCTCAGAATGGGCGAAAATATTTGCAAACGAATCAATGGACAAAGGTTTAATCTCCAATATATATAAAGAGCTCATGCAGCTTAATATTAAAAAAACAAACAACCCAATACAAAAATGGGCAGAAGATCTAAAGTGACGTTTCTTCAAAGAAGACACACAGATGGCCAAGAGGCACATGAAAAGCTGCTCAACATCACTAATTATTAGAGAAATGCAAATCAAAACTACAATGAGTTATCACCTCACACCTGTTAGAATCGGCATCATCAGAAAATCTACAAACAACAAATTCTGGGGAGGGTGTGGACAAAAGGATCCCTCTTCCACTAGTGGTGGAAATGTAAATTGATAGAGTCACGATGGAGAACAGTATGGAGTTTCCTTAAAAAAACTAGAAATAGAATTACCATATGATCCAGCAATCCCACTTCTGGGCATATACCCAGAGAAAATCATAAATCAAAAAGGCACATTCACCACAATGCTCATTTCAGCACTATTTACAATAGCCAGGTAATGGAAGCAACCTAAATACCCACAGACAGACGAATGGATAAAGATGTGGTACATATATAAAATGGAATATTACTCAGCTATAAGAAGGAATGAAACTGGGTCATTTGTAGAGACGTCGATGGATCTAGAGACTGTCATACAGAATGAAGTAAGTCAGAAAGAGAAAAACAAATATTGTATATTAATGCATATATGTGGAACCTAGAAAAGTGGTACAGATGAACTGGTTTGCAGGGAAGAAATAGAGACACAGAGGTAGAGATCACACGTATGGACACCAAGTGTGGGAAGCCATGGGATGGTGGTGGTGGGATGAGTTGGGAGATTGGGATTGACCTGTATACATGTATATGCATAAAATACATAACTAATAATAACCTGCTGTATAAAAAAATAAATAAAATTAAATTTCAAAATTTTAAAAAATAAAATTTAAAAATAAAACAGAAAAAAGGTCTTCCCTTCACACAGATGTATTTATATGAATGAATTATTTCCATGCTTATATCAATAAATACATAAAAGAGGAATAAAATCTAACTTGAACCAAAAAAGAAACAAAAAACCTGAACCCACCAGTTATACAGAGGAAAACCCTATCAGGGCACTTGCTCCAGTGGTAAACAATTCTGAAATTGGTCAGAGGTGGGGAATCATCTCCCATACAGCCAGCAGCCCACTCCTACGCAAGGAGCGTCCTCATTGAAAAGCTGGGGGCCATGCCGAGGCATCTGTGAGTAACCGTGAGCTGAGCCCCAGGCCAGCTGCTGTTGATCTTTTCCCACCCTTCCCAGGTAAAACACCTGAATATGTACAAGGGCTTGAAAGCCTAGAGGACGGGCTGTGGAGCCACACAAGCGACAGCACGCAGGCCAACTTGGTGCCTGCAGGCCAGCCAGGATGGTCCTGGCCCTGGGCGCTCTTCTGGAAGCTTTCCATTGCCCTGCCTGAGATACCCCTCCTGTCCCGGCCCCCACTGCTTTTTTCCTTCCTCACCTCTGTCCGGAGAGAAATTCCAGTGGAAGGTATGGGTGACACATCCTCTTCTTTACAGGTGGCAGCCTGGCAACTCCTGCAGAAAGTCCAGCAGAGACCCACTCACACCGGGCCACCCACAAAGCCGTGGCCGCTCACTGCCTCCCACCAGCACAGCCCCGAGACTGCTGACGGGGCAGAAAATATGGAGTCAGGCACAGCTTCAGGGGCTATTGCTGCCTGCAGCACTGTTTATATTGACCTCAAACAAGGCACACCTGGGGAGGGCCGGCCGGCAATGTCAGGCTACCCAGGTCAGCTAATCCTCAGCCCTCAGGGAATCACATTGTTGAAAATGGACCTCGCTAAGGCAGAATAGAAGCCAAGGAATAAAAGGACACAATGCCATTTGCAGCACCGTAGGTGTGTCTAAAGGTAATCACGTGACTTGTAATAAGTCAGAAAATGAAAGACACATATCATATCATATCTCTTATAGGTGTGACCGAAAAATGGATACCAGGGCAGATATTTCCACAGAGAAGGGCAATCACAGATTCATTAAACAAACTTATGGTTCACCAATGGAAAGGTGTGAGGATTGGTTTCATTATGATATTGGGGTTAACAGACATATACAAACACAGGTGACATATATAATCACCAAAGACCTACAGAATACCAAGAGAAGACTACTCAACATTCTGTCATAAGGTACATGGGAAAAGGATCCCAGGAAGAACAGACATATGTATATGTGTAAAAGAACCACATCTTCCACACCTACAACAAGCCAAACATTGTAATCAAATTTGCTGTAATAAAAAATAAAAAATTAAATTAAAAACACGAACAAGAAGTAGTGAGACAAACTTGAGGGGCTTTCTCCTGGCACATTCCATTCTAAATTCCAATCTAGAACAAGACTTCCATTGAGGCTCTGTTGCCCCAGTAACCAGATTTGGTAAGGGAGAACTGCTGCCACCTTGTGGCCGTTTCACACAACAGCAGCTTTAATCCCAGCGCTAATGGTCAGTTGATATTCAAAATCATTGCAGGCCTGTAAATGACACCTGCCCTGAAAACAAATCCTGGGTTCATATATCGACCAAAAATTTCAAAGGACGTCCATATTTCAAAACGACAGTTTCAAAAGGCATATTTTACACACATTAGTGTTCTGCTTCTTTTTCTTTCTTTCTTTTTTTGTTAAAAAAACGGGAATGGCAAAAAGCATCCCTCAGAATGGGCGAAAATATTTGCAAACGAATCAATGGACAAAGGTTTAATCTCCAATATATATAAAGAGCTCATGCAGCTTAATATTAAAAAAACAAACAACCCAATACAAAAATGGGCAGAAGATCTAAAGAGACGTTTCTTCAAAGAAGACACAGAGATGGCCAAGAGGCACATGAAAAGCTGCTCAACATCACTAATTATTAGAGAAATGCAAATCAAAACTACAATGAGTTATCACCTCACACCTGTTAGAATCGGCATCATCAGAAAATCTACAAACAACAAATTCTGGGGAGGGTGTGGACAAAAGGATCCCTCTTCCACTAGTGGTGGAAATGTAAATTGATACAGTCACGATGGAGAACAGTATGGAGTTTCCTTAAAAAAACTAGAAATAGAATTACCATATGATCCAGCAATCCCACTTCTGGGCATATACCCAGAGAAAACCATAAATCAAAAAGGCACATTCACCACAATGCTCATTTCAGCACTATTTACAATAGCCAGGTAATGGAAGCAACCTAAATACCCACAGACAGACGAATGGATAAAGATGTGGTACATATATAAAATGGAATATTACTCAGCTATAAGAAGGAATGAAACTGGGTCATTTGTAGAGACGTCGATGGATCTAGAGACTGTCATACAGAATGAAGTAAGTCAGAAAGAGAAAAACAAATATTGTATATTAATGCATATATGTGGAACCTAGAAAAATGGTACAGATGAACTGGTTTGCAGGGAAGAAATAGAGACACAGAGGTAGAGAACACACGTATGGACACCAAGTGTGGGAAGCCATGGGATGGTGGTGGTGGGATGAGTTGGGAGATTGGGATTGACCTGTATACATGTATATGCATAAAATACATAACTAATAATAACCTGCTGTATAAAAAAATAAATAAAATTAAATTTCAAAATTTTAAAAAATAAAATTTAAAAATAAAACAGAAAAAAGGTCTTCCCTTCACACAGATGTATTTATATGAATGAATTATTTCCATGCTTATATCAATAAATACATAAAAGAGGAATAAAATCTAACTTGAACCAAAAAAGAAACAAAAAACCTGAACCCACCAGTTATACAGAGGAAAACCCTATCAGGGCACTTGCTCCAGTGGTAAACAATTCTGAAATTGGTCAGAGGTGGTGAATCATCTCCCATACAGCCAGCAGCCCACTCCTACGCAAGGAGCGTCCTCATTGAAAAGTTGGGGGCCATGCCGAGGCATCTGTGAGTAACCGTGAGCTGAGCCCCAGGCCAGCTGCTGTTGAACTTTTCCCACCCTTCCCAGGTAAAACACCTGAATATGTACAAGGGCTTGAAAGCCTAGAGGAAGGGCCGTGGAGCCACACCAGCGACAGCACGCAGGCCAACTTGGTGCCTGCAGGCCAGCCAGGATGGTCCTGGCCCTGGGCGCTCTTCTGGAAGCTTTCCATTGCCCTGCCTGAGATACCCCTCCTATCCCAGCACCCACTGCTTTTTTCCTTCCTCACCTCTGTACGGAGAGAAATTCCAGTGGAAGGTATGGGTGACACATCCTCTTCTTTACAGGTGGCAGCCTGGCAACTCCTGCAGAAAGTCCAGCAGAGACCCACTCACACCGGGCCACCCACAAAGCAGTGGCCCCTCACTCCCTCCCACCAGCACAGCCCCGAGACTGCTGACGGGGCAGAGAATATGGAGTCAGGCACAGCTTCAGGGGCTATTGCTGCCTGCAGCACTGTTTATATTGACCTCAACCCAGGCACACCTGGGGAGGGCCGGCCGGCAGGATCAGGCTACTCAGGTCAGCTAATCCTCAGCCCTCAGGGAATCACATTGTTGAAAATGGACCTCGCTAAGGCAGAATAGAAGCCAAGGAATAAAAGGACACAATGCCATTTGCAGCACCGTAGGTGTGTCTAGAGGTAATCACGTGACTTGTAGGAAGTCAGAAAGTGAAAGACACATATCATATCATATATCTTATAGGAGTTACCGAAAAATGGATACCAGGGCAGATATTTCCACAGAGAAGGGCAATCACAGATTCATTAAACAAACTTATGGTTCACCAATGGAAAGGTGTGAGGATTGGTTTCATTATGATATTGGGGTTAACAGACATATACAAACACAGGTGACATATATAATCACCAAAGACCTACAGAATACCAAGAGAAGACTACTCAACATTCTGTCATAAGGTACATGGGAAAAGGATCCCAGGAAGAACAGACATATGTATATGTGTAAAAGAACCACATCTTCCACACCTACAACAAGCCAAACATTGTAATCAAATTTGCTGTAATAAAAAATAAAAAATTAAATTAAAAACACGAACAAGAAGTAGTGAGACAAACTTGAGGGGCTTTCTCCTGGCACATTCCATTCTAAATTCCAATCTAGAACACGACTTCCATTGAGGCTCTGTTGCCCCAGTAACCAGATTTGGTAAGGGAGAACTGCTGCCACCTTGTGGCCGTTTCACACAACAGCAGCTTTAATCCCAGCGCTAATGGTCAGTTGATATTCAAAATCATTGCAGGCCTGTAAATGACACCTGCCCTGAAAACAAATCCTGGGTTCATATATCGACCAAAAATTTCAAAGGACGTCCATATTTCAAAACGACAGTTTCAAAAGGCATATTTTACACACATTAGTGTTCTGCTTCTTTTTCTTTCTTTCTTTTTTTGTTAAAAAAACGGGAATGGCAAAAAGCATCCCTCAGAATGGGCGAAAATATTTGCAAACGAATCAATGGACAAAGGTTTAATCTCCAATATATATAAAGAGCTCATGCAGCTTAATATTAAAAAAACAAACAACCCAATACAAAAATGGGCAGAAGATCTAAAGTGACGTTTCTTCAAAGAAGACACACAGATGGCCAAGAGGCACATGAAAAGCTGCTCAACATCACTAATTATTAGAGAAATGCAAATCAAAACTACAATGAGTTATCACCTCACACCTGTTAGAATCGGCATCATCAGAAAATCTACAAACAACAAATTCTGGGGAGGGTGTGGACAAAAGGATCCCTCTTCCACTAGTGGTGGAAATGTAAATTGATAGAGTCACGATGGAGAACAGTATGGAGTTTCCTTAAAAAAACTAGAAATAGAATTACCATATGATCCAGCAATCCCACTTCTGGGCATATACCCAGAGAAAATCATAAATCAAAAAGGCACATTCACCACAATGCTCATTTCAGCACTATTTACAATAGCCAGGTAATGGAAGCAACCTAAATACCCACAGACAGACGAATGGATAAAGATGTGGTACATATATAAAATGGAATATTACTCAGCTATAAGAAGGAATGAAACTGGGTCATTTGTAGAGACGTCGATGGATCTAGAGACTGTCATACAGAATGAAGTAAGTCAGAAAGAGAAAAACAAATATTGTATATTAATGCATATATGTGGAACCTAGAAAAGTGGTACAGATGAACTGGTTTGCAGGGAAGAAATAGAGACACAGAGGTAGAGATCACACGTATGGACACCAAGTGTGGGAAGCCATGGGATGGTGGTGGTGGGATGAGTTGGGAGATTGGGATTGACCTGTATACATGTATATGCATAAAATACATAACTAATAATAACCTGCTGTATAAAAAAATAAATAAAATTAAATTTCAAAATTTTAAAAAATAAAATTTAAAAATAAAACAGAAAAAAGGTCTTCCCTTCACACAGATGTATTTATATGAATGAATTATTTCCATGCTTATATCAATAAATACATAAAAGAGGAATAAAATCTAACTTGAACCAAAAAAGAAACAAAAAACCTGAACCCACCAGTTATACAGAGGAAAACCCTATCAGGGCACTTGCTCCAGTGGTAAACAATTCTGAAATTGGTCAGAGGTGGGGAATCATCTCCCATACAGCCAGCAGCCCACTCCTACGCAAGGAGCGTCCTCATTGAAAAGCTGGGGGCCATGCCGAGGCATCTGTGAGTAACCGTGAGCTGAGCCCCAGGCCAGCTGCTGTTGATCTTTTCCCACCCTTCCCAGGTAAAACACCTGAATATGTACAAGGGCTTGAAAGCCTAGAGGACGGGCTGTGGAGCCACACAAGCGACAGCACGCAGGCCAACTTGGTGCCTGCAGGCCAGCCAGGATGGTCCTGGCCCTGGGCGCTCTTCTGGAAGCTTTCCATTGCCCTGCCTGAGATACCCCTCCTGTCCCGGCCCCCACTGCTTTTTTCCTTCCTCACCTCTGTCCGGAGAGAAATTCCAGTGGAAGGTATGGGTGACACATCCTCTTCTTTACAGGTGGCAGCCTGGCAACTCCTGCAGAAAGTCCAGCAGAGACCCACTCACACCGGGCCACCCACAAAGCCGTGGCCGCTCACTGCCTCCCACCAGCACAGCCCCGAGACTGCTGACGGGGCAGAAAATATGGAGTCAGGCACAGCTTCAGGGGCTATTGCTGCCTGCAGCACTGTTTATATTGACCTCAAACAAGGCACACCTGGGGAGGGCCGGCCGGCAAGGTCAGGCTACCCAGGTCAGCTAATCCTCAGCCCTCAGGGAATCACATTGTTGAAAATGGACCTCGCTAAGGCAGAATAGAAGCCAAGGAATAAAAGGACACAATGCCATTTGCAGCACCGTAGGTGTGTCTAAAGGTAATCACGTGACTTGTAATAAGTCAGAAAATGAAAGACACATATCATATCATATCTCTTATAGGTGTGACCGAAAAATGGATACCAGGGCAGATATTTCCACAGAGAAGGGCAATCACAGATTCATTAAACAAACTTATGGTTCACCAATGGAAAGGTGTGAGGATTGGTTTCATTATGATATTGGGGTTAACAGACATATACAAACACAGGTGACATATATAATCACCAAAGACCTACAGAATACCAAGAGAAGACTACTCAACATTCTGTCATAAGGTACATGGGAAAAGGATCCCAGGAAGAACAGACATATGTATATGTGTAAAAGAACCACATCTTCCACACCTACAACAAGCCAAACATTGTAATCAAATTTGCTGTAATAAAAAATAAAAAATTAAATTAAAAACACGAACAAGAAGTAGTGAGACAAACTTGAGGGGCTTTCTCCTGGCACATTCCATTCTAAATTCCAATCTAGAACAAGACTTCCATTGAGGCTCTGTTGCCCCAGTAACCAGATTTGGTAAGGGAGAACTGCTGCCACCTTGTGGCCGTTTCACACAACAGCAGCTTTAATCCCAGCGCTAATGGTCAGTTGATATTCAAAATCATTGCAGGCCTGTAAATGACACCTGCCCTGAAAACAAATCCTGGGTTCATATATCGACCAAAAATTTCAAAGGACGTCCATATTTCAAAACGACAGTTTCAAAAGGCATATTTTACACACATTAGTGTTCTGCTTCTTTTTCTTTCTTTCTTTTTTTGTTAAAAAAACGGGAATGGCAAAAAGCATCCCTCAGAATGGGCGAAAATATTTGCAAACGAATCAATGGACAAAGGTTTAATCTCCAATATATATAAAGAGCTCATGCAGCTTAATATTAAAAAAACAAACAACCCAATACAAAAATGGGCAGAAGATCTAAAGAGACGTTTCTTCAAAGAAGACACAGAGATGGCCAAGAGGCACATGAAAAGCTGCTCAACATCACTAATTATTAGAGAAATGCAAATCAAAACTACAATGAGTTATCACCTCACACCTGTTAGAATCGGCATCATCAGAAAATCTACAAACAACAAATTCTGGGGAGGGTGTGGACAAAAGGATCCCTCTTCCACTAGTGGTGGAAATGTAAATTGATACAGTCACGATGGAGAACAGTATGGAGTTTCCTTAAAAAAACTAGAAATAGAATTACCATATGATCCAGCAATCCCACTTCTGGGCATATACCCAGAGAAAACCATAAATCAAAAAGGCACATTCACCACAATGCTCATTTCAGCACTATTTACAATAGCCAGGTAATGGAAGCAACCTAAATACCCACAGACAGACGAATGGATAAAGATGTGGTACATATATAAAATGGAATATTACTCAGCTATAAGAAGGAATGAAACTGGGTCATTTGTAGAGACGTCGATGGATCTAGAGACTGTCATACAGAATGAAGTAAGTCAGAAAGAGAAAAACAAATATTGTATATTAATGCATATATGTGGAACCTAGAAAAATGGTACAGATGAACTGGTTTGCAGGGAAGAAATAGAGACACAGAGGTAGAGAACACACGTATGGACACCAAGTGTGGGAAGCCATGGGATGGTGGTGGTGGGATGAGTTGGGAGATTGGGATTGACCTGTATACATGTATATGCATAAAATACATAACTAATAATAACCTGCTGTATAAAAAAATAAATAAAATTAAATTTCAAAATTTTAAAAAATAAAATTTAAAAATAAAACAGAAAAAAGGTCTTCCCTTCACACAGATGTATTTATATGAATGAATTATTTCCATGCTTATATCAATAAATACATAAAAGAGGAATAAAATCTAACTTGAACCAAAAAAGAAACAAAAAACCTGAACCCACCAGTTATACAGAGGAAAACCCTATCAGGGCACTTGCTCCAGTGGTAAACAATTCTGAAATTGGTCAGAGGTGGGGAATCATCTCCCATACAGCCAGCAGCCCACTCCTACGCAAGGAGCGTCCTCATTGAAAAGCTGGGGGCCATGCCGAGGCATCTGTGAGTAACCGTGAGCTGAGCCCCAGGCCAGCTGCTGTTGATCTTTTCCCACCCTTCCCAGGTAAAACACCTGAATATGTACAAGGGCTTGAAAGCCTAGAGGACGGGCTGTGGAGCCACACAAGCGACAGCACGCAGGCCAACTTGGTGCCTGCAGGCCAGCCAGGATGGTCCTGGCCCTGGGCGCTCTTCTGGAAGCTTTCCATTGCCCTGCCTGAGATACCCCTCCTGTCCCGGCCCCCACTGCTTTTTTCCTTCCTCACCTCTGTCCGGAGAGAAATTCCAGTGGAAGGTATGGGTGACACATCCTCTTCTTTACAGGTGGCAGCCTGGCAACTCCTGCAGAAAGTCCAGCAGAGACCCACTCACACCGGGCCACCCACAAAGCCGTGGCCGCTCACTGCCTCCCACCAGCACAGCCCCGAGACTGCTGACGGGGCAGAAAATATGGAGTCAGGCACAGCTTCAGGGGCTATTGCTGCCTGCAGCACTGTTTATATTGACCTCAACCCAGGCACACCTGGGGAGGGCCGGCCGGCAAGGTCAGGCTACCCAGGTCAGCTAATCCTCAGCCCTCAGGGAATCACATTGTTGAAAATGGACCTCGCTAAGGCAGAATAGAAGCCAAGGAATAAAAGGACACAATGCCATTTGCAGCACCGTAGGTGTGTCTAAAGGTAATCACGTGACTTGTAATAAGTCAGAAAATGAAAGACACATATCATATCATATCTCTTATAGGTGTGACCGAAAAATGGATACCAGGGCAGATATTTCCACAGAGAAGGGCAATCACAGATTCATTAAACAAACTTATGGTTCACCAATGGAAAGGTGTGAGGATTGGTTTCATTATGATATTGGGGTTAACAGACATATACAAACACAGGTGACATATATAATCACCAAAGACCTACAGAATACCAAGAGAAGACTACTCAACATTCTGTCATAAGGTACATGGGAAAAGGATCCCAGGAAGAACAGACATATGTATATGTGTAAAAGAACCACATCTTCCACACCTACAACAAGCCAAACATTGTAATCAAATTTGCTGTAATAAAAAATAAAAAATTAAATTAAAAACACGAACAAGAAGTAGTGAGACAAACTTGAGGGGCTTTCTCCTGGCACATTCCATTCTAAATTCCAATCTAGAACAAGACTTCCATTGAGGCTCTGTTGCCCCAGTAACCAGATTTGGTAAGGGAGAACTGCTGCCACCTTGTGGCCGTTTCACACAACAGCAGCTTTAATCCCAGCGCTAATGGTCAGTTGATATTCAAAATCATTGCAGGCCTGTAAATGACACCTGCCCTGAAAACAAATCCTGGGTTCATATATCGACCAAAAATTTCAAAGGACGTCCATATTTCAAAACGACAGTTTCAAAAGGCATATTTTACACACATTAGTGTTCTGCTTCTTTTTCTTTCTTTCTTTTTTTGTTAAAAAAACGGGAATGGCAAAAAGCATCCCTCAGAATGGGCGAAAATATTTGCAAACGAATCAATGGACAAAGGTTTAATCTCCAATATATATAAAGAGCTCATGCAGCTTAATATTAAAAAAACAAACAACCCAATACAAAAATGGGCAGAAGATCTAAAGAGACGTTTCTTCAAAGAAGACACAGAGATGGCCAAGAGGCACATGAAAAGCTGCTCAACATCACTAATTATTAGAGAAATGCAAATCAAAACTACAATGAGTTATCACCTCACACCTGTTAGAATCGGCATCATCAGAAAATCTACAAACAACAAATTCTGGGGAGGGTGTGGACAAAAGGATCCCTCTTCCACTAGTGGTGGAAATGTAAATTGATACAGTCACGATGGAGAACAGTATGGAGTTTCCTTAAAAAAACTAGAAATAGAATTACCATATGATCCAGCAATCCCACTTCTGGGCATATACCCAGAGAAAACCATAAATCAAAAAGGCACATTCACCACAATGCTCATTTCAGCACTATTTACAATAGCCAGGTAATGGAAGCAACCTAAATACCCACAGACAGACGAATGGATAAAGATGTGGTACATATATAAAATGGAATATTACTCAGCTATAAGAAGGAATGAAACTGGGTCATTTGTAGAGACGTCGATGGATCTAGAGACTGTCATACAGAATGAAGTAAGTCAGAAAGAGAAAAACAAATATTGTATATTAATGCATATATGTGGAACCTAGAAAAATGGTACAGATGAACTGGTTTGCAGGGAAGAAATAGAGACACAGAGGTAGAGAACACACGTATGGACACCAAGTGTGGGAAGCCATGGGATGGTGGTGGTGGGATGAGTTGGGAGATTGGGATTGACCTGTATACATGTATATGCATAAAATACATAACTAATAATAACCTGCTGTATAAAAAAATAAATAAAATTAAATTTCAAAATTTTAAAAAATAAAATTTAAAAATAAAACAGAAAAAAGGTCTTCCCTTCACACAGATGTATTTATATGAATGAATTATTTCCATGCTTATATCAATAAATACATAAAAGAGGAATAAAATCTAACTTGAACCAAAAAAGAAACAAAAAACCTGAACCCACCAGTTATACAGAGGAAAACCCTATCAGGGCACTTGCTCCAGTGGTAAACAATTCTGAAATTGGTCAGAGGTGGTGAATCATCTCCCATACAGCCAGCAGCCCACTCCTACGCAAGGAGCGTCCTCATTGAAAAGTTGGGGGCCATGCCGAGGCATCTGTGAGTAACCGTGAGCTGAGCCCCAGGCCAGCTGCTGTTGAACTTTTCCCACCCTTCCCAGGTAAAACACCTGAATATGTACAAGGGCTTGAAAGCCTAGAGGAAGGGCCGTGGAGCCACACCAGCGACAGCACGCAGGCCAACTTGGTGCCTGCAGGCCAGCCAGGATGGTCCTGGCCCTGGGCGCTCTTCTGGAAGCTTTCCATTGCCCTGCCTGAGATACCCCTCCTATCCCAGCACCCACTGCTTTTTTCCTTCCTCACCTCTGTACGGAGAGAAATTCCAGTGGAAGGTATGGGTGACACATCCTCTTCTTTACAGGTGGCAGCCTGGCAACTCCTGCAGAAAGTCCAGCAGAGACCCACTCACACCGGGCCACCCACAAAGCAGTGGCCCCTCACTCCCTCCCACCAGCACAGCCCCGAGACTGCTGACGGGGCAGAGAATATGGAGTCAGGCACAGCTTCAGGGGCTATTGCTGCCTGCAGCACTGTTTATATTGACCTCAACCCAGGCACACCTGGGGAGGGCCGGCCGGCAGGATCAGGCTACTCAGGTCAGCTAATCCTCAGCCCTCAGGGAATCACATTGTTGAAAATGGACCTCGCTAAGGCAGAATAGAAGCCAAGGAATAAAAGGACACAATGCCATTTGCAGCACCGTAGGTGTGTCTAGAGGTAATCACGTGACTTGTAGGAAGTCAGAAAGTGAAAGACACATATCATATCATATATCTTATAGGAGTTACCGAAAAATGGATACCAGGGCAGATATTTCCACAGAGAAGGGCAATCACAGATTCATTAAACAAACTTATGGTTCACCAATGGAAAGGTGTGAGGATTGGTTTCATTATGATATTGGGGTTAACAGACATATACAAACACAGGTGACATATATAATCACCAAAGACCTACAGAATACCAAGAGAAGACTACTCAACATTCTGTCATAAGGTACATGGGAAAAGGATCCCAGGAAGAACAGACATATGTATATGTGTAAAAGAACCACATCTTCCACACCTACAACAAGCCAAACATTGTAATCAAATTTGCTGTAATAAAAAATAAAAAATTAAATTAAAAACACGAACAAGAAGTAGTGAGACAAACTTGAGGGGCTTTCTCCTGGCACATTCCATTCTAAATTCCAATCTAGAACACGACTTCCATTGAGGCTCTGTTGCCCCAGTAACCAGATTTGGTAAGGGAGAACTGCTGCCACCTGGTGGCCGTTTCACACAACAGCAGCTTTAATCCCAGCGCTAATGGTCACTTGATATTCAAAATCATTGCAGGCCTGTAAATGACACCTGCCCTGAAAACAAATCCTGGGTTCATATATCGACCAAAAATTTCAAAGGACGTCCATATTTCAAAACGACAGTTTCAAAAGGCATATTTTACACACATTAGTGTTCTGCTTCTTTTTCTTTCTTTCTTTTTTTGTTAAAAAAACGGGAATGGCAAAAAGCATCCCTCAGAATGGGCGAAAATATTTGCAAACGAATCAATGGACAAAGGTTTAATCTCCAATATATATAAAGAGCTCATGCAGCTTAATATTAAAAAAACAAACAACCCAATACAAAAATGGGCAGAAGATCTAAAGAGACGTTTCTTCAAAGAAGACACAGAGATGGCCAAGAGGCACATGAAAAGCTGCTCAACATCACTAATTATTAGAGAAATGCAAATCAAAACTACAATGAGTTATCACCTCACACCTGTTAGAATCGGCATCATCAGAAAATCTACAAACAACAAATTCTGGGGAGGGTGTGGACAAAAGGATCCCTCTTCCACTAGTGGTGGAAATGTAAATTGATACAGTCACGATGGAGAACAGTATGGAGTTTCCTTAAAAAAACTAGAAATAGAATTACCATATGATCCAGCAATCCCACTTCTGGGCATATACCCAGAGAAAACCATAAATCAAAAAGGCACATTCACCACAATGCTCATTTCAGCACTATTTACAATAGCCAGGTAATGGAAGCAACCTAAATACCCACAGACAGACGAATGGATAAAGATGTGGTACATATATAAAATGGAATATTACTCAGCTATAAGAAGGAATGAAACTGGGTCATTTGTAGAGACGTCGATGGATCTAGAGACTGTCATACAGAATGAAGTAAGTCAGAAAGAGAAAAACAAATATTGTATATTAATGCATATATGTGGAACCTAGAAAAATGGTACAGATGAACTGGTTTGCAGGGAAGAAATAGAGACACAGAGGTAGAGAACACACGTATGGACACCAAGTGTGGGAAGCCATGGGATGGTGGTGGTGGGATGAGTTGGGAGATTGGGATTGACCTGTATACATGTATATGCATAAAATACATAACTAATAATAACCTGCTGTATAAAAAAATAAATAAAATTAAATTTCAAAATTTTAAAAAATAAAATTTAAAAATAAAACAGAAAAAAGGTCTTCCCTTCACACAGATGTATTTATATGAATGAATTATTTCCATGCTTATATCAATAAATACATAAAAGAGGAATAAAATCTAACTTGAACCAAAAAAGAAACAAAAAACCTGAACCCACCAGTTATACAGAGGAAAACCCTATCAGGGCACTTGCTCCAGTGGTAAACAATTCTGAAATTGGTCAGAGGTGGGGAATCATCTCCCATACAGCCAGCAGCCCACTCCTACGCAAGGAGCGTCCTCATTGAAAAGCTGGGGGCCATGCCGAGGCATCTGTGAGTAACCGTGAGCTGAGCCCCAGGCCAGCTGCTGTTGATCTTTTCCCACCCTTCCCAGGTAAAACACCTGAATATGTACAAGGGCTTGAAAGCCTAGAGGACGGGCTGTGGAGCCACACAAGCGACAGCACGCAGGCCAACTTGGTGCCTGCAGGCCAGCCAGGATGGTCCTGGCCCTGGGCGCTCTTCTGGAAGCTTTCCATTGCCCTGCCTGAGATACCCCTCCTGTCCCGGCCCCCACTGCTTTTTTCCTTCCTCACCTCTGTCCGGAGAGAAATTCCAGTGGAAGGTATGGGTGACACATCCTCTTCTTTACAGGTGGCAGCCTGGCAACTCCTGCAGAAAGTCCAGCAGAGACCCACTCACACCGGGCCACCCACAAAGCCGTGGCCGCTCACTGCCTCCCACCAGCACAGCCCCGAGACTGCTGACGGGGCAGAAAATATGGAGTCAGGCACAGCTTCAGGGGCTATTGCTGCCTGCAGCACTGTTTATATTGACCTCAAACAAGGCACACCTGGGGAGGGCCGGCCGGCAATGTCAGGCTACCCAGGTCAGCTAATCCTCAGCCCTCAGGGAATCACATTGTTGAAAATGGACCTCGCTAAGGCAGAATAGAAGCCAAGGAATAAAAGGACACAATGCCATTTGCAGCACCGTAGGTGTGTCTAAAGGTAATCACGTGACTTGTAATAAGTCAGAAAATGAAAGACACATATCATATCATATCTCTTATAGGTGTGACCGAAAAATGGATACCAGGGCAGATATTTCCACAGAGAAGGGCAATCACAGATTCATTAAACAAACTTATGGTTCACCAATGGAAAGGTGTGAGGATTGGTTTCATTATGATATTGGGGTTAACAGACATATACAAACACAGGTGACATATATAATCACCAAAGACCTACAGAATACCAAGAGAAGACTACTCAACATTCTGTCATAAGGTACATGGGAAAAGGATCCCAGGAAGAACAGACATATGTATATGTGTAAAAGAACCACATCTTCCACACCTACAACAAGCCAAACATTGTAATCAAATTTGCTGTAATAAAAAATAAAAAATTAAATTAAAAACACGAACAAGAAGTAGTGAGACAAACTTGAGGGGCTTTCTCCTGGCACATTCCATTCTAAATTCCAATCTAGAACAAGACTTCCATTGAGGCTCTGTTGCCCCAGTAACCAGATTTGGTAAGGGAGAACTGCTGCCACCTTGTGGCCGTTTCACACAACAGCAGCTTTAATCCCAGCGCTAATGGTCAGTTGATATTCAAAATCATTGCAGGCCTGTAAATGACACCTGCCCTGAAAACAAATCCTGGGTTCATATATCGACCAAAAATTTCAAAGGACGTCCATATTTCAAAACGACAGTTTCAAAAGGCATATTTTACACACATTAGTGTTCTGCTTCTTTTTCTTTCTTTCTTTTTTTGTTAAAAAAACGGGAATGGCAAAAAGCATCCCTCAGAATGGGCGAAAATATTTGCAAACGAATCAATGGACAAAGGTTTAATCTCCAATATATATAAAGAGCTCATGCAGCTTAATATTAAAAAAACAAACAACCCAATACAAAAATGGGCAGAAGATCTAAAGAGACGTTTCTTCAAAGAAGACACAGAGATGGCCAAGAGGCACATGAAAAGCTGCTCAACATCACTAATTATTAGAGAAATGCAAATCAAAACTACAATGAGTTATCACCTCACACCTGTTAGAATCGGCATCATCAGAAAATCTACAAACAACAAATTCTGGGGAGGGTGTGGACAAAAGGATCCCTCTTCCACTAGTGGTGGAAATGTAAATTGATACAGTCACGATGGAGAACAGTATGGAGTTTCCTTAAAAAAACTAGAAATAGAATTACCATATGATCCAGCAATCCCACTTCTGGGCATATACCCAGAGAAAACCATAAATCAAAAAGGCACATTCACCACAATGCTCATTTCAGCACTATTTACAATAGCCAGGTAATGGAAGCAACCTAAATACCCACAGACAGACGAATGGATAAAGATGTGGTACATATATAAAATGGAATATTACTCAGCTATAAGAAGGAATGAAACTGGGTCATTTGTAGAGACGTCGATGGATCTAGAGACTGTCATACAGAATGAAGTAAGTCAGAAAGAGAAAAACAAATATTGTATATTAATGCATATATGTGGAACCTAGAAAAATGGTACAGATGAACTGGTTTGCAGGGAAGAAATAGAGACACAGAGGTAGAGAACACACGTATGGACACCAAGTGTGGGAAGCCATGGGATGGTGGTGGTGGGATGAGTTGGGAGATTGGGATTGACCTGTATACATGTATATGCATAAAATACATAACTAATAATAACCTGCTGTATAAAAAAATAAATAAAATTAAATTTCAAAATTTTAAAAAATAAAATTTAAAAATAAAACAGAAAAAAGGTCTTCCCTTCACACAGATGTATTTATATGAATGAATTATTTCCATGCTTATATCAATAAATACATAAAAGAGGAATAAAATCTAACTTGAACCAAAAAAGAAACAAAAAACCTGAACCCACCAGTTATACAGAGGAAAACCCTATCAGGGCACTTGCTCCAGTGGTAAACAATTCTGAAATTGGTCAGAGGTGGTGAATCATCTCCCATACAGCCAGCAGCCCACTCCTACGCAAGGAGCGTCCTCATTGAAAAGTTGGGGGCCATGCCGAGGCATCTGTGAGTAACCGTGAGCTGAGCCCCAGGCCAGCTGCTGTTGAACTTTTCCCACCCTTCCCAGGTAAAACACCTGAATATGTACAAGGGCTTGAAAGCCTAGAGGAAGGGCCGTGGAGCCACACCAGCGACAGCACGCAGGCCAACTTGGTGCCTGCAGGCCAGCCAGGATGGTCCTGGCCCTGGGCGCTCTTCTGGAAGCTTTCCATTGCCCTGCCTGAGATACCCCTCCTATCCCAGCACCCACTGCTTTTTTCCTTCCTCACCTCTGTACGGAGAGAAATTCCAGTGGAAGGTATGGGTGACACATCCTCTTCTTTACAGGTGGCAGCCTGGCAACTCCTGCAGAAAGTCCAGCAGAGACCCACTCACACCGGGCCACCCACAAAGCAGTGGCCCCTCACTCCCTCCCACCAGCACAGCCCCGAGACTGCTGACGGGGCAGAGAATATGGAGTCAGGCACAGCTTCAGGGGCTATTGCTGCCTGCAGCACTGTTTATATTGACCTCAACCCAGGCACACCTGGGGAGGGCCGGCCGGCAGGATCAGGCTACTCAGGTCAGCTAATCCTCAGCCCTCAGGGAATCACATTGTTGAAAATGGACCTCGCTAAGGCAGAATAGAAGCCAAGGAATAAAAGGACACAATGCCATTTGCAGCACCGTAGGTGTGTCTAGAGGTAATCACGTGACTTGTAGGAAGTCAGAAAGTGAAAGACACATATCATATCATATATCTTATAGGAGTTACCGAAAAATGGATACCAGGGCAGATATTTCCACAGAGAAGGGCAATCACAGATTCATTAAACAAACTTATGGTTCACCAATGGAAAGGTGTGAGGATTGGTTTCATTATGATATTGGGGTTAACAGACATATACAAACACAGGTGACATATATAATCACCAAAGACCTACAGAATACCAAGAGAAGACTACTCAACATTCTGTCATAAGGTACATGGGAAAAGGATCCCAGGAAGAACAGACATATGTATATGTGTAAAAGAACCACATCTTCCACACCTACAACAAGCCAAACATTGTAATCAAATTTGCTGTAATAAAAAATAAAAAATTAAATTAAAAACACGAACAAGAAGTAGTGAGACAAACTTGAGGGGCTTTCTCCTGGCACATTCCATTCTAAATTCCAATCTAGAACACGACTTCCATTGAGGCTCTGTTGCCCCAGTAACCAGATTTGGTAAGGGAGAACTGCTGCCACCTTGTGGCCGTTTCACACAACAGCAGCTTTAATCCCAGCGCTAATGGTCAGTTGATATTCAAAATCATTGCAGGCCTGTAAATGACACCTGCCCTGAAAACAAATCCTGGGTTCATATATCGACCAAAAATTTCAAAGGACGTCCATATTTCAAAACGACAGTTTCAAAAGGCATATTTTACACACATTAGTGTTCTGCTTCTTTTTCTTTCTTTCTTTTTTTGTTAAAAAAACGGGAATGGCAAAAAGCATCCCTCAGAATGGGCGAAAATATTTGCAAACGAATCAATGGACAAAGGTTTAATCTCCAATATATATAAAGAGCTCATGCAGCTTAATATTAAAAAAACAAACAACCCAATACAAAAATGGGCAGAAGATCTAAAGTGACGTTTCTTCAAAGAAGACACACAGATGGCCAAGAGGCACATGAAAAGCTGCTCAACATCACTAATTATTAGAGAAATGCAAATCAAAACTACAATGAGTTATCACCTCACACCTGTTAGAATCGGCATCATCAGAAAATCTACAAACAACAAATTCTGGGGAGGGTGTGGACAAAAGGATCCCTCTTCCACTAGTGGTGGAAATGTAAATTGATAGAGTCACGATGGAGAACAGTATGGAGTTTCCTTAAAAAAACTAGAAATAGAATTACCATATGATCCAGCAATCCCACTTCTGGGCATATACCCAGAGAAAATCATAAATCAAAAAGGCACATTCACCACAATGCTCATTTCAGCACTATTTACAATAGCCAGGTAATGGAAGCAACCTAAATACCCACAGACAGACGAATGGATAAAGATGTGGTACATATATAAAATGGAATATTACTCAGCTATAAGAAGGAATGAAACTGGGTCATTTGTAGAGACGTCGATGGATCTAGAGACTGTCATACAGAATGAAGTAAGTCAGAAAGAGAAAAACAAATATTGTATATTAATGCATATATGTGGAACCTAGAAAAGTGGTACAGATGAACTGGTTTGCAGGGAAGAAATAGAGACACAGAGGTAGAGATCACACGTATGGACACCAAGTGTGGGAAGCCATGGGATGGTGGTGGTGGGATGAGTTGGGAGATTGGGATTGACCTGTATACATGTATATGCATAAAATACATAACTAATAATAACCTGCTGTATAAAAAAATAAATAAAATTAAATTTCAAAATTTTAAAAAATAAAATTTAAAAATAAAACAGAAAAAAGGTCTTCCCTTCACACAGATGTATTTATATGAATGAATTATTTCCATGCTTATATCAATAAATACATAAAAGAGGAATAAAATCTAACTTGAACCAAAAAAGAAACAAAAAACCTGAACCCACCAGTTATACAGAGGAAAACCCTATCAGGGCACTTGCTCCAGTGGTAAACAATTCTGAAATTGGTCAGAGGTGGGGAATCATCTCCCATACAGCCAGCAGCCCACTCCTACGCAAGGAGCGTCCTCATTGAAAAGCTGGGGGCCATGCCGAGGCATCTGTGAGTAACCGTGAGCTGAGCCCCAGGCCAGCTGCTGTTGATCTTTTCCCACCCTTCCCAGGTAAAACACCTGAATATGTACAAGGGCTTGAAAGCCTAGAGGACGGGCTGTGGAGCCACACAAGCGACAGCACGCAGGCCAACTTGGTGCCTGCAGGCCAGCCAGGATGGTCCTGGCCCTGGGCGCTCTTCTGGAAGCTTTCCATTGCCCTGCCTGAGATACCCCTCCTGTCCCGGCCCCCACTGCTTTTTTCCTTCCTCACCTCTGTCCGGAGAGAAATTCCAGTGGAAGGTATGGGTGACACATCCTCTTCTTTACAGGTGGCAGCCTGGCAACTCCTGCAGAAAGTCCAGCAGAGACCCACTCACACCGGGCCACCCACAAAGCCGTGGCCGCTCACTGCCTCCCACCAGCACAGCCCCGAGACTGCTGACGGGGCAGAAAATATGGAGTCAGGCACAGCTTCAGGGGCTATTGCTGCCTGCAGCACTGTTTATATTGACCTCAAACAAGGCACACCTGGGGAGGGCCGGCCGGCAAGGTCAGGCTACCCAGGTCAGCTAATCCTCAGCCCTCAGGGAATCACATTGTTGAAAATGGACCTCGCTAAGGCAGAATAGAAGCCAAGGAATAAAAGGACACAATGCCATTTGCAGCACCGTAGGTGTGTCTAAAGGTAATCACGTGACTTGTAATAAGTCAGAAAATGAAAGACACATATCATATCATATCTCTTATAGGTGTGACCGAAAAATGGATACCAGGGCAGATATTTCCACAGAGAAGGGCAATCACAGATTCATTAAACAAACTTATGGTTCACCAATGGAAAGGTGTGAGGATTGGTTTCATTATGATATTGGGGTTAACAGACATATACAAACACAGGTGACATATATAATCACCAAAGACCTACAGAATACCAAGAGAAGACTACTCAACATTCTGTCATAAGGTACATGGGAAAAGGATCCCAGGAAGAACAGACATATGTATATGTGTAAAAGAACCACATCTTCCACACCTACAACAAGCCAAACATTGTAATCAAATTTGCTGTAATAAAAAATAAAAAATTAAATTAAAAACACGAACAAGAAGTAGTGAGACAAACTTGAGGGGCTTTCTCCTGGCACATTCCATTCTAAATTCCAATCTAGAACAAGACTTCCATTGAGGCTCTGTTGCCCCAGTAACCAGATTTGGTAAGGGAGAACTGCTGCCACCTTGTGGCCGTTTCACACAACAGCAGCTTTAATCCCAGCGCTAATGGTCAGTTGATATTCAAAATCATTGCAGGCCTGTAAATGACACCTGCCCTGAAAACAAATCCTGGGTTCATATATCGACCAAAAATTTCAAAGGACGTCCATATTTCAAAACGACAGTTTCAAAAGGCATATTTTACACACATTAGTGTTCTGCTTCTTTTTCTTTCTTTCTTTTTTTGTTAAAAAAACGGGAATGGCAAAAAGCATCCCTCAGAATGGGCGAAAATATTTGCAAACGAATCAATGGACAAAGGTTTAATCTCCAATATATATAAAGAGCTCATGCAGCTTAATATTAAAAAAACAAACAACCCAATACAAAAATGGGCAGAAGATCTAAAGAGACGTTTCTTCAAAGAAGACACAGAGATGGCCAAGAGGCACATGAAAAGCTGCTCAACATCACTAATTATTAGAGAAATGCAAATCAAAACTACAATGAGTTATCACCTCACACCTGTTAGAATCGGCATCATCAGAAAATCTACAAACAACAAATTCTGGGGAGGGTGTGGACAAAAGGATCCCTCTTCCACTAGTGGTGGAAATGTAAATTGATACAGTCACGATGGAGAACAGTATGGAGTTTCCTTAAAAAAACTAGAAATAGAATTACCATATGATCCAGCAATCCCACTTCTGGGCATATACCCAGAGAAAACCATAAATCAAAAAGGCACATTCACCACAATGCTCATTTCAGCACTATTTACAATAGCCAGGTAATGGAAGCAACCTAAATACCCACAGACAGACGAATGGATAAAGATGTGGTACATATATAAAATGGAATATTACTCAGCTATAAGAAGGAATGAAACTGGGTCATTTGTAGAGACGTCGATGGATCTAGAGACTGTCATACAGAATGAAGTAAGTCAGAAAGAGAAAAACAAATATTGTATATTAATGCATATATGTGGAACCTAGAAAAATGGTACAGATGAACTGGTTTGCAGGGAAGAAATAGAGACACAGAGGTAGAGAACACACGTATGGACACCAAGTGTGGGAAGCCATGGGATGGTGGTGGTGGGATGAGTTGGGAGATTGGGATTGACCTGTATACATGTATATGCATAAAATACATAACTAATAATAACCTGCTGTATAAAAAAATAAATAAAATTAAATTTCAAAATTTTAAAAAATAAAATTTAAAAATAAAACAGAAAAAAGGTCTTCCCTTCACACAGATGTATTTATATGAATGAATTATTTCCATGCTTATATCAATAAATACATAAAAGAGGAATAAAATCTAACTTGAACCAAAAAAGAAACAAAAAACCTGAACCCACCAGTTATACAGAGGAAAACCCTATCAGGGCACTTGCTCCAGTGGTAAACAATTCTGAAATTGGTCAGAGGTGGGGAATCATCTCCCATACAGCCAGCAGCCCACTCCTACGCAAGGAGCGTCCTCATTGAAAAGCTGGGGGCCATGCCGAGGCATCTGTGAGTAACCGTGAGCTGAGCCCCAGGCCAGCTGCTGTTGATCTTTTCCCACCCTTCCCAGGTAAAACACCTGAATATGTACAAGGGCTTGAAAGCCTAGAGGACGGGCTGTGGAGCCACACAAGCGACAGCACGCAGGCCAACTTGGTGCCTGCAGGCCAGCCAGGATGGTCCTGGCCCTGGGCGCTCTTCTGGAAGCTTTCCATTGCCCTGCCTGAGATACCCCTCCTGTCCCGGCCCCCACTG
This sequence comes from Hyperoodon ampullatus, assembly GCF_949752795.1. Taxonomy (NCBI): domain Eukaryota; kingdom Metazoa; phylum Chordata; class Mammalia; order Artiodactyla; family Ziphiidae; genus Hyperoodon; species Hyperoodon ampullatus. The sequence continues at coordinate 97,309,966 of NC_136921.1, forward strand.
CTTTTTTCCTTCCTCACCTCTGTCCGGAGAGAAATTCCAGTGGAAGGTATGGGTGACACATCCTCTTCTTTACAGGTGGCAGCCTGGCAACTCCTGCAGAAAGTCCAGCAGAGACCCACTCACACCGGGCCACCCACAAAGCCGTGGCCGCTCACTGCCTCCCACCAGCACAGCCCCGAGACTGCTGACGGGGCAGAAAATATGGAGTCAGGCACAGCTTCAGGGGCTATTGCTGCCTGCAGCACTGTTTATATTGACCTCAACCCAGGCACACCTGGGGAGGGCCGGCCGGCAAGGTCAGGCTACCCAGGTCAGCTAATCCTCAGCCCTCAGGGAATCACATTGTTGAAAATGGACCTCGCTAAGGCAGAATAGAAGCCAAGGAATAAAAGGACACAATGCCATTTGCAGCACCGTAGGTGTGTCTAAAGGTAATCACGTGACTTGTAATAAGTCAGAAAATGAAAGACACATATCATATCATATCTCTTATAGGTGTGACCGAAAAATGGATACCAGGGCAGATATTTCCACAGAGAAGGGCAATCACAGATTCATTAAACAAACTTATGGTTCACCAATGGAAAGGTGTGAGGATTGGTTTCATTATGATATTGGGGTTAACAGACATATACAAACACAGGTGACATATATAATCACCAAAGACCTACAGAATACCAAGAGAAGACTACTCAACATTCTGTCATAAGGTACATGGGAAAAGGATCCCAGGAAGAACAGACATATGTATATGTGTAAAAGAACCACATCTTCCACACCTACAACAAGCCAAACATTGTAATCAAATTTGCTGTAATAAAAAATAAAAAATTAAATTAAAAACACGAACAAGAAGTAGTGAGACAAACTTGAGGGGCTTTCTCCTGGCACATTCCATTCTAAATTCCAATCTAGAACAAGACTTCCATTGAGGCTCTGTTGCCCCAGTAACCAGATTTGGTAAGGGAGAACTGCTGCCACCTTGTGGCCGTTTCACACAACAGCAGCTTTAATCCCAGCGCTAATGGTCAGTTGATATTCAAAATCATTGCAGGCCTGTAAATGACACCTGCCCTGAAAACAAATCCTGGGTTCATATATCGACCAAAAATTTCAAAGGACGTCCATATTTCAAAACGACAGTTTCAAAAGGCATATTTTACACACATTAGTGTTCTGCTTCTTTTTCTTTCTTTCTTTTTTTGTTAAAAAAACGGGAATGGCAAAAAGCATCCCTCAGAATGGGCGAAAATATTTGCAAACGAATCAATGGACAAAGGTTTAATCTCCAATATATATAAAGAGCTCATGCAGCTTAATATTAAAAAAACAAACAACCCAATACAAAAATGGGCAGAAGATCTAAAGAGACGTTTCTTCAAAGAAGACACAGAGATGGCCAAGAGGCACATGAAAAGCTGCTCAACATCACTAATTATTAGAGAAATGCAAATCAAAACTACAATGAGTTATCACCTCACACCTGTTAGAATCGGCATCATCAGAAAATCTACAAACAACAAATTCTGGGGAGGGTGTGGACAAAAGGATCCCTCTTCCACTAGTGGTGGAAATGTAAATTGATACAGTCACGATGGAGAACAGTATGGAGTTTCCTTAAAAAAACTAGAAATAGAATTACCATATGATCCAGCAATCCCACTTCTGGGCATATACCCAGAGAAAACCATAAATCAAAAAGGCACATTCACCACAATGCTCATTTCAGCACTATTTACAATAGCCAGGTAATGGAAGCAACCTAAATACCCACAGACAGACGAATGGATAAAGATGTGGTACATATATAAAATGGAATATTACTCAGCTATAAGAAGGAATGAAACTGGGTCATTTGTAGAGACGTCGATGGATCTAGAGACTGTCATACAGAATGAAGTAAGTCAGAAAGAGAAAAACAAATATTGTATATTAATGCATATATGTGGAACCTAGAAAAATGGTACAGATGAACTGGTTTGCAGGGAAGAAATAGAGACACAGAGGTAGAGAACACACGTATGGACACCAAGTGTGGGAAGCCATGGGATGGTGGTGGTGGGATGAGTTGGGAGATTGGGATTGACCTGTATACATGTATATGCATAAAATACATAACTAATAATAACCTGCTGTATAAAAAAATAAATAAAATTAAATTTCAAAATTTTAAAAAATAAAATTTAAAAATAAAACAGAAAAAAGGTCTTCCCTTCACACAGATGTATTTATATGAATGAATTATTTCCATGCTTATATCAATAAATACATAAAAGAGGAATAAAATCTAACTTGAACCAAAAAAGAAACAAAAAACCTGAACCCACCAGTTATACAGAGGAAAACCCTATCAGGGCACTTGCTCCAGTGGTAAACAATTCTGAAATTGGTCAGAGGTGGTGAATCATCTCCCATACAGCCAGCAGCCCACTCCTACGCAAGGAGCGTCCTCATTGAAAAGTTGGGGGCCATGCCGAGGCATCTGTGAGTAACCGTGAGCTGAGCCCCAGGCCAGCTGCTGTTGAACTTTTCCCACCCTTCCCAGGTAAAACACCTGAATATGTACAAGGGCTTGAAAGCCTAGAGGAAGGGCCGTGGAGCCACACCAGCGACAGCACGCAGGCCAACTTGGTGCCTGCAGGCCAGCCAGGATGGTCCTGGCCCTGGGCGCTCTTCTGGAAGCTTTCCATTGCCCTGCCTGAGATACCCCTCCTATCCCAGCACCCACTGCTTTTTTCCTTCCTCACCTCTGTACGGAGAGAAATTCCAGTGGAAGGTATGGGTGACACATCCTCTTCTTTACAGGTGGCAGCCTGGCAACTCCTGCAGAAAGTCCAGCAGAGACCCACTCACACCGGGCCACCCACAAAGCAGTGGCCCCTCACTCCCTCCCACCAGCACAGCCCCGAGACTGCTGACGGGGCAGAGAATATGGAGTCAGGCACAGCTTCAGGGGCTATTGCTGCCTGCAGCACTGTTTATATTGACCTCAACCCAGGCACACCTGGGGAGGGCCGGCCGGCAGGATCAGGCTACTCAGGTCAGCTAATCCTCAGCCCTCAGGGAATCACATTGTTGAAAATGGACCTCGCTAAGGCAGAATAGAAGCCAAGGAATAAAAGGACACAATGCCATTTGCAGCACCGTAGGTGTGTCTAGAGGTAATCACGTGACTTGTAGGAAGTCAGAAAGTGAAAGACACATATCATATCATATATCTTATAGGAGTTACCGAAAAATGGATACCAGGGCAGATATTTCCACAGAGAAGGGCAATCACAGATTCATTAAACAAACTTATGGTTCACCAATGGAAAGGTGTGAGGATTGGTTTCATTATGATATTGGGGTTAACAGACATATACAAACACAGGTGACATATATAATCACCAAAGACCTACAGAATACCAAGAGAAGACTACTCAACATTCTGTCATAAGGTACATGGGAAAAGGATCCCAGGAAGAACAGACATATGTATATGTGTAAAAGAACCACATCTTCCACACCTACAACAAGCCAAACATTGTAATCAAATTTGCTGTAATAAAAAATAAAAAATTAAATTAAAAACACGAACAAGAAGTAGTGAGACAAACTTGAGGGGCTTTCTCCTGGCACATTCCATTCTAAATTCCAATCTAGAACACGACTTCCATTGAGGCTCTGTTGCCCCAGTAACCAGATTTGGTAAGGGAGAACTGCTGCCACCTGGTGGCCGTTTCACACAACAGCAGCTTTAATCCCAGCGCTAATGGTCACTTGATATTCAAAATCATTGCAGGCCTGTAAATGACACCTGCCCTGAAAACAAATCCTGGGTTCATATATCGACCAAAAATTTCAAAGGACGTCCATATTTCAAAACGACAGTTTCAAAAGGCATATTTTACACACATTAGTGTTCTGCTTCTTTTTCTTTCTTTCTTTTTTTGTTAAAAAAACGGGAATGGCAAAAAGCATCCCTCAGAATGGGCGAAAATATTTGCAAACGAATCAATGGACAAAGGTTTAATCTCCAATATATATAAAGAGCTCATGCAGCTTAATATTAAAAAAACAAACAACCCAATACAAAAATGGGCAGAAGATCTAAAGAGACGTTTCTTCAAAGAAGACACAGAGATGGCCAAGAGGCACATGAAAAGCTGCTCAACATCACTAATTATTAGAGAAATGCAAATCAAAACTACAATGAGTTATCACCTCACACCTGTTAGAATCGGCATCATCAGAAAATCTACAAACAACAAATTCTGGGGAGGGTGTGGACAAAAGGATCCCTCTTCCACTAGTGGTGGAAATGTAAATTGATACAGTCACGATGGAGAACAGTATGGAGTTTCCTTAAAAAAACTAGAAATAGAATTACCATATGATCCAGCAATCCCACTTCTGGGCATATACCCAGAGAAAACCATAAATCAAAAAGGCACATTCACCACAATGCTCATTTCAGCACTATTTACAATAGCCAGGTAATGGAAGCAACCTAAATACCCACAGACAGACGAATGGATAAAGATGTGGTACATATATAAAATGGAATATTACTCAGCTATAAGAAGGAATGAAACTGGGTCATTTGTAGAGACGTCGATGGATCTAGAGACTGTCATACAGAATGAAGTAAGTCAGAAAGAGAAAAACAAATATTGTATATTAATGCATATATGTGGAACCTAGAAAAATGGTACAGATGAACTGGTTTGCAGGGAAGAAATAGAGACACAGAGGTAGAGAACACACGTATGGACACCAAGTGTGGGAAGCCATGGGATGGTGGTGGTGGGATGAGTTGGGAGATTGGGATTGACCTGTATACATGTATATGCATAAAATACATAACTAATAATAACCTGCTGTATAAAAAAATAAATAAAATTAAATTTCAAAATTTTAAAAAATAAAATTTAAAAATAAAACAGAAAAAAGGTCTTCCCTTCACACAGATGTATTTATATGAATGAATTATTTCCATGCTTATATCAATAAATACATAAAAGAGGAATAAAATCTAACTTGAACCAAAAAAGAAACAAAAAACCTGAACCCACCAGTTATACAGAGGAAAACCCTATCAGGGCACTTGCTCCAGTGGTAAACAATTCTGAAATTGGTCAGAGGTGGTGAATCATCTCCCATACAGCCAGCAGCCCACTCCTACGCAAGGAGCGTCCTCATTGAAAAGTTGGGGGCCATGCCGAGGCATCTGTGAATAACCGTGAGCTGAGCCCCAGGCCAGCTGCTGTTGAACTTTTCCCACCCTTCCCAGGTAAAACACCTGAATATGTACAAGGGCTTGAAAGCCTAGAGGAAGGGCCGTGGAGCCACACCAGCGACAGCACGCAGGCCAACTTGGTGCCTGCAGGCCAGCCAGGATGGTCCTGGCCCTGGGCGCTCTTCTGGAAGCTTTCCATTGCCCTGCCTGAGATACCCCTCCTATCCCAGCACCCACTGCTTTTTTCCTTCCTCACCTCTGTACGGAGAGAAATTCCAGTGGAAGGTATGGGTGACACATCCTCTTCTTTACAGGTGGCAGCCTGGCAACTCCTGCAGAAAGTCCAGCAGAGACCCACTCACACCGGGCCACCCACAAAGCAGTGGCCCCTCACTCCCTCCCACCAGCACAGCCCCGAGACTGCTGACGGGGCAGAGGATATGGAGTCAGGCACAGCTTCAGGGGCTATTGCTGCCTGCAGCACTGTTTATATTGACCTCAACCCAGGCACACCTGGGGAGGGCCGGCCGGCAGGATCAGGCTACTCAGGTCAGCTAATCCTCAGCCCTCAGGGAATCACATTGTTGAAAATGGACCTCGCTAAGGCAGAATAGAAGCCAAGGAATAAAAGGACACAATGCCATTTGCAGCACCGTAGGTGTGTCTAGAGGTAATCACGTGACTTGTAGGAAGTCAGAAAGTGAAAGACACATATCATATCATATATCTTATAGGAGTTACCGAAAAATGGATACCAGGGCAGATATTTCCACGGAGAAGGGCAATCACAGATTCATTAAACAAACTTATGGTTCACCAATGGAAAGGTGTGAGGATTGGTTTCATTATGATATTGGGGTTAACAGACATATACAAACACAGGTGACATATATAATCACCAAAGACCTACAGAATACCAAGAGAAGACTACTCAACATTCTGTCATAAGGTACATGGGAAAAGGATCCCAGGAAGAACAGACATATGTATATGTGTAAAAGAACCACATCTTCCACACCTACAACAAGCCAAACATTGTAATCAAATTTGCTGTAATAAAAAATAAAAAATTAAATTAAAAACACGAACAAGAAGTAGTGAGACAAACTTGAGGGGCTTTCTCCTGGCACATTCCATTCTAAATTCCAATCTAGAACACGACTTCCATTGAGGCTCTGTTGCCCCAGTAACCAGATTTGGTAAGGGAGAACTGCTGCCACCTTGTGGCCGTTTCACACAACAGCAGCTTTAATCCCAGCGCTAATGGTCAGTTGATATTCAAAATCATTGCAGGCCTGTAAATGACACCTGCCCTGAAAACAAATCCTGGGTTCATATATCGACCAAAAATTTCAAAGGACGTCCATATTTCAAAACGACAGTTTCAAAAGGCATATTTTACACACATTAGTGTTCTGCTTCTTTTTCTTTCTTTCTTTTTTTGTTAAAAAAACGGGAATGGCAAAAAGCATCCCTCAGAATGGGCGAAAATATTTGCAAACGAATCAATGGACAAAGGTTTAATCTCCAATATATATAAAGAGCTCATGCAGCTTAATATTAAAAAAACAAAAAACCCAATACAAAAATGGGCAGAAGATCTAAAGAGACGTTTCTTCAAAGAAGACACAGAGATGGCCAAGAGGCACATGAAAAGCTGCTCAACATCACTAATTATTAGAGAAATGCAAATCAAAACTACAATGAGTTATCACCTCACACCTGTTAGAATCGGCATCATCAGAAAATCTACAAACAACAAATTCTGGGGAGGGTGTGGACAAAAGGATCCCTCTTCCACTAGTGGTGGAAATGTAAATTGATACAGTCACGATGGAGAACAGTATGGAGTTTCCTTAAAAAAACTAGAAATAGAATTACCATATGATCCAGCAATCCCACTTCTGGGCATATACCCAGAGAAAACCATAAATCAAAAAGGCACATTCACCACAATGCTCATTTCAGCACTATTTACAATAGCCAGGTAATGGAAGCAACCTAAATACCCACAGACAGACGAATGGATAAAGATGTGGTACATATATAAAATGGAATATTACTCAGCTATAAGAAGGAATGAAACTGGGTCATTTGTAGAGACGTCGATGGATCTAGAGACTGTCATACAGAATGAAGTAAGTCAGAAAGAGAAAAACAAATATTGTATATTAATGCATATATGTGGAACCTAGAAAAATGGTACAGATGAACTGGTTTGCAGGGAAGAAATAGAGACACAGAGGTAGAGAACACACGTATGGACACCAAGTGTGGGAAGCCATGGGATGGTGGTGGTGGGATGAGTTGGGAGATTGGGATTGACCTGTATACATGTATATGCATAAAATACATAACTAATAATAACCTGCTGTATAAAAAAATAAATAAAATTAAATTTCAAAATTTTAAAAAATAAAATTTAAAAATAAAACAGAAAAAAGGTCTTCCCTTCACACAGATGTATTTATATGAATGAATTATTTCCATGCTTATATCAATAAATACATAAAAGAGGAATAAAATCTAACTTGAACCAAAAAAGAAACAAAAAACCTGAACCCACCAGTTATACAGAGGAAAACCCTATCAGGGCACTTGCTCCAGTGGTAAACAATTCTGAAATTGGTCAGAGGTGGTGAATCATCTCCCATACAGCCAGCAGCCCACTCCTACGCAAGGAGCGTCCTCATTGAAAAGTTGGGGGCCATGCCGAGGCATCTGTGAATAACCGTGAGCTGAGCCCCAGGCCAGCTGCTGTTGAACTTTTCCCACCCTTCCCAGGTAAAACACCTGAATATGTACAAGGGCTTGAAAGCCTAGAGGAAGGGCCGTGGAGCCACACCAGCGACAGCACGCAGGCCAACTTGGTGCCTGCAGGCCAGCCAGGATGGTCCTGGCCCTGGGCGCTCTTCTGGAAGCTTTCCATTGCCCTGCCTGAGATACCCCTCCTATCCCAGCACCCACTGCTTTTTTCCTTCCTCACCTCTGTACGGAGAGAAATTCCAGTGGAAGGTATGGGTGACACATCCTCTTCTTTACAGGTGGCAGCCTGGCAACTCCTGCAGAAAGTCCAGCAGAGACCCACTCACACCGGGCCACCCACAAAGCAGTGGCCCCTCACTCCCTCCCACCAGCACAGCCCCGAGACTGCTGACGGGGCAGAGAATATGGAGTCAGGCACAGCTTCAGGGGCTATTGCTGCCTGCAGCACTGTTTATATTGACCTCAACCCAGGCACACCTGGGGAGGGCCGGCCGGCAGGATCAGGCTACTCAGGTCAGCTAATCCTCAGCCCTCAGGGAATCACATTGTTGAAAATGGACCTCGCTAAGGCAGAATAGAAGCCAAGGAATAAAAGGACACAATGCCATTTGCAGCACCGTAGGTGTGTCTAGAGGTAATCACGTGACTTGTAGGAAGTCAGAAAGTGAAAGACACATATCATATCATATATCTTATAGGAGTTACCGAAAAATGGATACCAGGGCAGATATTTCCACAGAGAAGGGCAATCACAGATTCATTAAACAAACTTATGGTTCACCAATGGAAAGGTGTGAGGATTGGTTTCATTATGATATTGGGGTTAACAGACATATACAAACACAGGTGACATATATAATCACCAAAGACCTACAGAATACCAAGAGAAGACTACTCAACATTCTGTCATAAGGTACATGGGAAAAGGATCCCAGGAAGAACAGACATATGTATATGTGTAAAAGAACCACATCTTCCACACCTACAACAAGCCAAACATTGTAATCAAATTTGCTGTAATAAAAAATAAAAAATTAAATTAAAAACACGAACAAGAAGTAGTGAGACAAACTTGAGGGGCTTTCTCCTGGCACATTCCATTCTAAATTCCAATCTAGAACACGACTTCCATTGAGGCTCTGTTGCCCCAGTAACCAGATTTGGTAAGGGAGAACTGCTGCCACCTTGTGGCCGTTTCACACAACAGCAGCTTTAATCCCAGCGCTAATGGTCAGTTGATATTCAAAATCATTGCAGGCCTGTAAATGACACCTGCCCTGAAAACAAATCCTGGGTTCATATATCGACCAAAAATTTCAAAGGACGTCCATATTTCAAAACGACAGTTTCAAAAGGCATATTTTACACACATTAGTGTTCTGCTTCTTTTTCTTTCTTTCTTTTTTTGTTAAAAAAACGGGAATGGCAAAAAGCATCCCTCAGAATGGGCGAAAATATTTGCAAACGAATCAATGGACAAAGGTTTAATCTCCAATATATATAAAGAGCTCATGCAGCTTAATATTAAAAAAACAAAAAACCCAATACAAAAATGGGCAGAAGATCTAAAGAGACGTTTCTTCAAAGAAGACACAGAGATGGCCAAGAGGCACATGAAAAGCTGCTCAACATCACTAATTATTAGAGAAATGCAAATCAAAACTACAATGAGTTATCACCTCACACCTGTTAGAATCGGCATCATCAGAAAATCTACAAACAACAAATTCTGGGGAGGGTGTGGACAAAAGGATCCCTCTTCCACTAGTGGTGGAAATGTAAATTGATACAGTCACGATGGAGAACAGTATGGAGTTTCCTTAAAAAAACTAGAAATAGAATTACCATATGATCCAGCAATCCCACTTCTGGGCATATACCCAGAGAAAACCATAAATCAAAAAGGCACATTCACCACAATGCTCATTTCAGCACTATTTACAATAGCCAGGTAATGGAAGCAACCTAAATACCCACAGACAGACGAATGGATAAAGATGTGGTACATATATAAAATGGAATATTACTCAGCTATAAGAAGGAATGAAACTGGGTCATTTGTAGAGACGTCGATGGATCTAGAGACTGTCATACAGAATGAAGTAAGTCAGAAAGAGAAAAACAAATATTGTATATTAATGCATATATGTGGAACCTAGAAAAATGGTACAGATGAACTGGTTTGCAGGGAAGAAATAGAGACACAGAGGTAGAGAACACACGTATGGACACCAAGTGTGGGAAGCCATGGGATGGTGGTGGTGGGATGAGTTGGGAGATTGGGATTGACCTGTATACATGTATATGCATAAAATACATAACTAATAATAACCTGCTGTATAAAAAAATAAATAAAATTAAATTTCAAAATTTTAAAAAATAAAATTTAAAAATAAAACAGAAAAAAGGTCTTCCCTTCACACAGATGTATTTATATGAATGAATTATTTCCATGCTTCTATCAATAAATACATAAAAGAGGAATAAAATCTAACTTGAACCAAAAAAGAAACAAAAAACCTGAACCCACCAGTTATACAGAGGAAAACCCTATCAGGGCACTTGCTCCAGTGGTAAACAATTCTGAAATTGGTCAGAGGTGGTGAATCATCTCCCATACAGCCAGCAGCCCACTCCTACGCAAGGAGCGTCCTCATTGAAAAGTTGGGGGCCATGCCGAGGCATCTGTGAATAACCGTGAGCTGAGCCCCAGGCCAGCTGCTGTTGAACTTTTCCCACCCTTCCCAGGTAAAACACCTGAATATGTACAAGGGCTTGAAAGCCTAGAGGAAGGGCCGTGGAGCCACACCAGCGACAGCACGCAGGCCAACTTGGTGCCTGCAGGCCAGCCAGGATGGTCCTGGCCCTGGGCGCTCTTCTGGAAGCTTTCCATTGCCCTGCCTGAGATACCCCTCCTATCCCAGCACCCACTGCTTTTTTCCTTCCTCACCTCTGTACGGAGAGAAATTCCAGTGGAAGGTATGGGTGACACATCCTCTTCTTTACAGGTGGCAGCCTGGCAACTCCTGCAGAAAGTCCAGCAGAGACCCACTCACACCGGGCCACCCACAAAGCAGTGGCCCCTCACTCCCTCCCACCAGCACAGCCCCAAGACTGCTGACGGGGCAGAGAATATGGAGTCAGGCACAGCTTCAGGGGCTATTGCTGCCTGCAGCACTGTTTATATTGACCTCAACCCAGGCACACCTGGGGAGGGCCGGCCGGCAGGATCAGGCTACTCAGGTCAGCTAATCCTCAGCCCTCAGGGAATCACATTGTTGAAAATGGACCTCGCTAAGGCAGAATAGAAGCCAAGGAATAAAAGGACACAATGCCATTTGCAGCACCGTAGGTGTGTCTAGAGGTAATCACGTGACTTGTAGGAAGTCAGAAAGTGAAAGACACATATCATATCATATATCTTATAGGAGTTACCGAAAAATGGATACCAGGGCAGATATTTCCACAGAGAAGGGCAATCACAGATTCATTAAACAAACTTATGGTTCACCAATGGAAAGGTGTGAGGATTGGTTTCATTATGATATTGGGGTTAACAGACATATACAAACACAGGTGACATATATAATCACCAAAGACCTACAGAATACCAAGAGAAGACTACTCAACATTCTGTCATAAGGTACATGGGAAAAGGATCCCAGGAAGAACAGACATATGTATATGTGTAAAAGAACCACATCTTCCACACCTACAACAAGCCAAACATTGTAATCAAATTTGCTGTAATAAAAAATAAAAAATTAAATTAAAAACACGAACAAGAAGTAGTGAGACAAACTTGAGGGGCTTTCTCCTGGCACATTCCATTCTAAATTCCAATCTAGAACACGACTTCCATTGAGGCTCTGTTGCCCCAGTAACCAGATTTGGTAAGGGAGAACTGCTGCCACCTTGTGGCCGTTTCACACAACAGCAGCTTTAATCCCAGCGCTAATGGTCAGTTGATATTCAAAATCATTGCAGGCCTGTAAATGACACCTGCCCTGAAAACAAATCCTGGGTTCATATATCGACCAAAAATTTCAAAGGACGTCCATATTTCAAAACGACAGTTTCAAAAGGCATATTTTACACACATTAGTGTTCTGCTTCTTTTTCTTTCTTTCTTTTTTTGTTAAAAAAACGGGAATGGCAAAAAGCATCCCTCAGAATGGGCGAAAATATTTGCAAACGAATCAATGGACAAAGGTTTAATCTCCAATATATATAAAGAGCTCATGCAGCTTAATATTAAAAAAACAAACAACCCAATACAAAAATGGGCAGAAGATCTAAAGAGACGTTTCTTCAAAGAAGACACACAGATGGCCAAGAGGCACATGAAAAGCTGCTCAACATCACTAATTATTAGAGAAATGCAAATCAAAACTACAATGAGTTATCACCTCACACCTGTTAGAATCGGCATCATCAGAAAATCTACAAACAACAAATTCTGGGGAGGGTGTGGACAAAAGGATCCCTCTTCCACTAGTGGTGGAAATGTAAATTGATAGAGTCACGATGGAGAACAGTATGGAGTTTCCTTAAAAAAACTAGAAATAGAATTACCATATGATCCAGCAATCCCACTTCTGGGCATATACCCAGAGAAAACCATAAATCAAAAAGGCACATTCACCACAATGCTCATTTCAGCACTATTTACAATAGCCAGGTAATGGAAGCAACCTAAATACCCACAGACAGACGAATGGATAAAGATGTGGTACATATATAAAATGGAATATTACTCAGCTATAAGAAGGAATGAAACTGGGTCATTTGTAGAGACGTCGATGGATCTAGAGACTGTCATACAGAATGAAGTAAGTCAGAAAGAGAAAAACAAATATTGTATATTAATGCATATATGTGGAACCTAGAAAAATGGTACAGATGAACTGGTTTGCAGGGAAGAAATAGAGACACAGAGGTAGAGAACACACGTATGGACACCAAGTGTGGGAAGCCATGGGATGGTGGTGGTGGGATGAGTTGGGAGATTGGGATTGACCTGTATACATGTATATGCATAAAATACATAACTAATAATAACCTGCTGTATAAAAAAATAAATAAAATTAAATTTCAAAATTTTAAAAAATAAAATTTAAAAATAAAACAAAAAAAAGGTCTTCCCTTCACACAGATGTATTTATATGAATGAATTATTTCCATGCTTATATCAATAAATACATAAAACAGGAATAAAATCTAACTTGAACCAAAAAAGAAACAAAAAACCTGAACCCACCAGTTATACAGAGGAAAACCCTATCAGGGCACTTGCTCCAGTGGTAAACAATTCTGAAATTGGTCAGAGGTGGGGAATCATCCCCCATACAGCCAGCAGCCCACTCCTATGCAAGGAGCGTCCTCATTGAAAAGTTGGGGGCCATGCCGAGGCATCTGTGAGTAACCGTGAGCTGAGCCCCAGGCCAGCTGCTGTTGAACTTTTCCCACCCTTCCCAGGTAAAACACCTGAATATGTACAAGGGCTTGAAAGCCTAGAGGAAGGGCCGTGGAGCCACACCAGCGACAGCATGCAGGCCAACTTGGTGCCTGCAGGGCAGCCAGGAGGGTCCTGGCCCTGGGCGCTTTTCTGGAAGCTTTCCATTGCCCTGCCTGAGATACTCCTCCTATCCCAGCACCCACTGCTTTTTTCCTTCCTCACCTCTGTCCGGAGAGAAATTCCAGTGGAAGGTATGGGTGACACATCCTCTTCTTTACAGGTGGCAGCCTGTCAACTCCTGCAGAAAGTCCAGCAGAGACCCACTCACACCGGGCCACCCACAAAGCAGTGGCCCCTCACTCCCTCCCACCAGCACAGCCCCGAGACTGCTGACGGGGCAGAGAATATGGAGTTAGGCACAGCTTCAGGGGCTATTGCTGCCTGCAGCGCTGTTTATATTGACCTCAACCCAGGCACACCTGGGGAGGGCCGGCCGGCAGGATCAGGCTACCCAGGTCAGCTAATCCTCAGCCCTCAGGGAATCACATTGTTGAAAATGGACCTCGCTAAGGCAGAATAGAAGCCAAGGAATAAAAGGACACAATGCCATTTGCAGCACCGTAGGTGTGTCTAAAGGTAATCACGTGACTTGTAGTAAGTCAGAAAGTGAAAGACACATATCATATCATATATCTTATAGCAGTTACCGAAAAATGGATACCAGGGCAGATATTTCCACAGAGAAGGGCAATCACAGATTCATTAAACAAACTTATGGTTCACCAATGGAAAGGTGTGAGGATTGGTTTCATTATGATATTGGGGTTAACAGACATATACAAACACAGGTGACATATATAATCACCAAAGACCTACAGAATACCAAGAGAAGACTACTCAACATTCTGTCATAAGGTACATGGGAAAAGGATGCCAGGAAGAACAGACATATGTATATGTGTAAAAGAACCACATCTTCCACACCTACAACAAGCCAAACATTGTAATCAAATTAGCTGTAATAAAAAATAAAAAATTAAATTAAAAACACGAACAAGAAGTAGTGAGACAAACTTGAGGGGCTTTCTCCTGGCACATTCCATTCTAAATTCCAATCTAGAACACGACTTCCATTGAGGCTCTGTTGCCCCAGTAACCAGATTTGGTAAGGGAGAACTGCTGCCACCTGGTGGCCGTTTCACACAACAGCAGCTTTAATCCCAGCGCTAATGGTCACTTGATATTCAAAATCATTGCAGGCCTGTAAATGACACCTGCCCTGAAAACAAATCCTGGGTTCATATATCGACCAAAAAATTCAAAGGACGTCCATATTTCAAAACGACAGTTTCAAAAGGCATATTTTACACATATTAGTGTTCTGCTTCTTCTTCTTTCTTTTTTTGTTAAAAAAACGGGAATGGCAAAAAGCATCCCTCAGAATGGGCGAAAATATTTGCAAACGAATCAATGGACAAAGGTTTAATCTCCAATATATATAAAGAGCTCATGCAGGTTAATATTAAAAAACAAACAACCCAATACAAAATTGGGCAGAAGATCTAAAGAGACGTTTCTTCAAAGAAAACACAGAGATGGCCAAGACGCACATGAAAAGCTGCTCAACATCACTAATTATTAGAGAAATGCAAATCAAAACTACAATGAGGTATCACCTCACACCTGTTAGAATCGGCATCATCAGAAAATCTACAAACAACAAATTCTGGGGAGGGTGTGGACAAAAGGATCCCTCTTCCACTAGTGGTGGAAATGTAAATTGATACAGTCACGATGGAGAAGAGTATGGAGTTTCCTTAAAAAAACTAGAAATAGAATTACCATATGATCCAGCAATCCCACTTCTGGGCATATACCCAGAGAAAACCATAAATCAAAAAGGCACATTCACCACAATGCTCATTTCAGCACTATTTACAATAGCCAGGTAATGGAAGCAACCTAAATACCCAGAGACAGACGAATGGATCAAGATGTGGTACATATATAAAATGGAATATTACTCAGCCATAAGAAGGAATGAAACAGGGTCATTTGTAGAGACGTCGATGGATCTAGAGACTGTCATACAGAATGAAGTAACTCAGAAAGAGAAAAACAAATATTGTATATTAATGCATATATGTGGAACCTAGAAAAATGGTACAGATGAACTGGTTTGCAGGGAAGAAATACAGACACAGAGGTAGAGAACACACGTATGGACACCAAGTGTGGGAAGCCATGAGTTGGTGGTGGTGGGATGAGTTGGGAGATTGGGATTGACCTGTATACATATATATGCATAAAATACATAACTAATAATAACCTGCTGTATAAAAAGATAAATAAAATTAAATTTCAAAATTTTAAAAAATAAAATTTAAAAATAAAACAGAAAAAAGGTCTTCCCTTCACACAGATGTATTTATATGAATGATTTATTTCCATGCTTATGTCTATAAATACATAAAAGAGGAATAAAATCTAACTTGAACCAAAAAAGAAAAAAAGAACCTGAACCCACCAGTTATACAGAGGATAACCATATCAGGGCACTTGCTCCAGTGGTAAACAATTCTGAAATTGGTCAGACGTGGGGAATCATCTCCCATACAGCCAGCAGCCCACTCCTACGCAAGGAGCGTCCTCATTGCAAAGCTGGGGGCCATGCCGAGGCATCTGTGAGTAACCGTGATCTGAGCCCCAAGCCAGCTGCTGTTGAAGTTTTCCCACCCTTCCCAGGTAAAACACCTGAATAGGTACAAGGGCTTGAAAGCCTAGAGGAAGGGCCGTGGAGCCACACCAGCGACAGCACGCAGGCCAACTTGGTGCCTGCAGGCCAGCCAGGATGGTCCTGGCCCTGGGCGCTCTTCTGGAAGCTTTCCATTGCCCTGCCTGAGATACCCATCCTGTCCTGGCACCCACTGCTTTTTTCCTTCCTCACCTCTGTCCGGAGAGAAATTCCAGCGGAAGGTATGGGTGACACATTCTCTTCTTTACAGGTGGAAGCCTGGCAACTCCTGCAGAAAGTCCAGCAGAGACCCACTCACACCGGGCCACCCACAAAACCGTGACCCCTCACTCCCTCCCACCAGCACAGCCCCGAGACTGCTGACGGGGCAGAGAATATGGAGTCAGGCACAGCTTCAGGGGCTATTGCTGCCTGCAGCGCTGTTTATATTGACCTCAACCCAGGCACACCTGGGGAGGGCCGGCCGGCAGAATCAGGCTACCCAAGTCAGCTAATCCTCAGCCCTCAGGGAATCACATTGTTGAAAATGGACCTCGCTAAGGCAGAATAGAAGCCAAGGAATAAAAGGACACAATGCCATTTGCAGCACCGTAGGTGTGTCTAGAGGTAATCACGTGACTTGTAGGAAGTCAGAAAGTGAAAGACACATATCATATCATATCTCTTATAGGTGTGACCGAAAAATGGATACCAGGGCAGATATTTCCACGGAGAAGGGCAATCACAGATTCATTAAACAAACTTATGGTTCACCAATGGAAAGGTGTGAGGATTGGTTTCATTATGATATTGGGGTTAACAGACATATACAAACACAGGTGACATATATAATCACCAAAGACCTACAGAATACCAAGAGAAGACTACTCAACATTCTGTCATAAGGTACATGGGAAAAGGATCCCAGGAAGAACAGACATATGTATATGTGTAAAAGAACCACATCTTCCACATCTACAACAAGCCAAACATTGTAATCAAATTTGCTGTAATAAAAAATAAAAAAAATTAAACACACGAACAAGAAGTAGTGAGACAAACTTGAGGGGCTTTCTCCTGGCACATTCCATTCTAAATTCCAATCTAGAACAAGACTTCCATTGAGGCTCTGTTGCCCTAGTAACCAGATTTGGTAAGGGAGAACTGCTGCCACCTTGTTGCCGTTTCACACAACAGCAGCTTTAATCCCATCACTAATGGTCAGTTGATATTCAAAATCATTGCAGGCCTGTAAATGACACCTGCCCTGAAAACAAATCCTGGGTTCATATATCGACCAAAAAATTCAAAGGACGTCCATATTTCAAAACGACAGTTTCAAAAGGCATATTTTACACACATTAGTGTTCTGCTTCTTTTTCTTTCTTTCTTTTTTTGTTAAAAAAACGGGAATGGCAAAAAGCATCCCTCAGAATGGGCGAAAATATTTGCAAACGAATCAATGGACAAAGGTTTAATCTCCAATATATATAAAGAGCTCATGCAGCTTAATATTAAAAAAACAAACAACCCAATACAAAAATGGGCAGAAGATCTAAAGAGACGTTTCTTCAAAGAACACACAGAGATGGCCAAGACGCACATGAAAAGCTGCTCAACATCACTAATTATTAGAGAAATGCAAATCAAAACTACAATGAGGTATCACCTCACACCTGTTAGAATCGGCATCATCAGAAAATCTACAAACAACAAATTCTGGGGAGGGTGTGGACAAAAGGATCCCTCTTCCACTAGTGGTGGAAATGTAAATTGATACAGTCACGATGGAGAACAGTATGGAGTTTCCTTAAAAAATCTAGAAATAGAATTACCATATGATCCAGCAATCCCACTTCTGGGCATATACCCAGAGAAAA
Organism: Hyperoodon ampullatus; assembly: GCF_949752795.1. NCBI lineage: Eukaryota > Metazoa > Chordata > Mammalia > Artiodactyla > Ziphiidae > Hyperoodon > Hyperoodon ampullatus. The sequence continues at coordinate 97,328,025 of NC_136921.1, forward strand.
CCATAAATCAAAAAGGCACATTCACCACAATGCTCATTTCAGCACTATTTACAATAGCCAGGTAATGGAAGCAACCTAAATACCCACAAACAGACGAATGGATAAAGATGTGGTACATATATAAAATGGAATATTACTCAGCCATAAGAAGGAATGAAACTGGGTCATTTGTAGAGACGTCGATGGATCTAGAGACTGTCATACAGAATGTAGTAAGTCGGAAAGAGAAAAACAAATATTGTATATTAATGCATATATGTGGAACCTAGAAAAATGGTACAGATGAACTGGTTTGCAGGGAAGAAATAGGGACACAGAGATAGAGAACACACGTATGGACACCAAGTGTGGGAAGCCATGAGGTGGTGGTGGTGGTGGGATGAGTTGGGAGATTGGGATTGACCTGTATATATGTATATGCATAAAATACATAACTAATAATAACCTGCTGTATAAAAAAATAAATAAAATTAAATTTCAAAATTTTAAACAATAAAATTTAAAAATAAAACAGAAAAAAGTTCTTCCCTTCACACAGATGTATTTATATGAATGAATTATTCCATGCTTATATCTATAAATACATAAAAGAGGAATAAAATCTAACTTGAACCAAAAAAGAAAAAAAAACCCTGAACCCACCAGTTATACAGAGGAAAACACTATCAGGGCACTTTCTCCAGCGGTAAACAATTCTGAAATTGGTCTGTTTTGGGGAATCATCTCCCATACAGCCAGCAGCCCACTCCTACGCAAGGAGCGTCCTCATTGCAAAGCTGGGGGCCATGCCGAGGCATCTGTGAGTAACCGTGAGCTGAGCCCCAGGCCAGCTGCTGTTGAACTTTTCCCACCCTTCCCAGGTAAAACACCTGAATATGTACAAGGGCTTGAAAGCCTACAGGAAGGGCTGTGGAGCCACACCAGCGATAGCACGCAGGCCAACTTGGTGCCTGCAGGCCAGCCAGGATGGTCCTAGCCCAGGGCGCTCTTCTGGAAGCTTTCCATTGCCCTGCCTGAGATACCCCTCCTGCCCCGGCCCCCACTGCTTTTTTCCTTCCTCACCTCTGTCCAGAGAGAAATTCCAGCAGAAGGTATGGGTGACACATCCTCTTCTTTACAGGTGGCAGCCTGGCAACTCCTGCAGAAAGTCCAGCAGAGACCCACTCACACCGGCCCACGCACAAAGCCGTGGCCGCTCACTCCCTCCCACCAGCACAGCCCTGAGACTGCTGACGGGGCAGAGAATATGGAGTCAGGCACAGCTTCAGGGGCTATTGCTGCCTGCAGCGCTGTTTATATTGACTTCAACCCAGGCACACCTGGGGAGGGCCGGCCGGCAGGGTCGGGCTACCCAGGTCAGCTAATCCTCAGCCTTCAGGTAATCACATTGTTTAAAATGGACTTCGCTAAGGCAGAATAGACGCCAAGGAATAAAAGGACACAATGCCATTTGCAGCACCGTAGGTGTGTCTACAGGTAATCACGTGACTTGTAGTAAGTCCGAAAGTGAAAGACACATATCATATCATATCTCTTATAGGTGTGACCGAAAAATGGATACCAGGGCAGATATTTCCATGGAGAAGGGCAATCACAGATTCATTAAACAAACTTTTGGTTCACCAATGGAAAGGTGTGAGGATTGGTTTCATTATGATACTGCGGTTAACAGACATATACAAACACAGGTGACATATATAATCACCAAAGACCTACAGAATACCAAGAGAAGACTACTCAACATTCTGTCATAAGGTACATGGGAAAAGGATCCCAGGAAGAGCAGACATATGTATATGTGTAAAAGAACCACATCTTCCACACCTACAACAAGCCAAACATTGTAATCAAATTTGCTGTAATAAAAAATAAAAAATTAAATTAAAAACACGAACAAGAAGTAGTGAGACAAACTTGAGGGGCTTTCTCCTGGCACATTCCATTCTAAATTCCAATCTAGAACACGACTTCCATTGAGGCTCTGTTGCCCCAGTAACCAGATTTGGTAAGGGAGAACTGCTGCCACCTTGTGGCCGTTTCACACAACAGCAGCTTTAATCCCAGCGCTAATGGTCACTTGATATTCAAAATCATTGCAGGCCTGTAAATGACACCTGCCCTGAAAACAAATCCTGGGTTCATATATCGACCAAAAAATTCAAAGGACGTCCATATTTCAAAACGACAGTTTCAAAAGGCATATTTTACACACATTAGTGTTCTGCTTCTTTTTCTTTCTTTCTTTTTTTGTTAAAAAAACGGGAATGGCAAAAAGCATCCCTCAGAATGGGCGAAAATATTTGCAAACGAATCAATGGACAAAGGTTTAATCTCCAATATATATAAAGAGCTCATGCAGCTTAATATTAAAAAAACAAACAACCCAATACAAAAATGGGCAGAAGATCTAAAGAGACGTTTCTTCAACGAAGACACAGAGATGTCCAAGACGCACAGGAAAAGCTCTCAACATCACTAATTATTAGAGAAATGCAAATCAAAACTACAATGAGGTATCACCTCACACCTGTTAGAATCGGCATCATCAGAAAATCTACAAACAACAAATTCTGGGGAGGGTGTGGACAGAAGGATCCCTCTTCCACTAGTAGTGGAAATGTAAATTGATACAGTCAAAATGGAGAACAGTATGGAGTTTCCTTAAAAAAACTAGAAATAGAATTACCATATGATCCAGCAATCCCACTTCTGGGCATATACCCAGAGAAAACCATAAATCAAAAAGGCACATTCACCACAATGCTCATTTCAGCACTATTTGCAATAGCCAGGTAATGGAAGCAACATAAATACCCACAGACAGACGAATGGATAAAGATGTGGTACATATATAAAATGGAATATTACTCAGCCATAAGAAGGAATGAAACTGGGTCATGTGTAGAGACGTCGATGGATCTAGAGACTGTCATACAGAATGAAGTAAGTCAGAAAGAGAAAAACAAATATTGTATATTAATGCATATATGTGGAACCTAGAAAAATGGTACAGATGAACTGGTTTGCAGGGAAGAAATAGAGACACAGAGGTAGAGAACACACGTATGGACACCAAGTGTGGGAAGCCATGGGGTGGTGGTGGTGGGATGAGTTGGGAGATTGGGATTGACCTGTATACATGTATATGCATAAAATACATAATAGTAACCTGCTGTATAAAAAAATAAATAAAAGTAAATTTCAAAATTTTAAAAAATAAAATTTAAAAATCAAACAGAAAAAAGTTCTTCCCTTCACACAGATGTATTTATATGAATGAATTATTTCCATGCTTATATCTATAAATACATAAAAGAGGAATAAAATCTAACTTGAACCAAAAAAGAAAAAAAAAACCTGAACGCACCAGTTAGACAGAGGAAAACCCTATCAGGGCACTTGCTCCAGTGGTAAACAATTCTGAAATTGGTTAGAGGTGGGGAATCATCTCCCATAGAGCAAGCAGCCCAGTCCTATGCAAGGAGCGTCCTCATTGCAAAGCTGGGGGCCATGCCGAGGCATCTGTGAGTAACCGTGAGCTGAGCCCCAGGCCAGCTGCTGTTGAACTTTTCCCACCATTCCCAGGTAAAACACCTGAATATGTACAAGGGCTTGAAAGCCTAGAGGAAGGGCCGTGGAGCCACACCAGCGACAGCACGCAGGCCAACTTGGTGCCTGCAGGCCAGCCAGGATGGTCCTGGCCCTGGGCGCTCTTCTGGAAGCTTTCCATTGCCCTGCCTGAGATACCCCTCCTATCCCGGCACCCACTGCTTTTTTCCTTCCTCACCTCTGTCCGGAGAGAAATTCCAGCGGAAGGTATGGGTGACACATCCTCTTCTTTACACGTAGAAGCCTGGCAACTCCTGCAGAAAGTCCAGCAGAGACACACTCACACCGGGCCACCCACAAAGCCGTGGCCCCTCAGTCCCTCCCACCAGCACAGCGCCGAGACTGCTGATGGGGCAGAGAATATGGAGTCAGGCACAGCTTCAGGGGCTATTGCTGCCTGCAGCGCTGTTTATATTGGCCTCAACCCAGGCACACCTGCGGAGGGCCGGCCGGCAGGTTCAGGCTACCCAGGTCAGCTAATCCTCAGCCCTCAGGGAATCACATTGTTGAAAATGGACCTCGCTAAGGCAGAATAGAAGCCAAGGAATAAAAGGACACAATGCCATTTGCAGCACCGTAGGTGTGTCTAGAGGTAATCACGTGACTTGGAGGAAGTCCAAAAGTGAAAGACACATATCATATCATATCTCTTATAGGTGTGACCGAAAAATGGATACCAGGGCAGATATTTCCACAGAGAAGGGCAATCACAGATTCATTAAACAAACTTATGGTTCACCAATGGAAAGGTGTGAGGATTGGTTTCATTATGATATTGGGGTTAACAGACATATACAAACACAGGTGACATATATAATCACCAAAGACCTACAGAATACCAAGAGAAGACTACTCAACATTCTGTCATAAGGTACATGGGAAAAGGATCCCAGGAAGAACAGACATATGTATATGTGTAAAAGAACCACATCTTCCACACCTACAACAAGCCAAACATTGTAATCAAATTTGCTGTAATAAAAAATAAAAAATTAAATTAAAAACACGAACAACAAGTAGTGAGACAAACTTGAGGGGCTTTCTCCTGGCACATTCCATTCTAAATTCCAATCTAGAACACGACTTCCATTGAGGCTCTGTTGCCCCAGTAACCAGATTTGGTAAGGGAGAACTGCTGCCACCTTGTGGCCGTTTCACACAACAGCAGCTTTAATCCCAGCGCTAATGGTCAGTTGATATTCAAAATCATTGCAGGCCTGTAAATGACACCTGCCCTGAAAACAAATCCTGGGTTCATATATCGACCAAAAATTTCAAAGGACGTCCATATTTCAAAACGACAGTTTCAAAAGGCATATTTTACACACATTAGTGTTCTGCTTCTTTTTCTTTCTTTCTTTTTTTGTTAAAAAAACGGGAATGGCAAAAACCATCCCTGAGAATGGGCGAAAATATTTGCAAACGAATCAATGGACAAAGGTTTAATCTCCAATATATATAAAGAGCTCATGCAGCTTAATATTAAAAAAACAAACAACCGAATAGAAAAATGGGCAGAAGATCTAAAGAGACGTTTCTTCAACGAAGACACACAGATGGCCAAGACGCGCAGGAAAAGCTGCTCAACATCACTAATTATTAGAGAAATGCAAATCAAAACTACAATGAGGTATCACCTCACACCTGTTAGAATCATCATCATCAGAAAATCTACAAACAACAAATTCTGGGGAGGGTGTGGACAGAAGGATCCCTCTTCCACTAGTAGTGGAAATGTAAATTGATACAGTCAAAATGGAGTACAGTATGGAGTTTCCTTAAAAAAACTAGAAATAGAATTACCATATGATCCAGCAATCCCACTTCTGGGCATATACCCAGAGAAAACCATAAATCAAAAAGGCACATTCACCACAATGCTCATTTCAGCACTATTTGCAATAGCCAGGTAATGGAAGCAACCTAAATACCCACAGACAGACGAATGGATAAAGATGTGGTACATATATAAAATGGAATATTACTCAGCCATAAGAAGGAATGAAACTGGGTCATGTGTAGAGACGTCGATGGATCTAGAGACTGTCATACAGAATGAAGTAAGTCAGAAAGAGAAAAACAAATATTGTATATTAATGCATATATGTGGAACCTAGAAAAATGGTACAGATGAACTGGTTTGCAGGGAAGAAATAGAGACACAGAGGTAGAGAACACACGTATGGACACCAAGTGTGGGAAGCCATGGGATGGTGGTGGTGGGATGAGTTGGGAGATTGGGATTGACCTGTATACATGTATATGCATAAAATACATAACTAATAATAACCTGCTGTATAAAAAAATAAATAAAATTAAATTTCAAAATTTTAAAAAATAAAATTTAAAAATAAAACAGAAAAAAGGTCTTCCCTTCACACAGATGTATTTATATGAATGAATTATTTCCATGCTTATATCAATAAATACATAAAAGAGGAATAAAATCTAACTTGAACCAAAAAAGAAACAAAAAACCTGAACCCACCAGTTATACAGAGGAAAACCCTATCAGGGCACTTGCTCCAGTGGTAAACAACTCTGAAATTGGTCAGAGGTGGTGAATCATCTCCCATACAGCCAGCAGCCCACTCCTACGCAAGGAGCGTCCTCATTGAAAAGTTGGGGGCCATGCCGAGGCATCTGTGAATAACCGTGAGCTGAGCCCCAGGCCAGCTGCTGTTGAACTTTTCCCACCCTTCCCAGGTAAAACACCTGAATATGTACAAGGGCTTGAAAGCCTAGAGGAAGGGCCGTGGAGCCACACCAGCGACAGCACGCAGGCCAACTTGGTGCCTGCAGGCCAGCCAGGATGGTCCTGGCCCTGGGCGCTCTTCTGGAAGCTTTCCATTGCCCTGCCTGAGATACCCCTCCTATCCCAGCACCCACTGCTTTTTTCCTTCCTCACCTCTGTACGGAGAGAAATTCCAGTGGAAGGTATGGGTGACACATCCTCTTCTTTACAGGTGGCAGCCTGGCAACTCCTGCAGAAAGTCCAGCAGAGACCCACTCACACCGGGCCACCCACAAAGCAGTGGCCCCTCACTCCCTCCCACCAGCACAGCCCCGAGACTGCTGACGGGGCAGAGAATATGGAGTCAGGCACAGCTTCAGGGGCTATTGCTGCCTGCAGCACTGTTTATATTGACCTCAACCCAGGCACACCTGGGGAGGGCCGGCCGGCAGGATCAGGCTACTCAGGTCAGCTAATCCTCAGCCCTCAGGGAATCACATTGTTGAAAATGGACCTCGCTAAGGCAGAATAGAAGCCAAGGAATAAAAGGACACAATGCCATTTGCAGCACCGTAGGTGTGTCTAGAGGTAATCACGTGACTTGTAGGAAGTCAGAAAGTGAAAGACACATATCATATCATATATCTTATAGGAGTTACCGAAAAATGGATACCAGGGCAGATATTTCCACAGAGAAGGGCAATCACAGATTCATTAAACAAACTTATGGTTCACCAATGGAAAGGTGTGAGGATTGGTTTCATTATGATATTGGGGTTAACAGACATATACAAACACAGGTGACATATATAATCACCAAAGACCTACAGAATACCAAGAGAAGACTACTCAACATTCTGTCATAAGGTACATGGGAAAAGGATCCCAGGAAGAACAGACATATGTATATGTGTAAAAGAACCACATCTTCCACACCTACAACAAGCCAAACATTGTAATCAAATTTGCTGTAATAAAAAATAAAAAATTAAATTAAAAACACGAACAAGAAGTAGTGAGACAAACTTGAGGGGCTTTCTCCTGGCACATTCCATTCTAAATTCCAATCTAGAACACGACTTCCATTGAGGCTCTGTTGCCCCAGTAACCAGATTTGGTAAGGGAGAACTGCTGCCACCTTGTGGCCGTTTCACACAACAGCAGCTTTAATCCCAGCGCTAATGGTCAGTTGATATTCAAAATCATTGCAGGCCTGTAAATGACACCTGCCCTGAAAACAAATCCTGGGTTCATATATCGACCAAAAATTTCAAAGGACGTCCATATTTCAAAACGACAGTTTCAAAAGGCATATTTTACACACATTAGTGTTCTGCTTCTTTTTCTTTCTTTCTTTTTTTGTTAAAAAAACGGGAATGGCAAAAAGCATCCCTCAGAATGGGCGAAAATATTTGCAAACGAATCAATGGACAAAGGTTTAATCTCCAATATATATAAAGAGCTCATGCAGCTTAATATTAAAAAAACAAAAAACCCAATACAAAAATGGGCAGAAGATCTAAAGAGACGTTTCTTCAAAGAAGACACAGAGATGGCCAAGAGGCACATGAAAAGCTGCTCAACATCACTAATTATTAGAGAAATGCAAATCAAAACTACAATGAGTTATCACCTCACACCTGTTAGAATCGGCATCATCAGAAAATCTACAAACAACAAATTCTGGGGAGGGTGTGGACAAAAGGATCCCTCTTCCACTAGTGGTGGAAATGTAAATTGATACAGTCACGATGGAGAACAGTATGGAGTTTCCTTAAAAAAACTAGAAATAGAATTACCATATGATCCAGCAATCCCACTTCTGGGCATATACCCAGAGAAAACCATAAATCAAAAAGGCACATTCACCACAATGCTCATTTCAGCACTATTTACAATAGCCAGGTAATGGAAGCAACCTAAATACCCACAGACAGACGAATGGATAAAGATGTGGTACATATATAAAATGGAATATTACTCAGCTATAAGAAGGAATGAAACTGGGTCATTTGTAGAGACGTCGATGGATCTAGAGACTGTCATACAGAATGAAGTAAGTCAGAAAGAGAAAAACAAATATTGTATATTAATGCATATATGTGGAACCTAGAAAAATGGTACAGATGAACTGGTTTGCAGGGAAGAAATAGAGACACAGAGGTAGAGAACACACGTATGGACACCAAGTGTGGGAAGCCATGTGATGGTGGTGGTGGGATGAGTTGGGAGATTGGGATTGACCTGTATACATGTATATGCATAAAATACATAACTAATAATAACCTGCTGTATAAAAAAATAAATAAAATTAAATTTCAAAATTTTAAAAAATAAAATTTAAAAATAAAACAGAAAAAAGGTCTTCCCTTCACACAGATGTATTTATATGAATGAATTATTTCCATGCTTATATCAATAAATACATAAAAGAGGAATAAAATCTAACTTGAACCAAAAAAGAAACAAAAAACCTGAACCCACCAGTTATACAGAGGAAAACCCTATCAGGGCACTTGCTCCAGTGGTAAACAATTCTGAAATTGGTCAGAGGTGGTGAATCATCTCCCATACAGCCAGCAGCCCACTCCTACGCAAGGAGCGTCCTCATTGAAAAGTTGGGGGCCATGCCGAGGCATCTGTGAATAACCGTGAGCTGAGCCCCAGGCCAGCTGCTGTTGAACTTTTCCCACCATTCCCAGGTAAAACACCTGAATATGTACAAGGGCTTGAAAGCCTAGAGGAAGGGCCGTGGAGCCACACCAGCGACAGCACGCAGGCCAACTTGGTGCCTGCAGGCCAGCCAGGATGGTCCTGGCCCTGGGCGCTCTTCTGGAAGCTTTCCATTGCCCTGCCTGAGATACCCCTCCTATCCCAGCACCCACTGCTTTTTTCCTTCCTCACCTCTGTACGGAGAGAAATTCCAGTGGAAGGTATGGGTGACACATCCTCTTCTTTACAGGTGGCAGCCTGGCAACTCCTGCAGAAAGTCCAGCAGAGACCCACTCACACCGGGCCACCCACAAAGCAGTGGCCCCTCACTCCCTCCCACCAGCACAGCCCCGAGACTGCTGACGGGGCAGAGAATATGGAGTCAGGCACAGCTTCAGGGGCTATTGCTGCCTGCAGCACTGTTTATATTGACCTCAACCCAGGCACACCTGGGGAGGGCCGGCCGGCAGGATCAGGCTACTCAGGTCAGCTAATCCTCAGCCCTCAGGGAATCACATTGTTGAAAATGGACCTCGCTAAGGCAGAATAGAAGCCAAGGAATAAAAGGACACAATGCCATTTGCAGCACCGTAGGTGTGTCTAGAGGTAATCACGTGACTTGTAGGAAGTCAGAAAGTGAAAGACACATATCATATCATATATCTTATAGGAGTTACCGAAAAATGGATACCAGGGCAGATATTTCCACAGAGAAGGGCAATCACAGATTCATTAAACAAACTTATGGTTCACCAATGGAAAGGTGTGAGGATTGGTTTCATTATGATATTGGGGTTAACAGACATATACAAACACAGGTGACATATATAATCACCAAAGACCTACAGAATACCAAGAGAAGACTACTCAACATTCTGTCATAAGGTACATGGGAAAAGGATCCCAGGAAGAACAGACATATGTATATGTGTAAAAGAACCACATCTTCCACACCTACAACAAGCCAAACATTGTAATCAAATTTGCTGTAATAAAAAATAAAAAATTAAATTAAAAACACGAACAAGAAGTAGTGAGACAAACTTGAGGGGCTTTCTCCTGGCACATTCCATTCTAAATTCCAATCTAGAACACGACTTCCATTGAGGCTCTGTTGCCCCAGTAACCAGATTTGGTAAGGGAGAACTGCTGCCACCTTGTGGCCGTTTCACACAACAGCAGCTTTAATCCCAGCGCTAATGGTCAGTTGATATTCAAAATCATTGCAGGCCTGTAAATGACACCTGCCCTGAAAACAAATCCTGGGTTCATATATCGACCAAAAATTTCAAAGGACGTCCATATTTCAAAACGACAGTTTCAAAAGGCATATTTTACACACATTAGTGTTCTGCTTCTTTTTCTTTCTTTCTTTTTTTGTTAAAAAAACGGGAATGGCAAAAAGCATCCCTCAGAATGGGCGAAAATATTTGCAAACGAATCAATGGACAAAGGTTTAATCTCCAATATATATAAAGAGCTCATGCAGCTTAATATTAAAAAAACAAAAAACCCAATACAAAAATGGGCAGAAGATCTAAAGAGACGTTTCTTCAAAGAAGACACAGAGATGGCCAAGAGGCACATGAAAAGCTGCTCAACATCACTAATTATTAGAGAAATGCAAATCAAAACTACAATGAGTTATCACCTCACACCTGTTAGAATCGGCATCATCAGAAAATCTACAAACAACAAATTCTGGGGAGGGTGTGGACAAAAGGATCCCTCTTCCACTAGTGGTGGAAATGTAAATTGATACAGTCACGATGGAGAACAGTATGGAGTTTCCTTAAAAAAACTAGAAATAGAATTACCATATGATCCAGCAATCCCACTTCTGGGCATATACCCAGAGAAAACCATAAATCAAAAAGGCACATTCACCACAATGCTCATTTCAGCACTATTTACAATAGCCAGGTAATGGAAGCAACCTAAATACCCACAGACAGACGAATGGATAAAGATGTGGTACATATATAAAATGGAATATTACTCAGCTATAAGAAGGAATGAAACTGGGTCATTTGTAGAGACGTCGATGGATCTAGAGACTGTCATACAGAATGAAGTAAGTCAGAAAGAGAAAAACAAATATTGTATATTAATGCATATATGTGGAACCTAGAAAAATGGTACAGATGAACTGGTTTGCAGGGAAGAAATAGAGACACAGAGGTAGAGAACACACGTATGGACACCAAGTGTGGGAAGCCATGAGGTGGTGGTGGTGGTGGGATGAGTTGGGAGATTGGGATTGACCTGTATATATGTATATGCATAAAATACATAACTAATAATAACCTGCTGTATAAAAAAATAAATAAAATTAAATTTCAAAATTTTAAACAATAAAATTTAAAAATAAAACAGAAAAAAGTTCTTCCCTTCACACAGATGTATTTATATGAATGAATTATTCCATGCTTATATCTATAAATACATAAAAGAGGAATAAAATCTAACTTGAACCAAAAAAGAAAAAAAAACCCTGAACCCACCAGTTATACAGAGGAAAACACTATCAGGGCACTTTCTCCAGCGGTAAACAATTCTGAAATTGGTCTGTTTTGGGGAATCATCTCCCATACAGCCAGCAGCCCACTCCTACGCAAGGAGCGTCCTCATTGCAAAGCTGGGGGCCATGCCGAGGCATCTGTGAGTAACCGTGAGCTGAGCCCCAGGCCAGCTGCTGTTGAACTTTTCCCACCCTTCCCAGGTAAAACACCTGAATATGTACAAGGGCTTGAAAGCCTACAGGAAGGGCTGTGGAGCCACACCAGCGATAGCACGCAGGCCAACTTGGTGCCTGCAGGCCAGCCAGGATGGTCCTAGCCCAGGGCGCTCTTCTGGAAGCTTTCCATTGCCCTGCCTGAGATACCCCTCCTGCCCCGGCCCCCACTGCTTTTTTCCTTCCTCACCTCTGTCCAGAGAGAAATTCCAGCAGAAGGTATGGGTGACACATCCTCTTCTTTACAGGTGGCAGCCTGGCAACTCCTGCAGAAAGTCCAGCAGAGACCCACTCACACCGGCCCACGCACAAAGCCGTGGCCGCTCACTCCCTCCCACCAGCACAGCCCTGAGACTGCTGACGGGGCAGAGAATATGGAGTCAGGCACAGCTTCAGGGGCTATTGCTGCCTGCAGCGCTGTTTATATTGACTTCAACCCAGGCACACCTGGGGAGGGCCGGCCGGCAGGCTCGGGCTACCCAGGTCAGCTAATCCTCAGCCTTCAGGTAATCACATTGTTTAAAATGGACTTCGCTAAGGCAGAATAGACGCCAAGGAATAAAAGGACACAATGCCATTTGCAGCACCGTAGGTGTGTCTACAGGTAATCACGTGACTTGTAGTAAGTCCGAAAGTGAAAGACACATATCATATCATATCTCTTATAGGTGTGACCGAAAAATGGATACCAGGGCAGATATTTCCATGGAGAAGGGCAATCACAGATTCATTAAACAAACTTTTGGTTCACCAATGGAAAGGTGTGAGGATTGGTTTCATTATGATACTGCGGTTAACAGACATATACAAACACAGGTGACATATATAATCACCAAAGACCTACAGAATACCAAGAGAAGACTACTCAACATTCTGTCATAAGGTACATGGGAAAAGGATCCCAGGAAGAGCAGACATATGTATATGTGTAAAAGAACCACATCTTCCACACCTACAACAAGCCAAACATTGTAATCAAATTTGCTGTAATAAAAAATAAAAAATTAAATTAAAAACACGAACAAGAAGTAGTGAGACAAACTTGAGGGGCTTTCTCCTGGCACATTCCATTCTAAATTCCAATCTAGAACACGACTTCCATTGAGGCTCTGTTGCCCCAGTAACCAGATTTGGTAAGGGAGAACTGCTGCCACCTTGTGGCCGTTTCACACAACAGCAGCTTTAATCCCAGCGCTAATGGTCACTTGATATTCAAAATCATTGCAGGCCTGTAAATGACACCTGCCCTGAAAACAAATCCTGGGTTCATATATCGACCAAAAAATTCAAAGGACGTCCATATTTCAAAACGACAGTTTCAAAAGGCATATTTTACACACATTAGTGTTCTGCTTCTTTTTCTTTCTTTCTTTTTTGGTTAAAAAAACGGGAATGGCAAAAAGCATCCCTCAGAATGGGCGAAAATATTTGCAAACGAATCAATGGACAAAGGTTTAATCTCCAATATATATAAAGAGCTCATGCAGCTTAATATTAAAAAAACAAACAACCCAATACAAAAATGGGCAGAAGATCTAAAGAGACGTTTCTTCAACGAAGACACAGAGATGTCCAAGACGCACAGGAAAAGCTCTCAACATCACTAATTATTAGAGAAATGCAAATCAAAACTACAATGAGGTATCACCTCACACCTGTTAGAATCGGCATCATCAGAAAATCTACAAACAACAAATTCTGGGGAGGGTGTGGACAGAAGGATCCCTCTTCCACTAGTAGTGGAAATGTAAATTGATACAGTCAAAATGGAGAACAGTATGGAGTTTCCTTAAAAAAACTAGAAATAGAATTACCATATGATCCAGCAATCCCACTTCTGGGCATATACCCAGAGAAAACCATAAATCAAAAAGGCACATTCACCACAATGCTCATTTCAGCACTATTTGCAATAGCCAGGTAATGGAAGCAACATAAATACCCACAGACAGACGAATGGATAAAGATGTGGTACATATATAAAATGGAATATTACTCAGCCATAAGAAGGAATGAAACTGGGTCATGTGTAGAGACGTCGATGGATCTAGAGACTGTCATACAGAATGAAGTAAGTCAGAAAGAGAAAAACAAATATTGTATATTAATGCATATATGTGGAACCTAGAAAAATGGTACAGATGAACTGGTTTGCAGGGAAGAAATAGAGACACAGAGGTAGAGAACACACGTATGGACACCAAGTGTGGGAAGCCATGGGGTGGTGGTGGTGGGATGAGTTGGGAGATTGGGATTGACCTGTATACATGTATATGCATAAAATACATAATAGTAACCTGCTGTATAAAAAAATAAATAAAAGTAAATTTCAAAATTTTAAAAAATAAAATTTAAAAATAAAACAGAAAAAAGTTCTTCCCTTCACACAGATGTATTTATATGAATGAATTATTTCCATGCTTATATCTATAAATACATAAAAGAGGAATAAAATCTAACTTGAACCAAAAAAGAAAAAAAAAACCTGAACGCACCAGTTAGACAGAGGAAAACCCTATCAGGGCACTTGCTCCAGTGGTAAACAATTCTGAAATTGGTTAGAGGTGGGGAATCATCTCCCATAGAGCAAGCAGCCCAGTCCTATGCAAGGAGCGTCCTCATTGCAAAGCTGGGGGCCATGCCGAGGCATCTGTGAGTAACCGTGAGCTGAGCCCCAGGCCAGCTGCTGTTGAACTTTTCCCACCATTCCCAGGTAAAACACCTGAATATGTACAAGGGCTTGAAAGCCTAGAGGAAGGGCCGTGGAGCCACACCAGCGACAGCACGCAGGCCAACTTGGTGCCTGCAGGCCAGCCAGGATGGTCCTGGCCCTGGGCACTCTTCTGGAAGCTTTCCATTGCCCTGCCTGAGATACCCCTCCTATCCCGGCACCCACTGCTTTTTTCCTTCCTCACCTCTGTCCGGAGAGAAATTCCAGCGGAAGGTATGGGTGACACATCCTCTTCTTTACACGTAGAAGCCTGGCAACTCCTGCAGAAAGTCCAGCAGAGACACACTCACACCGGGCCACCCACAAAGCCGTGGCCCCTCAGTCCCTCCCACCAGCACAGCGCCGAGACTGCTGATGGGGCAGAGAATATGGAGTCAGGCACAGCTTCAGGGGCTATTGCTGCCTGCAGCGCTGTTTATATTGGCCTCAACCCAGGCACACCTGCGGAGGGCCGGCCGGCAGGTTCAGGCTACCCAGGTCAGCTAATCCTCAGCCCTCAGGGAATCACATTGTTGAAAATGGACCTCGCTAAGGCAGAATAGAAGCCAAGGAATAAAAGGACACAATGCCATTTGCAGCACCGTAGGTGTGTCTAGAGGTAATCACGTGACTTGGAGGAAGTCCAAAAGTGAAAGACACATATCATATCATATCTCTTATAGGTGTGACCGAAAAATGGATACCAGGGCAGATATTTCCACAGAGAAGGGCAATCACAGATTCATTAAACAAACTTATGGTTCACCAATGGAAAGGTGTGAGGATTGGTTTCATTATGATATTGGGGTTAACAGACATATACAAACACAGGTGACATATATAATCACCAAAGACCTACAGAATACCAAGAGAAGACTACTCAACATTCTGTCATAAGGTACATGGGAAAAGGATCCCAGGAAGAACAGACATATGTATATGTGTAAAAGAACCACATCTTCCACACCTACAACAAGCCAAACATTGTAATCAAATTTGCTGTAATAAAAATAAAAAATTAAATTAAAAACACGAACAACAAGTAGTGAGACAAACTTGAGGGGCTTTCTCCTGGCACATTCCATTCTAAATTCCAATCTAGAACACGACTTCCATTGAGGCTCTGTTGCCCCAGTAACCAGATTTGGTAAGGGAGAACTGCTGCCACCTTGTGGCCGTTTCACACAACAGCAGCTTTAATCCCAGCGCTAATGGTCAGTTGATATTCAAAATCATTGCAGGCCTGTAAATGACACCTGCCCTGAAAACAAATCCTGGGTTCATATATCGACCAAAAATTTCAAAGGACGTCCATATTTCAAAACGACAGTTTCAAAAGGCATATTTTACACACATTAGTGTTCTGCTTCTTTTTCTTTCTTTCTTTTTTTGTTAAAAAAACGGGAATGGCAAAAACCATCCCTGAGAATGGGCGAAAATATTTGCAAACGAATCAATGGACAAAGGTTTAATCTCCAATATATATAAAGAGCTCATGCAGCTTAATATTAAAAAAACAAACAACCGAATAGAAAAATGGGCAGAAGATCTAAAGAGACGTTTCTTCAACGAAGACACACAGATGGCCAAGACGCGCAGGAAAAGCTGCTCAACATCACTAATTATTAGAGAAATGCAAATCAAAACTACAATGAGGTATCACCTCACACCTGTTAGAATCATCATCATCAGAAAATCTACAAACAACAAATTCTGGGGAGGGTGTGGACAGAAGGATCCCTCTTCCACTAGTAGTGGAAATGTAAATTGATACAGTCAAAATGGAGTACAGTATGGAGTTTCCTTAAAAAAACTAGAAATAGAATTACCATATGATCCAGCAATCCCACTTCTGGGCATATACCCAGAGAAAACCATAAATCAAAAAGGCACATTCACCACAATGCTCATTTCAGCACTATTTGCAATAGCCAGGTAATGGAAGCAACCTAAATACCCACAGACAGACGAATGGATAAAGATGTGGTACATATATAAAATGGAATATTACTCAGCCATAAGAAGGAATGAAACTGGGTCATGTGTAGAGACGTCGATGGATCTAGAGACTGTCATACAGAATGAAGTAAGTCAGAAAGAGAAAAACAAATATTGTATATTAATGCATATATGTGGAACCTAGAAAAATGGTACAGATGAACTGGTTTGCAGGGAAGAAATAGAGACACAGAGGTAGAGAACACACGTATGGACACCAAGTGTGGGAAGCCATGGGGTGGTGGTGGTGGGATGAGTTGGGAGATTGGGATTGACCTGTATACATGTATATGCATAAACTACATAATAGTAACCTGCTGTATAAAAAAATAAATAAAATTAAATTTCAAAATTTTAAAAAATAAAATTTAAAAATAAAACAGAAAAAAGGTCTTCCCTTCACACAGATGTATTTATATGAATGAATTATTTCCATGCTTATATCTATAAATACATAAAAGAGGAATCAAATCTAACTTGAACCAAAAAAGAAAAAAAAACAATGAACCCACCAGTTATACAGAGGAAAACCCTATCAGGGCACTTGCTCCAGTGGTACACAATTCTGAAATTGGTCAGAGGTGGGGAATCATCTCCCATACAGCCAGCAGCCCACTCCCACGCAAGGAGCGTCCTCATTGCAAAGCTGGGGGCCATGACGAGGCATCTGTGAGTAACCGTGAGCTGAGCCCCAGGCCAGCTGCTGTTGAACTTTTCCCACCCTTCCCAGGTAAAACACCTGAATATGTACAAGGGCTTGAAAGCCTAGAGGAAGGGCCGTGGAGCCACACCAGCGACAGCACGCAGGCCAACTAGCTGCCTGCAGGCCAGCCAGGATGGTCCTGGCCCTGGGCGCTCTTCTGGAAGCTTTCCATTGCCCTGCCTGAGATACCCCTCCTGCCCCGGCCCCCACTGCTTTTTTCCTTCCTCACCTCTGTCCGGAGAGAAATTCCAGCGGAAGGTATGGGTGACACATCCTCTTATTTACAGGTGGCAGCCTGGCAACTCCTGCAGAAAGTCCAGCAGAGACCCACTCACACCGGGCCACCCACAATGCCGTGGCCCCTCACTCCCTCCCACCAGGACAGCCCCGAGACTGCTGATGGGGCAGAGAATATGGAGTCAGGCACAGCTTCAGGGGCTATTGCTGCCTTCAGCGCTCTTTATATTGACTTCAACCCAGGCACACCTTGGGAGGGCCGGCCGGCAGGATCAGGCTACCCAGGTCAGCTAATCCTCAGCCCTCAGGGAATCACATTGTTGAAAATGGACCTCGCTAAGGCAGAATAGAAGCCAAGGAATAAAAGGACACAATGCCATTTGCAGCACCGTAGGTGTGTCTAGAGGTAATCACGTGACTTGTAGTAAGTCAGAAAGTGAAAGACACATATCATATCATATCTCTTATAGGTGTGACCGAAAAATGGATACCAGGGCAGATATTTCCCCGGAGAAGGGCAATCACAGATTCATTAAACAAACTTATGGTTCACCAATGGAAAGGTGTGAGGATTGGTTTCATTATGATATTGGGGTTAACAGACATATACAAACACAGGTGACATATATAATCACCAAAGACCTACAGAATACCAAGAGAAGACTACTCAACATTCTGTCATAAGGTACATGGGAAAAGGATCCCAGGAAGAACAGACATATGTATATGTGTAAAACAACCACATCTTCCACAACTACAACAAGCCAAACATTGTAATCAAATTTGCTGTAATAAAAAATAAAAAATTAAATTAAAAACACGAACAACAAGTAGTGAGACAAACTTGAGGGGCTTTCTCCTGGCACATTCCATTCTAAATTCCAATCTAGAACACGACTTCCATTGAGGCCCTGTTGCCCTAGTAACCAGATTTGGTAAGGGAGAACTGCTGCCACCTTGTGGCCGTTTCACACAACAGCAGCTTTAATCCCAGTGCTAATGGTCAGTGGATATTCAAAATCATTGCAGGCCTGTAAATGACACCTGCCCTGAAAACAAATCCTGGGTTCATATATCGACCAAAAAATTCAAAGGACGTCCATATTTCAAAACGACAGTTTCAAAAGGCATATTTTACACATATTAGTGTTCTGCTTCTTTTTCTTTCTTTCTTTTTTTGTTAAAAAAACGGGAATGGCTAAAAACATCCCTCAGAATGGGCGAAAATATTTGCAAACGAATCAATGGACAAAGGTTTAATCTCCAATATATATAAAGAGCTCATGCAGCTTAATATTAAAAAAACAAACAACCCAATACAAAAATGGGCAGAAGATCTAAAGAGACGTTTCTTCAAAGAAGACACACAGATGGCCAAGACACACATGAAAAGCTGCTCAACATCACTAATTATTAGAGAAATGCAAATCAAAACTACAATGAGGTATCACCTCACACCTGTTAGAATCGGCATCATCAGAAAATCTACAAACAACAAATTCTGGGGAGGGTGTGGACAAAAGGATCCCTCTTCCACTAGTGGTGGAAATGTAAATTGATACAGTCACGATGGAGAACAGTATGGAGTTTCCTTAAAAAAACTAGAAATAGAATTACCATATGATCCAGCAATCCCACTTCTGGGCATATACCCAGAGAAAACCATAAATCAAAAAGGCACATTCACCACAATGCTCATTTCAGCACTATTTACAATAGCCAGGTAATGGAAGCAACCTAAATACCCACAGTCAGACGAATGGATAAAGATGTGGTACATATATAAAATGGAATATTACTCAGCCATAAGAAGGAATGAAACAGGGTCATTTGTAGAGACGTCGATGGATCTAGAGACTGTCATACAGAATGAAGTAAGTCAGAAAGAGAAAAACAAATATTGTATATTAATGCATATATGTGGAACCTAGAAAAATGGTACAGATGAACTGGTTTGCAGGGAAGAAATAGAGACACAGAGGTAGAGAACACACGTATGGACACAAAGTGTGGGAAGCCATGGGGGGGTGGTGGTGGGATGAGTTGGGAGATTGGGATTGACCTGTATACATGTATATGCATAAAATACATAACTAATAATAACCTGCTGTGTAAAAAAATAAATAAAATTAACTTTCAAAATTTTAAAAAATAAATTTAAAAATAAAACATAAAAAAGTTCTTCCCTTCACACAGATGTATTTATATGAATGAATTATTTCCATGCTTATATCTATAAATACATAAAAGAGGAATAAAATCTAACTTGAACCAAAAAAGAAAAAAAAAACCTGAACCCACCAGTTATACAGAGGAAAACCCTATCAGGGCACTTGCTCCAGCAGTAAACAATTCTGAAATTGGTCAGAGGTGGGGAATCATCTCGCATACAGCCAGCAGCCCACTCCTACGCAAGGAGCGTCCTCATTGCAAAGCTGGGGGCCATGCTGAGGCATCTGTGAGTAACCGTGAGCTGAGCCCCAGGCCAGCTGCTGTTGAACTTTTCCCGCCCTTCCCAGGTAAAACACCTGAATATGTACAAGGGCTTGAAAGCCTAGAGGAAGGGCCGTGGAGCCACACCAGCGACAGCACGCAGGCCAACTTGGTGCCTGCAGGGCAGCCAGGATGGTCCTGGCCCTGGGCACTCTTCTGGAAGCTTTCCATTGCCCTGCCTGAGATACCCCTCCTGTTCCGGCCCCCACTGCTTTTTTCCTTCCTCACCTCTGTCCGGAGAGAAATTCCAGTGGAAGGTATGGTTGACACATCCTCTTCTTTACAGGTGGCAGCCTGGCAACTCCTGCAGAAAGTCCAGCAGAGACCCACTCACACCGGGCCACCCACAAAGCCGTGGCCCCTCACTCCCTCCCACCAGCACAGCCCCAAGACTGCTGACGGGGTAGAAAATATGGAGTCAGGCACAGCTTCAGGGGCTATTGCTGCCTGCAGCGCTGTTTATATTGACCTCAACCAAGGCACACCTGGGGAGGGCCGGCCGGCAAGGTCGGTCTACCCAGGTCAGCTAATCCTCAGCCCTCAGGGAATCACATTGTTGAAAATGGACCTCGCTAAGGCAGAATAGAAGCCAAGGAATAAAAGGACACAATGCCATTTGCAGCACCGTAGGTGTGTCTAAAGGTAATCACGTGACTTGTAATAAGTCAGAAAATGAAAGACACATATCATATCATATCTCTTATAGGTGTGACCGAAAAATGGATACCAGGGCAGATATTTCCACAGAGAAGGGCAATCACAGATTCATTAAACAAACTTATGGTTCACCAATTGAAAGGTGTGAGGATTGGTTTCATTATGATATTGGGGTTAACAGACATATACAAACACAGGTGACATATATAATCACCAAAGACCTACAGAATACCAAGAGAAGACTACTCAACATTCTGTCATAAGGTACATGGGAAAAGGATCCCAGGAAGAACAGACATATGTATATGTGTAAAAGAACCACATCTTCCACACCTACAACAAGCCAAACATTGTAATCAAATTTGCTGTAATACAAAATAAGAAATTAAATTAAAAACACGAACAAGAAGTAGTGAGACAAACTTGAGGGGCTTTCTCCTGGCACATTCCATTCTAAATTCCAATCTAGAACACGACTTCCATTGAGGCTCTGTTGCCCCAGTAACCAGATTTGGTAAGGGAGAACTGCTGCCACCTTGTGGCCGTTTCACACAACAGCAGCTTTAATCCCAGCGCTAATGGTCAGTTGATATTCAAAATCATTGCAGGCCTGTAAATGACACCTGCCCTGAAAACAAATCCTGGGTTCATATATCGACCAAAAATTTCAAAGGACGTCCATATTTCAAAACGACAGTTTCAAAAGGCATATTTTACACACATTAGTGTTCTGCTTCTTTTTCTTTCTTTCTTTTTTTGTTAAAAAAACGGGAATGGCAAAAAGCATCCCTCAGAATGGGCGAAAATATTTGCAAACGAATCAATGGACAAAGGTTTAATCTCCAATATATATAAAGAGCTCATGCAGCTTAATATTAAAAAAACAAACAACCCAATACAAAAATGGGCAGAAGATCTAAAGAGACGTTTCTTCAAAGAAGACACAGAGATGGCCAAGAGGCACATGAAAAGCTGCTCAACATCACTAATTATTAGAGAAATGCAAATCAAAACTACAATGAGTTATCACCTCACACCTGTTAGAATCGGCATCATCAGAAAATCTACAAACAACAAATTCTGGGGAGGGTGTGGACAAAAGGATCCCTCTTCCACTAGTGGTGGAAATGTAAATTGATAGAGTCACGATGGAGAACAGTATGGAGTTTCCTTAAAAAAACTAGAAATAGAATTACCATATGATCCAGCAATCCCACTTCTGGGCATATACCCAGAGAAAATCATAAATCAAAAAGGCACATTCACCACAATGCACATTTCAGCACTATTTACAATAGCCAGGTAATGGAAGCAACCTAAATACCCACAGACAGACGAATGGATAAAGATGTGGTACATATATAAAATGGAATATTACTCAGCTATAAGAAGGAATGAAACTGGGTCATTTGTAGAGACGTCGATGGATCTAGAGACTGTCATACAGAATGAAGTAAGTCAGAAAGAGAAAAACAAATATTGTATATTAATGCATATATGTGGAACCTAGAAAAATGGTACAGATGAACTGGTTTGCAGGGAAGAAATAGAGACACAGAGGTAGAGAACACACGTATGGACACCAAGTGTGGGAAGCCATGGGATGGTGGTGGTGGGATGAGTTGGGAGATTGGGATTGACCTGTATACATGTATATGCATAAAATACATAACTAATAATAACCTGCTGTATAAAAAAATAAATAAAATTAAATTTCAAAATTTTAAAAAATAAAATTTAAAAATAAAACAAAAAAATGGTCTTCCCTTCACACAGATGTATTTATATGAATGAATTATTTCCATGCTTATAACAATAAATACATAAAAGAGGAATAAAATCTAACTTGAACCAAAAAAGAAACAAAAAACCTGAACCCACCAGTTATACAGAGGAAAACCCTATCAGGGCACTTGCTCCAGTGGTAAACAATTCGGAAATTGGTCAGAGGTGGGGAATCATCCCCCATACAGCCAGCAGCCCACTCCTATGCAAGGAGCGTCCTCATTGAAAAGTTGGGGGCCATGCCGAGGCATCTGTGAGTAACCGTGAGCTGAGCCCCAGGCCAGCTGCTGTTGAACTTTTCCCACCCTTATCAGGTAAAACACCTGAATATGTACAAGGGCTTGAAAGCCTAGAGGAAGGGCCGTGGAGCCACACCAGCGACAGCACGCAGGCCAACTTGGTGCCTGCAGGGCAGCCAGGAGGGTCCTGGCCCTGGGCGCTTTTCTGGAAGCTTTCCATTGCCCTGCCTGAGATACTCCTCCTATCCCAGCACCCACTGCTTTTTTCCTTCCTCACCTCTGTCCGGAGAGAAATTCCAGTGGAAGGTATGGGTGACACATCCTCTTCTTTACAGGTGGCAGCCTGTCAACTCCTGCAGAAAGTCCAGCAGAGACCCACTCACACCGGGCCACCCACAAAGCAGTGGCCCCTCACTCCCTCCCACCAGCACAGCCCCGAGACTGCTGACGGGGCAGAGAATATGGAGTTAGGCACAGCTTCAGGGGCTATTGCTGCCTTCAGCGCTGTTTATATTGACCTCAACCCAGGCACACCTGGGGAGGGCCGGCCGGCAGGATCAGGCTACCCAGGTCAGCTAATCCTCAGCCCTCAGGGAATCACATTGTTGAAAATGGACCTCGCTAAGGCAGAATAGAAGCCAAGGAATAAAAGGACACAATGCCATTTGCAGCACCGTAGGTGTGTCTAAAGGTAATCACGTGACTTGTAGTAAGTCAGAAAGTGAAAGACACATATCATATCATATATCTTATAGCAGTTACCGAAAAATGGATACCAGGGCAGATATTTCCACAGAGAAGGGCAATCACAGATTCATTAAACAAACTTATGGTTCACCAATGGAAAGGTGTGAGGATTGGTTTCATTATGATATTGGGGTTAACAGACATATACAAACACAGGTGACATATATAATCACCAAAGACCTACAGAATACCAAGAGAAGACTACTCAACATTCTGTCATAAGGTACATCGGAAAAGGATCCCAGGAAGAACAGACATATGTATATGTGTAAAAGAACCACATCTTCCACACCTACAACAAGCCAAACATTGTAATCAAATTAGCTGTAATAAAAAATAAAAAATTAAATTAAAAACACGAACAAGAAGTAGTGAGACAAACTTGAGGGGCTTTCTCCTGGCACATTCCATTCTAAATTCCAATCTAGAACACGACTTCCATTGAGGCTCTGTTGCCCCAGTAACCAGATTTGGTAAGGGAGAACTGCTGCCACCTGGTGGCCGTTTCACACAACAGCAGCTTTAATCCCAGCGCTAATGGTCACTTGATATTCAAAATCATTGCAGGCCTGTAAATGACACCTGCCCTGAAAACAAATCCTGGGTTCATATATCGACCAAAAAATTCAAAGGACGTCCATATTTCAAAACGACAGTTTCAAAAGGCATATTTTACACATATTAGTGTTCTGCTTCTTCTTCTTTCTTTTTTTGTTAAAAAAACGGGAATGGCAAAAAGCATCCCTCAGAATGGGCGAAAATATTTGCAAATGAATCAATGGACAAAGGTTTAATCTCCAATATATATAAAGAGCTCATGCAGGTTAATATTAAAAAACAAACAACCCAATACAAAATTGGGCAGAAGATCTAAAGAGACGTTTCTTCAAAGAAAACACAGAGATGGCCAAGACGCACATGAAAAGCTGCTCAACATCACTAATTATTAGAGAAATGCAAATGAAAACTACAATGAGGTATCACCTCACACCTGTTAGAATCGGCATCATCAGAAAATCTACAAACAACAAATTCTGGGGAGGGTGTGGACAAAAGGATCCCTCTTCCACTAGTGGTGGAAATGTAAATTGATACAGTCACGATGGAGAAGAGTATGGAGTTTCCTTAAAAAAACTAGAAATAGAATTACCATATGATCCAGCAATCCCACTTCTGGGCATATACCCAGAGAAAACCATAAATCAAAAAGGCACATTCACCACAATGCTCATTTCAGCACTATTTACAATAGCCAGGTAATGGAAGCAACCTAAATACCCAGAGACAGACGAATGGATCAAGATGTGGTACATATATAAAATGGAATATTACTCAGCCATAAGAAGGAATGAAACAGGGTCATTTGTAGAGACGTCGATGGATCTAGAGACTGTCATACAGAATGAAGTAACTCAGAAAGAGAAAAACAAATATTGTATATTAATGCATATATGTGGAACCTAGAAAAATGGTACAGATGAACTGGTTTGCAGGGAAGAAATACAGACACAGAGGTAGAGAACACACGTATGGACACCAAGTGTGGGAAGCCATGAGTTGGTGGTGGTGGGATGAGTTGGGAGATTGGGATTGACCTGTATACATATATATGCATAAAATACATAACTAATAATAACCTGCTGTATAAAAAGATAAATAAAATTAAATTTCAAAATTTTAAAAAATAAAATTTAAAAATAAAACAGAAAAAAGGTCTTCCCTTCACACAGATGTATTTATATGAATGATTTATTTCCATGCTTATGTCTATAAATACATAAAAGAGGAATAAAATCTAACTTGAACCAAAAAAGAAAAAAAGAACCTGAACCCACCAGTTATACAGAGGATAACCATATCAGGGCACTTGCTCCAGTGGTAAACAATTCTGAAATTGGTCAGACGTGGGGAATCATCTCCCATACAGCCAGCAGCCCACTCCTACGCAAGGAGCGTCCTCATTGCAAAGCTGGGGGCCATGCCGAGGCATCTGTGAGTAACCGTGAGCTGAGCCCCAAGCCAGCTGCTGTTGAAGTTTTCCCACCCTTCCCAGGTAAAACACCTGAATAGGTACAAGGGCTTGAAAGCCTAGAGGAAGGGCCGTGGAGCCACACCAGCGACAGCACGCAGGCCAACTTGGTGCCTGCAGGCCAGCCAGGATGGTCCTGGCCCTGGGCGCTCTTCTGGAAGCTTTCCATTGCCCTGCCTGAGATACCCATCCTGTCCTGGCACCCACTGCTTTTTTCCTTCCTCACCTCTGTCCGGAGAGAAATTCCAGCGGAAGGTATGGGTGACACATTCTCTTCTTTACAGGTGGAAGCCTGGCAACTCCTGCAGAAAGTCCAGCAGAGACCCACTCACACCGGGCCACCCACAAAACCGTGACCCCTCACTCCCTCCCACCAGCACAGCCCCGAGACTGCTGACGGGGCAGAGAATATGGAGTCAGGCACAGCTTCAGGGGCTATTGCTGCCTGCAGCGCTGTTTATATTGACCTCAACCCAGGCACACCTGGGGAGGGCCGGCCGGCAGAATCAGGCTACCCAAGTCAGCTAATCCTCAGCCCTCAGGGAATCACATTGTTGAAAATGGACCTCGCTAAGGCAGAATAGAAGCCAAGGAATAAAAGGACACAATGCCATTTGCAGCACCGTAGGTGTGTCTAGAGGTAATCACGTGACTTGTAGGAAGTCAGAAAGTGAAAGACACATATCATATCATATCTCTTATAGGTGTGACCGAAAAATGGATACCAGGGCAGATATTTCCACGGAGAAGGGCAATCACAGATTCATTAAACAAACTTATGGTTCACCAATGGAAAGGTGTGAGGATTGGTTTCATTATGATATTGGGGTTAACAGACATATACAAACACAGGTGACATATATAATCACCAAAGACCTACAGAATACCAAGAGAAGACTACTCAACATTCTGTCATAAGGTACATGGGAAAAGGATCCCAGGAAGAACAGACATATGTATATGTGTAAAAGAACCACATCTTCCACATCTACAACAAGCCAAACATTGTAATCAAATTTGCTGTAATAAAAAATAAAAAAAATTAAACACACGAACAAGAAGTAGTGAGACAAACTTGAGGGGCTTTCTCCTGGCACATTCCATTCTAAATTCCAATCTAGAACAAGACTTCCATTGAGGCTCTGTTGCCCTAGTAACCAGATTTGGTAAGGGAGAACTGCTGCCACCTTGTTGCCGTTTCACACAACAGCAGCTTTAATCCCATCACTAATGGTCAGTTGATATTCAAAATCATTGCAGGCCTGTAAATGACACCTGCCCTGAAAACAAATCCTGGGTTCATATATCGACCAAAAAATTCAAAGGACGTCCATATTTCAAAACGACAGTTTCAAAAGGCATATTTTACACACATTAGTGTTCTGCTTCTTTTTCTTTCTTTCTTTTTTTGTTAAAAAAACGGGAATGGCAAAAAGCATCCCTCAGAATGGGCGAAAATATTTGCAAACGAATCAATGGACAAAGGTTTAATCTCCAATATATATAAAGAGCTCATGCAGCTTAATATTAAAAAAACAAACAACCCAATACAAAAATGGGCAGAAGATCTAAAGAGACGTTTCTTCAAAGAAGACACAGAGATGGCCAAGACGCACATGAAAAGCTGCTCAACATCACTTATTATTAGAGAAATGCAAATCAAAACTACAATGAGGTATCACCTCACACCTGTTAGAATCGGCATCATCAGAAAATCTACAAACAACAAATTCTGGGGAGGGTGTGGACAAAAGGATCCCTCTTCCACTAGTGGTGGAAATGTAAATTGATACAGTCACGATGGAGAACAGTATGGAGTTTCCTTAAAAAATCTAGAAATAGAATTACCATATGATCCAGCAATCCCACTTCTGGGCATATACCCAGAGAAAACCATAAATCAAAAAGGCACATTCACCACAATGCTCATTTCAGCACTATTTACAATAGCCAGGTAATGGAAGCAACCTAAATACCCACAAACAGACGAATGGATAAAGATGTGGTACATATATAAAATGGAATATTACTCAGCCATAAGAAGGAATGAAACTGGGTCATTTGTAGAGACGTCGATGGATCTAGAGACTGTCATACAGAATGTAGTAAGTCGGAAAGAGAAAAACAAATATTGTATATTAATGCATATATGTGGAACCTAGAAAAATGGTACAGATGAACCGGTTTGCAGGGAAGAAATAGGGACACAGAGATAGAGAACACACGTATGGACACCAAGTGTGGGAAGCCATGAGGTGGTGGTGGTGGTGGGATGAGTTGGGAGATTGGGATTGACCTGTATATATGTATATGCATAAAATACATAACTAATAATAACCTGCTGTATAAAAAAATAAATAAAATTAAATTTCAAAATTTTAAACAATAAAATTTAAAAATAAAACAGAAAAAAGTTCTTCCCTTCACACAGATGTATTTATATGAATGAATTATTCCATGCTTATATCTATAAATACATAAAAGAGGAATAAAATCTAACTTGAACCAAAAAAGAAAAAAAAACCCTGAACCCACCAGTTATACAGAGGAAAACACTATCAGGGCACTTGCTCCAGCGGTAAACAATTCTGAAATTGGTCTGTTTTGGGGAATCATCTCCCATACAGCCAGCAGCCCACTCCTACGCAAGGAGCGTCCTCATTGCAAAGCTGGGGGCCATGCCGAGGCATCTGTGAGTAACCGTGAGCTGAGCCCCAGGCCAGCTGCTGTTGAACTTTTCCCACCCTTCCCAGGTAAAACACCTGAATATGTACAAGGGCTTGAAAGCCTACAGGAAGGGCTGTGGAGCCACACCAGCGATAGCACGCAGGCCAACTTGGTGCCTGCAGGCCAGCCAGGATGGTCCTAGCCCAGGGCGCTCTTCTGGAAGCTTTCCATTGCCCTGCCTGAGATACCCCTCCTGCCCCGGCCCCCACTGCTTTTTTCCTTCCTCACCTCTGTCCAGAGAGAAATTCCAGCAGAAGGTATGGGTGACACATCCTCTTCTTTACAGGTGGCAACCTGGCAACTCCTGCAGAAAGTCCAGCAGAGACCCACTCACACCGGCCCACGCACAAAGCCGTGGCCGCTCACTCCCTCCCACCAGCACAGCCCTGAGACTGCTGACGGGGCAGAGAATATGGAGTCAGGCACAGCTTCAGGGGCTATTGCTGCCTGCAGCGCTGTTTATATTGACCTCAACCCAGGCACACCTGGGGAGGGCCGGCCGGCAGGGTCAGGCTACCCAGGTCAGCTAATCCTCAGCCTTCAGGTAATCACATTGTTTAAAATGGACTTTGCTAAGGCAGAATAGACGCCAAGGAATAAAAGGACACAATGCCATTTGCAGCACCGTAGGTGTGTCTACAGGTAATCACGTGACTTGTAGTAAGTCAGAAAGTGAAAGACACATATCATATCATATCTCTTATAGGTGTGACCGAAAAATGGATACCAGGGCAGATATTTCCATGGAGAAGGGCAATCACAGATTCATTAAACAAACTTTTGGTTCACCAATGGAAAGGTGTGAGGATTGGTTTCATTATGATACTGCGGTTAACAGACATATACAAACACAGGTGACATATATAATCACCAAAGACCTACAGAATACCAAGAGAAGACTACTCAACATTCTGTCATAAGGTACATGGGAAAAGGATCCCAGGAAGAGCAGACATATGTATATGTGTAAAAGAACCACATCTTCCACACCTACAACAAGCCAAACATTGTAATCAAATTTGCTGTAATACAAAATAAAAAATTAAATTAAAAACACGAACAAGAAGTAGTGAGACAAACTTGAGGGGCTTTCTCCTGGCACATTCCATTCTAAATTCCAATCTAGAACTCGACTTCCATTGAGGCTCTGTTGCCCCAGTAACCAGATTTGGTAAGGGAGAACTGCTGCCACCTTGTGGCCGTTTCACACAACAGCAGCTTTAATCCCAGCGCTAATGGTCACTTGATATTCAAAATCATTGCAGGCCTGTAAATGACACCTGCCCTGAAAACAAATCCTGGGTTCATATATCGACCAAAAATTTCAAAGGACGTCCATATTTCAAAACGACAGTTTCAAAAGGCATATTTTACACACATTAGTGTTCTGCTTCTTTTTCTTTTTTACTTTTTTTGTTAAAAAACGGGAATGGCAAAAAGCATCCCTCAGAATGTGCGAAAATATTTGCAAACGAATCAATGGACAAAGGTTTAATCTCCAATACATATAAAGAGCTCATGCAGCTTAATATTAAAATACAAACCAATACAAAAATGGGCAGAAGATCTAAAGAGACATTTCTTCAAAGAAGACACAGAGATGGCCAAGACGCACATGAAAACCTGCTCAACATCACTAATTATTAGAGAAATGCAAATCAAAACTACAATGAGGTATCACCTCACACCTGTTAGAATCGGCATCATCAGAAAATCTACAAACAACAAATTCTGGGGAGGGTGTGGACAAAAGGATCCCTCTTCCACTAGTGGTGGAAATGTAAATTGATACAGTCACGATGGAGAACAGTATGGAGTTTCCTTAAAAAAACTAGAAATAGAATTACCATATGATCCAGCAATCCCACTTCTGGGCATATACCCAGAGAAAACCATAAATCAAAAAGGCACATTCACCAAAATGCTCATTTCAGCACTATTTACAATAGCCAGGTAATGGAAGCAACCTAAATACCCACAGACAGACGAATGGATCAAGATGTGGTACATATATAAAATGGAATATTACTCAGCCATAAGAAGGAATGAAACTGGGCATTTGTAGAGACGTCGATGGATCTAGAGACTGTCATACAGAATGAAGTAAGTCAGAAAGAGAAAAACAAATATTGTACATTAATGCATATATGTGGAACCTAGAAAAATGGTACAGATGAACTGGTTTGCAGGGAAGAAATAGAGACACAGAGATAGAGAACACACGTATGGACACCAAGTGTCGGAAGCCATGGTGTGGTGGTGGTGGGATGAGTTGGGAGATTGGGATTGACCTGTATACATGTATATGCATAAAATACATAACTAACAATAACCTGCTGTATAAAAAAATAAATAAAATTAAATTTCAAAATTTTAAACAATAAAATTTAAAAATAAAACAGAAAAAAGTTCTTCCCTTCACACAGATGTATTTATATGAATGAATTATTCCATGCTTATATCTATAAATACATAAAAGAGGAATAAAATCTAACTTGAACCAAAAAAGAAAAAAAAACCTGAACCCACCAGTTATACAGAGGAAAACCCTATCAGGGCACTTGCTCCAGCGGTAAACAATTCTGAAATTGGTCAGAGGTGGGGAATCATCTCCCATAGTGCTAGCAGCCCACTCCTACGCAAGGAGCGTCCTCATTGCAAAGCTGGGGGCCATGCCGAGGCATCTGTGAGTAACCGTGAGCTGAGCCCCAGGCCAGCTGCTGTTGAACTTTTCCCACCCTTCCCAGGTAAAACACCTGAATATGTACAAGAGCTTGAAAGCCTAGAGGAAGGGCTGTGGAGCCACACCAGCGACAGCACGCAGGCCAACTTGGTGCCTGCAGGCCAGCCAGGATGGTCCTGGCCCAGGGCGCTCTTCTGGAAGCTTTCCATTGCCCTGCCTGAGATACCCCTCCTGCCCCGGCCCCCACTGCTTTTTTCCTTCCTCACCTCTGTCCGGAGAGAAATTCCAGCAGAAGGTATGGGTGACACATCCTCTTGTTTACAGGTGGCAGCCTGGCAACTCCTGCGGAAAATCCAGCAGAGACCCACTCACACCAGTCCACCCACAAAGCCGCGGCCCCTCACTCCCTCCCACCAGCACAGCCCCGAGACTGCTGACGGGGCAGAGAATATGGAGTCAGGCACAGCTTCAGGGGCTATTGCTGCCTGTAGCGCTGTTTATATTGACCTCAACCCAGGCACACCTGGGGAGGGCCGGCCGGCAGGGTCAGGCTACCCAGGTCAGCTAATCCTCAGCCCTCAGGGAATCACATTGTTGAAAATGGACCTCGCTAAGGCAGAATAGAAGCCAAGGAATAAAAGGACACAATGCCATTTGCAGCACCGTAGGTGTGTCTAGAGGTAATCACGTGACTTGTAGTAAGTCCGAAAGTGAAAGACACATATCATATCATATCTCTTATAGGTGTGACCGCAAAATGGATACCAGGGAAGATATTTCCACAGAGAAGGGCAATCACAGATTCATTAAACAAACTTATGGTTCACCAATGGAAAGGTGTGAGGATTGGTTTCATTATGATATTGGGGTTAACAGACATATACAAACACAGGTGACATATATAATCACCAAAGACCTACAGAATACCAAGAGAAGACTACTCAACATTCTGTCATAAGGTACATGGGAAAAGGATCCCAGGAAGAACAGACATATGTATATGTGTAAAAGAACCACATCTTCCACACCTACAACAAGCCAAACATTGTAATCAAATTTGCTGTAATAAAAAATAAAAAAATTAAATTAAAAACACGAACAACAAGTAGTGAGACAAACTTGAGGGGCTTTCTCCTGGCACATTCCATTCTAAATTCCAATCTAGAACACGACTTCCATTGAGGCTCTGTTGCCCCAGTAACCAGATTTGGTAAGGGAGAACTGCTGCCACCTTGTGGCCGTTTCACACAACAGCAGCTTTAATCCCAGCGCTAATGGTCAGTTGATATTCAAAATCATTGCAGGCCTGTAAATGACACCTGCCCTGAAAACAAATCCTGGGTTCATATATCGACCAAAAAATTCAAAGGACGTCCATATTTCAAAACGACAGTTTCAAAAGGCATATTTTACACACATTAGTGTTCTGCTTCTTTTTCTTTCTTTCTTTTATTGTTAAAAAAATGGGAATGGCAGGGCTTCCCTGGTGGCGCAGTGGTTGAGAGTCTGCCTGCCGATGCAGGGTACACGGGTTCGTACCCCAGTCCGGGAAGATCCCACATGCTGCGGAGCGGCTGGGCCCGTGAGCCATGGCCGTTCAGCCTGCGCTTCCGGAGCCTGTGCTCGCAATGGGAGAGGCCACAACAGTGAGAGGCCCACGTACAGCAAAAAAAAAAAAAAAAAAGAAAAAAAAAAAATGGGAATGGCAAAAAGCATCCCTCAGAATGGGAGAAAATATTTGCAAAGGAATCAATTGGCAAAGGTTTAATCTCCAATATATATAAAGAGCTCATGCAGCTTAATATTAAAAAAACAAACAACCCAATACAAAAATGTGTAGAAGATCTAAATAGACATTTCTTCCAAGAAGATGCAGAGATGGACAAGACGCACATGAAAAGCTGCTCAACATCACTAATTATTAGAGAAATGCAAATCAAAACTACAGTGAGATATCACCTCACCTGTTAGAATGGGCATCATCAGAAAATCTACAAACAACAAATGCTGGGGAGGGTGTGGACAAAACGAACCCTCTTCCACCATTTGTGGGAATGTAAATTGATACAGTCACTATGGAGAGCAGTATGGAGGTTCCTTTAAAAACTAAAAATAGAATTAGCATAGGATCCAGCAATCCCACTTCTGGGCATATACCCAGAGAAAACCATAAATCCAAAAGACACATTCACCACAATGTTCATTGCAGCACTACTTACAATAGCCAGGGAATGGAAGCAACCTAAATGCCCACAGACAGACGAATGGATAAAGATGTGGTACATATATAAAATGGCATATTACTCAGCCATACAAAGGAATGAAACTGGGTCATTTGTTGAGACGTCGATGGATCTAGAGACTGTCATACAGAGTGAAGTACGTCAGAAAGAGAAAAACAAATATTGTATATTAATGCATATATGTGGAACCTAGAATAATGGTAGAGATGAACCGGTTTGCAGGGCAGAAATAGAGACACAGAGGTAGAGATCAAATGTATGGACACCAAGTGTGGGAAGCCATGGGGTGGTGGTGGTGGGATGAGTTGGGAGATTGGGATTGACCTGTATACATGTATACGCATAAAATAGATAACTAATAATAACCTGCTGTATAAAAAAATAAATAAAATTAAATTTCAAGATTAAAAAAAATAAAATTTAAAAATAAAGCAGAAAAACGTTCCTCCCTTCACACAGATATATTTATATGAATGAATTATTTCCATGCTTATATCTATAAATACATGAAAGATAAATGAAATCTACCTTGAACCAAAAAAGAAAACAAAACAGAGCCCACCAGTTTTACAGAGGAAAACGCTATCAGGGCACTTGCTCCAGTGGTAAACAATTCTGAAGTTGGTCAGACGTGGGGAATCATCTCCCATGCAGCCAGCAGGCCCCCCGCAAGAACGTCCTCATTGCAAAGCTGGGGGACCACACCGAGGGGTCTGTGAGTAAACGTGAGATGAGCCCCAGGCCATCTGCTGCTGAACTGTTCCCACCCTTCCCAGGTAAAACACCTGAATATGTACAAGGGCTTGAAAGCCTAGAGGAAGGGCCGTGGAGCCACACTAGCGACAGCACGCAGGCCGACTTGGTGCCTGCAGGCCAGCCGGGATGCTCCTGACCCCGGGCGCTCTTCTGGAAGCTTTCCATTTCCCTGCCTGAGATACCCCTCCTGTCCCGGCCCCCACTGCTTTTTTTCCTTCCTCACCTCTGCCCGGGGAGAAATTCCAGCGGAAGGTATGGGTGACACATCCTCTTCTTTAGCAGGTGGCAGCCTGGCAACTCCTGCAGAATCTCCAGCAGAGCCCCACTCACACCGGACCACCCACAAAGCCATGGCCCCTCACACCCTCCCACCAGCACAGCCCCGAGACTGCTGACGGGGCAGAGAATATGGCATCAGGCATACCTGCAGTGCCTCTTGCTGCCTGGAGTGGTCTTTATATTGACCTCAACACAGGCACACCTGGGGAGGGCTGGCCGGCAGGGTCAGGCTGCCCAGGTCAGCCAGTCTTCAACCCTCAGGGGCTCACATTGCAGAAAATGGACCTCACTGAACCGGCCAGGTCCAAGGAACACGTGTGGGCTCCTAAGAGTCAGGATACACAAGGGGCTGCAGCTCCGGCTTGTTTTCTAATCATTTTATCTGGCCCATGAGTGGGAGACAACTTCAAGAAGACACTCTCTTAATGATAGGAACCCAGGAGTCAGGGAGAGGAGGGGTGATGGGTGGAGACAGAGGCCTGGTGCACCGTCTGCACTGGAAGTCTCTGGAAGACCAGGCAGAGGGAGGCCGCACAGAGTGACGCCCAGGGTCACAGACCTGTCGGCGATGCTGTTTGTTAGTTCAAGTCCTGCTCTGAGGTGCTCTGTGTCAGCTCTGAGAGACAGGCAATCTGGGGTGCTCTGAAATGAGGGCTATGTGCACGATTCCTGTGCTCCCAGCCCTGCTCTCCTACCTGCCCACGGGAGCTCCTTATCCTGGGAGGGGCCTGATCACGAGAGCCCCATGGGCTGCTGGGTAGTTGCACAGGTGAGCTCCATAACCCGGGAGTGGCCTGACCATGAGAGCCCCGTGGGCTGCTGGGGACCTGCTCAGGTGAGCCCCATATCCTGGGAGGGGCCTGACCACGAGAGCCCCATGGGCTGCTGGGTAGTTGCGCAGGTGAGCTCCATAACCTGGCATTGCCCTGACCACGTCAGCCCCCTGGGCTGCTGGGGACCTGGTAAAGGATGTCAGGACAGTCAGTCAAGTCACCGAGGATATACATCCAGTAGTTCCTAATTCCTACACTCTGCTGGTCATTCTACCATTCACCAGGACATGCTTTTCTGTATTAGACTTCAATGATGCCTTCTTCTGTATTCCATTGGTCCCAGAAAGGCTCTGCTGCCCTAGTAACCAGATGTGGGAATGGAGAAATACCGCCACCTTGTGGCCATTTCCCACAACAGCAGCTTTAAACCCAGGGCTAATGGTCACTAAATATTCACACACATTGCAGGCCTGTGAATGACACCTGCCCTCAAAAACAATCCTGGGGTCGAAAATTGACCAAAAAATTCAAAAGAGGGCAACCATCCAAGAAGACTATTTCAAGAGGTTAATTGTACTCTCCGTTTTTTTCTGGTTTTCTGTACAAGAAATTTAAAAAGGCATGGGAAAAGGCTGAACATTAGGAATAATTAAAGATATGCAAATCCAAATTACAAAAACCTATCAGCTCACACCAGTCAGAATGGCCATCAGCAAAAATTCTGCAAACAATAAATGTTGAAGGGGTTTTGGAGAAATGCCTACCCTTGGTTCAACGTGGGACATTGTAAGAGCCAGTAATGAAAACAAAAATGAGGTGCCTTGTAAAGGTAAATACTGAGCTACCATGCAATCACGCATACCCACTGCTGGGCCTATCGCCTGAGGGGATGAGAATCAAAAAGACACAGGCTGGGCTTCACTGGTGGCGCAGTGGTTCAGAGTCCGCCTGCCAATGCAGGGGACACGGGTTCACGCCCCGGTACCGGAAGATCCCACATGCCGTGGAGCGGCTGGTCCCGTGAGCTATGGCTGCTGGGCCTGCATGTCCGGAGCCTGTGCTCTGAAATGGGAGGGTCCACGGCAATGAGCGGCTCATGTACAGCCAAAAAGAAAAAAAAAAGACACAGGCTGGCAATCCTGCACTACAGCAATATTTAACTCAGCCAACACTTGGAAGCTATAAAAATGTCCATCAACAGAGGAATGCACAAAGAAGAGGTGGTCCATGTACACAATGCAATATGATTCCCATAAAATATATATATATATATATATATAAATTTAATTTATAAAACAAACATAAGCAAGGAGACATCAGCTTTTGGGGGCACATTCCACTCTAATATATAACTGAGGAACACCACTGCCAGGATTGTCTGTCTCACTAGTTACCAGATTGGGAAAAGCAGAAATTCTGCGGCCCTCTGGCCATTACCTGCAACAGCAGCTTTAAAACCTGTGCTAAGGGTCACTTCATACGCACCAGTACTGAAGGTCTGTAAATGAAACCTGCTCTCAAAATGTCTTGAGGGATATAATGGCCAAAATATTTCTAAATGTCACACATCCTTCACGAAAACAACTTGAAGAAGTAAGCACTCCTCAGAGTTTGAAGTAAAAAATGAAATGCCCGAAAGCTCAACTTGAAGGGATTTTGAGACGCATGCAAATCCAACCACAAAGTGGTATCAGCTCACACTAGTCAGAATAAACATCAGCAAAAATACTACAAACAATAAATGCTGAAATTGTTGTGGAGAATAGCATAAACTCAAACTTTAAGTGGGACGAAACCTGGTAAGAGCCACTAATGAGAACAGAATGGAGGTGCCTCTACAAGGTAAACATTTTGCTCCTATATGATACAGCAGGCCCACTACTGGGCCTATACCCTAAGAAGACAGAATTGGTAAGACACAGGCAGGCAAATGTGCATTGCGACAGCATTACAATAGCCATGACATGGAAGCAACCAAAAAGTCCATCAACAGATTAGTGGACAAAGAAGAACTGGTACATGTACAGACAGAATATTAGCGAAGGGAAAAAAGGACACAATGCCATTTGCAGCACCACAGATGAGTCTAGACGTAATCACGTGACTTGTCGTAAGTCAGAAATAGAAAGACACATGTCGTATGATATCAGTTATAGGTGTTACCTAAAAATTGATACCAGTGAGGATATTTCCACAGAGAACGGCAATCACAGATTCATTAAACAAACATATGGTTCACCACTGGAGAGGGGTGAGGATTGGATACATTAGGATATTGGGGTTAACAGACATATACAAACACAGGTGAAATATATAATCACCAAACACCTACGGAATACCAAGAGAAGACTACTCAACATTCTGTCATAACATACATGGGAAAAGGATCCCAGGAAGAACAGACATATGTATATGTGCAAAAGAACATCTTGCACACCTACAACATTGTAATCAAACTTGCTGTGATAAAAAATAAAAATTAAATTAAAAAAACGAACAAGAAGTCGTGAGACAAACTTAAGGGGCTTTTTCCTGGCACATTCCATTCGAAATTACAACCTAGAACACGACTTCCATTGAGGCTCTGTTGCCCTAGTAACGAGATTTGGTAAAGGAGAACTGCTGCCACCTTGTGGCCGTGTCACACAACAGCAGCTGTAAGCCCAGCGCTAATGGTCAGTTGATATTCAAAATAATTGCAGGCCTGTAAATGACACCTGCCCTGAAATCAAATCCTGGTTCGTATATCGACCAAAAATTTTAAAAGACGTCCATATTTCAAAACGACAGTTTCAATAGGCATATTTTACACACATTTCTGTTCTGCTTCTTTTTCTTTATTTTTTTTTGTTAAAAAACGGGAATGGAAAAAGGCAACCCTCAGAATGGGAGGAAATATTTGCAAATGAATCCATGGAGAAAGTTTTAATCTCCAATATATATAAACAGTTCATGCAGCTTAATGTTAAGAAAACAAACAACCCTATACAAAAATGGGTAGAAGATCTAAATAGACATTTCTTCAAAGAAGACACAGAGGTGGCCAAGACGCACATGAAAAGCTGCTCAACTTCACTAATTATTAGAGAAATGCAAATCAAAACTACAATGAGGTATCACCTCACACTATTCAGAATGGGCATCATCAAAAATCTACAAACAATAAATGCTGGGGAGGGTGTGGAGAAAAGGGAACCCTCTTGCACTGTTGGTAGGTATGTAAAGTGATACAGCCTCTATGGAGAACAGTATGGAGGTTCCTTAAAAATCTAAACATAGAACTACCATATGACCCAGGAATCCCACTACTGGGCATATACCCTGAGCAAACCATAATTCAAAAAGAGTCATGTACCACATTGTTCATTGCAGCTCTATTTACAATACCCAGGACATGGGAACAACCTAAGTGTCCACTGACAGATGAATTTATAAAGAAGGTGTGGCACATATATACAACGGAATATTACTCAGCCATAAAATGAAATGAAATTGAGTTATTTGTAGTGAGGTGGATGGACCTCGAATCTGTCATACAGAGTGAAGTCAGAAAGAGAAAAACAAATACCATATGCTAACACATATATATGGAATCTGAAAAAAAGGGTTCTGAAGAACCTAGGGGCAATACAGGAATTAAGATACAGACGTAGAGAATGGACTTGAGGGCACAGGAAGGGGGAAGGGTAAGCTGCGATGAAGTGAGAGAGTAGCACTGACATGTATACACTACCAAATATAAAATAGATAGCTAGTGGGAAGCAGTCACATAGCACAGGGAGATCATCTCAGTGCTTTGTGACCACCTAGAGGGGTGGGATATGGAGGGTGGGAGGGAGATGCAAGAGGGAGGAGATATGAAGATATATGTATATGTATAGCTGATTCACTTTGTTTTAAAGCAGAAACTAACACACCATTGTAAAGCATTTATACTCCAATAAAGATGTTTAAAAAAACAAAAACTTCATGTTTTTATTTTTTATTTTCATTTTATTTATTTATTTATTTGTTTGTTTTTGGCCACACTGTGTGGCATGCAGGATCTTAGTTCCCTGACCAGGGATCAAACCCACATGCCTTACAGTGGAAGTGCAGAGTCTTAACCACTGGACCACCAGGGAAGTTCTTGCTTCACTTTGTATAAAAGTTTTAAATGAATATCCTGAGTTTCCTGAGATTGCTTTAAAAATCTATTTTTCCCTTACTGTCAACATAGACTCTGAAAGAATGGTTTGTCTACTATGAGTGTTATCAAATCAAAACCTGAAACATTTTAGGTAGACATTATGCCTTGTGAGTAGCAGATCATCAGCCCTATAAGTTCTGCATTTTTTCTTTTTTCCTATGTTATGTTTGCTATTTATTGGAATGCCTTTTGTTGGTTGAATATAACAATAAAGACTTTGGGCATATATTTTATATGTATGGTTTCTGTTTTATTTTTCTAGTAACTCACAGTATCTGCCCATAATGTATTGAAAATTAAAATTTTAAAAAAGAAAAACTGGCCCTTCTCCAAACATAATTTGAGAAATACTGATCTAGCCCCAGACTGCTAGAAAACAAGCCACAGTTATGCAAACATAACTTTCCCAAGGGCTATCTTTTCCAAAATTCAGGATGTGCTGCTTGGTAATAGGCTAGGTATTAAATCACATTGAATCAGAGAGTAAGAACGTGTCTGCAAGCTGACCTTTTTGGAAGAGGTCTGGGTCTTTTAATCGGTCAAGGTAGGTACAAGCTATATATCCCACTCCTCACGATCTTGCTGCTGGGGAGTATGTTAAGTCATAGACTAAATTCAGCCAAAGGTACACTTACTGTTAAGCAGGCATCAAACCTGTTTTGTAACTCATGGATGTCCCACTTTCTTCCTCTGGTCCTTCCTCTGGCACTTAGACAAAAGACAGTGTGAGAAAAACACCAGGGTGTCTTGATGGCAGGACAAGCCACTGTCCCAGGACCCTGCCCCAGTAGTGACTCCCGGGCTTCCCACAGCTCATTCATACAAATGGCATACATTTCATGGATGAAAAATTATTCCTAACTTCCCCTAAGGTAAGGAAATCCTCTGGTATAGATTTCTATAACAATACTTGAAGTTCTAAATATCCAGCACTGAGGTGTTCACTCCTTATGAGGGTACCTGAAATAATAGCCTCTAAGAAGAAAATTAGGCAGGGATCACGGCATTTATTCTGAGGCACTTTGGACTAAATTGACACACATACAATACAAGCATTTTATTCCAGTAATTCTACTGAAATAAAGTCTCTGTTTGATGATAGGGTGCTGTGAATAAAGCTTCAACACTTGCTAACCTCCCATTTTAACAGAGCAGAAATTTGGCTTACAGCCTCTGGCAAGTATCAGTATCAGATTAAAAGTTAATTGCATTGTTTTGTTTTCACTGTAATGACTAGTACAGTTACCTTCTGTTGATCATGTAATAATGATATATGAGCTACATTTTTTTTAATTTTTTTTTTTTTTTTGGTACACGGGCCTCTCACTGTTGTGGCCTCTCCCATTGCGGAGCACAGGCTCCGGCCGCACAGGCTCAGCGGCCATGGCTCACGGGCCCAGCCACTCCACGGCACGTGGGATCTTCCCGGACCGGGGCACGAACCCGTGTCCCCTGCATCGGCAGACGGACTCTCACCCACTGCGCCACCAGGGAAGCCCTATGAGCTACCTTTTAAAATAAATTTCCTTAAGTTAAAAGTGAGTAAATAGAAAATACCAGGTAATCAATAGTAGAGGCACATAAGGTGAAAATCTGTGAAAACTGTTCCATCCTAAGTTATGGACACACACAAGCACCCCCAATCCCACTTCCCCACACTTTTAGGACACAGCAGCTCGCCACGGACTGGGGAGGGAAACTATTGCTGAAAAGGTCTGGAGCTCATTAATTTCCCATAATTCTACATCAAGCATCACTCAGGCAAATCCCATGGGGTAATCCATCCTTCCTGCAACCCTTTTTCCTTCAACACCCCACACAGAATGTATGGCTTACAATTCGGCTTCTCTAATGTTTGTGTTAATCAAATTTTAGCAGTATAAAATAGGAAGGGGAGGAAGAGAGTTTTTATACACAACTGGGATAAGATGAAGAAAGACAGAAATGCACTGCACTAACATAGCTATGGAATTGTGGACTGTTTTTTGTTTGTTGGTTTGTTTGTTTTCTTCTCCTTCTCCTGTCTTTATCTATATTTCCAAATTTTCTATAATGTTGTTATAGGTCTCTACTAAACCAAAAATGTGTTAAGAAAAAGTAAAATATAATGAAAAAAATATGCAGAGGCATCTGAGCCTAATGTGATGGGAAATGGGACACAAAACCAAATTTATAAGACCTACATGGTGATAGTTCACTTTACAAAAGGCTTCTGTGCATCATCTCAGAGAACTCCCTTAGAGAGTTCCCATTCAGAGGCTCGGTAGGATCCGTAACTCCTCTGTGCAATGCATTCACAGCAATGACACTTACTGTGCATTCCACTGCACATAAAAATGTTTATCAGCAAGTAGGTACAAAAGAATCATACTCTGAATGCCAGTACTCTGGCAGGCCAGTAATGCCAATAATGTCAAACCCAGCCTTAGCTTGGTGCCTGCTGCCTTCTTGCCCACCTGGTTGTCCTCTCTGTATCTCTGCCGCTCCCAGGAAGGCCTCTCTGGCTCCTTACCAGTCTTCCCACCATGCCTGTAACACAGTGTCCCATGGTGTTGGCATATGTCTCCACTACTCCATGCAGCGCCTTGAGAACCAGGACATGTCATTTCTCTGTGTCCCTAGCGCCATGCCCAGATCTTAGACACACAGAGGGAGCCCAACAGATGTCTGCCTTGGTACTGGAACTGATTCAATTTACAACCAAGAAAAAGAAACACAAAACATATTTAATATTAATAATAGCTACCACTTACATAGGTGTTTACATACATCATCTCAGTTAACGTAGCCTTCAGCCCTCTGAGGTACTTATCGTTATCCTTGTACTACAGGTGAGGAAACAAGGTGGGGAGAGGCTACGGAGCACATCCCTGTCCAATCTCAAACCCTCAGGAGGTGGTGGAGTCAGGATTGAAACTCCCGCCTCATGTGAAACTGACTTTCCTCTCTCACCCAGTTTCACTTTTACAGGTTCACCAGTACAGCAGAACCACTGTCAACAATCTCTCCCGCAGCAA
Organism: Hyperoodon ampullatus; assembly: GCF_949752795.1. NCBI lineage: Eukaryota > Metazoa > Chordata > Mammalia > Artiodactyla > Ziphiidae > Hyperoodon > Hyperoodon ampullatus. The sequence continues at coordinate 97,370,079 of NC_136921.1, forward strand.
CACATCAGTAACTCAACAACTGTACCCCCCAAAAAGATCAAAATAAACAGAAAATAAACAGAAAAGAGCACCGGCAGCTTGCCTCAGCTGTGACATCCACACCTTAATCAGTATGTGTTCTGAGGAACATTTGCACACTTTCTTATTTCTTGAAAACACATAAGTGTAAAGTCCCATAATAAACTTTGCTTCAACAAAAGTAAAAATTTATGCTAAGAAGCATTTTGTCTCATTGCTTCTCAGTTTTTGAGATCAGTCCAGTCCATTCCTGATGGCAAAAGGGCAAAAGCTTCCCTGAAACACTTAGAGAAAGATGGATGCAGATTCAGACTGCATGTATTTCTGACATTTTCCTTGTTTCTAGGGGTCACAGGGGTAATTAGATTTAAGGGAAAATTTAAAGTTTAAGCCAAGAAAATCAGAATGATGAGAACTATGTGAATTAGGCATATTTACTTTTTTATGCTTATCTATGTTTTCTATATGTCTTACAAGTGAACAAAAGTACTACTTTTTACAATTAGGGTGGAAAATGTTATAATTTTTAATAAGAACTAAAGATTTCCTCTCACCAAGAATCTATAGCACATATTAACCTAAACTGAACTTGAACATAAGCTAAGTGTTATATTACCTGGAGTTTACCTTAAAATACTATGGCAGAGCAATATGAAATGTATGCATGTAGTAGTTTTAATCTCCATCCTAATTGGGACTGTACACTCCAGAGGCAGTCAACTGACACTGACTCAAAAGAACCACTCTACCTTTCTCTCCAATCAACACTGGTGGTTTTGATCATAGGTCTTGTAGATGTTAGAGACAAGTTTTCACTGGTCAAATTTCAGTGGCGTTGAAGATGTGGGAACTGATCTCTTTCATGAACCTGGTACTAAAATCTAATGATTAAATACAATGTGGTATTCTGGATTGGATTTTAGAATTGAAAAATAATATCAGTGGGGAAAAGTCTGGGGTTTAGTTAACATTAATGTGCCAGTGTTTTTTTCTCAGTTTTGATAGATAGAACATGGCAATGTGGAAGGTTAACAAAAGGGGAAGTTGGATAAGAGGAATATGGAAACTCTGTATTATCTCTGCAATTTTCCTGTAAATGTCAAATTATTACCAAAAGATAAAAATCTATAAGCGTGCAGACCATGACAATAGCAACTTAGGTCTGATTCTTCAAAGCCCTCTGGCTACTCTCTGTTCCAATGGATTCCTGTCCACCCAACACTAGGTAGCTAACAAAGTATTCCTGCTATAACATTGTTGCAGTTGCCCCAGGAAAACCTATCATGCAATGTACAACTAAAAAGCACCAAAAAGGACACATTGCTGGGAATTCATAGAGCTTACAGAACAGGTTGTATGAGTCTTTTGTACCTTCTTGCTAATAAACATTTTTATGTGCAATGAAATGAAGTCCGAAACTTGCTTTCATTATTACCCAGTAAGAAAGCTACTCCTAAGTGCTGGAGGTTAGTGATGTTTACCAAAACAAATAAGCCTAATAGTTGTGCATAACCAGAATGGCTTAGATTGGTTTGTAATACAATACTCAAAACAGTTTTTCAACTGTAGCTTTTAATGGTGGATGTGCATGAATGTCCCATGAGTAAGCAAAATAGAGACAAGGCAGGTCTGAGGGAATCCAATCAGCTCTCACAGGAGGAAAGACATAAGTAATTCACCAGAAATAATGAAAAATTATTTATAAGGTCAGAAAAAAATACACTGTGAACAGCAGAAAGCTAGCTGAAACACAGAACAGTGTGGTTTTAGGATCTACAGAAGCGAGTATGCAAACAAAGCAAGTTTCCCATCCATTCCTTAACATCGCTCGTATCCCTGCCAAAACCCAATGGCTGTGGAGCATATGAACACACCAGAAAGGGTAAGGACAAGGAGGAAAGCATGATTTCATTTCACATTCCCAACAATCTAATGTAAGTAGATACTATCATTCCATTTTACATGTGAAGACTCGACCTCCTCTTGTAGGTAAAGTATTAACTGGACCAAGTCGTGGGCCCAGAGACCCAAGCCTGTCACTTCTAAGCAGTTTATCCAATCCTGCAGTCTCCCTTTTACATCACCACTACTGTGAAAAGTGAGCAACAAAAAAGAAAAACCTACCATTAGTGGCCAACTCACAACTGCTTTTATATAGAAAACGTGTAACAGAGATAATTATAAAATATTCTCTTCACAATAATGTTTCAGAAACTTATATATGAATATTAGTAAATCATTTTAACCCAGGCACCATCCACAAGAAGCTGTACCTGCCAAACCTGGAAGCTCACAGTTAGGGTTTGAGGCAATGCTAAAAGCACTGCAAATGCCAGGAAAACCTTCTCAGAGGATCAAAGTTTACCTAATGTGGAATAATTTAAAACAGTATTTTTATGTTAAAACAAGAGATATGTATAAAATAGAATGCTACATCTGCACGAATATTAAAAACAATGCATTTCAGAGAAACTTCAAACTTGCAGCACAACACTTTGAACTGTATGTCAAGCCCCTGGAGGTTTACAGTTCTCCTAGAAGTATTTAAGTGAAAATGTTTAAGAAACATTAAATGATTTTTATGTCCTGGTTAAAATTTCATAAGCACTCATGTAAATTAATGCCTAAAGAAAGCTCATGGACATGAAGACTCTCAGGCTTCCATTTTTTAATATTGCAACATTTAAAATATATAATGATAAAGATTCCTTAAATTTTTCTTTACAGAGATCATAAAGGTTGAGTGAGTTACTTTCCTCAAAGCTTCATTTTCCTCTTCTAGAAAATGAGTCCCACAAGCAAGGACTCAGTAGATGTTGATGATGAAAGTGATGGTGATTGTGTTGATGATGGTATCTTTGATTAATGTTCACCTACATCTCAAGGGGACCATTTAAACCATTACTTGATATGCCAAATTCTTCCCTCAATAAATATGACATAGACTTTTTTTTTTTTTTTTGCGGTACACGGGCCTGTCACTGTTGTGGCCTCTCCCGTTGTGGAGCACAAGCTCCGGACACGCAGGCTGGGTGGCCATGGCTCATGGGCCCAGCCCTTCCACGGCATGTGGGTTTTTCCCATACCTGGGCATGAACCCGTATCCCCTGCATCGGCAGGCGGACTCTCAACCACTGCGCCACCAGGGAAGCCCTATGACATAGACTTTTAAATAAATATCTTTAAATTATCCAATGCATTACCAAGCAATTAATTAAATATTAAGGTGACATTGGTGCCTACAACACTGGAAATTGACTAATAAATAGAAAACAAAGTCAAACGTAATTTTTTAAATTACATAAAAGCAACATTACCACCACCCTGTCCTCTATATGGGAGGTAGAACACATTCAGCCTCCCCCATTTAAAAACAATTTGTTGCCTGAAGCAACCAAAAGCTAACAGACTTCCAAAGTCAGTGCTGAGAGTCAGTGGCAGAAGCACCAGGACTAGAACCCTGGTATCCTGGCATTATAATCCCGGGCTCCACCAACCAGAACATGATTCTCCTCAAAAAAGCAAAACAAAACAAAACAAAAAAGAAGTCTCTTCTATTGTGCACATCCAAGGCATTGTCAACACATCACTGCTTCATTGTTCTGCTCATTCTTCATCAGAGCAGTCACAATTATGTGGTCAGGCCTGGTTCTTTTCCTAACTCTAATAAAAGCCAGACGAGAGAGAATTCCACATCCCTATAACTTTTCATTCTCTAGAACTCCAAATTCACTATTGAAATGTTTCATTCAATGACTTGAGTAAAAATGAAAGAGGGCAGTCAAGTATCTGGAAACTCTGTTGTTTTCTCAGATCTGTATTAGTGAAGTGCCTCAAAAACTGTGAAATGAGATTTCACTTATCTGTGCAGGGAGTTATGGTTACCCAGAACTAGAAGACTGGTTTGACTAATGAGAGCAATTCTAGCCAAGACACTAAGGGTTTTCTCAGAAATAGAAATTTTTTTAACATCTTTATTGGAGTATAATTGCTTTACAATGGTGTGTTAGTTTCTGCTGTATAACGAAGTGAATCAGCTATACATATACATATATCCCCATATCTCTTCCCTCTTGTGTATCCCTTCCTCCCACCCCTCTAGGTGGACACAAAGCACCGAGCTGATCTCCCTGTGCTATGCAGCTGCTTCCCACTAGCTATCTATTTTACATTTGGTAGTGTATATATGTCCATGCCACTCTCTCACTTTGCATGACTCTTTTTGAATTATGGTTTGCTCAGGGTATATGCCCAGTAGTGGGATTCCTGGGTCGTATGGTAGTACTATTTTTAGTTTTTTAAGGAACCTCCATACTGTTCTCCATAGTGGCTGTATCAATTTACATTCCCACCAATAGTGCAAGAGGGTTCCCTTTTCTCCACATCCTCTCCAGCATTTATTGTTCGTAGATTTTTTAATGACAGCCATCAGAAATAGATATTGAATGAGGGTGAAGGTTATAACCACACACAGAAAGCATACCACAAGGAATCAATGCTCCTGCATGTAATTAAACTCTAACATTTAAGATAAAAGAATTTTCTGATACTGCCAAAGCAAAACCATCCTACTAAGCACTCAAAGGGCTGTTGCCTTTTGTGGATTCCCCTCATCTGATGCCAGGAGTGATCAAGAATGATAATTTTCAAAGGAAAGTAGAATAACACATCCAGGAGGAAAAAATACATGTTGCCATCTCTCATCACAATTTGATAAGCGACTAAATTTTGTTTGGTAACAGGAACTCAAATAAGTTGTTTTATTTTAAATATTTATTATAAATACATTTAAAGGCATTTTATTATTATTAAAACTGAGCCAAGATACACTCTAGTCCTGCCAATAATTCTCTTTATGATATTCGGCAAGTCATAACCTACCTGAACCTCATTTTTATATCTGTCAAATAAAAATAATAACCCATCATGCCAGGCTCAAAAGGCTAAAAGGATTAAAAGAATTAATAGGGAAGTATGCTGGGAAAAAACATGTAAATACTAAGAGTTGTTATGAATACACAGCCAGAGCCTTAAGACAATGAGGATGCCTCAGCTATGCTCCCTTTCTCTCTTTATGAGGACTGGAATCCAGATGTGATGACCTAACTTTAACCATGCAGATGGACAACACTACACTTGGGGATGGTGGAACAACAATTTGGGAAGAACCTGAATGACCATGAAAAGCAATGATGTCCGGCCACCTGTCCTTTCACACTGGAACTGTCAAATGAGACACAAACATCTCTGCTCTTTTGGCCACTATACTATTGGATTTCTTTGTTACAGTAGCCTACCCTAACTAATACAGATATTAAGACCTAAGCACAAAAATGAATCTGTGCAAACCAAATCCCGCTTACAGAGCTGTTTCACTTGGCCCTTACAATGTTCATCTATACAGTACTTTGTATGTTTGTTTGATTTTTACTTAGATATCAACATTTCAAAATCAGACGATTTCATATAACAATACAAAAGTCTTTAGAAAAAAGGAAAAAAATCACAAGATTTGGCAACAATTAATTTTTATTTACAAATGGCAACACTTGGAACTGAATAGACTTGTCCCCTTCAGAGAGGGCATGTGCTATCCAATTCCCCATAATCTCCCACCATTATAACAGGGCTGCTTCATTTAGTTAGTTTTCCTATTCTCAAGCCCTAATAAACATTTGACATTGCAACCCTTCATTAAATAAACTTGTGGACATTTAAAATTCTTGGGATTCATATAACACTATGAATTTCAGGCCTGGATAGCAACAGATAAAACAGTTAATTTCTGCCACACTCTGCTCCATGATGTCCTGCCTATTAACTATATTATGTCTAATAGATATCCATCCCTGCAGAGTCCATATCACCATATCCTTTCTCACTTGGATTAGAGCAACAGCCTACTGGCCTCCCAGCCTTCCATCTTGCCCATGCATTCATTCAGAGCATTAAAACCAGAACCACCTTTTTAAATTGCAAACTTAATTCCTTTCTTTACAGTGGTTTCACAATTACTTTTGGTTAAATCCTAAACTGCTTAACATAGTTTGTGGAGCTGTCCTGTAATTTACTTTAAAATATAGTGAGAGGGCTTCCCTGGTGGCGTAGTGGTTGAGAGTCCGCCTGCTGATGCAGAGGACACAGGTTCGTGCCCCGGTCCGGGAAGATCCCACATGCCGCAGAGCGGCTGAGCCCGTGAGCCATGGCTGCTGAGCCTGCACTTCCGGAGCCTGTGCTCTGCAACGGGAGAGACCACAACAGTGAGAGGCCCACGTACTGCAAAAAAAAACACAACTCTCTTAGCAGCCTCCTCTAACCCAGCCTTCACTTAATCAAGCACCTCAAACAGCCAATGCTCCTCATTTCCTCCGTAAAACATACTGAGTGATGGATGCCCTTGGACCTCCTGGGGGGCTGCCCTCCGGGGGCCTGTGCACCTCTGTTCTGACCAGCTGAGTTGTGCACCCCCAAAAGCCAAGCGTGTTTGTTCCCTACCCGTTTATGCCAGTTCTACTTGTCATTATAACTATATAATTTAATTAAATATTATGTAAACCACAGAAATTCAAGACCAAAAAGAAAGACTGATTGTATCTACGGAAACCAAGTTAAATGCTTTAGGAAGATTTGGTAAAGGCAAGTATACTAAAAATATTTCTGTCAAATTAAGAATGAGCAAAGGATTGGGGGAAGTCTTAAAATTCTACAATTCCTCACTCAGACTGCTTCACAAGAGTCTCTAAGTATTTTCACCAGTGAAGAAACTGGAACAGGAGAGCATGGAGGAATCGCTGTGGGCACAGCTTATGCACGAAAGCCTGTGAGGAGCTGCAGTAAACTGGAAGGTGGCATCTCAGTGATTTTTATTTTTCCTTTGTACCTTTCCATATTGTCCAAATTCTAGTCATCAAATATTGCTGTGGTCAGAAACTATTTTAGACATTAATAGTTAAATACAAATTTACAAGTGAAGAGTGTTACAAATTAAGATGCACATAACTTCCCAGAATTTAAATTTAAGGTACATTTTAATAATCAACCCCAAAAGATAAGTCTAGAAACGTTGTAATACATTTTTAATGTATGTATAAATGTGCATAAAAAGAAGTTATATATCCAACATAAAAGGCTCTACACAAAAGTGAACTCTTAGTATTATTTTTGACAGCACAGGTGATGACAGAAATTGAACGTTCATGTTGTGCTCCTCCTCAGTATTTCATTCACCTTTGTGCGCTGCCCTTCATATTCTAAGACACTGTTAGTAATGTTTCTTCAGAAAGACAGGTAGATTGGTATCTAAATATCTGGAAAGCCTTAGGCAGACCTTACCATGGCATTCAACCCATCTACCACCCAGGCAGCCCCATGCCCCCAGATTTCAGGACTCTGCTAGGCAAAGGAGAGCCAAAGATGAAGGGGGCAAAAACAGCTCTCAAAGCAGGCACCAGAGACACTGCAGCCAGCCTGAAAGGAAAGAGACTGGTTTTCCGCAAAAGAACTGGCACAGCACCATCAAAGCAAGACCAGAAGAACAGCCTTGCTCGTTGTCCAAGTCCTAACAAAGGCGAGGCCTCGAGCCCCATACCCAGAAGGATGAATTACCCAACTAGAGTTGGCCACCCTCTGGAGCCTCATGGGACCTTGAAAAACCAGATGAAAATGTTTACCATCTGGGGCAGGCAACAGTGGTTAGTGAAGAAGTTCCATTTGTCCCTGTGCTGAGGAACAGGAGTTCTTCACTCTTATAGGGACAGGACAGGGAGAAAGAGGGAGATGCTAGGCCTGAACAGCCACCGCCCCCTTCTCTCCCGGCTTACACACCAACTCCCCCTCAGCCCGCCCCTCCTCTCCCCTCTGACAACTCCACCTAACAAACCCCCAGAAAGTCTCAGCCCACCGCTGCAACATTACCTCATGATTCCACAGGTACCGTTTCTGGAAATGATTTCCGTCCAGAGTCATATTTGCACAGCATGAAGTAGGACCAGGAAAAATAATAGGGCTACTTATCAAACAGCAAGTCAAAGCAGAGGTCTCTGGAGAGTGTTTACGTTACATACAAAGCTGGCTGGATGACAGGTCTGATCTGGTGTGGCAATTCCAGTCTTCCTGTTGCCATGCCCTTTTTTAAAATTGGCATGCCACCCACACAGTGTGGTAAATGGTGTGGGAATTCAAGAGAAAAACGCAAGGGAAAACAGCAAGGGAAAGGAGACCTCCACGGGGTCTCACACTGGTCTCACAGTCTTTGCCCAAGTCCAGACTTTGCCTCTCAGTCTGGAAGCCTTTGGAGCCTGATTTCTTGGTTGCCACATTCAGAGCAGACCCTTCTCTCAGGGGAAAATTCACCTTATTGTAACTCATAAGACCCACATGTGTGTGTGCGTGGGTGTACGTGTGTAAACACATACCCACAGAGAATGCTAGTGTATTAATTTACAGGGAAAACTCTGTCAAGGTGCCTGGAAACAATTAACATGGAGGCAAATGCATTTTCTTCCTTACAGACACATCACATGGAAACCAAATAATAGAACAACAGAGGAAAACTGCCATCTCTGCCTATCCAAATCCATTACTCTTTACTCTGAAAATTTTACTTCTGAGAATGACTCACCCTCCATTACATCTATGGTTTAGATGGTTGGGTGGGCACATGTCCCAGGTCTGGCCAGTCATGGGGCTGAAACTGCCCCAGCAATTGTTAGGTTTGCTAAACCATGAGGATATGAGCTAAGAGATGCAGAGAGCCACCCCAAGGAGAGAGCACTGGCTGAAGATGAACCCAACAGGTGAGCCAAATGAAGAGGTGGAAAGAGACATTGCCTGACAATATCGTTAAACAGCAGAGTCAACCAGGATCCTCCTTGAACTTTTCATTTATTGAAAACGGTGAATTCCCTCCTTTGCTTGAGCCACTTTGAGGTGGATTTCTATCTCTCACAAACAACAAGAAGTCCTGATTAATACATAAGAGTTTTGACAGAGAAAATGGAATTGGACTAAGAAGAGTTTATAATAGGACTTGAATATTCAATCAGCATTCATTTCAAGTAGTTTAATGCATCTGTGTCTACACCAGGGTAGGCCAGGGCTCATCCTGGTCACCTGTCTCTCCTTTGACACCCGACTAACCTCACTTGCAATGACACATTCTCTTTTAGACCACGCTCATATGGCTAATCCACCTGGCAGGTCTGAAGTCATTCTGTCTCTGCTCCATTTAACCCTCAGAGGGCAATCATATATCCCTAGTTCCCCAGTCCTTAAGGTGATGCATCACTGGATCCCAAGAACTGAGAGTAATAGAAAACCACTTAATAGATTTTTAACTTCTATGGCACCCAAGAGAACTCATAAATCCTCCAGGTTAAGTGGTATGGATTCCTTCCAGTGAATTCTAGCATCAAAAAATCATTGACTGTAGCAAACTTACATAGTCAATGGTTTTCCAACTATCAGGATACATCAATGATATTTTCAATTAAAGTGAACACATAGTTCGTATACTTTGATTAAGGTGGGTTCTTTAAATCCACATGGTTTTAGTTACAAGGAGTTGTTTATGCTTAATTCTATACGAAGTTCACAGGACAAGACAGAAGTGTGTATGTTTGTAAGTTTAGCTCCTATTATAGCTATTTTATGCAAATAAAGGCTGCAGTGTATTACTTCTTCCACTCAGACACAAATCCTGTCTGCAGTTAGATTCTCTGAGGCCCCGCCCCACCAGTGCCACTTCCCAGTTCCTTGTCCTAATTAACCAGTGCCTTAGAGAGAAGCAAACAGTTGTTTTCTCCTCAAGCTGTTGTCCTCATTTGTTTACATGTCTCCCCCACTAAACTCAGCTCTTTGGATGACTTCATGAGTAGTCTAGCACTGTGTCTAGCAGATGCTCTATAAACATTAGTTGAGTGGATTTTACACTTGTCAGATTTTTACCAGAATATCTGGTTTGTGACCTTTATGTCACTCCTCAGTTTCAAGCATCAAGGAAAGTACTGGAGGGGAGTCTTAGAAGCTTGGTGTCTGCCCTCCCTTCAAGAACAGGGTCCAGATACAGTTTCTTGTGCGCAAGCATTCAACCTTTGTAAAATTTATCCTGCAACCCTGGATACAACTATCTGGACCAGGGTTTGGTGCCTGACCCAAAGATGTCAGCTCCAGAGCAGACATGAGAAAGGCCACTGGCCTACAAGTGGCCAGCCATGAAAGCTCAACCTCAGAAGGGATAACATGTCCTGAACAGTGATCGAGCAACTCAATAAGATCCTTTCTCAGGGTATTTGAATGCAACTTGTACAGAGAAAGTTGTCATATAATAGAAAGGCACACACACCAAAAAAAATCTAGAGAAAATAAAAACAAACTCTAAAACAGGAAACGCCAGGAATAATCAAAAGCTCTGAAGACTAGGCAGAAGGAGGTATCTAGGACTGAAGAGAAAGAGAGAAGAAGACAACACAGCAAGAAGCTAAGTATCAGGAAAGTACTCCAGCTACTATTGTGTGGTCTGAAATTTCCTTTACAATATAGTTGGAAGACCCAATTAATCAAAAGGCCACATTAAAAGACAGCTACTGTAAGTTTTCCAACCATCTTTACCTCCACTCAAGAGCTGAGGTTGTCTGCTATCAAAACAGACATTAGAAATCGGTTTTTGTTGTTGAAATTTAAGATGTTCAAGACTTGTGAACTGGCTAGAAATACTTCAGGGGCACCCCACAATTCCATGAAGGGGAATAACCTAGCACACTCACAGGGCTGGACTCAGAAACCTGGCCCCGGCTGGATTCTGCACTGAGGCACAGTTTATTTGGAAGACTGTGGTTGACCAATGCTAACTCTAAGTTTAACTGAATCCTGCCTCTACAATATTATCATGTTTTCCTCAAGTGAACCCCTTGAGCAAAGGGAGGGACACCAAAAAAGGCAGAGACATAGACTTTATTAAAGCTACAAAATAGGCTTTAGATATATTTTTATACCCTCGCACAAATCAACATTTGCTTTCATATCTGGGAGCGGGGCCACCAGTGGGAGACCTATAGCCCTCACCTACCTCTAACTACTGGAGTATATTAGTTGGGGGTATAGAGTCAGGTGCTATTACACCGAAACTGAAAAGAAAGTGGCTTGAACAAGAGACATATTCATGTCTTCACATTTAACAGTCCAGAGGTAACCAGGCCAGGCAGGAGTAGTGTCCACTTCTAATTCCAGATGGCTGTTTCAAGTCTCAGCATATCCCAGTCAGCAAGAAGGAGAAAAAGAAATGGAGGGCACATCCTTACCCCATCGGCCAGAATTTGTCACAGGATCATGCCTAGCTTCAAGGGAAGCAAAGAAAAAAATGTCTACACCAGCAACTGAGGGGCAACTGGGTGGAATTATACTGCTGTACATCACGTTGTACATCATTTGGGGGTCTCCTTCCCTGTGCATCTCTCATCACCTGACAGAACTTGAGTGAGGTCTGTTCTTCATGGTACGGTTGACTTCAATACAGGAATTCAACTCATTGCTTAAATAACACCAATAACAAATCCACTGTGAAGTCATTACAGAAAACAGACAGATGTTTACAAAAAGAGAAAAGGCAAAAAATAGTCAATGCTCTGACAGATAATTACATAACTTTTATATTAAACAAAAGCTGGATGACCTGAGACTAAAACACGTTCGTCTTTAATTAGAGATTCTGAGTCACTTGGGAAAAGTAACTGTCCCTGCTCTACTTTGAAAGGCCCCAAAACAGGTCACTGTGATAAATACAGCCACCGATTAATACATTAGTTATTAGTTTTCCTTATTAGTTTTCCAAACTGTATTTGTATTTGTTAGGACTGCTATAATAAATACCACAAACTGGGTGTCTTAAGCCACAAAAATATAATGTCTCACAGTGCCGGAGGCCAAAAATCCACAGTCAAGGTAAGGGGTTGGACGGATCAGTGCCTTCTGAGGGCTGTGAGGGAGAATCTGTTCCCGGCCTCTCTCCTTGGCTTGTATTGTAGTTGGCCATCTTCCTCTTATGTCTCTTCATAACATCTTCCCTCCAAGTGTGTCTCTGTGTTGAAATTTCCTATTCTTACAAGGACACCATCCTAACTGGATTACGGTCCACCTTAATCACCTCATTTTAACTTGATTACCTCTGTGAAGACACTATTTGCAAATAAGGTCACATTCCAAGGTACTGCGGGATTAGGACTTCAATATACGCATTTAAGGGGGGGACATGATTCAACCCATAACACAAACTTAGAAGCCCTTTAATCTGAAACCATACTTTACTACAGTAGTCATGATATCCTTTTTAAAAGCTTTTTACTGGGAAAACTACCAGATAAAGAAAATGCATAAGACATAAATATGCACTGTAACAAATAATTATAAAGCAAGCACCTGTGTAATTGCCATTTGGGTCAAAAGAGAACATTGTCAGTAGCCAGGAGCCCCTTCCTGATCACAAATCCTTCCTTCCTCTAGCAAGTATCACTATCGTTACTTTTAAGAAAATGACTTCCGCTTTCCTTCATAGTTTTACACTTCTGAATACATACCAAAAGAGTATAGTTTTGTTTTACCCGTTGTTGAACTGCATCTGAGTGGAATTATGTTGTAAGATATTATTTGGAATCTTCTATCCCCTAACATGTTTGTAAGATTTATCCATATATTTACATTTTAATGGTTCCAAAGAACACTTCATTAACCTAAATCCAATTTTGCCCGTCAAAACTATATTTTCTCCGATTTTTACCATTCTCACTCACTTTTAACATCTGCATATCCTGCAATGTCTACAGCAAAATCATATCTATAGGGGACTTCCCTGATGACAGAGTGGTTAAGAATCCGCCTGCCAATGCAGGGGACTCTGGTTTGATCCCTAATCCGGGAAGATCCCACATGCTGCGGAGCAACTACCGAAGCCCGTGTGCCACAACGACTGAGCCTGAGCTCTAGAGCTGATGATCCACAACTACTGAAGTCCGTGCGCCTAGAGCTCGTGCTCCACAGCAAGAGAGGCCACTGCAGGAGAAGCCCACACACCACAAAGAAAAGTAGCCCCCGCTCGCCGCAACTACAGAAAGCCCATGTGCAGCAACAAAGACCCAACGCAGCCAAAAATTAATTAATTAAATCGTGTCTTTATTTCTTCCACTTTAAAAAGCATTGTGGTAAAATATACATAAATCTTAAACATTTTAACCATTTTTATGTGTTCAATCAGTGGCAATAAGTAAATCCGTGCAACCATCACCACTATCCATGACCAGAATGTTTTCATCACACCAGAAAGAAATTTTCTATCCTCTAAACAATAACTTCCCATCACCCTAACCCAAGGGGCCGCTCTGAAAAGGCTTGCTCTGGAGGGAAGCCCCTCCTCAGAGCCCTGCATTTCCCCAGGACCCAGCACCCCACTCAGCTGCCACCCATCAGACACAACACCAAAATGCAGCCCCCAGCAGCAGCCCCTTCCCTTTTACTCACTTAAAGCCAAGGACAAGTCAAGAAATTATGTGCTTCTTTAACCTCCTCTCTCAATACGGCACCTTCAGAATGAAAAAAAGTGAAGTACACAATTACATGTGATGTAGTATCCTTTATGGGATACTGACACAGAAGAAACACACTGGGGAAAAACTAAGAAAACCTGAACACTATGGACTCTAGTGAACAATAATGTATCAATACCATATTATCAATTATTGCAAATGTACCACTAATGTCAGGTGTTAATAATAAAGGAAGTAGCTTCAAGATGGTGGAAGAGTAAGCCACGGAGATCACCTTCCTCCCCACAAATACATTAGAAATACATCTACATGTGGAACAACTCCTACAGAACACCTACTGAACGCTGGCAGAAGACCTCAGACGTCCCAAAAGGCAAGAAACACCCCACGTACCTGGGTAGGGCAAAAGAACAAAGAAAAAACAGAGACAAAAGGGTAGGGACGGGACCTGCACCAGTGGGAGGGAGCCGTGAAGGAGGAAAGGTTTCCACACACTAGAAGCCCCTTTGCGGGCAGAGACTGCGGGTGGCAGAGGGGGGAAGCTTCAGAGCCATGGAGGAGAGCACAGCAACAGGGGTGCGGAGGGCAAAGCGGAGAGATTTCCGCAATCGGAACTCACCAGCCCGAGAGGCTTGTCTGCTCGGCCGCCGGGGCAGGCGGGGCTGGGAGCTGAGTCTCGGGTTTCAGTCGGAGCGCAGGGAGAGGACTGGGGTTGGCGGCGTGAACACAGCCTGCAGGGGTTAGTGCGCCACGGCTGGCTGGGAGGGAGTCCGGGGAAAGGTCTGGACCTGCCTAAGAGGCAAGAGACTTGTTCTTCCCTCTTTGTTTCCTGGTGTGCGAGGAGAGGGGATTCAGAGCGCCGCTTAAAGGAGCTCCAGAGACAGGCACGAGCCGTGGCTGAAAGCACGAACCCCAGAGACGGGGCATGAGACGCTAAGGCTGCTGCTGCCGCCACCAAGAAGCCTGTGTGCGAACACAGGTCACTATCCATGCCCCCTTTCAGGGAGCCTGTGCAGCCCACCACTGCTGGGGTCCCGGGATCCAGAGACAACTTCCCTGGGAGAACGCACGGCGCGCCTCAGGCTGGTGCAACGTCACACCAGCCTCTGCCACCACAGGCTCGCCCCGCACTCCGTGCCCATCCCTCCCCCACAGCCTGAGTGAGCCAGAGTCCCCAAATCAGCTGCTCCTTTAACCGTGTCCTGTCTGAGCAAAGAACAGACGCCCTCCAGCAACCTACGCACAGAGGCGGGGCCAAATCCAAAGCTGAGACCCGGGAAATGTGAGAACAAAGAAGAGAAAGGAAAATCTCTCCCAGCAGCCTCAGGAGTAGTGGATTAAATCTCCACAATCAACTTGATGTACCCTGCATCTGTGAAATACCTGAATAAACAATGAATCATCACAAATTGAGGAGGTGGACTTTAAGAGCAAAGATATATCTTTTTCCCTTTTTCTTTTTGTGACCGTGTATGTGTATGCTTGTGTGTGTGATTTTGTCTGTATAGCTTTGCTTTCACCATTTGTCCTAGGGTTCTGTCTGTCTGTTATTTGGGTTTTTTTATTACTTAAAAAATTTTTTTTGTTAATAATTATTTATTTTTATTTTAATAACTTTATCTTAGTTTAGTTTAGTTTAGTTTTTTTAATATTATCTTCTTTCTTTCTGTCTGTCTTTTTCTCCCTTTTATTCTGAGCCATGTGGATGAAACGATCTTGGTGCTCCAGCCAGACATCAGGGCTGTGCCTCTCATGAGGGAAAGCCAAGTTCAGGACACTGGTCCACAAGACACCTCCCAGTTCCACGTAATATCAAATGGCAAAAATCTCCCAGAGGTCTCCATCTCAAAGCCACGACCCAGATTCACTCAATGACCAGCAAGCTACAGTGCTGGACACCCTAACCCAAACAACTAGCAAGACAGGAATACAACCCCATCCTTTAGCACAGAGGCTGCCTAAAATCATAATAAGGCCACAGACACCACAAAACACACCACCAGACGTGGACCTGCCCACCAGAAAGACAAGGTCCAGACTTACCCACTAGAACACAGGCACTAGTCCCCTCCACCAGGAAGCCTACACAACCCACTGAACTAAACTTAGCCACTGGGGACAGACACCAAAAAACAATGGGAACTACGAACCTGCAGCCTGCAAAAAGGAGACCCCAAACACAGTAAGTTAAGCAAAATGAGAAGACAGAGAAACACACAGCAGATAAAGGAGCAAGGCAAAACCCCACCAGACCTAACAAATGAAGAGGAAATAGTCAGTCTACCTGAAAAAGAATTCAGAATAATGATAGTAAAGATGATCCAAAATCTTGGAAATAGAATACAGAAAATACAAGAAACGTTTAACAAGGACCTAGAAGAACTAAAGAGGAAAGAAACAATGATGAACAACACAATAAATGAAATTAAAAATTCTCTAGAAGGCATCAATAGCAGAATAACAGAGGCAGAAGAACGGATAAGTGACCTGGAAGATAAACTAGTGGAAATAACTACTGCAGAGCAGAATAAAGAAAAAAGAATGAAAAGAATTGAGGACAGTCTCAGAGACCTCTGAGACAACATTAAACACACCAACATTCGAATTACAGGGGTCCCAGAAGAAGAGAAAAAGAAAGGGACTGAGAAATATTTGAAGAGATTATAGTTGAAAATTTCCCTAATATGGGAAAGGAAATAGTTAATCAAGTCCAGGAAGCACAGAGAGTCCCATACAGCATAAAACCAAGCAGAAACACGCCAAGCCACATATTAATCAAACTATCAAAATTTAAATACAAAGAAAAAATATGAAAAGCAGCAAGGGAAAAACAACAAATAACACACAAGGGAATGCCCATAAGGTTAACAACTGATCTTTCAGCAGAAACTCTGCAAACCAGAAGGGAGTGGCAGGACATATTTAAAGTGATGAACGGGAAAACCCTGCAACCAGACTACTCTACCCAGCAAGGATCTCATTCAGATTTGATGGAGAAATTAAAATCTCTAGAGACAAGCAAAAGCTAAGAGAATTCAGCACCACCAAACCAGCTTTACAACAAATGATAAAGGAACTGCTCTAGGCAGGAAACACAAGAGAAAGAAAAGACCTACAGTAACAAACTCAAAACAATTAAGAAAATGGTAATAGGAACATACATATTCATAATTACCTTAAATGTCTATGTATTAAATGTTCCAACCAAAAGACATAGACTGGCTGAATGAATACAAAAACAAGACCCATATATATGCTGTCTACAAGTGACCCATTTCAGACCTAGGGACACATACAGACTGAAAGTGAGGGGATGGAAAAAGATATTCCATGCAAATGGAAATCAAAAGAAAGCTGGAGTAGCAATTCTCATATCAGACAAAATAGACTTTAAAATAAAGGCTATTACAAGAGACAAGGAAGGACACTACATAATGATCAAGGGATCAATCCAAGAAGGAGATATAACAATTGTAAATATTTATGCACGCAACATAGGAGCACCTCAATACATAGGGGAAATACTAACAGCCATAAAAGGGGAAATTGACAGTAACACAATCATAGTAGGGGACTTTAACACTCTATTTTCACCAATGGGCAGATCATCCAAAATGAAAATAAATAAGGAAACACAAGCTTTAAATGATACATTTAACAAGATGGACTTAATTGATATATATAGGACATTCCATCCAAAAAAAAACAGAATATACATTCTTCTCAAGTGCTCATGGAACATTCTCCAGGAGAGATCATATCTTGGGTCACAAATCAAGCCTTGGTAAATTTAAGAAAATTGAAATCGTATCAAGTATCTCTTCCGACCACAATGCTATGAGATTAGATATCAATTACAGCAAAAAGACTGTAAAAAGTACAAACATATGGACGCTAAACAACACACTACTTAATAACCAAGAGATCACTGAAGAAATCAAAGAGGAAATTAAAAAATACCTAGAAACAAAGGACAATGAAAACACGACGACCCAAAACCTATGGGATGCAGCAAAAGCAGTCCTAAGAGGGAAGTTTATAGCAATACAATCCTACCTTAAGAAACAGGAAACATCTCGAATAAACAACCTAACCTTGCACCTAAAGCAATTAGAGAAAGAAGAACAAAAAACCCCAAAGGTTAGCAGAAGGAAAGAAATCATAAAGATCAGATCAGAAATAAATGAAAAAGAAATGAAGGAAACGATAGCAAAGATCAACAAAACTAAAAGCTGGTTCTTTGAGAAGATAAATAAAATTGATAAACCATTAGCCAGACTCATCAAGAAAAAAAGGGAGAAGACTCAAATCAATAGAATTAGAAATGAAAAAGGAGAAGTAACAACTGACACTGCAGAAATACAAAAGATCATGAGAGATTACTACAAGCAACTCTGTGCCAATAAAATGGACAACCTGGAAGAAATGGAGAAATTATTAGAAATGCACAACCTGCCAAGATGAAATCAGGAAGAAACAGAAAATATGAACAGACCAATCACAAGCACTGAAATTGAAACTGTGATTAAAAATTTTCCAACAAACAAAAGCCCAGGACCAGATGTCTTCACAGGCGAATTCTATCAAACATTTAGAGAAGAGCTAACACCTATCCTTCTCAAATTCTTCCAAAATATAGCAGAGGGAGGAACACACCCAAACTCATTCCTGAGGCCACCATCACCCTGATACCAAAACCAGACAAAGATGCCACAAAGAAAGAAATCTACAGGCAATATCGCTGATTAACATAGATGCAAAAATCCTCAACAAAATACTAGCAAACACAATCCTACAGCGCATTAAAAGAATCATACACCATGATCAAGTGGGGTTTATCCCAGGAATGCGAGGAATCTTCAGTATACGCAAATCAATCAATGTGATACACCATATTAACAAATTGAAAGAGAAAAACCATATGACCATCTCAGTAGATACAGATAAAGCTTTTGACAAAATTCAACACCCATTTATGATAAAAATCTTCCAGAAAGTAGGCATAGAGTGAACTTGCCTAAACATAATAAAGGCCATATATGACAAACCTACAGCCAACATCGTCCTCAATGGTGAAAAACTGAAACCATTTCCACTAAGATCAGGAACAAGACAAGGCTGCCCACTCTCACCACTATTATTCAACATAGTTTTGGAAGTTTTAGACACAGCAATCAGAGAAGAAAAAGAAATAAAAGGAATGCAAATGGGAAAAGAAGAAGTAAAGCTGTCACTGTTTGCAGATGACATGATACTCTACATAGAGAATCCTAAAGATGCTACCAGAAAACTACTAGAGCTAATCAACGAATTTGGTAAAGTAGCAGGATAAAATACTAATGCACAGAAATCTCTAGCCTTCCTATACATTAATGATGAAAAATCTGAAAGTGAAATTAAGGAAACACTCCCATGTACCAATGCAACAAAAAGAATAAAATATCTAGGAATAACCCTACCTAAGGAGACAAAAGACCTGTATGCAGAAAATTATAAGACACTGATGAAAGAAATTAAAGATGATACAAATATATGGAGAGATATACCATGTTCTTGGATTGGAAGAATCAACATTGTGAAAATGGCTATACTACCCAAAGCAATCTACAGATTCCATGCAATCCCTATCCAACTACCTCGGCACTTTTCACAGAACTAGAACAAAAAATTTCACAATTTGTATGTAAACACAAAAGACCCCGAATAGCCACAGCAATCTTGAGAACGAAATATGGAGCTGGAGGAATCAGGCTCCTGGACTTCAGACTATACTACAAAGCTACAGTCATCAAGACACTATGGTACTGGCACAAAAACAGAAATATAGATCAATGGAACAGAACAGAAAGCCCAGAGATAAACCCAAGCACACATGGTCACCTTATCTTTGATAAAGGAGACAAGAATATACAGTGGAGAAAAGACAGCCTCTTCAATAAGTGGTGCTGGGAAAACTGGACAGCTACATGGAAAAGAATGAAATTAGAAGACTCCCTAACACCATACACAAAAATAAGCTCAAAATGGATTAAAGACCTAAATGTAAGGCAAGACACTATCAAACTCTTAGAGGAAAACATAGGCAGAACACTCTATGACATAAATCACAACAAGATCCTTTTTGA
Source organism: Hyperoodon ampullatus (assembly GCF_949752795.1). Lineage (NCBI taxonomy): Eukaryota > Metazoa > Chordata > Mammalia > Artiodactyla > Ziphiidae > Hyperoodon > Hyperoodon ampullatus. Next base: position 97,389,754 of record NC_136921.1, read on the forward strand.
CCCACCTCCTAGAGAAATGGAAATAAAAACAAAAATAAACAAATGAGACCTAATGAAACGTCAAAACTTTTGCACAGCAAAGGAAACCATAAACAAGACCAAAAGACAACCCTCAGAATGGGAGAAAATATTTGCAAATGAAGGAACTGACAAAGGATTAATCTCCAATATTTACAAGCAGCTCATACAGCTCAATATCCAAAAAACAAACAACCCAATCCAAAAATGGGCAGAAGACCTAAATAGACATTTATCCAAAGAAGATATACAGATTGCCAACAAACACATGAAAGAATGCTCAACATCATTAATCATTAGAGAGATGCAAGTCAAAACTACAATGAGATATCATCTCATAGCAGTCAGAATGGCCATCATCAAAAAATCTAGAAACAATAAATGTTGGAGAAGGTGTGGAGAAAAGGGAACCCTCATGCACTGTTGATGTGAATGTAAATTGATACGGCCACTATGGAGAACAGTATGGAGATTCCTTAAAAATCTAAACATAGAACTAGCATACGACCCAGCAATCCCACTCTTGGGCATATACCCTGAGAGAACCATAATTCAAAAAGAGTCATGTGCCACAATGTTCACTGCAGCTCTATTTACAATAGCCAGGACATGGAAGCAACCTAAGTGTCCATCGACAGATGAATGGATATAGATATGGTACATATATACAATGGAATATCACTCAGCCATAAAAAGGAACGAAATTGAGTTATTTGTAGTGAGGTGCATGGACCTAGATTCTCTCAGAGTGAAGTAAGAAAGAGAAAAACAAATACCATATGCTAACACATATATATGGAATCTAAGGGATAAAATGGTCATGAAGGACCTAGGGGCAAGACAGGGATAAAGACACTGACCTACTAGAGAATGGACTTGAGGATATGGGGAAGGGGAAGCTGTGACAAAGTGAGAGAGTGGCATGGGCATATATGCCATACCAAACATAAAATAGATAGCTAGTGGGAAGCAGCCTCATAACATAGGGAGATAAGCTCGGTGCTTTGTGACCACCTAGAGGGGTGTGATAGGGAGGGAGATGCAAGGGGGAAGAGATACGGGAATGTATGTATATGTATAACTGATTCACTTTGTTATAAAGCAGAAACTAACACACCATTGTAAAGCAATTATACTCCAATAAAGATGTTAAAAAATTAAAATTAAAAAAGATAATAAAGGAAATCGTGTGTGTATGTGGGGCGGGAGGGAGTGTAATAAGTGCACTCCATACTCATAACTTTTCAGTAAATCTAAAACCGTTTTTTTTAGGCCAATTAAAAAATAAAGTGAGGCAGGAGCTCTTGTGATGACCTCATGTGTCAGAGAGCCCCTCTTCTTGAGCACCAGACATCTTAACGGGGCAGTGAGTGGCTCTGGTTCTCACGAAAAGGGTCCTCATGTGGCCATTCCTAGTGAGCTCAGGGGCAGGCCCCTCCGTGACCGCAAAACCCAACTCTGTCCCGGTGGTTCCAGCAACCTAATTATGCTCCCAGAAGACCATGGGCCTGTTAAGGTCTTCCAGACACTGGTGCTGATGATGGAAATAGAGGGGACACAAGTGACAGGTGGGTCTCACAGAGGAGGGCAGAGTCCCTTCTGGAGGTGTTGCACAGACCCCCTCAGGGTGCAGGAGCCACCTGGGGGAGGGCCTGTAGGTTGAGCAGGTTGACACCTGGGCCCAAGCCTGGCTCCTTCACTACAGGCTGTGCGCCCTCAGCAGTCTCCCCGTCTATGACACTGACCCTTCTCTGCTGTTGGAAAGATCTAGTAAGACAACAAAAGTCAAGTGGTTCGCACCCAGAGGGTGCAGGTCTGCCACGTACCCACTCTCTACGACTGGTTCCTGAAGACAGCCGAGGACAGGGACGCTGCTCTGCTCAACATGTGCTCTATGGTCAGTTTTCTGGGCAGATGGAACAGGGTGCCTGCTTCCCGGGGCTGCTGCGTCCCGCCAGGTCTTTGTCCTGCTTCTTACTCAGCAGTGCGTTCCATGCACCCTGCCTCATCTAGGACTGGGGCAACCTTGTTCTCTCCACAACACTGTACCCATTTCACAGGCAAGGGAACTGAGGGCCAGATCACCTTTCAGGCGGGCTCTTTTTTTTGCAAGTGTTCGAATCTGACTTGCCCACGGCAGTGTGCGGAACCCTGGTTTTGAGTCTAGGTCTCTCCGGCCCTTTGGCCCAGTAGATAAAATCCGCGGCTCCTACCAAAAAAAAAAAAAACAACACTTTGTGGTTAAGGTTTCTATCTATGCAAGCAGATTATAACACAAGCAATTTTCATAAGTGTTGCTTCTACAGACATTTTCCCAGAAAAACCTACAAGAAATGGTAAGCAAAGTATATTTACCAAACGACCTACCTTGTTTCAGGCAATGCTATAATATCCTAGGTTGAACTGGCCCATGGACCATTTCTCACGAGGTGTGTGAACCACCAGGTAAAGGCAAGAGAGGGCATGATTCAGCGGTTCGAGGGGACAGTCATTTGTCAGGGTCTAGTTGACAGGCTTCACTGATGAGCAAAGGACCTTAAAGGAAAGGAGTCAATGTAACCTGCTGGGCTACACTGACCTCAGAGGCTTGCCCAATTCTTGGGTTTTCAACCGTCAGAGAAGATTTGTTTCTTTGTCAGTTCTATTTGAGATGTGCAGTACTCTGACCCTGGCTCCCTGCTTACCTTTCTGAGCTGTATCTCCATCTGTATTCTCAGGCTGGAATCTGACACTAGTCTGATTAACTCATCTACTGGCTAGTGCCCTGGCCATGCAGAGGTAGACGGACCGGCTTAGATCCTAATTCTTGCTTAGCAGTCTCCATCCACACTTCATTTCCTGGTCCTGATAATCAGTTTTATTACAAATACAGTCAATATAACGATGCTAAAGGAACCTTATTTACACCTAAGAAGATTAACGACTAAAAAGAATTTCTAGTGGAATCAATAAAGATTTTAAATCTTTCATGCCTTATTGCTTGCACGTAAGCAAGACAGTGCTAAACATTCAAACTTCCAATTAGGATAAAATCTAAGTATTTGTCTTTTTGCCCAGTAAAAAGTCCATAGTCCTGGGGCTTCCCTGGTGGTGCAGTGGTTGAGAGTCCGCCTGCCGATGCAGGGGACACGGGTTCGTGCCCCGGTCTGGGAGGATCCCACGTGCCGCGGAGCGGCTGGGTTCGTGAGCCATGGCCACTGAGCCTGCACGTCCGGAACCTGTGCTCCACAACGGGAGAGGCCACAACAGTGAGAGGTCAGCGTACCGCAGAAAAAAAAAAAAGTCCATAGTCTGCAAGGGCAACTAGGAAATTCAATAAAATCCAAATGTTCTTCTCATCTCCATCACAGCAAGCCAGGTAAACAGCTCTATCTGCTAAATAAGTTAAGAAAGAGCCAAAGAAATGCAATACCATAGGGACCAGAAAACTAAGTCTCACCGTGAAAACAACCAAGTGACACACCCACTTCATTTTATTAGGAAGAAACACAATAACTCTTATAGCCAAAGACAGGGGCAGGAATTTAAGTGAAAAGAAACAGTAACTAGGTGCTATTTTTCACAAACATTTATATGAGATCTTAAAAGATCAAAAAATTTCAAGCTATTGTTAAAAAGTGACAGACTATAGAAAACACAACTATCTTGAATCATCCCACTCTAGGAAGTGGAAAGACTAATATTTGTAGACACCACATAGCAGAAGTTGGCTTCTATTTGTTGCTCAAACTCAATTCCAGATGATGAATCAGAATATACAAATGCTTGAATTCAATATGCTTCTTTATATATGTGTACATTTTCCCCACTCTATATAAAGATTTACATCTCTGCAGTACTATATGGCTTCAAGTCATCTAACTATAATATCCAGTAATCTTGTTTAAATGGTAAACACGATTATAAATTTCTTTTAAACTAAGATGTGTAATAATTACTCCCTGATTTGGAAGAGAATAAATATGAATTGAAACTTACACTAAATCCTGAGGATATATAATTTAATACAGTCATGCATTCCTTTCATAAACTTCTGCAATCTGACTTCAGGATTCAAATCTTGACTGAAACTCTCCTCTCCACGGTCATCACTGACCTCCTCCATTTTATAAGCAATACTTCTCATTCTTGAATTTCTTTTCCTAGCATTTCTAACTGTTGACTATCACTCTTTCTTTTTTTTTTGTGGTATGCGGGCCTCTCACTGTTGTGGCCTCCCCCATTGTGGAGCACAGGCTCCGGACACGCAGGCTCAGCGGCCATGGCTCACGGGCCCAGCCGCTCCGCGGCATGTGGGATCCTCCCAGACCGGGGCACGAACCCATGTCCCCTGCATCGGCAGGCGTACTCTCAACAACTGCGCCACCAGGGAATCCCTATCACTCTTTCTTGACATTCTCTACTAATAAAATTAATTTGTATAATGGGACCCACAAAATGGAGACCACCCCAGTGGTCCAGACCACCTCACAAATCTAAACCTAAGACAGCCTGCACTTATGGGAAACATCTGTCAAAGTATCCTAACATACATCAATCACAGTCCTCCAACTTAGCTTTAACCAGCTTCCCTTACCCTAGAAAATAGGATCTGCTAGCCAGGAAGTCCCCAGCCTCCTAGCCAATCACGCCTTCCTTCCCTGCTGCCTCTTCTAACTCTCTATGAAACTCCCTCTTGCCCCAAATCCCTCAGGAACAGTGCTCCACTGCTTGTGGGGCACTGAACTCCCCCAATCCATGGATTATTTCTCTTGAATAAAGGACATCAAGCTCATTACTAAACTGTATTATTTTTGTCATTGGGCATTTCCCTCCAGCTTTCATGACCAAACATCACCCTGAATCACTTCGTACCCTTCTCTTCCTATCTCAGTTAATTCAAATATTATTATTGGAATACCTCAGGCCCTCAGCTGCCTGGAAATCCTTCTAACTTTTCCCTACGCAGCGCTCTGGTCCACTTCCATGACAACTATTTCTTATTTTCTTCACTCTCCTCAAAATTTCCAGACAGCCTCTATCTGTCTCACTCACAGAAGACAATCTAACCTTCAACTTCAGAGAAAACAGAAATACAGCCCATTAGCAGAATAATCTTACTATTAAAAGAAGAAGCACTGAGTACAGAGAATGGTACCGGGAGTTATTTCATTGTTTCCTAAATCACCACTTCCACACATGACCCCTTTGAGAGGCACAGAGAAGTCCTTCCTGTCTTCTGCTTCCTTGTGGTTCCTTAAGTGTCTTTGCTCACTGGCCAGAGGCCTAGACTCCCTCTCACCTTCCTCGGCCGCCACCCCAGAGTCTCCACCATTCGATTCCACTGGATTCTCCTTCAGTGGAAGAGGGTTGGAGGCCAGAATGGCAGTGAAGGGGAGGATCTTTCCACTTCAGAGAATCAAGAAAAAGGAATTTCCAGATCCAGCCTGAGACTGATGTCTAAGTCTCTGGGACCCTCTCAACATACCCCTAGACCCTGAAACACCTCCAGATTTCCATCCCACCTTACCAACACTGTTCCCATTAACGTAGCTTGGTCAAGTCCCCAGAAGGGAGACGGCTGTGCACCAAGCCCCAGGAAGGCTGAGAGTAGTGGAGCCCAACAGGAGGAAAATCCCATCCTTTCTCATGGGCTCTTAGGTTTTACTACAGCTGCTTTCTAGGAATCAAGTTTAGATAAGCTAGAAGCTAACAACTGTTTTTGCAAGACATTAGAAAATGTATTTCACATGCAAATAATGGTTCTTCTCCAGAAACACCGTTTTGTTCAAATCCAGCTCAACAGTATGGATTACACGCAGTAATTCTACTGTACCTGAAAGAGTTTTGAAACCCAGTTAATTAAAGTTGTGGGTTAGCCAACAAAAGGCAGAAACGTAAGTTTATAACTCCCTTATAACCTGAAGGTACTGGCACTCTTTCAAGTTCTTCAATCAGTCATCAAATATGTATGAAGCCTCTGTCTCATGTCTGATTCTACACTAGGCTCTGGGCACACAATGGAGAATAAAACAGATACGTCCACTGCTTAAAGACTATTGAGGAGATGGATTAAAAAACAAGTAAACAAGTAAGTAGAGCATTACAAATGGTAACAGATGTTTGCATTACACGCTGCGACAATATTATACTCCCAGGCACTACCCAGTTGCCATCAGGCTCCTTAGCAGGATGAAGCAATGACCAAGAAAACACAGTAGAAAATTGCTCCAAATTGTTCGTCTAGACGATATCTGCATTTAACTCTGATTTGTAAAACAACAGTCTGGAGAGGTCTACAGGCTGATGACTCACTGGACCAAAGGGGACTCTTACACAGCTTAATATTCAAATTGATGCCCCACATACTACATGAGTGTTTAACCAAAGGCACCATTAACTTGAGCCATCAACAATATCCGACCCACACAAGTCTCAGAACACATTTACATGACAGTTGTCATTTTCACATAACCAATAAAGTCTCTTCAGTCAGTAACCTCAGCATCTCAGTCAAATGACCCAACCCCAAGTGGACAGAAGCCATGGAGTTGTTCACCAGGAAAGGTACCTCACAGATATCTCAGAGGGAGGTGGGAGGGTTCTTTTTTTAAAGATTTCTTAATTACAATGGCAGAAAATAAGCAACTCCTGATTTACCTTCCTTGGCGCATTGTCTCCTCAGTGACATTTTCATGGTCCTGGAAGCTCCACAAATGGTTCAATGGCTTATCAAAAAACTAGAGAAACATCTCCTAACTAACCCCATTTCATCTGAGATCTAAATCGAAGAAGGAGAGAGATAATCAGAATTTCATCCTAAGATATGTGTGCCCCCCAACCCCAGTCTGGGCTTTGCACACAGAGGGAAGCAAACTACTCCCTCATACTGCTTTCTAAAGCAGCTGGGAGCTACTCTCTTATGCCAATACTTTTCTTGTACTAATTCTACTTTAATGCCCACAAACCACATTTCCCAGCAGGCAGCGGGGCTGAGAGGTACTCTGATCCACAAAAATGAAGTCAATCATTGGATAAGTTCAGCCTAGAAGAACAATAAGCGGTAGGCTCTGTGGCATACAAAACTGCTGCCTTGGAAATTACTTGCAGTGTTTTCAGATCATCCAAGAATAAATTCTCACCCTTATAAAAAGATAACAAAGACAAGAGATCAGAAAATCCCTGCTTTAGACAACAGATCCACAAACAATAAAGACGACAGTAACACAGTACACAGCACTCATCCCTAAAGCTTAAAGGCCAAAAGGAGACTATAAAACCTAAAAGGTAAACCCAGAATAAGAACATCAAGAATAACGATAAATATGGCCTACGTCAAGAATGAACAGATTTCTCCTCAGGTAAGACTAAGTAGGGAAAAAATCAATATAGGTCCTATCAAAACATCTCACTTCATAAAAGGCACAAGTTATATATAAAATTTTCTCAGAGGACAGAATGCACTTCAGATCTATGGGCAAAGGAAGAACTGGATAATAAAATAACAACAGCAATAATAATAATAAAAAGCACAGACACTATGACTAACTACTTGGAAAGAAAATTCATAGGCCCCATAAAAATACAGGCGTACCTTGCTTTATGGCACTTAGCAGGTCTTGCGTTTTTAACACGTTGAAGGTTAGTGGCAACTCTGCATCAAGCAAGTCTATTGGAGCCATTTTTCCAACAGCATTTGCTCACTTTGTGTCTCTGTGTCACATTTTAGTAATTCTCACAATTTTTCAAACTTTTTCATTATTATTATATTTGTCACAGTGATCTGTGATCAGTGATCTTTGATATTACTATTAAAATTGTTTGGGGGAGCCATGAAATGCATCCATATAAGACGGTGAACTTAATCAATAAATGTGTGTGTGTTCTGACTGCTCCACTGACCAGTCATTCCTCTGTCTAACTCCCTCTCCTCAGGCCTCCCTCTTCCCTGAGACACAATAATATTGAAATTAGACCAGTTCACAATTAGACCAGTTATCAATCCTTCAATGGTCTCTAAGTGTTCAAGTGAACGTAAGAGCCGCGTGTCTCTAACTTTAAATCAAAAACTAGAAATGATTAAACTTAGTGAGGAAGGCAAGTCGAAAGCTGAGATAGGCCAAAAGCTAGGCTTCTTTTGCCAAACAGTCAGCCATGCTGTGAATGAATGTAAAGGAAAAGTTCCTGAAGGAGATTACAAGTGCTACTCCACTGAACACACAGACGATAAGAAAATGAAACAACCTTATTGCTGATATAGAGAAAGTTTTAGTGGCCTGGATAGAAGATCAAACCAGCCACAACATTCCCTTAAGCCAAAGCCTAATCCAGAGCAAGGCCCTAGCTCTCTTCAATACTATGAAGGCTAAGAGAGGTGAGGAACATGCATTAGAAGAGTTGAAGCTAGCAGAGTTTGGTTCATGAGGTTTAAGGCATGAAGCCCTCTCCATAACATAAAAGTGCAAGGTGAAGCAGCAAGTGTACTAGTTGCAGCAAGTTATCCAGAAGATCTAGCTAAGAGTATGAATGAAAGTGGCTACAAGAAACAACAGATTTTCAATGTAGACCAAACAGCCTTACATTGGAAGAAGATGCCATCTAGGACTTTCACAGCTAGAGAGGAGAAGTCAACGACTGGCTTCAAAGCTTAGTGGACAGGCTGACTCTTTTGTTAGGGGCTAACACAACTGGTGACTTTAAGTTGAAGCCAATGCTCATTTACCATTCTGAAAATCCTAGTGTCCTTAAGAATTATGCTAAATCTACTCTGCCTGTGCTCTACAAATGAAACAAGACAGTCTAGATGACAGTATATCTGTTCACAACATGGTTTACTGAATATTTTAAACCCACTGTTGAGACCTACTACCAGAAGAAAAAAAAAGATTCCTTTCAAACTATTACTGCTTATTGACAATGAACCTGGTCACCCAAGAGCTCTGATGGATATGTACTGTGAAATCAAATGCTGTTTTCATGCTTGCTAATGCAACATCCATTCTGCAGCTGATGGATCAAGGAGTAATTTTGACGTTCAAGTCTTATTTCTGCTTAAGAATTACATTTCATAAGGCTATACCTGCCACAGATAGTGCTAGTACTCTTATAAGCCAAGGCAAAGTAACTAAAACCTCTAGAATGGATTCACCATTCCAGGTGCCATTCAGAACATGTGTGATTCATGGGAAGAGGACAAAATATAAACATTAACAGGAGTTTGGAAGAAGTTGATTTCAACCCTTATGGATGACTTTGAGGGGTTCAAGACTTCAGGAGAGGAAGTAACTACAGATACAGTGGAAATAGCAAGAGAACTAGAATTAGAAGTGGAGCTCCAAGATGTGATTGAATTGCTAGAATCTCATGAAAAAACTTGAATGAATGAGGAGTTGCTTCTTATGGATGAGGAAAGAGAGTAGTTTCTTGAGATAGAATCTACTCCTGGTGAAGAGGCTATGAACATTGTTGAAATGACAACAAAAGATTTAGAATATTACAGAAACTTCGTTGATAAAGCAGCAGCAGGGTTTGAGAGGATTGACTCCAATTTTGAAAGAAGTTCTACTGTGGGTAAAATGCTGTCAGACAGCATTGCATGCTACAGAGAAATTGTTTGTGAAAGGAAAACTCAGTCAATGTGGCAGACTTCATTGCTGTCTTATTTTAAGAAATCGCCACAGCCACCCCCAGCCTTCAGCGACCACCACTGTGATCAGTCAGCGGCCATCAACATCGAGGGAAGACCCTCCACCAGAAAAAGGATTATGGCGTGCTGAAGGCTCAGATGATGGTTAGCATTTTTAGCATAAAGAAATTTTTTATTAAGGTATATACATTATTCTTTTAGACATAATACTATTTCACACTTAGTAGACTACAGTGTAGTGCAAACATAACTTTCATATGCACTGGGAAACCAAAATATTCATATGACTTGCTTTATTGTATTTTTGGATTTACTCTGGTGTTCTGTAAGCTAATATGCAGTATCTCCAAGGTACTCTTGTAAGCTACAAAAGAATTCAGGAGTTAATTTTTTTAAAAAAAAGAAATCATCGTGTCATCTACTATAAACATTCTGTTTAAATTGCATTAGTGGCTTTCCATTGCTCTTCCTATAAAAGACCAAAATCTACAACAGGACCTAGAAGTCCATACGTGGTCTGGCTTCAAAATTCCTCTCCAGCCATAAACTTGGCACAATCACACTTCATCTTGATGTCTGTGCTTCAGCAACAATGGCCTCTGTCAGGGCCTGAAATGCCCTCCTCCACTACCTCCTTGCTGTGATTTAACGATGATCTTACTTCAGAGGTTATCTCAAGGTCACTTTCCGAGAAAAGCCGTCCTGGGTCTCCCTGAGCAGGTCCGTTACCTCCATTTCTATATTACCATTTACCTCTCCTTCATAAATTAAGGGCTACTTTCCACTAGACTGAAACTCCAAAATGGTAAGGATCATTCCTTTTTTTCACACAATTGACTTAGCACCACCATGTAAGAAGCACTCAGTAAACATCTGTGAAATCAGTGTGAATGAAGACTTGAACTAAAACATGGAAGATCATATAGTCTTGAGGTGGAGACAGACATCCTGAGCATAACACAGAGTCAGAAACCATAAAGAAAAAAACTGATCAATTTGACTAACAAAAAAAAAGAAAATCTCTATCAAAAACATTTTGAACAAACTTAAAAGTCAAATTTAAAACTGGAGAAAATATTTGCAATACCACTGATTAAAAGTTGATAGCCTTAAAAAACAAAAAGCTTTTTACAAATCAATAACCCCCTCCCAAAATGTGCAAAGGACACAGAGAAGCAGTCTCAGAATAATAGTTTCTAAACATAAAAAATTCAGTATCAAAAGAAAAAATTTTTTTAATTTTATGCAAAAATGATTTTTTATCTACCAAATTGGCAATTTTTTAAAATTACAATTTTCACCATTAGAAGATATGAAAACCAAATTTCATATATTCTAAGTGAGAACAGAAAATTTGTAGAACTTCCCTGGAGGTCAGTTTTGTAATAGGTACAAAAGTGAATATAGCCTTTGATGTAGCAATTCCCCTACTAAGGACTTAGCCCAAGGTGGGGGGGAAATCACTAGAGAATTATTTATAAATAATGAAAGACTACAATAATGAGATACCACTACACATCTATTAGAATGGCCAAAATCCAGAACACTGACAATACTGAATGCTGTGAGAATGTGGGGCAACAAAAACTCTCATTCACTGCTGGCGGAAATGTAAAATGGTACAGTCACTTTAGAAACAGTTTGGTGGTTTCTTACAAAACTAAACAGCCCTTAACATATGACTGTGCAATCACGCTCCTTGGTATTTATTCAAAAGAGCTGGGAACATGTGTCTACACAAAAACCTGCACACAGATGTTTATGGCAGCTTTATTCATGATTGCCCAAACTTGGAAGCAACCAAGATGTCCTTCAATAGGTGAATGGATAAATTGTGACACATCCAGACAATGGAATATTATTTAGTGCTAAAAACAAATGAGCTAGCAAGCCATGAAAAGTCATGGAGGAATCTTAAATGCATATTACAACATGAAAGAAACCAGTATAAGAAAACCACATGCTGAATAATCCCAACTGTATGACATGCTGGAAAAGGCACAACTATGGAGACAAAAAGATCAATGGTTGGGGAAGGGGGCAGATGAACAGGAGAGGCACAGAGGATTTTTAGGGTAGTGATATTATAATGATGGATATACGTCATTATACATTTGTGCAAACACACTGCATGTACAACACCAAGAGTGATGTTGATAATGGAGAAGGCTGAGTACATGTGAGCGCAGGGGCTATATGAGAAATCTCTGTACTTTCCTCTCAATTCTATTGTAGCTAAAAACTGCTCTAAAATAATTGTCTTAAAAAATGAAAAACTGAAAACAATAGAAGAAACAAATTTTAGGACATAAAATGCCAATGAAATCATGTAATAGAAGAATATTCAATGACATGGGAAAATATTACTAATGTAATAAGTAAAAAAGGTGGGTTTTAAACAAAGTCCTACTATATAGCACAGGGAATTATATTCAATATCCTGTGAAAAACATAATGGAAAAGAATGTGAAAAGAATGTGTATATATATAACTGAATCACTTTGCTATCCAGTAAAATTAACACAACATTGTAAATCAACTATACTTCAGTAAAATAGTTTTGTTTGAAAAAGGTGGCTTTAAAACCAATGTAATTTTGGTTTCCTTATGTAAAACATGTATATAGGGAAAAAGAAAGAAGATTGGGAAGATATACTAAAATGTCAACATCAGTTATCGTTAGGTGGAGAATTATGGTGACTTTCATTTTGTTTTATTTTACATTTTCCACAGTGAACATTTCTGCTCTGTAATCAGTGAAAAATTAATAACGAAAATTAATAATAACACTATTATAAAATATGCTTACCACGTGCCAACTACTATTCTAAGCACTTTATATATATTACCTCATTTATCTTATGAGGAAGGTAGTAATCCTATGAAGTAGGCACCATTCTTATCCCCATTTTACAGAAGAATAAATGTAATTTAAATGAGACAATTCTTCATTTGCTAATTGTCTTAAACCTGATTAAGAAAACTAACATTTTCCAAACAGCAACCACTTGAAAACAATAAAGGCACTACATCTATATTAAAATCAGAGCCTCCAAGCTCAGACTTGGGCCATGGGCTCAGATTCAGGGAGAGAGAAGAGAGAGAAGAAAGAGGCTATAATCAGCCGCAGTGAGAACACAGATAAATTAGGGATTTTGTGCCACACTTGCTAGTTTCCCAACGTAAGCAGAGTTCTGAATTCAGCTGTAGAACTTTACACTGAACCCTATATCCTTTCTGAACTGTAAAGAAAATCTCCCTTTCCATGGGATTACATGAACCTACTTTTTGAAACCAGTGTCTCATTTCATAGCGTTCCTCATGAAAAAGAACTCCACACACTGCAACCACTCGAGCATGATTAATTCACCAAAGCCCTTTCCATCACAAGTCAACGTTACACATACCCTCTCTTTTTCCTGACTCTGACTACATGCTGGCATATCCTCTGTGTAAGATGGAAGATTCTCAGCTTTCTGGACATTTAGTCATTGCAAGCTATGTTCCAGCTGATAAACCTGCCAGGTTGAACACACTGTGCCTTTGAAGGCTAACATCTGCCATGGTGGTAATAACAAAAGATGACGCTCACCCAGCAAAGAATCATTTGGAAATATATCTGATGGACAAAAATACCAGAAGCTACTCAGCTTAGCTGAGGCAGGCATGAAAAAAACTGGTAAGCAATTATTTACTATACCAAATGTATAAAGTGATGCATACTTACCTTTCAATGGGCACCTACTCTACACCAGGCACAGTATTAGGCTCTTAATATATTATCTCACTAGGGTCTCACAACAACCTTGGGAGGTATGAATCAACCCTACTTTTATAATTATGGAACTCAAAAGTCAGAGATTAAATAACTGGTCACAAAACTAATAAGCAGGAGAGCTGGGATTCAAATCCACATCCACCTAATTCCAAATCCAATGCTCTTTTCACTGCACCATATTGCCACCCTCCATCTAGCAGTTCTCAGTGGACCTCCCACCTGAGGGAGCCAGTAAGATCTACCTTCAGTCTGCCACTGGCTTAAGGTATTTGCCTCAACAGCACATATATTAGTCTATCAGTCACATCTGACTCGTCCATCCCTGAGAAATATCTAGGGATGTGTGGGAGTCCCATATGAGTGTAAGAGGGTCAATTCCTTCACCGTCATCCCAGATATAGTAAACATCTGGAAGGCTAAGAAATGTATATGAAAATATTTATATCAAGCTATCATGAACATTACTAAAGCTAATGCTGGGCTAATGTGAGTTATCCATACCTAGAGTTCAGCTGATTACTTCTCACGGGGTTATGCAGTAAGTGGGTCCCTCTGCCCCAACCGTCAAGAGTCATGGAACAAACAGGCCATGCTACTGTGCTTAGGGAGCCCTGGCAGAGTTAGGATGCAAACAACCGAGGCATCCTAAAGCTTTTCTTCGTAGAACTTTCCCTTCACGTTGAAGCATGACTTCAAAAATGTAACCACCTGGTATCACAGTACAAAGAATATACGAAGCAGGAAAAGGGAGGAAACTGTTTGAGCACTCCAGCCTATGACTAAGAAAATGACAAAAAAAACCCCACACTTTTTAAAAATAATTTTCTTGGTCTTCGGGAAACATCTCTTTCAGTCTTCCCGGAAGGAACAGTGTGGGGAAGGTTAATATCTAACAACTGTACTGACCCAAGAGTTTACAATAAATATCCAAAATGTTTTCACTCTAATAAGAGGATTTGCCTAAATATGCTATTTAGTATCTGCAAGTGCTTCACAACCTGATGAGTCTTTATCACCCAACCAGTTAACATGCAAGGACAGTCTCACAAAAATGATTTCCAGGGCTTCCCAAACCGAATTTATTTACAAACCATTTGAAGATACTGCCGAATGCAGATTCTGAGTCAACAGGACCAGAACAGAGCCTAAGGTTCTGCAATTCTACCAAGCATCCAGGTGGTGCTGATGTGTAGGACCACTGTGAAGTAACACACGCCTCAGCCACAGTTTCTTCACTGAGATCCCCATATGCCTGTGCTTCCCACCACTGCCCCAGGGAACTGAGCTTTACAGAAATTTATTGTGGGTTCATTTTCTTTATAACCTAAAAACATATATTTTACTTATCCAACATCAAGCCTTCTCTTTTCAGGAAATAATTAACAGGTATTTCGAGAAAATTAGTTTTCTTAAGTCAGTTTTTCTCAATACGGAGTATAGAGACATCTTCTTGGTGGGTCCTCAAGAATAATTTTCCATAAAAGAGGTCCATGCAATGTCTTCTTCATCAGAGCTTTACCCTACTCAGCAGCACAGCCAAAATCCAGCTGCAGAAAAAGGACTGCCATCTGGGAATAGACAAAGGTTGGGAGGAAGGGTAATTCTGAAAGTCAGAGATTGACTTCCATCCCTACAAACCTCTGAAATGGATTACTGAATAAGTGATCTGTGAGAAATGAGGGGCAATGAAACGAGGCATTCACTAGAAAACAGGATGGTTTTGCTAAGAATAAATTACACCAAACACTTTAATTTTTGACAGGCTTTCTAAGAATGGAGGCTATGACAGTGCTTTAGACAGACCATCTAGATTTCAGCAAGGTATTTCAGTCTCTTAAAACAGTTTGTGGCCTAGAAGAGGAAATGCAGCCTAAATAATAATGCACTGCATAGATTCACAGGTGCTTAAACAGAACATGCAGACAATGGATTGATGGCACACTGGCAGCCCAGTAAGTGATCCCTTCACAGCTCCTTCCCTTCTCCCCTCCAATCCCTCCCAACTTCCAACCAAGTTAGAAACAATATCACAAGTGACATGTACTGAAACTGAAATTCTTACATGTACTTTAAATGTAGACAGAAGTAAAGTCACTAGTATAGAACTTTACAAAAGAAGGATTCAATTTCACTATACTTTGAAGCAACCACCCTTGATAAAGCCCCAGTACTTAAAATTTAATGGCATTTTCCCTGTACGAGTTATTTATGTCAACGGTTTGCAAAGGCAATTTCAGTGATCACGAGTAAAGAGAGGTTGGAAATAGAAAATGGAGGTAAAGTGGATGCCACAGAAGCAGTAGAGATTTTTCCAAGTAAAAGTTGGGAAAGATAATGGAAAATGGGCAACAGCAAATACTGTATTTCCAAAGTGTAAGTGGGGGGTGGAGCGTGAAAGAGCAGATATCTGCAGTTCCACCTTAACTATCCACATTATTTTGCATCTACAGGACAACAAAGGGTCTCAGGAGGTAGCACTCAGGAGTTTTTATTCTGAATCATCAATCAGAAAAGGACCAGCTTTGTGAAACGCACCAAAAACTTCCTTCTTGCTATGCTTATACTTTTCAGTAAATCAAAGTTATGCACACACCACTAAACTACAAGAAAGGAGAACCTTCCATCAAACAACTTATGATAGAAAGAAATTAACTATTTAAAATGTCTAGCAGACAGACCTTCAAGATGGTGGATGAGGAAGACGTGGAGATCACCTTCCTCTCCACAAATACATCAGGAATATATCTACACGTGGAACATCTCCTACTGAACACCTACTGAACGCTGGCAGAAGACCTCAGACCTCCCAAAAGGCAAGAAACTCCCCACATATCTGGGTAGGGCAAAAGAAAGAAGAAAAAAACAGAGAAAAAAGAATAGGGATGGGACCTGCACCAGTGGGACGGAGCCGTGAAGGAGGAAATGTTTCCACACACTAGGCAGCCCTTTCACGGGCAGAGACTGCGGGTGGCGGAGAGGCGGAAGCTTCAGAGCCATGGAAGAGAGCTCAGCCACAGGGGTGCAGAGGGCAAAGCGGAGAGATTCCCACACAGAGGATCGGTGCCGACCAGCACTCACCAACCCGAGAGGCTTGTCTGCTCACCCGCCGGGGCAGGAGGGGCTGGGAGCTGAGGATCTGGCTTTGGTTGGAGCGCAGGGAGAGGACTGGGGTTGGCGGCGTGAAAACAGCCTGAAGGGGGCTAGTGTGCCACGGCTAGCCAGGAGGGAGTCCGGGGAATAGTCTGGAGCTGCCGAAGAGGCAACAGACTTTTTCTTCCCTCTTTGTTTCCTGGTGCGCAGGGAGAGGGGATTTAGAGCACCGCTTAAAGGAGCTCCAGAGATGGGAGCGAGCCATGGCTATCACCGCGGACCCCAGAGACGGGCATGAGACACTAAGGCTGCTGCTGCCGCCACCAAGAGGCCTCTGTGCGAGCACAGGTCACTCTCCACACCTCCCCTCCCGGAAGCCTGTGCAGCCCACCACTGCCAGGGTCCCGAGATCCAGGGACAACTTCCCAGGTGAACACACGGGGCGCCTCAGGCTGGTGCAACATCACGCTGGCCTCTGCCGCCTGAAGGATCACCCCGCATTCCGTACACATCTCTCCTCCCCGCCTGAGTGAGCCAGAGCCCCCTCATCAGCTGATCCTTTAACCTGGTCCTGTCTGAGCGAAGAACAGATGCCCTCAGGCGAACTACACGCAGAGGCAGGGCCAAATCCAAAGCTGAACCCCGGGAGCTGTGCAAACAAAAGAGAAAGGGAAATTTCTCCCAGCAGCCTCAGAAGTAGCGAATTAAATCTCCACAATCAACTTGATGTACCCTGCATCTGTGGAATACCTGAAGAGACAAAGAATCAACCCAAAATTGAGACGGTGAAGGTTGGGAGCAACTGTAGACTTGGGGTTTGTTTCTGCATCTAATTTGTTTCTGGTTTTATGTTTATCTTAGTTTAGTATATAGAGTTTATTATCATTGGTAGATTTATTATGGATTTGGTTGCTTTCTTCCTTTATATATATATATATATATATATATATATATATATATATATTTTTTTATATATATATAAATAATTTTCCTTTTGTTAGTGTGTATGTGTATGCTTATTTGTGTGATTTTATCTCTACAGCTTTGCTTTTACCATTTGTCCTAGGGTTCAATCTGTCTGTTTTTGTTTTTTTATTAGTATAGATTTTAGCACTTGTTATCATTGGTGGATTTGTTTTTTGGTTTGGTTGCTCTCTTCTTTCTTTCTTTCTTTCTTTTTCTTTATTTTGTACTTTTAATTTTTTAATTTTTAATAATTTTTAATAACTGTTTTATTTTAATTTATATTATTTTTCTTTCTTTCTTCTTTTCTCCCTTTTCTTCTGAGCCGTGTGACTGACAGGATGTTGGTGCTCTGGCCAGGGGTCAGGCCTGTGCCTCGGAGGTGGGAGAGCCAAGTTCAGGACACTGGTCCACCAGAGACCTCCAGGCTCCACGTAATATCAAACAGCGAAAGCAATCCCAGAGATCTTCATCTCAATGCTAAGACCCAGCACCACTCAACAACCAGCAAGCTACAGTGCCCAACACCCTATGCCAAACAACTAGCAAGAGAGGAACACTACCACACCCATTACCAGAGAGGCTGCCTAAAATCATAATAAGGTCACAGACACCCCAAAACACACCACTGGACGTGGTCCTGCCCACCAGAAACACAACATCCAGCCTCATGCACCAGAACACAGGCACCAGTCCCCTCCACCAGGAAGCATACACAACCCACTGAACCAACCTTAGGCATGGGGGGCAGACACCGAAAACAAGAGGAACTGCAGACCTGCAGCCTGCGAAAAGGAGACCCCCAAACACAGTAAGTTAAGCAAAATGAGAAGACAGAGAAACACACAGCAGATGAAGGAGCAAGCTAAAAACCCACCAGACAAAACAAATGAAAAGGAAATAGGCAATATACCTGAAAAAGGATTCAGAGTATTGATAGTAAAGATGATCCAAAATCTCTGAAATAGAATGGAGAAAATACAAGAAATATTTAATAAGCACCTAGAAGAACTAAAAGGCAAACAAACAATGATGAACAACACAATAACTGAAGTTAAAAATACCCTAGAAGGAATCAATAGCCGAATAAATGAGGCAAAAGAATGGATAAGTGACCTGGAAGACAAAATAGTAGAAATAACTGCAACAGAGCACAAAAAAGAAAAAAGAATGAAAAGAATTGAGGACAGTCTCAGAGACCTCTGAGACAACATTAAACACATCAACATTCGAAGTATAAGGGTCCCAGAAGAAAAAGAGAAAAAGAAAGGACTCAAAATATTTGAAGAGATTATAGTTGAAAACTTCCCTAATATCGGTAAGGAAATAGTCAATCAAGGCCAGGAAGAGCAGAGAGTCCCATACAGGAAAAATCCAAGCAGAAACACGCCAAGACACATATTAATCAAACTATCAAAAATTAAATGCAAAGAAAAAATACTAAAAGCATCAAAGGAAAAACAACAAATAACACACAAGGGAATGCCCATAAGGTTAACAACTGATCTTTCAGCAGAAACTCTGCAAACCAGAAGGGAGTGGCAGGACATATTTAAAGTGATGAACGGGAAAACCCTGCAACCAGACTACTCTACCCAGCAAGGATCTCATTCAGATTTGATGGAGAAATTAAAATCTCTAGAGACAAGCAAAAGCTAAGAGAATTCAGCACCACCAAACCAGCTTTACAACAAATGATAAAGGAACTGCTCTAGGCAGGAAACACAAGAGAAAGAAAAGACCTACAGTAACAAACTCAAAACAATTAAGAAAATGGTAATAGGAACATACATATTCATAATTACCTTAAATGTCTATGTATTAAATGTTCCAACCAAAAGACATAGACTGGCTGAATGAATACAAAAACAAGACCCATATATATGCTGTCTACAAGTGACCCATTTCAGACCTAGGGACACATACAGACTGAAAGTGAGGGGATGGAAAAAGATATTCCATGCAAATGGAAATCAAAAGAAAGCTGGAGTAGCAATTCTCATATCAGACAAAATAGACTTTAAAATAAAGGCTATTACAAGAGACAAGGAAGGACACTACATAATGATCAAGGGATCAATCCAAGAAGGAGATATAACAATTGTAAATATTTATGCACGCAACATAGGAGCACCTCAATACATAGGGGAAATACTAACAGCCATAAAAGGGGAAATTGACAGTAACACAATCATAGTAGGGGACTTTAACACTCTATTTTCACCAATGGGCAGATCATCCAAAATGAAAATAAATAAGGAAACACAAGCTTTAAATGATACATTTAACAAGATGGACTTAATTGATATATATAGGACATTCCATCCAAAAAAAAACAGAATATACATTCTTCTCAAGTGCTCATGGAACATTCTCCAGGAGAGATCATATCTTGGGTCACAAATCAAGCCTTGGTAAATTTAAGAAAATTGAAATCGTATCAAGTATCTCTTCCGACCACAATGCTATGAGATTAGATATCAATTACAGCAAAAAGACTGTAAAAAGTACAAACATATGGACGCTAAACAACACACTACTTAATAACCAAGAGATCACTGAAGAAATCAAAGAGGAAATTAAAAAATACCTAGAAACAAAGGACAATGAAAACACGACGACCCAAAACCTATGGGATGCAGCAAAAGCAGTCCTAAGAGGGAAGTTTATAGCAATACAATCCTACCTTAAGAAACAGGAAACATCTCGAATAAACAACCTAACCTTGCACCTAAAGCAATTAGAGAAAGAAGAACAAAAAACCCCAAAGGTTAGCAGAAGGAAAGAAATCATAAAGATCAGATCAGAAATAAATGAAAAAGAAATGAAGGAAACGATAGCAAAGATCAACAAAACTAAAAGCTGGTTCTTTGAGAAGATAAATAAAATTGATAAACCATTAGCCAGACTCATCAAGAAAAAAAGGGAGAAGACTCAAATCAATAGAATTAGAAATGAAAAAGGAGAAGTAACAACTGACACTGCAGAAATACAAAAGATCATGAGAGATTACTACAAGCAACTCTGTGCCAATAAAATGGACAACCTGGAAGAAATGGAGAAATTATTAGAAATGCACAACCTGCCAAGATGAAATCAGGAAGAAACAGAAAATATGAACAGACCAATCACAAGCACTGAAATTGAAACTGTGATTAAAAATTTTCCAACAAACAAAAGCCCAGGACCAGATGTCTTCACAGGCGAATTCTATCAAACATTTAGAGAAGAGCTAACACCTATCCTTCTCAAATTCTTCCAAAATATAGCAGAGGGAGGAACACACCCAAACTCATTCCTGAGGCCACCATCACCCTGATACCAAAACCAGACAAAGATGCCACAAAGAAAGAAATCTACAGGCAATATCGCTGATTAACATAGATGCAAAAATCCTCAACAAAATACTAGCAAACACAATCCTACAGCGCATTAAAAGAATCATACACCATGATCAAGTGGGGTTTATCCCAGGAATGCGAGGAATCTTCAGTATACGCAAATCAATCAATGTGATACACCATATTAACAAATTGAAAGAGAAAAACCATATGACCATCTCAGTAGATACAGATAAAGCTTTTGACAAAATTCAACACCCATTTATGATAAAAATCTTCCAGAAAGTAGGCATAGAGTGAACTTGCCTAAACATAATAAAGGCCATATATGACAAACCTACAGCCAACATCGTCCTCAATGGTGAAAAACTGAAACCATTTCCACTAAGATCAGGAACAAGACAAGGCTGCCCACTCTCACCACTATTATTCAACATAGTTTTGGAAGTTTTAGACACAGCAATCAGAGAAGAAAAAGAAATAAAAGGAATGCAAATGGGAAAAGAAGAAGTAAAGCTGTCACTGTTTGCAGATGACATGATACTCTACATAGAGAATCCTAAAGATGCTACCAGAAAACTACTAGAGCTAATCAACGAATTTGGTAAAGTAGCAGGATAAAATACTAATGCACAGAAATCTCTAGCCTTCCTATACATTAATGATGAAAAATCTGAAAGTGAAATTAAGGAAACACTCCCATGTACCAATGCAACAAAAAGAATAAAATATCTAGGAATAACCCTACCTAAGGAGACAAAAGACCTGTATGCAGAAAATTATAAGACACTGATGAAAGAAATTAAAGATGATACAAATATATGGAGAGATATACCATGTTCTTGGATTGGAAGAATCAACATTGTGAAAATGGCTATACTACCCAAAGCAATCTACAGATTCCATGCAATCCCTATCCAACTACCTCGGCACTTTTCACAGAACTAGAACAAAAAATTTCACAATTTGTATGTAAACACAAAAGACCCCGAATAGCCACAGCAATCTTGAGAACGAAATATGGAGCTGGAGGAATCAGGCTCCTGGACTTCAGACTATACTACAAAGCTACAGTCATCAAGACACTATGGTACTGGCACAAAAACAGAAATATAGATCAATGGAACAGAACAGAAAGCCCAGAGATAAACCCAAGCACACATGGTCACCTTATCTTTGATAAAGGAGACAAGAATATACAGTGGAGAAAAGACAGCCTCTTCAATAAGTGGTGCTGGGAAAACTGGACAGCTACATGGAAAAGAATGAAATTAGAAGACTCCCTAACACCATACACAAAAATAAGCTCAAAATGGATTAAAGACCTAAATGTAAGGCAAGACACTATCAAACTCTTAGAGGAAAACATAGGCAGAACACTCTATGACATAAATCACAACAAGATCCTTTTTGACCCACCTCCTAGAGAAATGGAAATAAAAACAAAAATAAACAAATGAGACCTAATGAAACGTCAAAACTTTTGCACAGCAAAGGAAACCATAAACAAGACCAAAAGACAACCCTCAGAATGGGAGAAAATATTTGCAAATGAAGGAACTGACAAAGGATTAATCTCCAATATTTACAAGCAGCTCATACAGCTCAATATCCAAAAAACAAACAACCCAATCCAAAAATGGGCAGAAGACCTAAATAGACATTTATCCAAAGAAGATATACAGATTGCCAACAAACACATGAAAGAATGCTCAACATCATTAATCATTAGAGAGATGCAAGTCAAAACTACAATGAGATATCATCTCATAGCAGTCAGAATGGCCATCATCAAAAAATCTAGAAACAATAAATGTTGGAGAAGGTGTGGAGAAAAGGGAACCCTCATGCACTGTTGATGTGAATGTAAATTGATACGGCCACTATGGAGAACAGTATGGAGATTCCTTAAAAATCTAAACATAGAACTAGCATACGACCCAGCAATCCCACTCTTGGGCATATACCCTGAGAGAACCATAATTCAAAAAGAGTCATGTGCCACAATGTTCACTGCAGCTCTATTTACAATAGCCAGGACATGGAAGCAACCTAAGTGTCCATCGACAGATGAATGGATATAGATATGGTACATATATACAATGGAATATCACTCAGCCATAAAAAGGAACGAAATTGAGTTATTTGTAGTGAGGTGCATGGACCTAGATTCTCTCAGAGTGAAGTAAGAAAGAGAAAAACAAATACCATATGCTAACACATATATATGGAATCTAAGGGATAAAATGGTCATGAAGGACCTAGGGGCAAGACAGGGATAAAGACACTGACCTACTAGAGAATGGACTTGAGGATATGGGGAAGGGGAAGCTGTGACAAAGTGAGAGAGTGGCATGGGCATATATGCCATACCAAACATAAAATAGATAGCTAGTGGGAAGCAGCCTCATAACATAGGGAGATAAGCTCGGTGCTTTGTGACCACCTAGAGGGGTGTGATAGGGAGGGAGATGCAAGGGGGAAGAGATACGGGAATGTATGTATATGTATAACTGATTCACTTTGTTATAAAGCAGAAACTAACACACCATTGTAAAGCAATTATACTCCAATAAAGATGTTAAAAAATTAAAATTAAAAAAGATAATAAAGGAAATCGTGTGTGTATGTGGGGCGGGAGGGAGTGTAATAAGTGCACTCCATACTCATAACTTTTCAGTAAATCTAAAACCGTTTTTTTTAGGCCAATTAAAAAATAAAGTGAGGCAGGAGCTCTTGTGATGACCTCATGTGTCAGAGAGCCCCTCTTCTTGAGCACCAGACATCTTAACGGGGCAGTGAGTGGCTCTGGTTCTCACGAAAAGGGTCCTCATGTGGCCATTCCTAGTGAGCTCAGGGGCAGGCCCCTCCGTGACCGCAAAACCCAACTCTGTCCCGGTGGTTCCAGCAACCTAATTATGCTCCCAGAAGACCATGGGCCTGTTAAGGTCTTCCAGACACTGGTGCTGATGATGGAAATAGAGGGGACACAAGTGACAGGTGGGTCTCACAGAGGAGGGCAGAGTCCCTTCTGGAGGTGTTGCACAGACCCCCTCAGGGTGCAGGAGCCACCTGGGGGAGGGCCTGTAGGTTGAGCAGGTTGACACCTGGGCCCAAGCCTGGCTCCTTCACTACAGGCTGTGCGCCCTCAGCAGTCTCCCCGTCTATGACACTGACCCTTCTCTGCTGTTGGAAAGATCTAGTAAGACAACAAAAGTCAAGTGGTTCGCACCCAGAGGGTGCAGGTCTGCCACGTACCCACTCTCTACGACTGGTTCCTGAAGACAGCCGAGGACAGGGACGCTGCTCTGCTCAACATGTGCTCTATGGTCAGTTTTCTGGGCAGATGGAACAGGGTGCCTGCTTCCCGGGGCTGCTGCGTCCCGCCAGGTCTTTGTCCTGCTTCTTACTCAGCAGTGCGTTCCATGCACCCTGCCTCATCTAGGACTGGGGCAACCTTGTTCTCTCCACAACACTGTACCCATTTCACAGGCAAGGGAACTGAGGGCCAGATCACCTTTCAGGCGGGCTCTTTTTTTTGCAAGTGTTCGAATCTGACTTGCCCACGGCAGTGTGCGGAACCCTGGTTTTGAGTCTAGGTCTCTCCGGCCCTTTGGCCCAGTAGATAAAATCCGCGGCTCCTACCAAAAAAAAAAAAACAACACTTTGTGGTTAAGGTTTCTATCTATGCAAGCAGATTATAACACAAGCAATTTTCATAAGTGTTGCTTCTACAGACATTTTCCCAGAAAAACCTACAAGAAATGGTAAGCAAAGTATATTTACCAAACGACCTACCTTGTTTCAGGCAATGCTATAATATCCTAGGTTGAACTGGCCCATGGACCATTTCTCACGAGGTGTGTGAACCACCAGGTAAAGGCAAGAGAGGGCATGATTCAGCGGTTCGAGGGGACAGTCATTTGTCAGGGTCTAGTTGACAGGCTTCACTGATGAGCAAAGGACCTTAAAGGAAAGGAGTCAATGTAACCTGCTGGGCTACACTGACCTCAGAGGCTTGCCCAATTCTTGGGTTTTCAACCGTCAGAGAAGATTTGTTTCTTTGTCAGTTCTATTTGAGATGTGCAGTACTCTGACCCTGGCTCCCTGCTTACCTTTCTGAGCTGTATCTCCATCTGTATTCTCAGGCTGGAATCTGACACTAGTCTGATTAACTCATCTACTGGCTAGTGCCCTGGCCATGCAGAGGTAGACGGACCGGCTTAGATCCTAATTCTTGCTTAGCAGTCTCCATCCACACTTCATTTCCTGGTCCTGATAATCAGTTTTATTACAAATACAGTCAATATAACGATGCTAAAGGAACCTTATTTACACCTAAGAAGATTAACGACTAAAAAGAATTTCTAGTGGAATCAATAAAGATTTTAAATCTTTCATGCCTTATTGCTTGCACGTAAGCAAGACAGTGCTAAACATTCAAACTTCCAATTAGGATAAAATCTAAGTATTTGTCTTTTTGCCCAGTAAAAAGTCCATAGTCCTGGGGCTTCCCTGGTGGTGCAGTGGTTGAGAGTCCGCCTGCCGATGCAGGGGACACGGGTTCGTGCCCCGGTCTGGGAGGATCCCACGTGCCGCGGAGCGGCTGGGTTCGTGAGCCATGGCCACTGAGCCTGCACGTCCGGAACCTGTGCTCCACAACGGGAGAGGCCACAACAGTGAGAGGTCAGCGTACCGCAGAAAAAAAAAAAAGTCCATAGTCTGCAAGGGCAACTAGGAAATTCAATAAAATCCAAATGTTCTTCTCATCTCCATCACAGCAAGCCAGGTAAACAGCTCTATCTGCTAAATAAGTTAAGAAAGAGCCAAAGAAATGCAATACCATAGGGACCAGAAAACTAAGTCTCACCGTGAAAACAACCAAGTGACACACCCACTTCATTTTATTAGGAAGAAACACAATAACTCTTATAGCCAAAGACAGGGGCAGGAATTTAAGTGAAAAGAAACAGTAACTAGGTGCTATTTTTCACAAACATTTATATGAGATCTTAAAAGATCAAAAAATTTCAAGCTATTGTTAAAAAGTGACAGACTATAGAAAACACAACTATCTTGAATCATCCCACTCTAGGAAGTGGAAAGACTAATATTTGTAGACACCACATAGCAGAAGTTGGCTTCTATTTGTTGCTCAAACTCAATTCCAGATGATGAATCAGAATATACAAATGCTTGAATTCAATATGCTTCTTTATATATGTGTACATTTTCCCCACTCTATATAAAGATTTACATCTCTGCAGTACTATATGGCTTCAAGTCATCTAACTATAATATCCAGTAATCTTGTTTAAATGGTAAACACGATTATAAATTTCTTTTAAACTAAGATGTGTAATAATTACTCCCTGATTTGGAAGAGAATAAATATGAATTGAAACTTACACTAAATCCTGAGGATATATAATTTAATACAGTCATGCATTCCTTTCATAAACTTCTGCAATCTGACTTCAGGATTCAAATCTTGACTGAAACTCTCCTCTCCACGGTCATCACTGACCTCCTCCATTTTATAAGCAATACTTCTCATTCTTGAATTTCTTTTCCTAGCATTTCTAACTGTTGACTATCACTCTTTCTTTTTTTTTTGTGGTATGCGGGCCTCTCACTGTTGTGGCCTCCCCCATTGTGGAGCACAGGCTCCGGACACGCAGGCTCAGCGGCCATGGCTCACGGGCCCAGCCGCTCCGCGGCATGTGGGATCCTCCCAGACCGGGGCACGAACCCATGTCCCCTGCATCGGCAGGCGTACTCTCAACAACTGCGCCACCAGGGAATCCCTATCACTCTTTCTTGACATTCTCTACTAATAAAATTAATTTGTATAATGGGACCCACAAAATGGAGACCACCCCAGTGGTCCAGACCACCTCACAAATCTAAACCTAAGACAGCCTGCACTTATGGGAAACATCTGTCAAAGTATCCTAACATACATCAATCACAGTCCTCCAACTTAGCTTTAACCAGCTTCCCTTACCCTAGAAAATAGGATCTGCTAGCCAGGAAGTCCCCAACCTCCTAGCCAATCACGCCTTCCTTCCCTGCTGCCTCTTCTAACTCTCTATGAAACTCCCTCTTGCCCCAAATCCCTCAGGAACAGTGCTCCACTGCTTGTGGGGCACTGAACTCCCCCAATCCATGGATTATTTCTCTTGAATAAAGGACATCAAGCTCATTACTAAACTGTATTATTTTTGTCATTGGGCATTTCCCTCCAGCTTTCATGACCAAACATCACCCTGAATCACTTCGTACCCTTCTCTTCCTATCTCAGTTAATTCAAATATTATTATTGGAATACCTCAGGCCCTCAGCTGCCTGGAAATCCTTCTAACTTTTCCCTACGCAGCGCTCTGGTCCACTTCCATGACAACTATTTCTTATTTTCTTCACTCTCCTCAAAATTTCCAGACAGCCTCTATCTGTCTCACTCACAGAAGACAATCTAACCTTCAACTTCAGAGAAAACAGAAATACAGCCCATTAGCAGAATAATCTTACTATTAAAAGAAGAAGCACTGAGTACAGAGAATGGTACCGGGAGTTATTTCATTGTTTCCTAAATCACCACTTCCACACATGACCCCTTTGAGAGGCACAGAGAAGTCCTTCCTGTCTTCTGCTTCCTTGTGGTTCCTTAAGTGTCTTTGCTCACTGGCCAGAGGCCTAGACTCCCTCTCACCTTCCTCGGCCGCCACCCCAGAGTCTCCACCATTCGATTCCACTGGATTCTCCTTCAGTGGAAGAGGGTTGGAGGCCAGAATGGCAGTGAAGGGGAGGATCTTTCCACTTCAGAGAATCAAGAAAAAGGAATTTCCAGATCCAGCCTGAGACTGATGTCTAAGTCTCTGGGACCCTCTCAACATACCCCTAGACCCTGAAACACCTCCAGATTTCCATCCCACCTTACCAACACTGTTCCCATTAACGTAGCTTGGTCAAGTCCCCAGAAGGGAGACGGCTGTGCACCAAGCCCCAGGAAGGCTGAGAGTAGTGGAGCCCAACAGGAGGAAAATCCCATCCTTTCTCATGGGCTCTTAGGTTTTACTACAGCTGCTTTCTAGGAATCAAGTTTAGATAAGCTAGAAGCTAACAACTGTTTTTGCAAGACATTAGAAAATGTATTTCACATGCAAATAATGGTTCTTCTCCAGAAACACCGTTTTGTTCAAATCCAGCTCAACAGTATGGATTACACGCAGTAATTCTACTGTACCTGAAAGAGTTTTGAAACCCAGTTAATTAAAGTTGTGGGTTAGCCAACAAAAGGCAGAAACGTAAGTTTATAACTCCCTTATAACCTGAAGGTACTGGCACTCTTTCAAGTTCTTCAATCAGTCATCAAATATGTATGAAGCCTCTGTCTCATGTCTGATTCTACACTAGGCTCTGGGCACACAATGGAGAATAAAACAGATACGTCCACTGCTTAAAGACTATTGAGGAGATGGATTAAAAAACAAGTAAACAAGTAAGTAGAGCATTACAAATGGTAACAGATGTTTGCATTACACGCTGCGACAATATTATACTCCCAGGCACTACCCAGTTGCCATCAGGCTCCTTAGCAGGATGAAGCAATGACCAAGAAAACACAGTAGAAAATTGCTCCAAATTGTTCGTCTAGACGATATCTGCATTTAACTCTGATTTGTAAAACAACAGTCTGGAGAGGTCTACAGGCTGATGACTCACTGGACCAAAGGGGACTCTTACACAGCTTAATATTCAAATTGATGCCCCACATACTACATGAGTGTTTAACCAAAGGCACCATTAACTTGAGCCATCAACAATATCCGACCCACACAAGTCTCAGAACACATTTACATGACAGTTGTCATTTTCACATAACCAATAAAGTCTCTTCAGTCAGTAACCTCAGCATCTCAGTCAAATGACCCAACCCCAAGTGGACAGAAGCCATGGAGTTGTTCACCAGGAAAGGTACCTCACAGATATCTCAGAGGGAGGTGGGAGGGTTCTTTTTTTAAAGATTTCTTAATTACAATGGCAGAAAATAAGCAACTCCTGATTTACCTTCCTTGGCGCATTGTCTCCTCAGTGACATTTTCATGGTCCTGGAAGCTCCACAAATGGTTCAATGGCTTATCAAAAAACTAGAGAAACATCTCCTAACTAACCCCATTTCATCTGAGATCTAAATCGAAGAAGGAGAGAGATAATCAGAATTTCATCCTAAGATATGTGTGCCCCCCAACCCCAGTCTGGGCTTTGCACACAGAGGGAAGCAAACTACTCCCTCATACTGCTTTCTAAAGCAGCTGGGAGCTACTCTCTTATGCCAATACTTTTCTTGTACTAATTCTACTTTAATGCCCACAAACCACATTTCCCAGCAGGCAGCGGGGCTGAGAGGTACTCTGATCCACAAAAATGAAGTCAATCATTGGATAAGTTCAGCCTAGAAGAACAATAAGCGGTAGGCTCTGTGGCATACAAAACTGCTGCCTTGGAAATTACTTGCAGTGTTTTCAGATCATCCAAGAATAAATTCTCACCCTTATAAAAAGATAACAAAGACAAGAGATCAGAAAATCCCTGCTTTAGACAACAGATCCACAAACAATAAAGACGACAGTAACACAGTACACAGCACTCATCCCTAAAGCTTAAAGGCCAAAAGGAGACTATAAAACCTAAAAGGTAAACCCAGAATAAGAACATCAAGAATAACGATAAATATGGCCTACGTCAAGAATGAACAGATTTCTCCTCAGGTAAGACTAAGTAGGGAAAAAATCAATATAGGTCCTATCAAAACATCTCACTTCATAAAAGGCACAAGTTATATATAAAATTTTCTCAGAGGACAGAATGCACTTCAGATCTATGGGCAAAGGAAGAACTGGATAATAAAATAACAACAGCAATAATAATAATAAAAAGCACAGACACTATGACTAACTACTTGGAAAGAAAATTCATAGGCCCCATAAAAATACAGGCGTACCTTGCTTTATGGCACTTAGCAGGTCTTGCGTTTTTAACACGTTGAAGGTTAGTGGCAACTCTGCATCAAGCAAGTCTATTGGAGCCATTTTTCCAACAGCATTTGCTCACTTTGTGTCTCTGTGTCACATTTTAGTAATTCTCACAATTTTTCAAACTTTTTCATTATTATTATATTTGTCACAGTGATCTGTGATCAGTGATCTTTGATATTACTATTAAAATTGTTTGGGGGAGCCATGAAATGCATCCATATAAGACGGTGAACTTAATCAATAAATGTGTGTGTGTTCTGACTGCTCCACTGACCAGTCATTCCTCTGTCTAACTCCCTCTCCTCAGGCCTCCCTCTTCCCTGAGACACAATAATATTGAAATTAGACCAGTTCACAATTAGACCAGTTATCAATCCTTCAATGGTCTCTAAGTGTTCAAGTGAACGTAAGAGCCGCGTGTCTCTAACTTTAAATCAAAAACTAGAAATGATTAAACTTAGTGAGGAAGGCAAGTCGAAAGCTGAGATAGGCCAAAAGCTAGGCTTCTTTTGCCAAACAGTCAGCCATGCTGTGAATGAATGTAAAGGAAAAGTTCCTGAAGGAGATTACAAGTGCTACTCCACTGAACACACAGACGATAAGAAAATGAAACAACCTTATTGCTGATATAGAGAAAGTTTTAGTGGCCTGGATAGAAGATCAAACCAGCCACAACATTCCCTTAAGCCAAAGCCTAATCCAGAGCAAGGCCCTAGCTCTCTTCAATACTATGAAGGCTAAGAGAGGTGAGGAACATGCATTAGAAGAGTTGAAGCTAGCAGAGTTTGGTTCATGAGGTTTAAGGCATGAAGCCCTCTCCATAACATAAAAGTGCAAGGTGAAGCAGCAAGTGTACTAGTTGCAGCAAGTTATCCAGAAGATCTAGCTAAGAGTATGAATGAAAGTGGCTACAAGAAACAACAGATTTTCAATGTAGACCAAACAGCCTTACATTGGAAGAAGATGCCATCTAGGACTTTCACAGCTAGAGAGGAGAAGTCAACGACTGGCTTCAAAGCTTAGTGGACAGGCTGACTCTTTTGTTAGGGGCTAACACAACTGGTGACTTTAAGTTGAAGCCAATGCTCATTTACCATTCTGAAAATCCTAGTGTCCTTAAGAATTATGCTAAATCTACTCTGCCTGTGCTCTACAAATGAAACAAGACAGTCTAGATGACAGTATATCTGTTCACAACATGGTTTACTGAATATTTTAAACCCACTGTTGAGACCTACTACCAGAAGAAAAAAAAAGATTCCTTTCAAACTATTACTGCTTATTGACAATGAACCTGGTCACCCAAGAGCTCTGATGGATATGTACTGTGAAATCAAATGCTGTTTTCATGCTTGCTAATGCAACATCCATTCTGCAGCTGATGGATCAAGGAGTAATTTTGACGTTCAAGTCTTATTTCTGCTTAAGAATTACATTTCATAAGGCTATACCTGCCACAGATAGTGCTAGTACTCTTATAAGCCAAGGCAAAGTAACTAAAACCTCTAGAATGGATTCACCATTCCAGGTGCCATTCAGAACATGTGTGATTCATGGGAAGAGGACAAAATATAAACATTAACAGGAGTTTGGAAGAAGTTGATTTCAACCCTTATGGATGACTTTGAGGGGTTCAAGACTTCAGGAGAGGAAGTAACTACAGATACAGTGGAAATAGCAAGAGAACTAGAATTAGAAGTGGAGCTCCAAGATGTGATTGAATTGCTAGAATCTCATGAAAAAACTTGAATGAATGAGGAGTTGCTTCTTATGGATGAGGAAAGAGAGTAGTTTCTTGAGATAGAATCTACTCCTGGTGAAGAGGCTATGAACATTGTTGAAATGACAACAAAAGATTTAGAATATTACAGAAACTTCGTTGATAAAGCAGCAGCAGGGTTTGAGAGGATTGACTCCAATTTTGAAAGAAGTTCTACTGTGGGTAAAATGCTGTCAGACAGCATTGCATGCTACAGAGAAATTGTTTGTGAAAGGAAAACTCAGTCAATGTGGCAGACTTCATTGCTGTCTTATTTTAAGAAATCGCCACAGCCACCCCCAGCCTTCAGCGACCACCACTGTGATCAGTCAGCGGCCATCAACATCGAGGGAAGACCCTCCACCAGAAAAAGGATTATGGCGTGCTGAAGGCTCAGATGATGGTTAGCATTTTTAGCATAAAGAAATTTTTTATTAAGGTATATACATTATTCTTTTAGACATAATACTATTTCACACTTAGTAGACTACAGTGTAGTGCAAACATAACTTTCATATGCACTGGGAAACCAAAATATTCATATGACTTGCTTTATTGTATTTTTGGATTTACTCTGGTGTTCTGTAAGCTAATATGCAGTATCTCCAAGGTACTCTTGTAAGCTACAAAAGAATTCAGGAGTTAATTTTTTTAAAAAAAAGAAATCATCGTGTCATCTACTATAAACATTCTGTTTAAATTGCATTAGTGGCTTTCCATTGCTCTTCCTATAAAAGACCAAAATCTACAACAGGACCTAGAAGTCCATACGTGGTCTGGCTTCAAAATTCCTCTCCAGCCATAAACTTGGCACAATCACACTTCATCTTGATGTCTGTGCTTCAGCAACAATGGCCTCTGTCAGGGCCTGAAATGCCCTCCTCCACTACCTCCTTGCTGTGATTTAACGATGATCTTACTTCAGAGGT
Source organism: Hyperoodon ampullatus (assembly GCF_949752795.1). Lineage (NCBI taxonomy): Eukaryota > Metazoa > Chordata > Mammalia > Artiodactyla > Ziphiidae > Hyperoodon > Hyperoodon ampullatus. The sequence continues at coordinate 97,422,295 of NC_136921.1, forward strand.
TATCTCAAGGTCACTTTCCGAGAAAAGCCGTCCTGGGTCTCCCTGAGCAGGTCCGTTACCTCCATTTCTATATTACCATTTACCTCTCCTTCATAAATTAAGGGCTACTTTCCACTAGACTGAAACTCCAAAATGGTAAGGATCATTCCTTTTTTTCACACAATTGACTTAGCACCACCATGTAAGAAGCACTCAGTAAACATCTGTGAAATCAGTGTGAATGAAGACTTGAACTAAAACATGGAAGATCATATAGTCTTGAGGTGGAGACAGACATCCTGAGCATAACACAGAGTCAGAAACCATAAAGAAAAAAACTGATCAATTTGACTAACAAAAAAAAAGAAAATCTCTATCAAAAACATTTTGAACAAACTTAAAAGTCAAATTTAAAACTGGAGAAAATATTTGCAATACCACTGATTAAAAGTTGATAGCCTTAAAAAACAAAAAGCTTTTTACAAATCAATAACCCCCTCCCAAAATGTGCAAAGGACACAGAGAAGCAGTCTCAGAATAATAGTTTCTAAACATAAAAAATTCAGTATCAAAAGAAAAAATTTTTTTAATTTTATGCAAAAATGATTTTTTATCTACCAAATTGGCAATTTTTTAAAATTACAATTTTCACCATTAGAAGATATGAAAACCAAATTTCATATATTCTAAGTGAGAACAGAAAATTTGTAGAACTTCCCTGGAGGTCAGTTTTGTAATAGGTACAAAAGTGAATATAGCCTTTGATGTAGCAATTCCCCTACTAAGGACTTAGCCCAAGGTGGGGGGGAAATCACTAGAGAATTATTTATAAATAATGAAAGACTACAATAATGAGATACCACTACACATCTATTAGAATGGCCAAAATCCAGAACACTGACAATACTGAATGCTGTGAGAATGTGGGGCAACAAAAACTCTCATTCACTGCTGGCGGAAATGTAAAATGGTACAGTCACTTTAGAAACAGTTTGGTGGTTTCTTACAAAACTAAACAGCCCTTAACATATGACTGTGCAATCACGCTCCTTGGTATTTATTCAAAAGAGCTGGGAACATGTGTCTACACAAAAACCTGCACACAGATGTTTATGGCAGCTTTATTCATGATTGCCCAAACTTGGAAGCAACCAAGATGTCCTTCAATAGGTGAATGGATAAATTGTGACACATCCAGACAATGGAATATTATTTAGTGCTAAAAACAAATGAGCTAGCAAGCCATGAAAAGTCATGGAGGAATCTTAAATGCATATTACAACATGAAAGAAACCAGTATAAGAAAACCACATGCTGAATAATCCCAACTGTATGACATGCTGGAAAAGGCACAACTATGGAGACAAAAAGATCAATGGTTGGGGAAGGGGGCAGATGAACAGGAGAGGCACAGAGGATTTTTAGGGTAGTGATATTATAATGATGGATATACGTCATTATACATTTGTGCAAACACACTGCATGTACAACACCAAGAGTGATGTTGATAATGGAGAAGGCTGAGTACATGTGAGCGCAGGGGCTATATGAGAAATCTCTGTACTTTCCTCTCAATTCTATTGTAGCTAAAAACTGCTCTAAAATAATTGTCTTAAAAAATGAAAAACTGAAAACAATAGAAGAAACAAATTTTAGGACATAAAATGCCAATGAAATCATGTAATAGAAGAATATTCAATGACATGGGAAAATATTACTAATGTAATAAGTAAAAAAGGTGGGTTTTAAACAAAGTCCTACTATATAGCACAGGGAATTATATTCAATATCCTGTGAAAAACATAATGGAAAAGAATGTGAAAAGAATGTGTATATATATAACTGAATCACTTTGCTATCCAGTAAAATTAACACAACATTGTAAATCAACTATACTTCAGTAAAATAGTTTTGTTTGAAAAAGGTGGCTTTAAAACCAATGTAATTTTGGTTTCCTTATGTAAAACATGTATATAGGGAAAAAGAAAGAAGATTGGGAAGATATACTAAAATGTCAACATCAGTTATCGTTAGGTGGAGAATTATGGTGACTTTCATTTTGTTTTATTTTACATTTTCCACAGTGAACATTTCTGCTCTGTAATCAGTGAAAAATTAATAACGAAAATTAATAATAACACTATTATAAAATATGCTTACCACGTGCCAACTACTATTCTAAGCACTTTATATATATTACCTCATTTATCTTATGAGGAAGGTAGTAATCCTATGAAGTAGGCACCATTCTTATCCCCATTTTACAGAAGAATAAATGTAATTTAAATGAGACAATTCTTCATTTGCTAATTGTCTTAAACCTGATTAAGAAAACTAACATTTTCCAAACAGCAACCACTTGAAAACAATAAAGGCACTACATCTATATTAAAATCAGAGCCTCCAAGCTCAGACTTGGGCCATGGGCTCAGATTCAGGGAGAGAGAAGAGAGAGAAGAAAGAGGCTATAATCAGCCGCAGTGAGAACACAGATAAATTAGGGATTTTGTGCCACACTTGCTAGTTTCCCAACGTAAGCAGAGTTCTGAATTCAGCTGTAGAACTTTACACTGAACCCTATATCCTTTCTGAACTGTAAAGAAAATCTCCCTTTCCATGGGATTACATGAACCTACTTTTTGAAACCAGTGTCTCATTTCATAGCGTTCCTCATGAAAAAGAACTCCACACACTGCAACCACTCGAGCATGATTAATTCACCAAAGCCCTTTCCATCACAAGTCAACGTTACACATACCCTCTCTTTTTCCTGACTCTGACTACATGCTGGCATATCCTCTGTGTAAGATGGAAGATTCTCAGCTTTCTGGACATTTAGTCATTGCAAGCTATGTTCCAGCTGATAAACCTGCCAGGTTGAACACACTGTGCCTTTGAAGGCTAACATCTGCCATGGTGGTAATAACAAAAGATGACGCTCACCCAGCAAAGAATCATTTGGAAATATATCTGATGGACAAAAATACCAGAAGCTACTCAGCTTAGCTGAGGCAGGCATGAAAAAAACTGGTAAGCAATTATTTACTATACCAAATGTATAAAGTGATGCATACTTACCTTTCAATGGGCACCTACTCTACACCAGGCACAGTATTAGGCTCTTAATATATTATCTCACTAGGGTCTCACAACAACCTTGGGAGGTATGAATCAACCCTACTTTTATAATTATGGAACTCAAAAGTCAGAGATTAAATAACTGGTCACAAAACTAATAAGCAGGAGAGCTGGGATTCAAATCCACATCCACCTAATTCCAAATCCAATGCTCTTTTCACTGCACCATATTGCCACCCTCCATCTAGCAGTTCTCAGTGGACCTCCCACCTGAGGGAGCCAGTAAGATCTACCTTCAGTCTGCCACTGGCTTAAGGTATTTGCCTCAACAGCACATATATTAGTCTATCAGTCACATCTGACTCGTCCATCCCTGAGAAATATCTAGGGATGTGTGGGAGTCCCATATGAGTGTAAGAGGGTCAATTCCTTCACCGTCATCCCAGATATAGTAAACATCTGGAAGGCTAAGAAATGTATATGAAAATATTTATATCAAGCTATCATGAACATTACTAAAGCTAATGCTGGGCTAATGTGAGTTATCCATACCTAGAGTTCAGCTGATTACTTCTCACGGGGTTATGCAGTAAGTGGGTCCCTCTGCCCCAACCGTCAAGAGTCATGGAACAAACAGGCCATGCTACTGTGCTTAGGGAGCCCTGGCAGAGTTAGGATGCAAACAACCGAGGCATCCTAAAGCTTTTCTTCGTAGAACTTTCCCTTCACGTTGAAGCATGACTTCAAAAATGTAACCACCTGGTATCACAGTACAAAGAATATACGAAGCAGGAAAAGGGAGGAAACTGTTTGAGCACTCCAGCCTATGACTAAGAAAATGACAAAAAAAACCCCACACTTTTTAAAAATAATTTTCTTGGTCTTCGGGAAACATCTCTTTCAGTCTTCCCGGAAGGAACAGTGTGGGGAAGGTTAATATCTAACAACTGTACTGACCCAAGAGTTTACAATAAATATCCAAAATGTTTTCACTCTAATAAGAGGATTTGCCTAAATATGCTATTTAGTATCTGCAAGTGCTTCACAACCTGATGAGTCTTTATCACCCAACCAGTTAACATGCAAGGACAGTCTCACAAAAATGATTTCCAGGGCTTCCCAAACCGAATTTATTTACAAACCATTTGAAGATACTGCCGAATGCAGATTCTGAGTCAACAGGACCAGAACAGAGCCTAAGGTTCTGCAATTCTACCAAGCATCCAGGTGGTGCTGATGTGTAGGACCACTGTGAAGTAACACACGCCTCAGCCACAGTTTCTTCACTGAGATCCCCATATGCCTGTGCTTCCCACCACTGCCCCAGGGAACTGAGCTTTACAGAAATTTATTGTGGGTTCATTTTCTTTATAACCTAAAAACATATATTTTACTTATCCAACATCAAGCCTTCTCTTTTCAGGAAATAATTAACAGGTATTTCGAGAAAATTAGTTTTCTTAAGTCAGTTTTTCTCAATACGGAGTATAGAGACATCTTCTTGGTGGGTCCTCAAGAATAATTTTCCATAAAAGAGGTCCATGCAATGTCTTCTTCATCAGAGCTTTACCCTACTCAGCAGCACAGCCAAAATCCAGCTGCAGAAAAAGGACTGCCATCTGGGAATAGACAAAGGTTGGGAGGAAGGGTAATTCTGAAAGTCAGAGATTGACTTCCATCCCTACAAACCTCTGAAATGGATTACTGAATAAGTGATCTGTGAGAAATGAGGGGCAATGAAACGAGGCATTCACTAGAAAACAGGATGGTTTTGCTAAGAATAAATTACACCAAACACTTTAATTTTTGACAGGCTTTCTAAGAATGGAGGCTATGACAGTGCTTTAGACAGACCATCTAGATTTCAGCAAGGTATTTCAGTCTCTTAAAACAGTTTGTGGCCTAGAAGAGGAAATGCAGCCTAAATAATAATGCACTGCATAGATTCACAGGTGCTTAAACAGAACATGCAGACAATGGATTGATGGCACACTGGCAGCCCAGTAAGTGATCCCTTCACAGCTCCTTCCCTTCTCCCCTCCAATCCCTCCCAACTTCCAACCAAGTTAGAAACAATATCACAAGTGACATGTACTGAAACTGAAATTCTTACATGTACTTTAAATGTAGACAGAAGTAAAGTCACTAGTATAGAACTTTACAAAAGAAGGATTCAATTTCACTATACTTTGAAGCAACCACCCTTGATAAAGCCCCAGTACTTAAAATTTAATGGCATTTTCCCTGTACGAGTTATTTATGTCAACGGTTTGCAAAGGCAATTTCAGTGATCACGAGTAAAGAGAGGTTGGAAATAGAAAATGGAGGTAAAGTGGATGCCACAGAAGCAGTAGAGATTTTTCCAAGTAAAAGTTGGGAAAGATAATGGAAAATGGGCAACAGCAAATACTGTATTTCCAAAGTGTAAGTGGGGGGTGGAGCGTGAAAGAGCAGATATCTGCAGTTCCACCTTAACTATCCACATTATTTTGCATCTACAGGACAACAAAGGGTCTCAGGAGGTAGCACTCAGGAGTTTTTATTCTGAATCATCAATCAGAAAAGGACCAGCTTTGTGAAACGCACCAAAAACTTCCTTCTTGCTATGCTTATACTTTTCAGTAAATCAAAGTTATGCACACACCACTAAACTACAAGAAAGGAGAACCTTCCATCAAACAACTTATGATAGAAAGAAATTAACTATTTAAAATGTCTAGCAGACAGACCTTCAAGATGGTGGATGAGGAAGACGTGGAGATCACCTTCCTCTCCACAAATACATCAGGAATATATCTACACGTGGAACATCTCCTACTGAACACCTACTGAACGCTGGCAGAAGACCTCAGACCTCCCAAAAGGCAAGAAACTCCCCACATATCTGGGTAGGGCAAAAGAAAGAAGAAAAAAACAGAGAAAAAAGAATAGGGATGGGACCTGCACCAGTGGGACGGAGCCGTGAAGGAGGAAATGTTTCCACACACTAGGCAGCCCTTTCACGGGCAGAGACTGCGGGTGGCGGAGAGGCGGAAGCTTCAGAGCCATGGAAGAGAGCTCAGCCACAGGGGTGCAGAGGGCAAAGCGGAGAGATTCCCACACAGAGGATCGGTGCCGACCAGCACTCACCAACCCGAGAGGCTTGTCTGCTCACCCGCCGGGGCAGGAGGGGCTGGGAGCTGAGGATCTGGCTTTGGTTGGAGCGCAGGGAGAGGACTGGGGTTGGCGGCGTGAAAACAGCCTGAAGGGGGCTAGTGTGCCACGGCTAGCCAGGAGGGAGTCCGGGGAATAGTCTGGAGCTGCCGAAGAGGCAACAGACTTTTTCTTCCCTCTTTGTTTCCTGGTGCGCAGGGAGAGGGGATTTAGAGCACCGCTTAAAGGAGCTCCAGAGATGGGAGCGAGCCATGGCTATCACCGCGGACCCCAGAGACGGGCATGAGACACTAAGGCTGCTGCTGCCGCCACCAAGAGGCCTCTGTGCGAGCACAGGTCACTCTCCACACCTCCCCTCCCGGAAGCCTGTGCAGCCCACCACTGCCAGGGTCCCGAGATCCAGGGACAACTTCCCAGGTGAACACACGGGGCGCCTCAGGCTGGTGCAACATCACGCTGGCCTCTGCCGCCTGAAGGATCACCCCGCATTCCGTACACATCTCTCCTCCCCGCCTGAGTGAGCCAGAGCCCCCTCATCAGCTGATCCTTTAACCTGGTCCTGTCTGAGCGAAGAACAGATGCCCTCAGGCGAACTACACGCAGAGGCAGGGCCAAATCCAAAGCTGAACCCCGGGAGCTGTGCAAACAAAAGAGAAAGGGAAATTTCTCCCAGCAGCCTCAGAAGTAGCGAATTAAATCTCCACAATCAACTTGATGTACCCTGCATCTGTGGAATACCTGAAGAGACAAAGAATCAACCCAAAATTGAGACGGTGAAGGTTGGGAGCAACTGTAGACTTGGGGTTTGTTTCTGCATCTAATTTGTTTCTGGTTTTATGTTTATCTTAGTTTAGTATATAGAGTTTATTATCATTGGTAGATTTATTATGGATTTGGTTGCTTTCTTCCTTTATATATATATATATATATATATATATATATATATATATATTTTTTTATATATATATAAATAATTTTCCTTTTGTTAGTGTGTATGTGTATGCTTATTTGTGTGATTTTATCTCTACAGCTTTGCTTTTACCATTTGTCCTAGGGTTCAATCTGTCTGTTTTTGTTTTTTTATTAGTATAGATTTTAGCACTTGTTATCATTGGTGGATTTGTTTTTTGGTTTGGTTGCTCTCTTCTTTCTTTCTTTCTTTCTTTTTCTTTATTTTGTACTTTTAATTTTTTAATTTTTAATAATTTTTAATAACTGTTTTATTTTAATTTATATTATTTTTCTTTCTTTCTTCTTTTCTCCCTTTTCTTCTGAGCCGTGTGACTGACAGGATGTTGGTGCTCTGGCCAGGGGTCAGGCCTGTGCCTCGGAGGTGGGAGAGCCAAGTTCAGGACACTGGTCCACCAGAGACCTCCAGGCTCCACGTAATATCAAACAGCGAAAGCAATCCCAGAGATCTTCATCTCAATGCTAAGACCCAGCACCACTCAACAACCAGCAAGCTACAGTGCCCAACACCCTATGCCAAACAACTAGCAAGAGAGGAACACTACCACACCCATTACCAGAGAGGCTGCCTAAAATCATAATAAGGTCACAGACACCCCAAAACACACCACTGGACGTGGTCCTGCCCACCAGAAACACAACATCCAGCCTCATGCACCAGAACACAGGCACCAGTCCCCTCCACCAGGAAGCATACACAACCCACTGAACCAACCTTAGGCATGGGGGGCAGACACCGAAAACAAGAGGAACTGCAGACCTGCAGCCTGCGAAAAGGAGACCCCCAAACACAGTAAGTTAAGCAAAATGAGAAGACAGAGAAACACACAGCAGATGAAGGAGCAAGCTAAAAACCCACCAGACAAAACAAATGAAAAGGAAATAGGCAATATACCTGAAAAAGGATTCAGAGTATTGATAGTAAAGATGATCCAAAATCTCTGAAATAGAATGGAGAAAATACAAGAAATATTTAATAAGCACCTAGAAGAACTAAAAGGCAAACAAACAATGATGAACAACACAATAACTGAAGTTAAAAATACCCTAGAAGGAATCAATAGCCGAATAAATGAGGCAAAAGAATGGATAAGTGACCTGGAAGACAAAATAGTAGAAATAACTGCAACAGAGCACAAAAAAGAAAAAAGAATGAAAAGAATTGAGGACAGTCTCAGAGACCTCTGAGACAACATTAAACACATCAACATTCGAAGTATAAGGGTCCCAGAAGAAAAAGAGAAAAAGAAAGGACTCAAAATATTTGAAGAGATTATAGTTGAAAACTTCCCTAATATCGGTAAGGAAATAGTCAATCAAGGCCAGGAAGAGCAGAGAGTCCCATACAGGAAAAATCCAAGCAGAAACACGCCAAGACACATATTAATCAAACTATCAAAAATTAAATGCAAAGAAAAAATACTAAAAGCATCAAAGGAAAAACAACAAATAACACACAAGGGAATGCCCATAAGGTTAACAACTGATCTTTCAGCAGAAACTCTGCAAACCAGAAGGGAGTGGCAGGACATATTTAAAGTGATGAACGGGAAAACCCTGCAACCAGACTACTCTACCCAGCAAGGATCTCATTCAGATTTGATGGAGAAATTAAAATCTCTAGAGACAAGCAAAAGCTAAGAGAATTCAGCACCACCAAACCAGCTTTACAACAAATGATAAAGGAACTGCTCTAGGCAGGAAACACAAGAGAAAGAAAAGACCTACAGTAACAAACTCAAAACAATTAAGAAAATGGTAATAGGAACATACATATTCATAATTACCTTAAATGTCTATGTATTAAATGTTCCAACCAAAAGACATAGACTGGCTGAATGAATACAAAAACAAGACCCATATATATGCTGTCTACAAGTGACCCATTTCAGACCTAGGGACACATACAGACTGAAAGTGAGGGGATGGAAAAAGATATTCCATGCAAATGGAAATCAAAAGAAAGCTGGAGTAGCAATTCTCATATCAGACAAAATAGACTTTAAAATAAAGGCTATTACAAGAGACAAGGAAGGACACTACATAATGATCAAGGGATCAATCCAAGAAGGAGATATAACAATTGTAAATATTTATGCACGCAACATAGGAGCACCTCAATACATAGGGGAAATACTAACAGCCATAAAAGGGGAAATTGACAGTAACACAATCATAGTAGGGGACTTTAACACTCTATTTTCACCAATGGGCAGATCATCCAAAATGAAAATAAATAAGGAAACACAAGCTTTAAATGATACATTTAACAAGATGGACTTAATTGATATATATAGGACATTCCATCCAAAAAAAAACAGAATATACATTCTTCTCAAGTGCTCATGGAACATTCTCCAGGAGAGATCATATCTTGGGTCACAAATCAAGCCTTGGTAAATTTAAGAAAATTGAAATCGTATCAAGTATCTCTTCCGACCACAATGCTATGAGATTAGATATCAATTACAGCAAAAAGACTGTAAAAAGTACAAACATATGGACGCTAAACAACACACTACTTAATAACCAAGAGATCACTGAAGAAATCAAAGAGGAAATTAAAAAATACCTAGAAACAAAGGACAATGAAAACACGACGACCCAAAACCTATGGGATGCAGCAAAAGCAGTCCTAAGAGGGAAGTTTATAGCAATACAATCCTACCTTAAGAAACAGGAAACATCTCGAATAAACAACCTAACCTTGCACCTAAAGCAATTAGAGAAAGAAGAACAAAAAACCCCAAAGGTTAGCAGAAGGAAAGAAATCATAAAGATCAGATCAGAAATAAATGAAAAAGAAATGAAGGAAACGATAGCAAAGATCAACAAAACTAAAAGCTGGTTCTTTGAGAAGATAAATAAAATTGATAAACCATTAGCCAGACTCATCAAGAAAAAAAGGGAGAAGACTCAAATCAATAGAATTAGAAATGAAAAAGGAGAAGTAACAACTGACACTGCAGAAATACAAAAGATCATGAGAGATTACTACAAGCAACTCTGTGCCAATAAAATGGACAACCTGGAAGAAATGGAGAAATTATTAGAAATGCACAACCTGCCAAGATGAAATCAGGAAGAAACAGAAAATATGAACAGACCAATCACAAGCACTGAAATTGAAACTGTGATTAAAAATTTTCCAACAAACAAAAGCCCAGGACCAGATGTCTTCACAGGCGAATTCTATCAAACATTTAGAGAAGAGCTAACACCTATCCTTCTCAAATTCTTCCAAAATATAGCAGAGGGAGGAACACACCCAAACTCATTCCTGAGGCCACCATCACCCTGATACCAAAACCAGACAAAGATGCCACAAAGAAAGAAATCTACAGGCAATATCGCTGATTAACATAGATGCAAAAATCCTCAACAAAATACTAGCAAACACAATCCTACAGCGCATTAAAAGAATCATACACCATGATCAAGTGGGGTTTATCCCAGGAATGCGAGGAATCTTCAGTATACGCAAATCAATCAATGTGATACACCATATTAACAAATTGAAAGAGAAAAACCATATGACCATCTCAGTAGATACAGATAAAGCTTTTGACAAAATTCAACACCCATTTATGATAAAAATCTTCCAGAAAGTAGGCATAGAGTGAACTTGCCTAAACATAATAAAGGCCATATATGACAAACCTACAGCCAACATCGTCCTCAATGGTGAAAAACTGAAACCATTTCCACTAAGATCAGGAACAAGACAAGGCTGCCCACTCTCACCACTATTATTCAACATAGTTTTGGAAGTTTTAGACACAGCAATCAGAGAAGAAAAAGAAATAAAAGGAATGCAAATGGGAAAAGAAGAAGTAAAGCTGTCACTGTTTGCAGATGACATGATACTCTACATAGAGAATCCTAAAGATGCTACCAGAAAACTACTAGAGCTAATCAACGAATTTGGTAAAGTAGCAGGATAAAATACTAATGCACAGAAATCTCTAGCCTTCCTATACATTAATGATGAAAAATCTGAAAGTGAAATTAAGGAAACACTCCCATGTACCAATGCAACAAAAAGAATAAAATATCTAGGAATAACCCTACCTAAGGAGACAAAAGACCTGTATGCAGAAAATTATAAGACACTGATGAAAGAAATTAAAGATGATACAAATATATGGAGAGATATACCATGTTCTTGGATTGGAAGAATCAACATTGTGAAAATGGCTATACTACCCAAAGCAATCTACAGATTCCATGCAATCCCTATCCAACTACCTCGGCACTTTTCACAGAACTAGAACAAAAAATTTCACAATTTGTATGTAAACACAAAAGACCCCGAATAGCCACAGCAATCTTGAGAACGAAATATGGAGCTGGAGGAATCAGGCTCCTGGACTTCAGACTATACTACAAAGCTACAGTCATCAAGACACTATGGTACTGGCACAAAAACAGAAATATAGATCAATGGAACAGAACAGAAAGCCCAGAGATAAACCCAAGCACACATGGTCACCTTATCTTTGATAAAGGAGACAAGAATATACAGTGGAGAAAAGACAGCCTCTTCAATAAGTGGTGCTGGGAAAACTGGACAGCTACATGGAAAAGAATGAAATTAGAAGACTCCCTAACACCATACACAAAAATAAGCTCAAAATGGATTAAAGACCTAAATGTAAGGCAAGACACTATCAAACTCTTAGAGGAAAACATAGGCAGAACACTCTATGACATAAATCACAACAAGATCCTTTTTGACCCACCTCCTAGAGAAATGGAAATAAAAACAAAAATAAACAAATGAGACCTAATGAAACGTCAAAACTTTTGCACAGCAAAGGAAACCATAAACAAGACCAAAAGACAACCCTCAGAATGGGAGAAAATATTTGCAAATGAAGGAACTGACAAAGGATTAATCTCCAATATTTACAAGCAGCTCATACAGCTCAATATCCAAAAAACAAACAACCCAATCCAAAAATGGGCAGAAGACCTAAATAGACATTTATCCAAAGAAGATATACAGATTGCCAACAAACACATGAAAGAATGCTCAACATCATTAATCATTAGAGAGATGCAAGTCAAAACTACAATGAGATATCATCTCATAGCAGTCAGAATGGCCATCATCAAAAAATCTAGAAACAATAAATGTTGGAGAAGGTGTGGAGAAAAGGGAACCCTCATGCACTGTTGATGTGAATGTAAATTGATACGGCCACTATGGAGAACAGTATGGAGATTCCTTAAAAAACTAAACATAGAACTAGCATACGACCCAGCAATCCCACTCTTGGGCATATACCCTGAGAGAACCATAATTCAAAAAGAGTCATGTGCCACAATGTTCACTGCAGCTCTATTTACAATAGCCAGGACATGGAAGCAACCTAAGTGTCCATCGACAGATGAATGGATATAGATATGGTACATATATACAATGGAATATCACTCAGCCATAAAAAGGAACGAAATTGAGTTATTTGTAGTGAGGTGCATGGACCTAGATTCTCTCAGAGTGAAGTAAGAAAGAGAAAAACAAATACCATATGCTAACACATATATATGGAATCTAAGGGATAAAATGGTCATGAAGGACCTAGGGGCAAGACAGGGATAAAGACACTGACCTACTAGAGAATGGACTTGAGGATATGGGGAAGGGGAAGCTGTGACAAAGTGAGAGAGTGGCATGGGCATATATGCCATACCAAACATAAAATAGATAGCTAGTGGGAAGCAGCCTCATAACATAGGGAGATAAGCTCGGTGCTTTGTGACCACCTAGAGGGGTGTGATAGGGAGGGAGATGCAAGGGGGAAGAGATACGGGAATGTATGTATATGTATAACTGATTCACTTTGTTATAAAGCAGAAACTAACACACCATTGTAAAGCAATTATACTCCAATAAAGATGTTAAAAAATTAAAATTAAAAAAGATAATAAAGGAAATCGTGTGTGTATGTGGGGCGGGAGGGAGTGTAATAAGTGCACTCCATACTCATAACTTTTCAGTAAATCTAAAACCGTTTTTTTTAGGCCAATTAAAAAATAAAGTGAGGCAGGAGCTCTTGTGATGACCTCATGTGTCAGAGAGCCCCTCTTCTTGAGCACCAGACATCTTAACGGGGCAGTGAGTGGCTCTGGTTCTCACGAAAAGGGTCCTCATGTGGCCATTCCTAGTGAGCTCAGGGGCAGGCCCCTCCGTGACCGCAAAACCCAACTCTGTCCCGGTGGTTCCAGCAACCTAATTATGCTCCCAGAAGACCATGGGCCTGTTAAGGTCTTCCAGACACTGGTGCTGATGATGGAAATAGAGGGGACACAAGTGACAGGTGGGTCTCACAGAGGAGGGCAGAGTCCCTTCTGGAGGTGTTGCACAGACCCCCTCAGGGTGCAGGAGCCACCTGGGGGAGGGCCTGTAGGTTGAGCAGGTTGACACCTGGGCCCAAGCCTGGCTCCTTCACTACAGGCTGTGCGCCCTCAGCAGTCTCCCCGTCTATGACACTGACCCTTCTCTGCTGTTGGAAAGATCTAGTAAGACAACAAAAGTCAAGTGGTTCGCACCCAGAGGGTGCAGGTCTGCCACGTACCCACTCTCTACGACTGGTTCCTGAAGACAGCCGAGGACAGGGACGCTGCTCTGCTCAACATGTGCTCTATGGTCAGTTTTCTGGGCAGATGGAACAGGGTGCCTGCTTCCCGGGGCTGCTGCGTCCCGCCAGGTCTTTGTCCTGCTTCTTACTCAGCAGTGCGTTCCATGCACCCTGCCTCATCTAGGACTGGGGCAACCTTGTTCTCTCCACAACACTGTACCCATTTCACAGGCAAGGGAACTGAGGGCCAGATCACCTTTCAGGCGGGCTCTTTTTTTTGCAAGTGTTCGAATCTGACTTGCCCACGGCAGTGTGCGGAACCCTGGTTTTGAGTCTAGGTCTCTCCGGCCCTTTGGCCCAGTAGATAAAATCCGCGGCTCCTACCAAAAAAAAAAAAACAACACTTTGTGGTTAAGGTTTCTATCTATGCAAGCAGATTATAACACAAGCAATTTTCATAAGTGTTGCTTCTACAGACATTTTCCCAGAAAAACCTACAAGAAATGGTAAGCAAAGTATATTTACCAAACGACCTACCTTGTTTCAGGCAATGCTATAATATCCTAGGTTGAACTGGCCCATGGACCATTTCTCACGAGGTGTGTGAACCACCAGGTAAAGGCAAGAGAGGGCATGATTCAGCGGTTCGAGGGGACAGTCATTTGTCAGGGTCTAGTTGACAGGCTTCACTGATGAGCAAAGGACCTTAAAGGAAAGGAGTCAATGTAACCTGCTGGGCTACACTGACCTCAGAGGCTTGCCCAATTCTTGGGTTTTCAACCGTCAGAGAAGATTTGTTTCTTTGTCAGTTCTATTTGAGATGTGCAGTACTCTGACCCTGGCTCCCTGCTTACCTTTCTGAGCTGTATCTCCATCTGTATTCTCAGGCTGGAATCTGACACTAGTCTGATTAACTCATCTACTGGCTAGTGCCCTGGCCATGCAGAGGTAGACGGACCGGCTTAGATCCTAATTCTTGTTTAGCAGTCTCCATCCACACTTCATTTCCTGGTCCTGATAATCAGTTTTATTACAAATACAGTCAATATAACGATGCTAAAGGAACCTTATTTACACCTAAGAAGATTAACGACTAAAAAGAATTTCTAGTGGAATCAATAAAGATTTTAAATCTTTCATGCCTTATTGCTTGCACGTAAGCAAGACAGTGCTAAACATTCAAACTTCCAATTAGGATAAAATCTAAGTATTTGTCTTTTTGCCCAGTAAAAAGTCCATAGTCCTGGGGCTTCCCTGGTGGTGCAGTGGTTGAGAGTCCGCCTGCCGATGCAGGGGACACGGGTTCGTGCCCCGGTCTGGGAGGATCCCACGTGCCGCGGAGCGGCTGGGTTCGTGAGCCATGGCCACTGAGCCTGCACGTCCGGAACCTGTGCTCCACAACGGGAGAGGCCACAACAGTGAGAGGTCAGCGTACCGCAGAAAAAAAAAAAAGTCCATAGTCTGCAAGGGCAACTAGGAAATTCAATAAAATCCAAATGTTCTTCTCATCTCCATCACAGCAAGCCAGGTAAACAGCTCTATCTGCTAAATAAGTTAAGAAAGAGCCAAAGAAATGCAATACCATAGGGACCAGAAAACTAAGTCTCACCGTGAAAACAACCAAGTGACACACCCACTTCATTTTATTAGGAAGAAACACAATAACTCTTATAGCCAAAGACAGGGGCAGGAATTTAAGTGAAAAGAAACAGTAACTAGGTGCTATTTTTCACAAACATTTATATGAGATCTTAAAAGATCAAAAAATTTCAAGCTATTGTTAAAAAGTGACAGACTATAGAAAACACAACTATCTTGAATCATCCCACTCTAGGAAGTGGAAAGACTAATATTTGTAGACACCACATAGCAGAAGTTGGCTTCTATTTGTTGCTCAAACTCAATTCCAGATGATGAATCAGAATATACAAATGCTTGAATTCAATATGCTTCTTTATATATGTGTACATTTTCCCCACTCTATATAAAGATTTACATCTCTGCAGTACTATATGGCTTCAAGTCATCTAACTATAATATCCAGTAATCTTGTTTAAATGGTAAACACGATTATAAATTTCTTTTAAACTAAGATGTGTAATAATTACTCCCTGATTTGGAAGAGAATAAATATGAATTGAAACTTACACTAAATCCTGAGGATATATAATTTAATACAGTCATGCATTCCTTTCATAAACTTCTGCAATCTGACTTCAGGATTCAAATCTTGACTGAAACTCTCCTCTCCACGGTCATCACTGACCTCCTCCATTTTATAAGCAATACTTCTCATTCTTGAATTTCTTTTCCTAGCATTTCTAACTGTTGACTATCACTCTTTCTTTTTTTTTTTTGTGGTATGCGGGCCTCTCACTGTTGTGGCCTCCCCCATTGTGGAGCACAGGCTCCGGACACGCAGGCTCAGCGGCCATGGCTCACGGGCCCAGCCGCTCCGCGGCATGTGGGATCCTCCCAGACCGGGGCACGAACCCATGTCCCCTGCATCGGCAGGCGTACTCTCAACAACTGCGCCACCAGGGAATCCCTATCACTCTTTCTTGACATTCTCTACTAATAAAATTAATTTGTATAATGGGACCCACAAAATGGAGACCACCCCAGTGGTCCAGACCACCTCACAAATCTAAACCTAAGACAGCCTGCACTTATGGGAAACATCTGTCAAAGTATCCTAACATACATCAATCACAGTCCTCCAACTTAGCTTTAACCAGCTTCCCTTACCCTAGAAAATAGGATCTGCTAGCCAGGAAGTCCCCAACCTCCTAGCCAATCACGCCTTCCTTCCCTGCTGCCTCTTCTAACTCTCTATGAAACTCCCTCTTGCCCCAAATCCCTCAGGAACAGTGCTCCACTGCTTGTGGGGCACTGAACTCCCCCAATCCATGGATTATTTCTCTTGAATAAAGGACATCAAGCTCATTACTAAACTGTATTATTTTTGTCATTGGGCATTTCCCTCCAGCTTTCATGACCAAACATCACCCTGAATCACTTCGTACCCTTCTCTTCCTATCTCAGTTAATTCAAATATTATTATTGGAATACCTCAGGCCCTCAGCTGCCTGGAAATCCTTCTAACTTTTCCCTACGCAGCGCTCTGGTCCACTTCCATGACAACTATTTCTTATTTTCTTCACTCTCCTCAAAATTTCCAGACAGCCTCTATCTGTCTCACTCACAGAAGACAATCTAACCTTCAACTTCAGAGAAAACAGAAATACAGCCCATTAGCAGAATAATCTTACTATTAAAAGAAGAAGCACTGAGTACAGAGAATGGTACCGGGAGTTATTTCATTGTTTCCTAAATCATCACTTCCACACATGACCCCTTTGAGAGGCACAGAGAAGTCCTTCCTGTCTTCTGCTTCCTTGTGGTTCCTTAAGTGTCTTTGCTCACTGGCCAGAGGCCTAGACTCCCTCTCACCTTCCTCGGCCGCCACCCCAGAGTCTCCACCATTCGATTCCACTGGATTCTCCTTCAGTGGAAGAGGGTTGGAGGCCAGAATGGCAGTGAAGGGGAGGATCTTTCCACTTCAGAGAATCAAGAAAAAGGAATTTCCAGATCCAGCCTGAGACTGATGTCTAAGTCTCTGGGACCCTCTCAACATACCCCTAGACCCTGAAACACCTCCAGATTTCCATCCCACCTTACCAACACTGTTCCCATTAACGTAGCTTGGTCAAGTCCCCAGAAGGGAGACGGCTGTGCACCAAGCCCCAGGAAGGCTGAGAGTAGTGGAGCCCAACAGGAGGAAAATCCCATCCTTTCTCATGGGCTCTTAGGTTTTACTACAGCTGCTTTCTAGGAATCAAGTTTAGATAAGCTAGAAGCTAACAACTGTTTTTGCAAGACATTAGAAAATGTATTTCACATGCAAATAATGGTTCTTCTCCAGAAACACCGTTTTGTTCAAATCCAGCTCAACAGTATGGATTACACGCAGTAATTCTACTGTACCTGAAAGAGTTTTGAAACCCAGTTAATTAAAGTTGTGGGTTAGCCAACAAAAGGCAGAAACGTAAGTTTATAACTCCCTTATAACCTGAAGGTACTGGCACTCTTTCAAGTTCTTCAATCAGTCATCAAATATGTATGAAGCCTCTGTCTCATGTCTGATTCTACACTAGGCTCTGGGCACACAATGGAGAATAAAACAGATACGTCCACTGCTTAAAGACTATTGAGGAGATGGATTAAAAAACAAGTAAACAAGTAAGTAGAGCATTACAAATGGTAACAGATGTTTGCATTACACGCTGCGACAATATTATACTCCCAGGCACTACCCAGTTGCCATCAGGCTCCTTAGCAGGATGAAGCAATGACCAAGAAAACACAGTAGAAAATTGCTCCAAATTGTTCGTCTAGACGATATCTGCATTTAACTCTGATTTGTAAAACAACAGTCTGGAGAGGTCTACAGGCTGATGACTCACTGGACCAAAGGGGACTCTTACACAGCTTAATATTCAAATTGATGCCCCACATACTACATGAGTGTTTAACCAAAGGCACCATTAACTTGAGCCATCAACAATATCCGACCCACACAAGTCTCAGAACACATTTACATGACAGTTGTCATTTTCACATAACCAATAAAGTCTCTTCAGTCAGTAACCTCAGCATCTCAGTCAAATGACCCAACCCCAAGTGGACAGAAGCCATGGAGTTGTTCACCAGGAAAGGTACCTCACAGATATCTCAGAGGGAGGTGGGAGGGTTCTTTTTTTAAAGATTTCTTAATTACAATGGCAGAAAATAAGCAACTCCTGATTTACCTTCCTTGGCGCATTGTCTCCTCAGTGACATTTTCATGGTCCTGGAAGCTCCACAAATGGTTCAATGGCTTATCAAAAAACTAGAGAAACATCTCCTAACTAACCCCATTTCATCTGAGATCTAAATCGAAGAAGGAGAGAGATAATCAGAATTTCATCCTAAGATATGTGTGCCCCCCAACCCCAGTCTGGGCTTTGCACACAGAGGGAAGCAAACTACTCCCTCATACTGCTTTCTAAAGCAGCTGGGAGCTACTCTCTTATGCCAATACTTTTCTTGTACTAATTCTACTTTAATGCCCACAAACCACATTTCCCAGCAGGCAGCGGGGCTGAGAGGTACTCTGATCCACAAAAATGAAGTCAATCATTGGATAAGTTCAGCCTAGAAGAACAATAAGCGGTAGGCTCTGTGGCATACAAAACTGCTGCCTTGGAAATTACTTGCAGTGTTTTCAGATCATCCAAGAATAAATTCTCACCCTTATAAAAAGATAACAAAGACAAGAGATCAGAAAATCCCTGCTTTAGACAACAGATCCACAAACAATAAAGACGACAGTAACACAGTACACAGCACTCATCCCTAAAGCTTAAAGGCCAAAAGGAGACTATAAAACCTAAAAGGTAAACCCAGAATAAGAACATCAAGAATAACGATAAATATGGCCTACGTCAAGAATGAACAGATTTCTCCTCAGGTAAGACTAAGTAGGGAAAAAATCAATATAGGTCCTATCAAAACATCTCACTTCATAAAAGGCACAAGTTATATATAAAATTTTCTCAGAGGACAGAATGCACTTCAGATCTATGGGCAAAGGAAGAACTGGATAATAAAATAACAACAGCAATAATAATAATAAAAAGCACAGACACTATGACTAACTACTTGGAAAGAAAATTCATAGGCCCCATAAAAATACAGGCGTACCTTGCTTTATGGCACTTAGCAGGTCTTGCGTTTTTAACACGTTGAAGGTTAGTGGCAACTCTGCATCAAGCAAGTCTATTGGAGCCATTTTTCCAACAGCATTTGCTCACTTTGTGTCTCTGTGTCACATTTTAGTAATTCTCACAATTTTTCAAACTTTTTCATTATTATTATATTTGTCACAGTGATCTGTGATCAGTGATCTTTGATATTACTATTAAAATTGTTTGGGGGAGCCATGAAATGCATCCATATAAGACGGTGAACTTAATCAATAAATGTGTGTGTGTTCTGACTGCTCCACTGACCAGTCATTCCTCTGTCTAACTCCCTCTCCTCAGGCCTCCCTCTTCCCTGAGACACAATAATATTGAAATTAGACCAGTTCACAATTAGACCAGTTATCAATCCTTCAATGGTCTCTAAGTGTTCAAGTGAACGTAAGAGCCGCGTGTCTCTAACTTTAAATCAAAAACTAGAAATGATTAAACTTAGTGAGGAAGGCAAGTCGAAAGCTGAGATAGGCCAAAAGCTAGGCTTCTTTTGCCAAACAGTCAGCCATGCTGTGAATGAATGTAAAGGAAAAGTTCCTGAAGGAGATTACAAGTGCTACTCCACTGAACACACAGACGATAAGAAAATGAAACAACCTTATTGCTGATATAGAGAAAGTTTTAGTGGCCTGGATAGAAGATCAAACCAGCCACAACATTCCCTTAAGCCAAAGCCTAATCCAGAGCAAGGCCCTAGCTCTCTTCAATACTATGAAGGCTAAGAGAGGTGAGGAACATGCATTAGAAGAGTTGAAGCTAGCAGAGTTTGGTTCATGAGGTTTAAGGCATGAAGCCCTCTCCATAACATAAAAGTGCAAGGTGAAGCAGCAAGTGTACTAGTTGCAGCAAGTTATCCAGAAGATCTAGCTAAGAGTATGAATGAAAGTGGCTACAAGAAACAACAGATTTTCAATGTAGACCAAACAGCCTTACATTGGAAGAAGATGCCATCTAGGACTTTCACAGCTAGAGAGGAGAAGTCAACGACTGGCTTCAAAGCTTAGTGGACAGGCTGACTCTTTTGTTAGGGGCTAACACAACTGGTGACTTTAAGTTGAAGCCAATGCTCATTTACCATTCTGAAAATCCTAGTGTCCTTAAGAATTATGCTAAATCTACTCTGCCTGTGCTCTACAAATGAAACAAGACAGTCTAGATGACAGTATATCTGTTCACAACATGGTTTACTGAATATTTTAAACCCACTGTTGAGACCTACTACCAGAAGAAAAAAAAAGATTCCTTTCAAACTATTACTGCTTATTGACAATGAACCTGGTCACCCAAGAGCTCTGATGGATATGTACTGTGAAATCAAATGCTGTTTTCATGCTTGCTAATGCAACATCCATTCTGCAGCTGATGGATCAAGGAGTAATTTTGACGTTCAAGTCTTATTTCTGCTTAAGAATTACATTTCATAAGGCTATACCTGCCACAGATAGTGCTAGTACTCTTATAAGCCAAGGCAAAGTAACTAAAACCTCTAGAATGGATTCACCATTCCAGGTGCCATTCAGAACATGTGTGATTCATGGGAAGAGGACAAAATATAAACATTAACAGGAGTTTGGAAGAAGTTGATTTCAACCCTTATGGATGACTTTGAGGGGTTCAAGACTTCAGGAGAGGAAGTAACTACAGATACAGTGGAAATAGCAAGAGAACTAGAATTAGAAGTGGAGCTCCAAGATGTGATTGAATTGCTAGAATCTCATGAAAAAACTTGAATGAATGAGGAGTTGCTTCTTATGGATGAGGAAAGAGAGTAGTTTCTTGAGATAGAATCTACTCCTGGTGAAGAGGCTATGAACATTGTTGAAATGACAACAAAAGATTTAGAATATTACAGAAACTTCGTTGATAAAGCAGCAGCAGGGTTTGAGAGGATTGACTCCAATTTTGAAAGAAGTTCTACTGTGGGTAAAATGCTGTCAGACAGCATTGCATGCTACAGAGAAATTGTTTGTGAAAGGAAAACTCAGTCAATGTGGCAGACTTCATTGCTGTCTTATTTTAAGAAATCGCCACAGCCACCCCCAGCCTTCAGCGACCACCACTGTGATCAGTCAGCGGCCATCAACATCGAGGGAAGACCCTCCACCAGAAAAAGGATTATGGCGTGCTGAAGGCTCAGATGATGGTTAGCATTTTTAGCATAAAGAAATTTTTTATTAAGGTATATACATTATTCTTTTAGACATAATACTATTTCACACTTAGTAGACTACAGTGTAGTGCAAACATAACTTTCATATGCACTGGGAAACCAAAATATTCATATGACTTGCTTTATTGTATTTTTGGATTTACTCTGGTGTTCTGTAAGCTAATATGCAGTATCTCCAAGGTACTCTTGTAAGCTACAAAAGAATTCAGGAGTTAATTTTTTTAAAAAAAAGAAATCATCGTGTCATCTACTATAAACATTCTGTTTAAATTGCATTAGTGGCTTTCCATTGCTCTTCCTATAAAAGACCAAAATCTACAACAGGACCTAGAAGTCCATACGTGGTCTGGCTTCAAAATTCCTCTCCAGCCATAAACTTGGCACAATCACACTTCATCTTGATGTCTGTGCTTCAGCAACAATGGCCTCTGTCAGGGCCTGAAATGCCCTCCTCCACTACCTCCTTGCTGTGATTTAACGATGATCTTACTTCAGAGGTTATCTCAAGGTCACTTTCCGAGAAAAGCCGTCCTGGGTCTCCCTGAGCAGGTCCGTTACCTCCATTTCTATATTACCATTTACCTCTCCTTCATAAATTAAGGGCTACTTTCCACTAGACTGAAACTCCAAAATGGTAAGGATCATTCCTTTTTTTCACACAATTGACTTAGCACCACCATGTAAGAAGCACTCAGTAAACATCTGTGAAATCAGTGTGAATGAAGACTTGAACTAAAACATGGAAGATCATATAGTCTTGAGGTGGAGACAGACATCCTGAGCATAACACAGAGGCAGAAACCATAAAGAAAAAAACTGATCAATTTGACTAACAAAAAAAAAGAAAATCTCTATCAAAAACATTTTGAACAAACTTAAAAGTCAAATTTAAAACTGGAGAAAATATTTGCAATACCACTGATTAAAAGTTGATAGCCTTAAAAAACAAAAAGCTTTTTACAAATCAATAACCCCCTCCCAAAATGTGCAAAGGACACAGAGAAGCAGTCTCAGAATAATAGTTTCTAAACATAAAAAATTCAGTATCAAAAGAAAAAATTTTTTTAATTTTATGCAAAAATGATTTTTTATCTACCAAATTGGCAATTTTTTAAAATTACAATTTTCACCATTAGAAGATATGAAAACCAAATTTCATATATTCTAAGTGAGAACAGAAAATTTGTAGAACTTCCCTGGAGGTCAGTTTTGTAATAGGTACAAAAGTGAATATAGCCTTTGATGTAGCAATTCCCCTACTAAGGACTTAGCCCAAGGTGGGGGGGAAATCACTAGAGAATTATTTATAAATAATGAAAGACTACAATAATGAGATACCACTACACATCTATTAGAATGGCCAAAATCCAGAACACTGACAATACTGAATGCTGTGAGAATGTGGGGCAACAAAAACTCTCATTCACTGCTGGCGGAAATGTAAAATGGTACAGTCACTTTAGAAACAGTTTGGTGGTTTCTTACAAAACTAAACAGCCCTTAACATATGACTGTGCAATCACGCTCCTTGGTATTTATTCAAAAGAGCTGGGAACATGTGTCTACACAAAAACCTGCACACAGATGTTTATGGCAGCTTTATTCATGATTGCCCAAACTTGGAAGCAACCAAGATGTCCTTCAATAGGTGAATGGATAAATTGTGACACATCCAGACAATGGAATATTATTTAGTGCTAAAAACAAATGAGCTAGCAAGCCATGAAAAGTCATGGAGGAATCTTAAATGCATATTACAACATGAAAGAAACCAGTATAAGAAAACCACATGCTGAATAATCCCAACTGTATGACATGCTGGAAAAGGCACAACTATGGAGACAAAAAGATCAATGGTTGGGGAAGGGGGCAGATGAACAGGAGAGGCACAGAGGATTTTTAGGGTAGTGATATTATAATGATGGATATACGTCATTATACATTTGTGCAAACACACTGCATGTACAACACCAAGAGTGATGTTGATAATGGAGAAGGCTGAGTACATGTGAGCGCAGGGGCTATATGAGAAATCTCTGTACTTTCCTCTCAATTCTATTGTAGCTAAAAACTGCTCTAAAATAATTGTCTTAAAAAATGAAAAACTGAAAACAATAGAAGAAACAAATTTTAGGACATAAAATGCCAATGAAATCATGTAATAGAAGAATATTCAATGACATGGGAAAATATTACTAATGTAATAAGTAAAAAAGGTGGGTTTTAAACAAAGTCCTACTATATAGCACAGGGAATTATATTCAATATCCTGTGAAAAACATAATGGAAAAGAATGTGAAAAGAATGTGTATATATATAACTGAATCACTTTGCTATCCAGTAAAATTAACACAACATTGTAAATCAACTATACTTCAGTAAAATAGTTTTGTTTGAAAAAGGTGGCTTTAAAACCAATGTAATTTTGGTTTCCTTATGTAAAACATGTATATAGGGAAAAAGAAAGAAGATTGGGAAGATATACTAAAATGTCAACATCAGTTATCGTTAGGTGGAGAATTATGGTGACTTTCATTTTGTTTTATTTTACATTTTCCACAGTGAACATTTCTGCTCTGTAATCAGTGAAAAATTAATAACGAAAATTAATAATAACACTATTATAAAATATGCTTACCACGTGCCAACTACTATTCTAAGCACTTTATATATATTACCTCATTTATCTTATGAGGAAGGTAGTAATCCTATGAAGTAGGCACCATTCTTATCCCCATTTTACAGAAGAATAAATGTAATTTAAATGAGACAATTCTTCATTTGCTAATTGTCTTAAACCTGATTAAGAAAACTAACATTTTCCAAACAGCAACCACTTGAAAACAATAAAGGCACTACATCTATATTAAAATCAGAGCCTCCAAGCTCAGACTTGGGCCATGGGCTCAGATTCAGGGAGAGAGAAGAGAGAGAAGAAAGAGGCTATAATCAGCCGCAGTGAGAACACAGATAAATTAGGGATTTTGTGCCACACTTGCTAGTTTCCCAACGTAAGCAGAGTTCTGAATTCAGCTGTAGAACTTTACACTGAACCCTATATCCTTTCTGAACTGTAAAGAAAATCTCCCTTTCCATGGGATTACATGAACCTACTTTTTGAAACCAGTGTCTCATTTCATAGCGTTCCTCATGAAAAAGAACTCCACACACTGCAACCACTCGAGCATGATTAATTCACCAAAGCCCTTTCCATCACAAGTCAACGTTACACATACCCTCTCTTTTTCCTGACTCTGACTACATGCTGGCATATCCTCTGTGTAAGATGGAAGATTCTCAGCTTTCTGGACATTTAGTCATTGCAAGCTATGTTCCAGCTGATAAACCTGCCAGGTTGAACACACTGTGCCTTTGAAGGCTAACATCTGCCATGGTGGTAATAACAAAAGATGACGCTCACCCAGCAAAGAATCATTTGGAAATATATCTGATGGACAAAAATACCAGAAGCTACTCAGCTTAGCTGAGGCAGGCATGAAAAAAACTGGTAAGCAATTATTTACTATACCAAATGTATAAAGTGATGCATACTTACCTTTCAATGGGCACCTACTCTACACCAGGCACAGTATTAGGCTCTTAATATATTATCTCACTAGGGTCTCACAACAACCTTGGGAGGTATGAATCAACCCTACTTTTATAATTATGGAACTCAAAAGTCAGAGATTAAATAACTGGTCACAAAACTAATAAGCAGGAGAGCTGGGATTCAAATCCACATCCACCTAATTCCAAATCCAATGCTCTTTTCACTGCACCATATTGCCACCCTCCATCTAGCAGTTCTCAGTGGACCTCCCACCTGAGGGAGCCAGTAAGATCTACCTTCAGTCTGCCACTGGCTTAAGGTATTTGCCTCAACAGCACATATATTAGTCTATCAGTCACATCTGACTCGTCCATCCCTGAGAAATATCTAGGGATGTGTGGGAGTCCCATATGAGTGTAAGAGGGTCAATTCCTTCACCGTCATCCCAGATATAGTAAACATCTGGAAGGCTAAGAAATGTATATGAAAATATTTATATCAAGCTATCATGAACATTACTAAAGCTAATGCTGGGCTAATGTGAGTTATCCATACCTAGAGTTCAGCTGATTACTTCTCACGGGGTTATGCAGTAAGTGGGTCCCTCTGCCCCAACCGTCAAGAGTCATGGAACAAACAGGCCATGCTACTGTGCTTAGGGAGCCCTGGCAGAGTTAGGATGCAAACAACCGAGGCATCCTAAAGCTTTTCTTCGTAGAACTTTCCCTTCACGTTGAAGCATGACTTCAAAAATGTAACCACCTGGTATCACAGTACAAAGAATATACGAAGCAGGAAAAGGGAGGAAACTGTTTGAGCACTCCAGCCTATGACTAAGAAAATGACAAAAAAAAACCCACACTTTTTAAAAATAATTTTCTTGGTCTTCGGGAAACATCTCTTTCAGTCTTCCCGGAAGGAACAGTGTGGGGAAGGTTAATATCTAACAACTGTACTGACCCAAGAGTTTACAATAAATATCCAAAATGTTTTCACTCTAATAAGAGGATTTGCCTAAATATGCTATTTAGTATCTGCAAGTGCTTCACAACCTGATGAGTCTTTATCACCCAACCAGTTAACATGCAAGGACAGTCTCACAAAAATGATTTCCAGGGCTTCCCAAACCGAATTTATTTACAAACCATTTGAAGATACTGCCGAATGCAGATTCTGAGTCAACAGGACCAGAACAGAGCCTAAGGTTCTGCAATTCTACCAAGCATCCAGGTGGTGCTGATGTGTAGGACCACTGTGAAGTAACACACGCCTCAGCCACAGTTTCTTCACTGAGATCCCCATATGCCTGTGCTTCCCACCACTGCCCCAGGGAACTGAGCTTTACAGAAATTTATTGTGGGTTCATTTTCTTTATAACCTAAAAACATATATTTTACTTATCCAACATCAAGCCTTCTCTTTTCAGGAAATAATTAACAGGTATTTCGAGAAAATTAGTTTTCTTAAGTCAGTTTTTCTCAATACGGAGTATAGAGACATCTTCTTGGTGGGTCCTCAAGAATAATTTTCCATAAAAGAGGTCCATGCAATGTCTTCTTCATCAGAGCTTTACCCTACTCAGCAGCACAGCCAAAATCCAGCTGCAGAAAAAGGACTGCCATCTGGGAATAGACAAAGGTTGGGAGGAAGGGTAATTCTGAAAGTCAGAGATTGACTTCCATCCCTACAAACCTCTGAAATGGATTACTGAATAAGTGATCTGTGAGAAATGAGGGGCAATGAAACGAGGCATTCACTAGAAAACAGGATGGTTTTGCTAAGAATAAATTACACCAAACACTTTAATTTTTGACAGGCTTTCTAAGAATGGAGGCTATGACAGTGCTTTAGACAGACCATCTAGATTTCAGCAAGGTATTTCAGTCTCTTAAAACAGTTTGTGGCCTAGAAGAGGAAATGCAGCCTAAATAATAATGCACTGCATAGATTCACAGGTGCTTAAACAGAACATGCAGACAATGGATTGATGGCACACTGGCAGCCCAGTAAGTGATCCCTTCACAGCTCCTTCCCTTCTCCCCTCCAATCCCTCCCAACTTCCAACCAAGTTAGAAACAATATCACAAGTGACATGTACTGAAACTGAAATTCTTACATGTACTTTAAATGTAGACAGAAGTAAAGTCACTAGTATAGAACTTTACAAAAGAAGGATTCAATTTCACTATACTTTGAAGCAACCACCCTTGATAAAGCCCCAGTACTTAAAATTTAATGGCATTTTCCCTGTACGAGTTATTTATGTCAACGGTTTGCAAAGGCAATTTCAGTGATCACGAGTAAAGAGAGGTTGGAAATAGAAAATGGAGGTAAAGTGGATGCCACAGAAGCAGTAGAGATTTTTCCAAGTAAAAGTTGGGAAAGATAATGGAAAATGGGCAACAGCAAATACTGTATTTCCAAAGTGTAAGTGGGGGGTGGAGCGTGAAAGAGCAGATATCTGCAGTTCCACCTTAACTATCCACATTATTTTGCATCTACAGGACAACAAAGGGTCTCAGGAGGTAGCACTCAGGAGTTTTTATTCTGAATCATCAATCAGAAAAGGACCAGCTTTGTGAAACGCACCAAAAACTTCCTTCTTGCTATGCTTATACTTTTCAGTAAATCAAAGTTATGCACACACCACTAAACTACAAGAAAGGAGAACCTTCCATCAAACAACTTATGATAGAAAGAAATTAACTATTTAAAATGTCTAGCAGACAGACCTTCAAGATGGTGGATGAGGAAGACGTGGAGATCACCTTCCTCTCCACAAATACATCAGGAATATATCTACACGTGGAACATCTCCTACTGAACACCTACTGAACGCTGGCAGAAGACCTCAGACCTCCCAAAAGGCAAGAAACTCCCCACATATCTGGGTAGGGCAAAAGAAAGAAGAAAAAAACAGAGAAAAAAGAATAGGGATGGGACCTGCACCAGTGGGACGGAGCCGTGAAGGAGGAAATGTTTCCACACACTAGGCAGCCCTTTCACGGGCAGAGACTGCGGGTGGCGGAGAGGCGGAAGCTTCAGAGCCATGGAAGAGAGCTCAGCCACAGGGGTGCAGAGGGCAAAGCGGAGAGATTCCCACACAGAGGATCGGTGCCGACCAGCACTCACCAACCCGAGAGGCTTGTCTGCTCACCCGCCGGGGCAGGAGGGGCTGGGAGCTGAGGATCTGGCTTTGGTTGGAGCGCAGGGAGAGGACTGGGGTTGGCGGCGTGAAAACAGCCTGAAGGGGGCTAGTGTGCCACGGCTAGCCAGGAGGGAGTCCGGGGAATAGTCTGGAGCTGCCGAAGAGGCAACAGACTTTTTCTTCCCTCTTTGTTTCCTGGTGCGCAGGGAGAGGGGATTTAGAGCACCGCTTAAAGGAGCTCCAGAGATGGGAGCGAGCCATGGCTATCACCGCGGACCCCAGAGACGGGCATGAGACACTAAGGCTGCTGCTGCCGCCACCAAGAGGCCTCTGTGCGAGCACAGGTCACTCTCCACACCTCCCCTCCCGGAAGCCTGTGCAGCCCACCACTGCCAGGGTCCCGAGATCCAGGGACAACTTCCCAGGTGAACACACGGGGCGCCTCAGGCTGGTGCAACATCACGCTGGCCTCTGCCGCCTGAAGGATCACCCCGCATTCCGTACACATCTCTCCTCCCCGCCTGAGTGAGCCAGAGCCCCCTCATCAGCTGATCCTTTAACCTGGTCCTGTCTGAGCGAAGAACAGATGCCCTCAGGCGAACTACACGCAGAGGCAGGGCCAAATCCAAAGCTGAACCCCGGGAGCTGTGCAAACAAAAGAGAAAGGGAAATTTCTCCCAGCAGCCTCAGAAGTAGCGAATTAAATCTCCACAATCAACTTGATGTACCCTGCATCTGTGGAATACCTGAAGAGACAAAGAATCAACCCAAAATTGAGACGGTGAAGGTTGGGAGCAACTGTAGACTTGGGGTTTGTTTCTGCATCTAATTTGTTTCTGGTTTTATGTTTATCTTAGTTTAGTATATAGAGTTTATTATCATTGGTAGATTTATTATGGATTTGGTTGCTTTCTTCCTTTATATATATATATATATATATATATATTTTTTTATATATATATATAAATAATTTTCCTTTTGTTAGTGTGTATGTGTATGCTTATTTGTGTGATTTTATCTCTACAGCTTTGCTTTTACCATTTGTCCTAGGGTTCAATCTGTCTGTTTTTGTTTTTTTATTAGTATAGATTTTAGCACTTGTTATCATTGGTGGATTTGTTTTTTGGTTTGGTTGCTCTCTTCTTTCTTTCTTTCTTTCTTTTTCTTTATTTTGTACTTTTAATTTTTTAATTTTTAATAATTTTTAATAACTGTTTTATTTTAATTTATATTATTTTTCTTTCTTTCTTCTTTTCTCCCTTTTCTTCTGAGCCGTGTGACTGACAGGATGTTGGTGCTCTGGCCAGGGGTCAGGCCTGTGCCTCGGAGGTGGGAGAGCCAAGTTCAGGACACTGGTCCACCAGAGACCTCCAGGCTCCACGTAATATCAAACAGCGAAAGCAATCCCAGAGATCTTCATCTCAATGCTAAGACCCAGCACCACTCAACAACCAGCAAGCTACAGTGCCCAACACCCTATGCCAAACAACTAGCAAGAGAGGAACACTACCACACCCATTACCAGAGAGGCTGCCTAAAATCATAATAAGGTCACAGACACCCCAAAACACACCACTGGACGTGGTCCTGCCCACCAGAAACACAACATCCAGCCTCATGCACCAGAACACAGGCACCAGTCCCCTCCACCAGGAAGCATACACAACCCACTGAACCAACCTTAGGCATGGGGGGCAGACACCGAAAACAAGAGGAACTGCAGACCTGCAGCCTGCGAAAAGGAGACCCCCAAACACAGTAAGTTAAGCAAAATGAGAAGACAGAGAAACACACAGCAGATGAAGGAGCAAGCTAAAAACCCACCAGACAAAACAAATGAAAAGGAAATAGGCAATATACCTGAAAAAGGATTCAGAGTATTGATAGTAAAGATGATCCAAAATCTCTGAAATAGAATGGAGAAAATACAAGAAATATTTAATAAGCACCTAGAAGAACTAAAAGGCAAACAAACAATGATGAACAACACAATAACTGAAGTTAAAAATACCCTAGAAGGAATCAATAGCCGAATAAATGAGGCAAAAGAATGGATAAGTGACCTGGAAGACAAAATAGTAGAAATAACTGCAACAGAGCACAAAAAAGAAAAAAGAATGAAAAGAATTGAGGACAGTCTCAGAGACCTCTGAGACAACATTAAACACATCAACATTCGAAGTATAAGGGTCCCAGAAGAAAAAGAGAAAAAGAAAGGACTCAAAATATTTGAAGAGATTATAGTTGAAAACTTCCCTAATATCGGTAAGGAAATAGTCAATCAAGGCCAGGAAGAGCAGAGAGTCCCATACAGGAAAAATCCAAGGAGAAACACGCCAAGACACATATTAATCAAACTATCAAAAATTAAATGCAAAGAAAAAATACTAAAAGCATCAAAGGAAAAACAACAAATAACATACAAGCGAATCCCCATAAGGTTAACAGCTGATCCTTCAGCAGAAACTCGGCAAGCCAGAAGGGAGTGGCAGGACATATTTAAACTGATGAAAGGGAAAAACCTACAACGAAGATTACCCTACTCAGGAAGGATCTCATTCAGAGTCGATGGAGAAATTAAAACATTTAGAGACAAGCAAAAGCTAAGAGAATTCAGCACCACCAAACCAGCTTTGCACCAAATGCTAAAGGAACTGCTCTAGGCAGGATACACAAGAGAAGGAAAAGACCTACAGTAATAAACCCAAAACAATTAAGAAAATGGGAATAGGAACATACATATTGATAATTACCTTAAAGGTAAATGGATTAAATGCTCCAACCAAAAGACATAGACTGGCTGAATGGATATAGAAACAAGACCTGTATATATGCTGTCCACAAAAGACCCACATCAGACCTAGGGACACATACAGACTGAAAGTGAGGGGATGGAAAAAGATATTCCATGCAAATGGAAATCAAAAGAAAGCTAGAGTAGCAATTCTCATATCAGACAAAATAGACTTTAAAATCAAGACTATTACAAGAGAAAAAGAAGGAAACTACATGATGAGCAAGAGATCAATCCAAGAAGAAGATATAACAGTTGTAAATATTTATGCACCCAACATAGGAGCACCTCAATACATAAGGCAAATGCTAACAGCCATAAAAGGGGAAATCGACAGCAACACAATCACAGTAGGGGACTTTAACACCCCACTTTCACCAACGGACAGCTCATCCAAAATGAAAATAAATAAGGAAACACAAGCTTCAAATGATACATTTAACAAGATGGACTTAACTGATATTTACAGGACATTCCATCCAAAAACAACAGAATACACTTTCTTCTCAAGTGCTCATGGAACATTCTCAGAATAGATCATATCTTGGGTCACAAATCAAACCTTGGTAAATTTAAGAAAATCGAAATCGTATCAAGTATCTTTTCTGACCACAACGCTATAAGACTAGATATCAATTACAGGAAAAAATCTGTAAGAAATACAAATACATGGAGGCTAAAGCATACACAACTAAATAACAAAGAGATCACTAAAGAAATCAAAGAGGAAATAAAAAAACACCCAGAAACAAATGACAAAAAAGGATGACCCAAAATCTATGGAATGCAGCAAAAGCAGTTCTAAGAGTGAAGTTTATAGCAATACAATCCTACCTGAAGAAACAAGAAACATCCCAAATAAACAACGTAACCTTACACTGAAAGCAATTAGAAGAGGAAGAACAAAATAACCCCATAGTTAGCGGAAGGAAAGAAATCATAAAGATAAGATCAGAAATAAATGAAAAAAAAATGATGGAAACAATAGCAAAGATCAATAAAATTAAAAGCTAGTTTCTGCTCAATGTTATGAAACAACCTAAATGGGAAAAGAATTTGAAAAAGAATAGATACATGTGTATGTATAACTGAATCCCTTTGCTGTACACCTGAAACTAACACAACATTGTTAATCAACTATACTCCAATATAAAATTGAAAGTTTAAAAAAAAGATAATGGAAAACAAAGAGTATAAGAGTGTCTTGCTTTTTATTTCAACTTTTTTACAATTAGTAATTTTTGAAAAGGTTGAGGGAAAAAGACAATTTTTTAATTTAAACATTCATTAATATTTTTTGTTCCCTCTAAGTCTTATTTTCTCCATAAAAGTTTATGTTCCTCAACCTCTTCATGCCCCTTACTGCAGAAATTTCCAGTATAAACGTCCCTTTGGAGACTGGTAGCAATTACAGTTATCTCTGAACTATGCAGTCAATATTCCAAATGTATACAGATCATAATAAAATGTATATTTAAAAATAATATAAAGCATCAAAAATTCAATGAACAGGGTCATCCAGTAGATATGTTAAAAGCTGAGTGCTCATTTCTGTTTCTGTGCTTTCAATTTTTTCAAGGCAAGAACTTCAACTATTTCTTCACTGAAAGTTAGAGAAACCCTGTGGTAAAATTCAAAGCTGCCTTTAGCCTAATACTTCCCACCATGTTAACAACAAAGTTCCACCTAAGTTATTACAAGACTGATAGCTGTGCCACATGTCTTACTACATGTAAAGATCATCTTAAGCTCAACCACAAGATAAGCCAGAGAGTCCAAAGATCAAGAAAAAAAAGTATCAAAAGCTGCAGGTTAAATCAGTGAGAACTCAACCTAAATTGGGGGAATTGAATCCAAAATTGATGATGACAAAGCAGATGGCACACATATTTCTCTTCTGGCACTCTGCCCAAGAAATAGCAAACCAAGAAGGAATTCTTATGCAACAAATGAACATATTTTAGAGATACTAACTCAAAAACAAAACAAAACAATACTTAACATGTTCTTTGATTTTTTATTTCTTATGTCCTTATCATCAAAGAAAGTAGGGGATTAATGAGCAAATCGATTTAAAGGTCAGCTTTCTCAACTCTGAAACACATTTCCAATGGAAAGAGATGGTGCTTTAACCAAATTAACATATGATTTCACAGAACTAATGAAAATCCCTGAAAAATAGGCTTGTCACATTTCATTTTCATTTTCTGACCAAAAACTGGTTTTTGCTAAGAACTGCTTCAAACACGTTAATGAATGATCCTTAACAATTGACAGGATAAAGTAAATAAGTAAGGAAGCCAAAATCCAAAATAAAGTTAACTTTCTATATTCCAAAATAATAACAATCGGCTGTGAGCAATTAAAGATAATAATTTGTTATAGATTTAAAAGTTTCTTTCGAGCTACAAAGGGCAAATAATATATAGTACATTCCAACAGTCACAATATTATTATACTATGAAATGTAGGGATTACATTCCCTACTTCCAAAATCAGACAGTTTAAAAACTATTTCTATATATGTTTCAAAATATCAACAATAAAGAAGTTTTGTTTTTCTTTAAATTAGTAAGAGGTTTTATAGTTTATTCCCCCCAGGAAATATCAGGAAAACAAGTTTTAAAACTAAGATGCTTTTTGTGTGTGTGTGTGTGTGGTATGCAGGCGTCTCATTGCTGTGGCCTCTCCCATTGTGGAGCACAGGCTCCGGATGCACAGGCTCAGCGGCCATGGATCACGGGCCCAGCCACTCCGTGGCATGTGGGATCTTCCCGGACCGGGGCACGAACCCATGTCCCCTGCATCGGCAGGTGGACTCTCAACCACTGCACCACCAGGGAAGCCCTAGGATGCATTTTAAAATTCTCACTTCTGCAGCAAATCCATACACTAAGAATATCTTGCCAAATAAATGAACTGCTTCTAGCGATGACCTATTTCAAAAGAAAAATCTAACTAAAATTTGTGCGACTGAAATTAAATGGACTCTAATGGACTACTTACCTCAAAACCTACTTATGCATTATCTACATTAAAGCCATTATGAGAAATAGCATGAAATACTGTTCCATAAATAATACTTTGTTTAAAAATAAGCTAAAACAAAAAGCCTAGAGGTTATATTTCTATAATACCTGTGGTCTTCACCTACTTAGCTCAGTATCTTTTATTGTTTCAAATAAAACAGTGTAATTTCCTGAAGTAAAATAAGCATTGCTTAAGAGTTCTGTAAGCACTGAAAAACAAGAAAGCAATATTTACTCTTGTTCTTTGAAAAATATCTTCATAGTTAACATTTACTGAGCATCTTTCATATGCAGGAAACTGAATGAATAATTTATATGTATTACCTTACCTAACCCTTAAGACAACCCTCTAAGGTAGATACGATTACTATCATTTTAGAGATGAGAAAAGTAAAATTCAGAGAAGTAACTGTGGCAGATCACTAAGCGTTGCCCAAAATCTAATCTCTCCTTTCCTAGTAACAGAGGTATAGCTGGGCACATGGCCACCCAGCCCCCATTCAGTTCGTTGTGCTCATGCACCAAGTTCTCACCAATGATTCTCACTGGTGAACTAAGTTTCCTCGTGAGTGGAGGTGATATATGCACCTTCCATGTCATGTGCTTCTCTCCCTTCTCACAGTGGAACACAAAAGTAGAACTGAGGCAACTTCAACCATTCAGATGATGACAGAGCCCTAAGGGATGGCAGAGAACCAAAATAAAAGAAATAAGCAGTGCTCAAAGTGTCTATCCATCCTGGTCTATCGTTCACCTGTGAAATAATGGAAAATATACATACCGTAGTCTCTGGTCCTGCTTCCTGACACAGAGCTCCTGAAACCCTTATAATTTCCAGGTGAAAGGAGCATCTCCTGGTCTAATGAGGTAACTCTGGGTGAGCTCCTGGATGAGGGCTGGTCACCAGAAAGAACAAGCCATGATTAGAAGCTTGGACTTTTCAGCCCCGCCTCCCATTCTCTTGAGAAGGGAGAAAGGCTGAAAATGGACTTAATGATCTGTCATGCCTACATGATAAAGCCTCCATAAAAATCCCAATTATATGGGGTTCAGAGAGCTTCCAGGTGGGTGTGCACATCCACATACTGGGAGCATGATGTACCCCAACCCACACGGAAAGAAGCTCCTGCACTCAGGGACCTCCCAGACCTGAGAGGGTCC
Organism: Hyperoodon ampullatus; assembly: GCF_949752795.1. Taxonomy (NCBI): domain Eukaryota; kingdom Metazoa; phylum Chordata; class Mammalia; order Artiodactyla; family Ziphiidae; genus Hyperoodon; species Hyperoodon ampullatus. Next base: position 97,457,711 of record NC_136921.1, read on the forward strand.
TTCATATTTCTCTTCATCTGACTATTCATCTGTATCTTTTATCATATCTTTTAATGAGCTGGTAAACAAAAGTAAATGTTTCCCTGAGTTCTGTGAGCTACCCTAGCCAATTAATCTGATCCAAGGTGGGAGGAGGTCATAAGAACCACTGATTTGTAGCCAAGTTGGACAGAAGTTGTAGGTAACCTGGGGACCTACTTCTTGCCCTTGGCATGTGAATTGGGGGCACAGAGTCATGGGACTGAGCCCTTAACCTGTGGGATCTGATGCTATCTCCAGGTAGATAGTATCAGAACTGACTTAAACTGTAGGACACCCAGGTGGTGTCCCAGAGGATTGCTTGTTGGGGGAAAACCTCCAAGCATTTGGCATCTAGAGGCATCAGAAGTGTTCTATGTGAAAGAAAAGGAGACACACGGGGGGAAGGAATGAAGTTTTTCCAAAACACTCTTTCAGGTAAAAACAAGAGAAATATTAGAGAAAATGTTAGCAAGCAACGAGCCTCTATCTTTAGAGCCACTGTTTTGTGGAAGTGTCGATTATACCAGCTTAGCTCATACTCAGAGAATCTTAGAAATTGGTAACAGAAATGGGGTGCTGATATTATATAAATATGAAATAGGAGGCACTGGCTTAGCAGTTGGGAGCTAGGTAACAAGAAAGAAGCTACTGCTAACTGGAAAAGGTTATAAACTAGTGACCCTTGTTTGTCACAGTAAAGTAGTTGGTGAATCTGTCACCTGAGACAACCTGTAAGACAGCTGAACAACATGCCTATAGAACCTACTGCTCTAAGAAATGTAGATGGAAAATGAAGGAATAGGTTATTTCTGTAATTTCCAGGTATTCAACCAGAATTAACTGTCTAACATTGATGGGGCTATTGTCACAAAGAACTCCTGGAACTAACTGCATACATTCTTCAGCAAAAGTCTAAGACTTTCTTACCTTATACAATAAAAATATCAGTGTTAAGATGCCTTAGTACGTCTATTTCTAAATTAGTTTCATCCTTCCCTCAATGAGAATTGAACAGAAAGCACTAAATAAAACCTTCTCACATTTTGGAAACTGAGAAATGGAATATTTTATTTCCCAAAAAATTTCTTACAGGAAAACAAACTTTTAATCTTATATACCACAGTTATCCAGTAAATTTTTTGTTTCACTTTAATATTAAACACATCTAAAAATACAACAACTAGTAATATATATTATTTCAAACACACTTCCTTTAAAAATGTTTAATTATTTTAATTGGAGATTTGGTATATTTTGCTTCACTTGTTCTCTCTCTCTCTCTCTCTCTCTCTCTCTCTCTCATTATCTTTACATTTCCAAATTTAGCTAAGGATTTGTTAGAATTTCATTCAAGGTCAAGTTGTGTGTTTCTTTAAAAAGCTAGGAAGTCATAATCCTCAAATATATATGTAAATAAAAATTCAGTGTTATGTTAGTTATTATATGAAACTTTGGTTCCTAAAGGTGCTGTCACTTTAGACTCACAGTACTTTCACCCACCCCCACCTACTACAAAATGGAGACTAGATGTATGAATAAAATTAAGTAAAAGAAAGAGCCTAAAAAAGCACTATTCAGGCTTCCCTGGTGGTGCAGTGGTTGAGAGTCCACCTGACGATGCAGGGGAAACAGGTTCGTGACCCGGTCCGGGAAGATCCCACATGGCGCGGAGCAGCTAGGCCCGTGAGCCATGGCTGCTGAGCCTGCGCGTCCAGAGCCTGTGCTCCACAACGGGGGAGGCCACAACAGTGAGAGGCCCATGTACCACAAAACAAAAGAACTAGTCAAAAAACTAAGAAAAATTATAGAAATAAAACTTTGTCTCAAATGTCATCTTCTTGATAAACACCAAAATTTATCCAAGAAATGCCTGCTACTTTCTATTCCTAAATATATTTTCCCAATAGCCTACTTTAACAGTGAAATTTAGACCACGATGTTGTGTTGGTTGCTTATTCAGAAGAACTCTAATGATTCTTATCCCTACATTCTCCTTTTTCTTTAGGCACATAACAAATAATAAAACACAGAAATTTTAGGTTTCAACTAGAATGAGAAATTGGATTCCATTTAAGTTTGTAATTTACTCATTTCCTAACCCCTGACATGGCTTCAAGTCATTTAAAATTTTTTTAAACTTTAGCAGCTTAAAAATGGGAGAACAAGAGAGATAATGCCTATGTCTGAGCAGAATCAGGAAAGAATACTTAGTTGTGCCTAATGAAAATGTATTATATAACAAAATTTGAGACAGTTAAAAAAACTATCAAGTGGGATATTTCTGTAGATGCTTCCATTCAAAACAACAACAACAAAATAATTATATACTCAAAAGAATTGAAGCCAAGTCTCAAAGAGATATTTGTACACCTACATTCACAGCAATGAATTCAATAGCAATTCAATAGCAAAAAGGTGGAAACAACCCAAGTGTTTATTGATGGATGAATGTACAAACAAGATATGACATATCCATGCAACAGAATATTACTCAGCCTTAGAAAGTAAGGAAATTCTGACACATGCTATGACATGGATGAACCTTGAAGACATTATGCTAGGTGAAATAAGCCAGTCACAAAAAGACAAATATTATATGACTCCACTTATGTGAGATACCTGGAATAGTCAAATTCATATAGACAGAAAATAGAATGGTGCTTGTCAGGGCATGGTGTGGGGTGGGGTAGGGAGAAATGGGAAGCTTTGTTTAATGGGTATAGACTTTCAGTTTTTCAAAATGAAAAGAGTTCTGGAGATTGTTTGCATACCAATGTCAATGTACTTAACATTACTAAGTTTTACATATAAGAATGGTTATTTAAGGTGGAAAATTTTTATGTTATGTGTATTTTACCTCAATTAACTTCTTCAATCTACACATGGGTTTTTTAAAAGCATGTACCTATGGGAGGGGTGAACAAAACAGACATAACAAAGATGAAAAAATAAAAATTACATTTCAAAATCTTGAAAGCAAGCAATCAAGCAAGAAGCTAAACAAAGTGTAACATCACAAGAGTAGTAGGCAGTTGTAATATTCAGTAGGAGGGAGAAGCACTTCCAGAATGGCCAAGTAAGGACCCCCAAAAATCTGATCCTCCATAAAAGCAATGAGAACACTGGCAAAAATTGTCAAAGTCAACTTTTTCACAATTTTGGAAATGAATGAAAGGCTTACTACATTATGAGAATGATTAAGGCACAAAAAATGGTTGTGTCACAATAAGTACAGTGAGCTTAGTGGCATTTTCACTTTCCCTATTTCCAATCACTCTCTCCCCAGCATCACAATACCCCTAAAAATCAGCATCATTACAGCCACAGTGACTGAAAAAAAACCCATACTCTAACAGGCAACGGAGAGAGCAAATGGGTTTGGAGTTCCACAAAATGGCTCTATCCCAGTGAATTGTCACTATTTGACCTGGCAGTTACTTGGAAAAGCCCTACTCCCAGGGCTTGTGTTTATTGGACCTAACTCAGAGATCACTCAATGGAAAAAGCTCTAGCCCCATAGCATTTGTTGAAAACACTCAGCTGCAATTGTTTAACAATACAGATGTCTATGGCAGCAATGCCAGCTGGAGCAAAGAAGAGGCTGGCTTAAAAACTTAAAAGAGAGATCTGGAGAACGAAATGTCCATGGAAGGATTTGAAAGGCTCTGACATATTCCTTATGATTTAAAAGACCACATTCACGTGCAGCAATATGCACATACCTAAGAAATATCTCAGGAGACCCCATTCTTTCAGCTCTGGCTGATCTTGAGGCTCTGTGCATGCAGGAAATGAAGGCTACAGCACAGTTGTCAACTGCCTGGCTACTTGTTGAAGGCGTGCCCCAACATGCACATAGAGCTGCTCAGCAAAGACTGAGATACTTATTGGTTTCAGACATTTAAGGAAATCTCTATCTAATCATTAACTGACCACTAAGGGAACAAAGCAAAAATTCAGTAGCCACATGTGACAAGAATGTAGACTTTCCAGAATTTATTCAGTGAAGTCAGTAAATAAACAAAAAACAGCAACAAAGAGCAAACACACCAAACCTTGGGGAGGTAGGACAATTTGATTTTCAGAGTTGCCATATGATATTATTTGAAATGCCCATTTTTCAATAAAAACTGAAAACATACACAAATAAACAGGAAAGTATGGCCCACACACATGAAATAAAGTAGTTAAACAAAATATGTCCCTGAGAAGCCCAGATTTGGGGCATCCTAGACAAACATTTAAAAATACTAAAAATATGTTCAAATAACTAAAGGAAGCCATGTGTAAAGAATTAAAGGAGAATTTAAAAACATTATTTCACCAAACAAAGAATATCAATATAGGGATTTCCTTGGCGGTCCAGTGGCTAAGACTTTGCTTTCCAGTGCAGAGGGTGCAGGCTCGATCCCTGGTCAGGGAGCTAAGATCCCACATGCCTCGTGGCCAAAAAACCAAAACGTAAAACAGAAGCAAGGTTGTCATAAATTCAATAAAGAGTTTAAAAAAAGAATATCAATATAGAGATTAAAAATTATTTTTTAAAAGAACCAGATTAAAATTCTGGTGTTGAAAAGTACAATACCTGAAATGGAAAATTCACTAGAGGGGTTCAACAGCAGATTTTAATAGGCAGAAGAAAGAATCAGTGAACTTCAAGATATGTGGATTAAGATTATCCAGGTTTAGGAACAGAAAAAGAAAGAAGAAAAATTAACATACCCTCAGAGACCTATGAAACTACAGATATTGTATCATGCCGTGCACACTGGGAATTCCAGAAGGAAAGGAAAGAAACGTTATTTGAAGAAATAATGGCCAAAGACTTCCCAAATTTGATGAAAACATTAATCTATACAACCAAGGAGTTCAATAAACTCAAAGTAGGATAACTAAAAAGAATCCACACCAAGACACATCATAGTCAAAATGTCAAAAGACAGAGAGAAACTTCAACACAGCAAGAAAAGGTTTCATCACAACCAAAGGAGTCTCAGTAAGATTAACAGTTGATTTCTCATCAGACACTATGAAGGCCAGAGAGCACTGGAATAACACATTCAAATCAGTGAAATTTTAAAAAGTTAACCAAGACTTCTATATCCAGCAAAATTATCTTTCAAAAATGAAGAAAAAATTAAGACATTCCCAGCCAAGCAAAACCTGAGAGAATCTGTCACTATCAAATCTGTCTTACAAGAAATACTAATGGGAGTTCTTGAGGCTGAAATGAAAATCACTAAATATTAACTCAAATCCACATGAAGACATAAAGAGAATTGGAAAAGCTAATGACATAGTTAAATGCAAAGTACATTATAAATGTATTTTTGTTTACAACGCTTTTCTATTTAAAAACAACTACATAAGACAATAACTATAAAAGTGTTAATGATGGGCTTACAATGGATAAAGCAAGGAATTAAGCCATATTGAAGTAAAGTTTGTGTATACTTTTGAAAGAAGTTGAAATTGATCTGAACTAGATTGTTTTAAATTAAAAATTTCACTGTTTATAACCAGGCAACAACTAAGAAAATAACTCAAATATTATCAGGAATGACAGAATAAAGGCCTATGAAAATTATCTTCTCCAGAAAAGCAACAACAAGAAAATTTAAATGGCACACTACAAAACGTATATATCTAATGAAAGTAATGGAGGAACTGAGGAACAAAAAAAACATAAGACACACAGAAAACCAATAGCAAACAAGGCAGATATATATCCATCAGATAAACAGTAATTACAGTAAATGTAAATAAATTAAACACTCCATTCAAACATTTGAGTTAAACACTCACCAAAAGGCAGAGATTGGCAGAATATATTTTTAAATGATTCAACTACATGCTGTCTAAAAGAGACAATTTAGATTCAGAGACACAAATGGGTAAAAGTAAAAGGATGGAAAAAGAAACATCATGGGAACAGTAACTAAAAAAAGAGATGGAGTGACAATGCCAACAACAGACAAAATAGACTTTAAGGCAAAAATGGTAACAGGAGAAAGAATATTTTATAAAGATAAATGGGTCAATTCAAAAGGAAGGCATAATGATTACAAATGTATACGTTACAAGGGGCTGCAAAATACATGAGTAGAAACTGACAGAGTTGAAGGGAGAAAAAGACAATTGAACAACAATAGTTAAAGATGTCAATACTCCATTTTCCATATTGGATTGAACAATTAGGAGATCAACAAGGACAGACATGCACCAAAATCACAAGAAAGAAAAAAAAAAGATACTTGGGCTTTATCAGAATTACAAACTTTTGTGCTTCAAATGACCCTGTCAAGAGAGTGAAAAGAAAATCCAAAAATCATAAGAAATATTTTCAAGTCATATGTCTCGTAAGTGTCTAGAATCCAGAAAGTTACAAAAAAAAAATCTGTACAACACAAAAATTTTTAAATAAATAAATTTATTTTAAAATTAGCAAAGGATTTGAAGAGACATGCTTCCAAAAAATATACACAAATGGCCAATAACCACACAAAAAGATGCTCAACATCATGAGTCATTACAGAAAAGCAAATCAAGACCACAATGAAATACCACTTCACACCCACCAGAATGGTTAAATCAAAAAGAAAAGCCATAACAAGTGTAGGTAAGGATATGGAGAAATCGGAACCCTCAGACATTGCTGAGTAAAATGTAAAATGGTGCACTCACTTTGGAAAACTGTTTGGCAGAGCCTCAAAATGATAAACATAGAGTTACCATATGACCCAGCAATTCCACTCTTAGGTATATACTCAGGAGAACTGAAAACATATATCTACACAAAAACTTTTACACAAATGCTCATTGCAGTATTATTCATAATAGCCAAAATTTGAGAACATCTCAAATGTCCATCAACTGATGAATGGATAAAAAAATGTGGTATATATACAATAAAAGTTTATTTGGCTATACAAAAGAATGGTGTGCCAACACATGCTACAATATGGATAAACTTTGAAAACATTATGCTAAGTGAAAGATGCTAGTCGCAAAAAGCTACATATTATATAATTCCACTTTTATGAAATGTCTACAAGAGGCAAATCTATAACGACAGAAACTAGAGTGATGGTTGCCAGGGGCTGGAGGCAGGGGATATGAGTGACTGCTAAGGGCACTGGACTTATTTGAGGGTGATAAAAAGGTTCTGAAATTACAGGGTGGTGATGGTTGCACAACTTTGTAAATATACTAAAACCACTACATTGTACACTTTAAGATGATGGATTTTATGCTATGTGAATTATATCTCAACAAAGCCATTATTTTTTTAAATCAGTAAGGAAAATGAATACCTACAGAATGACTCACCAAGATAGAAAATAAACTATATTCTGTCTTATAATCAGTACAGATCACTGACCCAGACTGTGGTGGATGTAAAGATGATAATAATGTAAAGATGAATAATAAACAGTGCTAATCTTTAAGGTACTTAGTTTTTAACAAGAAGTATCATCACTAACAAATCTTTGGAAAGAATTTTGATTCCTTCACCTAGTTTTCACTCTCAAAATATATAAAATGCTAATTTTACCATGACAAACTTTAATAGAAAACTCAATTCCAGCAAACTTTAAATATTAGCCAGGACTTCCCTGGTGGCGCAGTGGTTAAGAATCCACCTGCCAATGCAGGGGACATGGGTTTGATCCCTGGTCTGGGAAGATCCCACGTGCCGCAGAGCAACTAAGCCCATGCACCACAACAACTGAGGCGGCACTCTAGAGCCTATGAGCCACAACTACTGAGCCCATGTGCCACAACTACTGAAACCCACGCGCCTAGAGCCCGTGCTCTGCAACAAGAGAAGCCACCACAATGAGAAGCCCATGCACTGCAAGGAAGAGTAGCCCTCACTCGCCACAACTAGGGAAAGACCGCACGCAGCAACGAAGACCCAATGCAGCCATAAATAAATAATTTTTTTAAATAAATAAATATTAGCCACCGCCTAAATTTACCTACCAGATGCTAAAGGTAAATTAACTCGAATTCTATCTCCAGTCACACTTCTCTCCAAGCACAGTAAGTTCCAAGCTGTGGTCCAGCCTCCCAGCTCTGATGCACCGTGTGATCCTACCTTGGGGGTGCCAAGAAATTTCCATGACCTCATTTCCTCACCCTGGACCCAACTCCATGCTTACTTCCCCTTCAGATTTTACAGGGCCACAATTTTATGCCTTTAGGCATCTAACTCTTTCTTTCAAACACCATTAGTTACTGAGGTTCTTCAGACATATATTTTAAATCAGGTCATCAAAGCAAGTGCAGCTCCCTTCTTTTATGTCTTTTTATTTCTTTTACTTAGTAAAGATCCAAAATGGTCCTTACCAGGACCAAAAGGCCTCTCCCTGTGTTTGGTGCCCTGCACTAAAAAACCCAGGTATTCACACCACCACATATGTTTTGTTGCTCCAGAACAGGGGTTACAAAACAGCTGCAGGCAGCATATGAATTTTGTTTGGCCTGAGCCATTCTAAAAACATTTTAATTACCAACATACTATACCCAAGAGATGTTTTATGTACAAACTTATATTTTTAGCTTCATTTGAAAAATCTGACAATTTGGCCATGCTGCACCCAAATTCCCATGTGGCAACAACTGGGTGACCTGAGTGGTGACACCTCCTTCCCCTCTGATGAAGAATGCCTTTCCACGATCCTCACCACTCCACAAGGTTTCCGTGCACAGCACTTTAAGCCAGTTGCACTTGTGTCCTGCTGGCTCTGGTGGGGTTGGAGTATGAGAACCGAGTCCAAATCCAGAGAGTTAGAAGTTGTTTCTAATCATAAAGGGAAGACCTTTTCCCTTATATTTGGTTTCAGATTGCATGGCCAATTTCCTCTACTTTTGCCAAGCTCTCCTAGTTTCTCACTCCAAACTGCTTCAACTTCCTGTAATCACCATCACGTCTAACATCTGTACCACTCACTTACTTAAATTACCCTGGGGCACTCCTACATAATTCTGGCCTGGCAAGAAGCAGTGTTAATTCCAGGCCAACATGACAGAAAGCACTGAGGATCTCATCCTCAGACCAATGAAATCTTCATTTCCAGACTCACTTCTCTTGGAAGATAAATGCTTCTCCTAAATTTCTGAATTTTGTGTTAATAATAAAATGCTCCTCAAACTTTACTGTGTATAGAACATATCTAAGGATCTTGTTAAAATGCAGATTCTGACGCAGTAGTTCTGGTTTCCGGCTGATGCTGATGCCACTGGTCTGTAGACTACACTTTGAATAGCAAGGAGTTGAAAGGCTTACAAAGGAAGAAGGAGGTTTCTGATATGGGAATTATCTCAATGAATCAGACCTCCAAGACTTGACTTTCTGCCATTTTAAAACTACAAAAATAGTAATCTTTTAGCATCTGTGCCAACTTAAAATCTGATTTATATAAATAATAGCCTTTCATAATGGTCCATGAAAAAGAAACACGTGGTTCCTTCAGCCATGAGGCATTGATCATTGTATATGTATTCACTTCATGATCAATACTGGGCATTATACAGAGGTATCAGCCAAGTTTCCATACCTTCAGAGTACTTAAAGTCTAGTTGGCAAAAAGACTAATAGCAAACAAAATAAGCAGTGCACCACCTAAAGCAGCAGATGATTAAGATCTTAATTGCTATAAGATAGTGATTCCCAAGAGTGGGGCATACTAGCATGTGGGGGGAAGGTATCAAACTACACACACTGCCCTCAATCCCCTCCCACATTAGGATACTCACTCTACCCCCAACCTTATTGCCAATCATGACAAAGGAAGCTACATTTACTTCTAGAAATGCCATATTCTTCATAAGAGTAAGATGGGGGGGGAAATGACGAAAAGCACCACTTTTAAATGACACACAGAAAAGTAGGTAGAACGGGTAGGCATTCCAGGTGGGAAGTGTTCCTGTGGTAGAAGTGCTGAGGTAGAGATGAGTCTGGGGTATTTATGCAATGGAAAGAGGACGTGCCTACTGTGAGTAAACCAGAATGCTCCACTTACCACCGCCCCATTCTAGGTGGAGGAAGCATGGAAGCCATCTCCTAAGAACTGGATGACCACCGTTAACAACCTTGAAAAGATATTTCTTCATACAAAGGCTGAACTAGTTTGCCTCTCAGGTCCCTTCCAATTTTTCCTCAGCTGCAGAACAAAATTTCAATTTTCCTCTAACACGGAATTCTAACCTGAATCACGTGCCTTGCCTGATGTTGACCAGGAGAAATGAGTGAAGAGAATGTGAACATGTGGAAGTGGATGTGTATAAATTGAAGAAAAAGAGAGCCTAAGTCATTGCGTCGGGTTAAATTCTATGGCTGCTCTGCACCCCTGGTTCTTTGAGACGGCTCCCGAAGGTCTTATTTTCAACTCTGTCCTCAATCATCTTTGCGACTCTTCTCCGAGCCCTCATCCCTCTCACACAGGTAAATGATGAATTACACTCCAGGTCTTCCCTGACCACCCCATGTAAAGGAAGTCTCAGTTATACTTCCTTCTCTATCAAGGTGCTCCTCTACAAAGCACTTATCACACCTTCAACTATGTTTTCTTCACTTTTTACTCACAAAATATTTCAAAATTACATTCAGAAGATCATACAGTTCAGAAGTTAATATATAATAAGTAGCCGAAATACCACCACTCTAATGTAAAACTGTTTACATTTCTGCCACATTTGCTTTGCAATTACATATTTACTTGTTTATTCACATTTTTGTTACCATTGCCTATATCCTAATTCAATTTTCTGTTTTATCTAGTTAGGGCCATGTCTGAATACTGACCTCTTTTATAACTATCACTCAGCACAGAGCCTGGCACATGTAAGACTCTCAATGTTTGTTCAATGAATAATGCATGAATGACTTCTGTCCTAGAATGAAATAATGGCCATCACTACAGAAGAGTTATTAGACAAAAGCCAATGACTCCATCTTTATTAAAATCCAAAAAAAATAGAAATGTTTTTTTTCCCATTTTTTTTCTTTTTTTTTATTTTGGCCTCACCTGAGGCTTGTGGGATCTCAGTTCCCCAACCGGGGATTGAACCCGGGCCACAGCAGTGAAAGCCCGGAATCCTAACCACTAGGCCACCAGGGAACTCCCCAAGAAATGGACCTTTATTGAAGGATGAGGGTTAAAATTTAAATGTGTGCTATAACTAGATATTCCACATTAGAGTGGGTTAGCTGAACGAGAAACAGAACTTCCCTAGAGGCCCTTATCCCTCTTGCCCTGGATAGCACACAGATCTGCTAAAAGACATGGACAGCGAGGAGATGAGCTCTCAAAGTATCTTCTAGTTTAAAGATTCCAACTCAATAGCTTAAAGAGGGAAAGAACAAAAGAAGAGAGGGAGGGAGGGAGGGGAGAAAAGAAGGAGAGTAGAAGGGAGGGAAGGGAAGAGAGAGGGAGGGAGGAGAGAAGGAAGGACAGGAGTCCTATGCAAAGAATTCTAGACCACTAGAGAACATTTATATTTTTTCTAGGTTAGGTTGGAGGCAATACAGATCGTGTTCTGAAAACCCTCGAGTATCAAGTCCATTTGTCTGAAATGAAGCCAAGCCTAAGGAAAAAGTATAAGAAAAGTCATGTCCAATTGTCTGACTTCTCCACCTCCTTTTACCTCTACTCCCGGCCAGCCAGTGTCTTAACACAAAATCCTAAAAGCCTGGGTTCCTCCCACTGTGGTTCCCTACATGCTCTCAAATATTAAGTAGACACCTGTACTCTCTCTGCATCAACTTTACTGGATCTAAGTTCTATTCCTTTGTGCTCTTATTCTTCCAATAGGTCACTGAGAAGTATCATGCTTCTGATTTAAAGGACTGTCCATTACTGAAAATATTTCCTCAACTCTTTTTTTTAACCTCCTCTACTCTTTATGGTCAATGTGGACCTCCGACTCTCTCTAATGAAAAAAATGTCTCAGTCCTAAGACTGTGGCGGATTGTTTTATTTGTTAACAATTCTTCCTTCCCTCCCTGTCCTTGACATGGTTCCCTGTGGGCAGAGGTTAGTACTGAGGCATGCCACTTGATACCAGAGAAATCATTTCTAATCCGCGTCATGAAGAAACATTTTTCTTGCTCTACAGATATCTTACACCACAGATAAAATATCATATGAGCACCTTTCCCCTAAACAGCCAGGGCACCTCAGCACAGGGAAGCAGCCTTATACTCCCTGCCCATCACTTTGCACAGCACATGCAGATACTCAGGGGCCACAACTTGGCTGTACACAGTTTTCACTTTTAGTATTTCCTCAAGATCAGAAGGTGCTATATCTTTGCTGTGAATGGAAGAGCATGTGGATTGGCTTCCAGGTACAACGTCTTTTCTTCATGAACCCATCAACTTCTTATCTGTACATGAAACTTATGCTCTGTCAGTCCTGCCTCCTGAGGACTTTTCCAGTCTCATATATAATGGTTAACCAAAAGAAAAATCTCTTCCCCTATAGCACAAGTTTTCAGTGATAAATGAACAAAGCATCACCAAGTGCTCCTCCCTGAACAAATGCCAAAAGCTGATTCATTCTCTGTATGACATTGGTGGTTTCATCCAACCATAAAGTGAAATATCTGCTAGCGTGCACTTGATAGTAATCACTCTTCCCTACTCCACTGATATTACGCAACAGCCAACCGTGTCATTTGACAAAGGAATTCTTTCAATAACTTCTGGTTTCTCTCTAAGGATAATGTTTGTCTTTAACTTTCCAGCTGATTTTCCAGGCGTCTCTTCAATAAAATGACTTATACTTACTTCTGTTACAAGGATCCTTTAATGAAGCTACTAGAGTTTTAAGCTCTTACCCACCGTTAGCAGTATAATACATTAATTTTGTAACGGAAAACATCATTGGGTACTTTCCCTGGGAAACTTGAATAGTATAACAAGGAAGCCACTGTGCTTTGTTTGAAAATGACACCAAAACATCCATGGCTTCACAGACAACGTTTCATAACAGGCAATGACTGGGGACTAGGAGCGAATGGATGGCCCGCCCAATAAAAAGCAGTTTTGAGATAGTCATCATCATACTTCCATATGCACTTTTCCATTTCAGCTACTGTTTTGAAATCATCACTCTCACAAGCGTCCTTGTTTTCACACATACAGATACACATTTTATATTTGGAATGGGATTCGTTTCTGTAAGTATGTTTATGACATTCTGAACTGCAGCACTTACATTACTATTTTCATCACTATTTTCACACTGCAATGAACCACTTTTGAGCCACTGATCTATTTTTGTGAAATTGAGATACAATTTAAGACCAGCAACAACAAACTATGCTATTTTAACAAATAAACAATAAGCAAATGACATAAAAAGTATATTAGCCAAGATGAAGTGCACCATGATGAAGTGCTTATGAAATGTAAGCTATATTGACCCGTGCAGTCTTCAGAGCATGAACACAATTTTTCATACCATAATAACTTTTAAGAACATAATGGGATTTCTGCTGAAATTATAATTACTCTCACATCTCAAGGTCCTACATGCTCTGCCACTCCTACACCATCTTTTTGATTCACATTTCAAAGTCCCCCCAACACCCCACCCCCTTGTGTTGGTCTTCTTGCTAACCTTTGAACTCATCCAAACACATTCTCACCTTCAGGCCTTCGCACTGGCTGTTCCCTCTGCCTGGAACACTCCTCCCCAGGTATCTGTATGAGTAACTTCTGTCACTTCCTTTAAGTCTCTGCTTAAGGTCTCTTTCTTCATGAAGGCTACTCAACTACATTTATCCTGTTCTACTTTCTTTCTTCCAAAGCACTTCTCCCCTTCTACCATGCTATATAATTTGGTTTATTGTGCATCTCCCACTCCTACCCCTTCACTCCCAACTGAAAGAAAACTTCACAAGGGCAGTTTTATTCATTCAGCACCTAGATTCATGGAAGGTGCTCAATAAATAGTAGTTGAATGAATGAATGAATAAGTGAAAGTTTTTCACTGCTTTTCCTTTTTAACCACCAATCTGTCTGTGGATCTTACTTTGAGAATTAAACAGAAAATGGAGAACTATCAAATGATTTAAGCAAGAGAACTACACAAGGTCAGAAGATGATTTAAAGTTTCGAGAGGCTGGACATTTTTTTTAGTTTAAAAGTCAACCCATGAAAAAAATGATGAAAGTCACAATTTTCCAGATGACTAGGTCTTCATAAGTAGTTAATTTCAACCCCACAATACACATCTCTATAGATATATGATCAATGTTTGTATATATACACATACACATATATGGATGCACACATTAGACATATGTTGAACAAATCTAGAAGAAGCTAGGGACATTTTTCCATCATATGGGTATTCTTCATATAAAAGCTAATGACTTAGGTAATAGTTAAGACAACCATCCATCATAATTTTCTCGGGATAGCCCCGTTTATACTGTTTGATCTGGTGCCCCTTCCAGTTAGTATCCCCTTTTACCCTCAAAAGTGTCCTTATCTGAGCAAAAATAACTACATGGTTATCCTACTCATAAAGAAGATACATACATTTCTTCTTCTTCTTTTTTTTTTTTTTGTGGTACGCAGGCCTCTCACTGTTGTGGCCTCTCCCGTTGTGGAGCACAGGCTCCGGATGCACAGGCTCAGTGGCCATGGCTCACGGGCCCAGCCGCTCCGCGGCACATACATTTCTTCTTATTCAAGCATGCCGACCAAGCTTTTGAGGATTTTAGTGGAGTGGGTGTGGAAAAAGTGACAGCCATAATTAATTGTAACACCTGCTGGCCAACACTGCAAGTGAACTCTTTCAAACAGGCAATTCTTTAGCCAAGGAGCACAGCCATTGTTGAAGTACATGCCACAAGCTTCATATATCTAGCTTTAGAACTCAAATCCCCCACCAGGTCACCTGCACAATCTCCAGCCCCTATGAGAATGTTCACGTGATGAGTGGGCACAGCACCTTCTTCTCTGCAAGCCCTCTGTCTGAAAAACTGAGACCCAAACCCAAGACTCTAGTCAAAAGAGAGGGCAGAAAACAAAGGCTCTTCTATTATCCTCGTGGCCCAGAGGGCTTGGAAACTAGGAGAATGTGGAGTCAAGTCTTCACAACGACACATGTGTTTTGGTCTCTCACTAAATTCCAAGAACTTGACCAAACACTAGATCTTGAAACTTTCATTCATATCTGCAAATGCCATGCACCCATCAGGTCTGCAAACAGAATTTTGTTGAAGCTGCTCTCCCAAATCATAGTTGTCCCAATTCATGCCGGCCCTAGGTAAACAGGTACTCATTCTTACTGTGCTCGAAGACAGAGTAGACACTTAATATGTCAAGGAAAAAACTATTTTATTTCTTATATGTATAAATAGATGACAAGCAACCAATTACGTCAGTCTTTTGTCTTCCTTGCTATTTCTTTTTTCCTTATGCATTTTGGGGGGTTGTGGGGTATTTTTTTTTTTTTTTTGCGGTGCGCGGGTCTCTCACCACTGTGGCTTCTCCCGTTGTGGAGCACAGGTTCCGGACACACAGGCTCAGCGGCCATGGCTCACGAGCCTAGCCGCTCTGCGGCATGTGGGATCCTCCCGGACCGGGGCACGAACCCATGTCCCCTGCCTCGGCAGACGGACTCTCAACCACTGCACCACCAGGGAAGCCCTGGGTGGTTTTTTTTTTTACCTTACATTTGCATTTAACAAATTAAAGAATGAAACAAAGCCAGACTCAAAATTTGAAGTCAGGAGAGTGTGGTGAAGAAAATAGTGAAGATTCCTTAATATCTAGGGTGACCACATAATGTATCATCCAAACCAGGGCACTTTGAAATGTGAAAGGGGATGCATTTGATAATTCAGATAGGTCGACAGGAAAAAAACAGGACTACTGCAGGCTAAGCAGAGGGTGTAGTCACCTTTCTAACCCCTCATACATTTTCCCACACAAGAGGCATCCTGTGTATAAAGAAGCAATTCTGCCTCTGCTACATCAAGTGAACTTCAAATATAGTCCTCTCTCTTTTAGGCCAGGCCTGGCTTTCCACAAGGGAGCTGAAAATGTTTTCACTCCACCCTGCCATTCCCTATTCGTGCAAAACTGGTTCCATTTTTACTCAAGAAAGCAGGCAGCAACACACTAGAATGTGGATGCAGGCCAGGTGCCCAGTAAGCCCCAGGCCTGGTGCCTCGGGTTTCTCATAAAGGAATATTTCACTAGAAAGGAAGCAACCTGGTGAGAAGGTACACAGATACCAGCCGCAGGTTTAACAATCTGAATTTGAACGTTAGACCCTTTTGTTGATGCCAAGGCACACGCTGAAACAGAACAGAGCCTGAAAGCCACCTCTCCAGCAGCACACATTCATCCAAAAGCGATAGCTATGGCATCTGTCCTCAGCTACAGGTAACAACCTTGGTTTCTTTGCCTCTTGCTGAGATCAGTGGTGCAGAAGGATTTGAAAAAAGTAAGAAAATATGTTTTTTTTCCCTCAAGATCACAGTTCTCACGTTAAACAGAGCCAATGCTTACTTTTACCCCATACTTCCTGTTCAGGGGGGTCAAACATTGCTCCTGCTCTTCATTAAATTTAGTCCTGTGGTTAGTGACTATTAATTTACTGGAATAGTCTCCCTCACATGCATCCAGAGGGGAGACCAATTTTGCAATCTAGTTGGAAACTACAGCACATAAAGAATCTATGATGGTGGTAGGAGCAGAAAAGCTCCAGCGGGCTTATCTCAAATGGTCCGAATGACTGATTTCTTCACAGACTCCACAGTCATTCAGAAAGATTCACTGCCCAAGGCTGTTCAATGCTGTGATGGAGGCAATGATAAAGCAAATGTCTTAGGCTGTTAAGCCTTATAAAAGTAGAGTACTACCCATAGCTGAGAGTCTCATGACAAATGCTGGGAGCCAGGGAACCACCTGTCACGGAGATGGTAGAAGAAACTCCTTTTGAATTCATGCAGATTGGACTAAAGTCCTTCCAGCTAGGAGACACTGAGTCCAATGGGGCCATTTGTATACAAGAACTGCTGTTTTCCCAGTGGTACGATAATCTTAAATTCAAAGACATGTTTGTTAATATAACTGTTTAAACTGCTTCACGTAACCACAATTGAGGCCAAAATGGGCCGAAGGAATAATCAAAACAAACAGCTCAATAATGACTTTTTAAATGTTCAAAGAGAGAAGAAACTAACTGGTTAGGCTGCTGGATGGTAAGGTTAGAATGCCTCCTTGGGGAGATGAAAATTATGTCTTCCCCACCTGACCCCATCTCCCAACAGTGAAGTGGATAATTTCTGAAGAATACAATGACCCTTTATGCTGGGCTTCTCTTGTCTGCTAGGGATGCCATCTGTCTCCCACACTATATAAACAATCCCTGCAGGAATCTTCTGATGCCCAAACAGATTAGCAAACTCCAGATTTTCACACCATTAATAATACCCCTATCCAGATTAGGATTCTTGCTTTAATAACTCCAAAGATAAGCCTAATAACTGATCCTGTTTGTTTACAGGTAATGTGAGTGTCATTTTAAAGAAAACCTCTCAGAACACACAGCCATCTGTTGGAGGAGGAGCGGGTGGAGCTCTCTCTAGGCAACAGAAGAAATGAGCCCTTGAGGGAACAGGAGAAATAGTAAAATGAAAATCATACTTATGAGACAAAGGAAAGCATGAAATTTCACCAGGTCTAATAGAGGACTCTAATAATTACATTAAAATCTTTTTCTTCCAAATGACAAACTAGAAAACTATTCAAACAAAGGCAAGTTTCACACTTTGACGAAGGCATACGTACGATGAGAATTCAGAGATTGCTTGGCTCTAGGACGGTGAAAGCAGAAACCGTACTGGGAAGGCTAAAGGCCCCCGGGGAAGTTTGCCTACCGTTCACCTCTACCTACGAGGACTGCTGATGCTTGCCTTCTCCAAGTTTAATATCGATTGATCCCCTGTAACTCTGTGAGCTCTCTGTATTGTCTCCAAAGACTTCCAACTCTAAAAGAAATAAATGTACCTGTAAAGATGTTCCTAAATTAATAATGATAATCAAGGAAAAACACCTGAGCTCTGCTAATAGCGGAAAACACAAGGCATGGAAGAGCCAGACCTCTGCAGTTGCACGTCCTCGGAAACGTCTACGTCTAAATCTGCAGCCCCAGCTTCCTCCAGGCCCCAAGTCCCCGCAGAGGATGTTCACAACAGGTTCCAAACCAAAAAGGAAATGAAGCCTCCGCTCCCTCAAGTGACGATCAGATGGACCCAAAAGTCTCAGCTCCCCGGGAGAACCAAACTTGAAACACGTCCCAGTAGCTCTCACCCGCGTCTCTGGGCAGCGGAAGCCAAAATGTCAAATGAATGACCGCGCCGGAGCGAGAGGGAGGAAAACAAAGCCACCTCCCGCTGTCCGGTACCTGCGGCGCGAGGGCCGGGCCAGGGCCGCGCACTCACCTGGGTCTTGGCGCCCGCTGCCGGCGAATGCGGGTGGGGACGGGGCCGCCGGGAGGCAGGGCGCCCCCACAGTCGCCCGGACCCGCGGCCCCGGCGCCCTCGGGCCGGCCGAGCACGCCGCGGGGAAAGCAGGCGACAGGGAGCGCCGCCGCGCATAGCAGGCAGCTCCTGAATGCGGTGGCCGCTGCCACGGGGCTGAGGGACCCTACGCGGCCGTCTCCGACCCGGCGACTCTGAGGCAGCGACGAGAGACGCAGCGCGGAGGCGACCGCGCCCGGCGCGCCCCTCAGCGGCTCTTCCCGCCGCCTTCCGCAGTGAGCTGGGTCTCGGCTCGCCTTTGTGCTGGCATCCTCCTTCGCTCCCGACGACGCCCGGAGCTTCCCGGGCGGCTCCGCGCCGCCGCCCAGCCCCGGGTTACGCCGCGCCCCCCGCGCGGCCCGCCGATTCTGTCAAGTCAGCAGAGCGGCGACGGCGGCGGCAGCGGCGGGGACGCGCGAAGCCGTATCTCCCGCCCGCGCTTGAGAAGGCGCCAGGGGTCTGGGCGTCCGGAGCGGGTTTACGGGCGAGCTCGGCGGCCCGGGCGCGGCGCGTCCCCGAGCGGCCCCGCAGCGCCTTGCTCCCCGCCGCTCGCTCTCCAGGCGTCGCCCGTGAGCCGCGCGCCGGCCCGCCCGCGTCGCCCTCTCTCGCCGCTCCCCGCGGGCTCGCCCGGCCTCCCTCGCGCTGCCACTTTCCTCGGGCCCAGCATGCCCGGTGCCCGCCCTGGCCCTCGGGGGGCGAAGGGTGCGGGCTGCTCACCTCCCGCGGCGTCGGCGCCCCTCCTGCTGGACGCCCTGGCGGCATCTGCCCACACCTCCCTGCGGGGCGCTGGGCTGGGGGCTTCCTGCACGTCAGGGACCAAAGTAGCGGAGGCGAGAGGGGTCAGGGGAGAGGACGGGAGGGACTGCCAGACCTTGGCCAGTTGGACCTTCCCGGGGAAGGTGTGGGAGAGCGGGGCGGATGCAGCTGGGCGAAGGACGAATGCGGAGGCTGCGGCGGAGACCGAGCTGCTCTCCTTCTGCGACGCCGAAGGACATGAGGGTTCCGAGAGGCGCCGCGGAGGAAGAAGAAGACCCACTGAGGTCAAGCAGGCTGGACTCTTCCTAAATCCCTCCGCAAGTTTGAATGGAGGCGTGTCATGCCTCGGTTTCCCCAACTGCAAGGGCAAGACGGTAATACTCAGGTCACCTACACGGGGTGTGGTCACGATTAAAAATGGATTATTGAAAGCCCTCGCAGCTACTTTGCCTAAGGAGGGCACTCAAATTAAAAATTACCGTATTAATACTTTCAGCTTTCTGTTTACTTCTTTTGTAGCATCTTCACTGACTCAGTCCCACTTAGGAGAAAGAGTAAAAACGCTGACATATAAAACGATTACCCCCTATGCGTGATATCTATCTGGATAAGGGAAAGATTTACTCGATTTTACAGTTTAACTACAACCATAGGAAAGAAGTCCCAAAACATTTTTTCCACAAATAATGGATATCCTTATTTACGGTGTTTTGAGGATGTACTTTCAGTATTCTCCATTTCTCTGAGAACAGCTATTCATTTTTCCTTTGGGAACTACCCCTCCCCACTTGCCCACGAGTCTTTGTGGTTCCAGGATACTGACACCTCCCACCCTCACTCCCCAGAACTGGCCAGTCTTCATATTCCAGACCACAGTGATTGGTTCTGGGATGGGCATACTGGTCCAGGAACTCAATCTGGGGCTTTTGCTGAATCAGTTCAGAAAAAGAAGCCCTTCAAACTAGAATAACTTATTTGGAAGGATATAAGCCAGTGATAAGTACCACCAATGCCTGTAAATGAAGTCAAGTCAACTTCAAGAGAAGGAAAAGTGTGGGAGAGAGGATGATATCTTTGGAGACTTAGGAGGCAAATATATCTGAAGTGAACTCTACCCCCAAGGCAAAAATCCCCCTCCTTTCCTCAAGGCAGTTTCAGTTGTGTTCTGTCACATGTCACAAAAAGCCCTGACTCATTATTCCTCTGGATCTTTCCATCCCAGGCATCATTGCTAGGCTACTCTAATGAATTGATGAACAACCCCCACGCCCCACACACACACACACACAAAGGAAATAAAATGGTCCTATTCTTGTACTTGCTGGAAGAGTAGGGATCCCGAAAGATTCCACATGATGTTCTCCTTCTACAACTTGCTCTAGACTCAGCAACCCCACAACTGCAACCCTTAATCTCCTGTGTTGATTAAGCGCTGTCTTACAATCTGGCTTTAAACAAAAAAGCATAAAATTAAATAGAGCTAAAATGGATCATTCTTGCTGCCCTTAGGTTTAAAAAAACAAAAACAAAACCTTTTTCTCTCACCTTAAAAGCAGTCCCATCTATCTTTAAAACTCTCTATGTATCAGGCATTAAACATGAGGCCGAGGCTTCAAATAAGGTTAATAGCAAAGTCATCTTAAAATCTCAGACTTGCAAAAGTGTGTAAACGTTAGGTTCTTTCATACCACACTCCCCATCCCTGTCACTACCACTCCCCGAACTGGGGCCTCCCCTTCACAGGATCCCTGACTGGTTCTCATTTAGCCTCTTCCTGAGCTATTCCTGTGAAGAAAGCTCAGTATTTCATTAGCTGGTCAATTCTACATTTAAACTGGCCTAACATTAGATAGTGATTCCTTATATTGAGTTGAAATACTTCTTTCACCTCACAGGACTACAAGGACTAAAGACAGACTTGGGAACCCCTTGAATTTTCTCTTCCAAGATCTTTGCATGGCCCTTAGCTGTTTATCATAAGGCAGAGAGTCCTGACCCTTCGTCATCCTCCATTACCTCCTTTCTATGAACGTGCTCACCTTTGAGCACTCCTCCTGAAGCATTCAAAGCTAAACCCAAAGGCAGATTCCAGGAAACTTAAAATCCAAGCCTCTTCCAGCACCACAAGAGGGGTCCTAGAAGTATATTCGTGTGGTATTATGTTTCTGTAAAAGTTTTGGAAGTAAAATATTTTGATCTTACAAGATTGCTGTCTCTGTGTACTCTAACTTCCCTTCAGTCATAATTTTCCTTGTGTCCAGAAGCACTGAAGTGATTGCTGCCATTTTGGGGATCTGGCTAAGGGGAAGCTGAGTTAGTTAAATGGAAAAAAATTATGTGGTTCATGGGCATTACAGCCCATTGGAACAGTAGCATCTATTTTGATTGCTTGAAGGCCTACCATCACCTGGGTCACTTGGTATTGTGACACGAAGGTGGATGGCCAGAGGCCCATCAGCAAATGAATGCTTTGGGACCCAGCACAGAAGCATGGGGTAATGTTTGAAATGCATGGATCCAGAACTAGAACTGGAAAATCCTCCCACATCTTATTCTGTATATGTAAAAGAAATTTGTTACAGATTTTCCCAAATTTGACCACTATCTTAAAAAATATATGTAACTTTCCCAATAATGAGTTGTAGACTGGAAAGAAACTCTTCTAAACTACCAATAATAAAAACAAATTTCAATCAACTCCACTAGTACAAAGACTGAACTATCTATTAACTCTATAGAACAAAATGTAACAAAATCATTTTCATATGAAGAAGAAATCAAAGAGTATGCAGTCAAAAGATGTAGGAAAAAGTATTGTTAAAGGTATACTAGGCAGTTAATTAATTTAAAACATCAAGATATTTTTCTGAATTTGGTGATGTCTGGTTCTTGTGAATTTTTAAATTTGTGATTGGTTGAGACTTTTATTCTAAATAAATACTTTTTGTGCCTTCTTTTATACTTGTGGGTTTTTTCTTAAAGAAGCCTCTGTATTGTGTAATCTTCAGACTCCACAAAATGTGGATCTATCCCCTATTGAACCTGATACTCTGAATGTAGTCTAATCAGTGTAGCATTCAGGGAGTGGGAGCTTCCAATGGAAGAAATAACTAAGCACAATAATAGTTGAGACATCCATTACTGTCCTATTTCATCTGTCAACCATCATAGAGAAATGAATGACTAGTTACAACTAGGGAATTTAGGGCATGACTGAAGAATGTCCATTTGAACACACACAAAAAGGAAAATTTCTTAAATGTATTACAACTTTTCTGCCTTTTTTAAGAAAGTATACCAAACCTAATTGATTCATCATTTTCATAGTGGCTGTAATTTATTTACTATGCTATGATTCAGTGATACCCTTAGGACCTATCTAGGCATAAATATTTTTGCCGCTACACTAAATGGCCTCAGGCTCCTATACTTTTCATTGTTGCTGTTGTACTTTAAAAGTAACTTTTTCCTTTGAACCCCATATTTTTCCTATAACCTTTTCTTTTCTTGATAATCTTTCTTGTCTCACTTTAAGTTTCTGTTTATGGTCTGGTATGGAATTGATAAACTATATAAACATTCTCATTAGAACTCTGTTTAAAATGCCTTTTGGGGGTGGGAGGTTCAGTGAATAATATGTGTGAGCTTTAGTGCATACATTTCATGGTATCTGTTGTGGTTGCTTGGAATCCTTTCTTATTTTCTTCCAATTTCTTACTAGTAATGGTAAGAAGCCCTGGATTCTCCTTTTCACATATTCTCTAAGTAAATATTTAATAACCGTTAACCATAACCAATAACTATGAGCCAGGCATTCTTCTAAGTGTTAAGGTTACAGAAGTAAAAGGAACAGAAAAAAATTCTCTGCCCTTGTGAAGCTTATATTCTGATAGAATAGGGAAGGAGAGGTCAAATAATAACTTGTGGCAGAAAATGTTAGTGTTTACAATATCCATGTGTTCCTATATGTCTTCCAGTCTCCTTTGCATTTAGGATAGCTGTGTGACTACTTCTGGCAAATAGAATTTAAGCAGCAGTGATGGGTATCACTTCTCACAGTGGAGCTAAAAATCCAATGGGACTTCTTTCCTTCTCTTCACCTTCACTGGATACCACAGAGGCCACCTGTTGAAATGGTGTCATCCCAAGATGGAAGGAGCCTGCATCACTGAGCCATCACTTGGAGGAAAGCTAACTGATATAAGACTGTGATGAGAGCAAGAAACAAAGTGTTAAGCTACTTATTTGTTACAGCAGCCAGCATTAATGATCCTGACTAGGGTCTTCCCTCATGGTCCAGTGGTAAAGAATCAGCCTTCCAATGCAGGGGACGTGGGTTCGATCCCTGGTCGGGGAACTAGGTTCCCACATGTGGTGGGGCAGCTAAGCCCACACTCCACAGCTACTGAGCTCACGCTCCTCAACTAGAGGAAAACCCGCACACCACAACTAGAGAGAAGCCCATGCACCGCAGGGAAAGATTCTGCACGCATCAACAAGATCCCTCGTGCCGCAACTAAGACCCGACGCAGCCAAAAATAAATAAGTAAATAGATGATCCTGACTACAATGGAAATTAATACCTTGAAATAGGGTATTGCTATAATTAAAACCTAAAATATGTGGCATTTGCTTAGGAGTTCAGTAGCAAGTAGCAAAAAACTAACATTGGAAGCTAGAAAGATGGTGATAATAGTATGCAGTGGCAAAACAATGAGTAAAATGTTACCATTAGCACATAACTTATCTCGAGCCACTGAGTCAGCAGGAGTAAGATAAGTGATTGGAAAGAATCAATTAGGAAGTGATAGAGACTACTGGTTGCATATGGCAAAGTATCACAAAAAAGACAGGAGTTGAGGAAAGAACCAGTTTTCAAAAATAAATGAGAGATTACAGAAAGTCTAGATATTTCATTCTTCACTGAGGTGGAAAACCTGACTGCTTTTATATTCCAAACAGTAAAAGATGGGATTTATAAAAGCTTCGACAAAGCCCCAATTCAAATTCAGCCAGGGAAAAGATAACATTTAAGGGTGTGGTTAGATAGGTTCAAGGTTACCACTAAGTTGAGGAAGGTTTAATCTTATATTTACAAAAACACTGGGTATAGTTACTGGCACACGTAACTGACTGGAAGAAAAAGATCAGAAATCTATTTATTTGTTTTTTTATGTTTTTAATGTTATTATGATTTTATTTATTTTTTAACACCTTTATTAGAGTATAATTGCTTTACAATGCTGTGTTCGTTTCTGCTTTATAACAAAGTGAATCAGCTATACATGTACATGTATCCCCGTGTCTCCTCCCTCTTGCGTCTCCCTCCCACTCTCCCTATCCCACCCCTCTAGGTGGTCACAAACCACAGAGCTGATCTCCCTGTGCCATGCGGCTGCTTCCCACTAGCTAGCTATTCTACAGTTGGTAGTGTATATACGTCCATGCCACTCTCTCACTTCGTCCCCGTTTACCCTTCCCCCTCCCCGTATCCTCAAGTCCATTCTCTACGTCTGCGTCTTTATTCCTGTCCTGCCCCAAGGTTCTTCAGAACCATTTTTTTTTAGATTCCATATATATGTGTTAGCATATGGTATTTGATTTTCTCTTTCTGACTTACTTCACTCTTTCTGAGAGAATCTAGGTCCATCCACCTCACTACAAATAATTCAGTTTCATTCCTTTTTATGGCTGAGTGATATTCCATTGTATATATGTGCTACATCCTCTTTATCCATTCATCTGTCAATGGACACTTAGGTTGCATCCATGTCCTGGTTATTGTAAGTAGAGCTGCAATGAACATTGTGGTACATGACTCTTTTTGAATTATGGTTTACTCAGGGTATATACCAAGTAGTGGGATTGCTGGGTTGTATGGCAGTTCTATTTATAGTTTTCTAAGGAACCTCCATACTGTTCTCCATAGTGGCTGTATCAATTTACATTCCCAGCAAGAGTGCAAGAGGGTTCCCTTTTCTCCACACCCTCTCCAGCATTTATTGTTTGTAGAATTTTGATGATGGCCATTCTGATTGGTGTGAGGTGATACCTCATTGTAGTTTTGATTTGCATCTCTCTAATGATTAGTGATGTTGAGCATTCTTTCATATGTTTGTTGGCAATCTGTATATCTTCTTTGGAGAAATGTCTATTTAGGCCTTCTGCCCATTTTTGGATTGGGTTGTTTGTTTTTTTGATATTGAGTTGCATGAGCTGCTTATAAATTTTGGAGATTAATCCTTTGTCAGTTGCTTCATTTGCAAATGTTTCCTCCCATTCTGAAGGTTGTCTTTTCGTCTTGTTTATGGTTTCCTTTGCTGTGCAAAAGCTTTTAAGTTTCATTAGGTTCCTTTTGTTTATTTTTGTTTTTATTTCCATTTCTTTAGGAGGTGGGTCAAAAAGGATCTTGCTCTGATTTATGTCATAGTGTGTGTTCTGCCTATGTTTTCCTCTAAGAGTTTGATAGTGTCTGGCCTTACATTTAGGTCTTTAATCCATTTTGAGTTTATTTTTGTGTATGGTTTTAGGGAGTGTTCTAATTTCATCCTTTTACATGTAGCTATCCCGTTTTCCCAGCACGACTTATTGAAGAGGCTGTCTTCTCTCCACTGTATATTCTTGCCTCCCTTATCAAAAATAAGGTGACCATATGTTCGTGGGTTTATCGCTGGGCTTTCTATCCTGTTCCATGAGCTATATTTCTGGTTTTGTGCCAGTACCATAGTGTCTTGATTACTGTAGCTTTGTAATACAGTCTGAAGTCCGGGAGCCTGATTCCTCCAGCTCCGTTTATCTTTCTCAAGATTGCTTTGGTTATTTGGGGACTTTTGTGTTTACATACAAATTGTGAAATTTTTCGCTTTGGTTCTGTGAAACATGCCATTGGTGGTTTGATAGGGATTGCATCAAATCTGTAGATTGCTTTGAGTAGTATAGTCATTTTCACAATATTGATTCTTCCAATCCAACAACATGGGATAGCTCTCCATCTGTTTGTATACTCTTTAATTTCTTTCATCAGTGTCATAGTTTTCTGCATACAATTCTTTTGTCTCCTTAGGTAGGTTTCTTCCTTAAAAGTATTTTATTCTTTTTTTGCAATGGTAAACAGGAGTGTTTCCTTAATTTTTCTTTCAGATTTTTCATCATTAGTGTATTCAAATGCAAGAGATTTCTGTGCATTAATTTTGTATACTGCTACTTTATACCAAATTTATTGATTAGCTCTAGTAGTTTTCTGGTAGCATCGTTAGGATTTTCTACATGTTGTAACAATGTCATCTGCAAACAGCGACAACTTCTTCATTTCTGACTTGGTTTCCTTTTATTTCTTTTTCATCTCTGTTTGCTGTGGCTAAAATTTCCAATACTATGTGGAATAATAGGGGTGAGAGTGGACAACCTTGTCTTGTTCCTGATTTTAGAGGAAATTGTTTCAGTTTTTCACCATTGAGAATTATGTTGGCTGTGGGTTTGTTATATGGCCTTTATTATGTTGAGGTAAGTTCCCTCTAGGCCTACTTTCTGGAGGGTTTTTATCATAACTGGGTGTTGAATTTTGTTGAAAGCTTTTTCTGCATCTCTTGGGATGATTGTATGGTTTTACTCTCTCAGTTTGTTAATATGCTGTATCACAATTGATTGATTTGTGTATATTGAAGAATCCTTGCATTCCTGGGATAAATCCTACTTGTTCATGGTGTATGATCCTTTTAATGTGCTGTTGGATTCTGTTTGTTAGTATTTTGTTGAGGATTTTTTCATCTATGTTCATCAGTGATATTGACCTGTAGTTTTCTTTCTTTGTGACATCTTCAATTTTGGTATCAGGGTGATGGTGGCCTCGTAGAATGAGTTTGGGGGTTTTCCTCCCTCTGCTGTATTTTGGAAGAGTTTGAGAAGGATAGGTGTTAGCTCTTCTCTAAATGTTGTAGAATTCGCCTGTGAAGCCATCTAGTCCTGGGCTTTTGTTTGTTGGAAGATTTTTAATCACAGTCTCAATTTCAGTGCTTCTGATTGGTCTGTTTATATTTTCTATTCTTCCTGCTTCAGTCTCAGAAGGTTGTGGTTTTCTAAGAATTTGTCCATTTCTTCCAGGTTTTCCATTTTATTGGCATATGGTTGCTTGTAGTAATCTCTCATGATCCTTTGTATTGCTGCAGTATCAGATGTTACTTCTCCCTTTTCACTTCTTATTCTAGTAATTTGAGTCTTCTCCCTTTTTTCTTGATGAGTCTGGCTAATGGTTTATCAATTTTGTTGATCTTCTCAAAGAACCAGCTTTCAGTTTTACTGATCTTTGCTATTGTTTCCTTCATTTCTTTTTCATTTATTTCTGATCTGATCTTTATGATTTCTTTCCTTCTGCTAACTTTGGGGTTATTTTGTTCTTCCTTCTCTAATTGCTTTAGTTGTAAGGTTAGGTTGTTTATTTGAGATGTTTCTTGTTTCTTGAGGTAGGATTGTATTGCTATAAACTTCACTCTTAGGACTGCTTTTGCTGCATTCCATAGATTTGGGGTCGTCGTTTTTTGTCATTTGTTTCTAGGTATTTTTTTATTTCCTCTTTGATTTCTTCAGTGATCTCTTGGTTATTTAGTTGTGTATTGTTTAGCCTCCATATATTTGTATTTCTTACAGAATTTTTCCTGTAATTGATATCTAGTCTTATAGCGTTGTGATCAGAAATGATACTTAATACAATTTCGGTTTTCTTAAATTTACCAAGGCTTGATTTGTGACCCATGATATGATCTATTCTGAGAATGTTCCATGAACACTTGAGAAGAAAGTGTATTCTGTTGTTTTTGAATGGAATGTCCTATAAATATCAGTTAAGTCCATCTTGTAAATGTATCATTTGAAGCTTGTGTTTCCTTATTTATTTTAATTTTGGATGATCTGTCCATTGGTGATAGTGGGGTATTAAAGTCCCCTACTGTAACTGTGTTGCTGTCAATTTCCCCTTTTATGGCTGTTAGCATTTGCCTTATGTATTGAGGTGCTCCTATGTTGGGTGCATAAATACTTACAGTTGTTATATCTTCTCTTGGATTGATCTCTTGATCATTATGTAGTGTCCTTCTTTGTCTCTTATAATGTTCTTGATTTTAAAGTCTATTTTGTCTGATATGAGACTCCAGCTTTCTTTTGATTTCCATTTACATGGAATAGCTTTTTCCATCCCCTCACTTTCAGTCTGTATGTGTCCCTAGGTCTGAAGTGGGTCTCTTGTAGACAGCATATATACGGGTCTTGTCTTTGTATTCATTCAGCCAGTCGATGTCTTTTGGTTGGAGCATATAATCCATTTACACT
The DNA here is from genome assembly GCF_949752795.1 of Hyperoodon ampullatus. Taxonomy (NCBI): domain Eukaryota; kingdom Metazoa; phylum Chordata; class Mammalia; order Artiodactyla; family Ziphiidae; genus Hyperoodon; species Hyperoodon ampullatus. Next base: position 97,486,364 of record NC_136921.1, read on the forward strand.
TAAGGTAATTATCAATATGTATGTTCCTATTACAATTTTCTTATTGTTTTGGGTTTGTTATTGTAGGTCTTTTCCTTGTCTTGTGTTTCCTGTCTAGAAAAATTCCTTTAACATTTGTTGCAAAGCTGGTTTGGTGGTGCTGAATTCTCTTAGCTTTTGCTTGTCTGTAAAGGTTTTAATTTCTCTGTCAAATCTGAATGAGATCCTTGCTGGGTACAGTAATCTTGGTTGTAGGTTTTTCTCTTTCATCAGTTTAAATATGTCCTGCTGCTCCCTTCTGGCTTGCAGAGTTTCTGCTGAAAGATCAGCTGTTAACCTTATGGGGATATCCCTTGTTTTTGTTTTGTTTTGTTTTGTTTTTTGCGGTAAATGGTCCTCTCACCATTGGGGCTTCTCCCGCCGCAGGGCACAGCCTCCGGACGCACAGGCTCAGCAGCCATGGCTCATGGGCCCAGCTGCTCCGCGGCACGTGGGATCTTCCTGGAACGGGGCACAAACCCGCGTCCCCTGCATCGGCAGGCGGACCCTCAACCACTGTGCCTCCAGGGAAGCCCTTCCCTTGTATTTTATTTGTTTTTTTTTCTTTGCTGCTTTTAATATTTTTTCTTTGTATTTAATTTTTGATAGTTTGATTAATATGTGTCCTCTTGTGTTTCTTCTTGGATTTATCCTGTATGGTTTTCTCTGTGCTTCTTGGACGTGAATGACTATTTCCTTTCCCATATTAGGGAAATTTTCAACTATTATCACTTCAAATATTTTCTCAGTCCCTTTCTTTTTTGCTTTTTCTTCTGGAACCCCTATAATTCGAATGTTGGTGTGTTTAATGCTGTCCCAGAGGCCTCTAATACTGCCCTCAATTCTTTTCATTCTTTTTTTTTATTCGGCTCTGCATTAGTTATTTCCACTATTTTATCTTCCAGGTCACTTATCCGTTCTTCTGACTCAGTTATTCTCCTATTGATTCCTTCTAGCAAATGTTTAATTTCATTTATTGTGTTGTTCATCATTGTTTGTTTGCTCTTTAGTTCTTCTAGGCCCTTGTTAAACAGTTCTTGTATTTTCTTCATTCTATTTCCAACATTTTGGATCATCTTTACTATGACTGTTCTGAATTCTTTTTCAGATAGACTGCCTATTACCTCTTCAATTGTTTGGTCTGGTGGGTTTTTACCTTACTCCTTCATCTGCTGTGTGTTTCTCTGTTTTCTCATTTTGTTTCACTTACTGTGTTTGGGTCTTCTTTTCCAGTGCTGCAGGTTAGTAGTTCCCATCGTTTTTGGTGTCTGCCCCCAGTGGCTTAGGTTGCTCCAGTGTGTTGTGTAGGCTGGTGGAGGAGACTCGTGCCTGTGTTCTGGTGAGTGAGGCTGGATCTTGTCTTTCTGGTGGGCAGGAGTACGTCCAGTGGTGTGTTTTGGGGTTGTCTGTGACCTTATTATGATTTTAGGCACCCTCTCTGTTAATGGGTGGGGTTGTGTTCCTGTCTTGCTAGTTGTTTGGTATAGGGTGTCCAGCACTGTAGCTTGCTCATCGTTGAGTGGTGCAGGGTCTTAGCTTTGAGATGGAGATCTCTGGAAGAGCTTTCGCCATTTGATATTACAAGGAGCCAGGAGGTTTCTGGTGGACCAGTGTCCTGAACTTAGCTCTCTCACCTCAGAGGCACAGGCCTGACACCCGGCTGGAGCACAAAGACCCTGTCCGTCACATGGCCCAGAAGAAAAGGGAGGGAGGAAGGAAGGAAGGAAGAAGAAAGTTATTAAAATAAATATTTTTTAATTATTAAAAATTAAAAAATTAAAAAGTAATAAAAAAGAAAAAAAAAGAAAGAAAGAAGAGAGTAACCAAACCAAAAAACAAATCCACCAATGATAACAAGCAATAAAAAATACCCAAAAATGGACATACAGAACCCTAGGACAAATGGTAAAAGCAAAGCTATACAGACAAAATCACACAAAGAAGTATACACATATACACTCACAAAAAGAAAACAAGGAAATAAAATATATTTTTTAAAAAAAGGAAGAGAGCAACCAAATCAATAAACAAATCTACCAATGATAATAAACTCTAAATACTAAACTAGGATAAACATAAAACCAGAAACAAATTAGATGCAGAAAGCACACCACAAGTCGACAGTTGCTCCCAAAGTCCACTGCCTCAATTTTGGAATGATTTGTTGTCTAGTCAGGTATTTCACAGTTGCAGCATACATCAAGTTGATTCTGGAGATTTAATCCGCTGCTCCTGAGGCTGCTGGGAGAGATTTCCCTTTCTCTTCTTTATTCGCACAGCTCCTGGGGTTCAGCTTTGGATTTGGCCCCGCCTCTGCGTGTAGGTCGCCTGAGGGCGTCTGTTCTTCGCTCTGACAGGATGGAGTTAAAGTAGCAGCTAATTAAGGGGCTTTGGCTCACTCAGGCCACGGGGAGGGCGAGCCTGCAATGGCAGAGGCTAGCATAACATTGCAACAGCCTGAGGTGTGCTGTGTGTTCTCCCGGGGAAGCTGTCCCTGGATCATGGGACCCTGGCAGTGTCAGGCTGCACAATCTCCCAGGAGGGGAAGTGTGGATAGTGACCTGTGATTGCACACAGGATTCTTGGTGGCTGCAGCAGCAGCCTTAGCATTTCATGCATGTCTCTGGTGTCTGTGCTGATTGCCGGGCTCGTGACCATCTCTTGATCTCATTTAGGTGGTCCCCTGAATCCCCTCTCCTAGCCCATCCCAAAACAATGGTCTTTTGCCTCTTAGGCATGTCCAGACTTTTTCCTGGACTCCCTCCTGGCTAGCTGTGGTGCACTAGCCCCCTTCAGTCTGTGTTCACGCAGCCAGCCCCAGTCCTCTCCCTGTGATCTGACCTCTGAAGCCGGAGCCTCAGCTCCCAGCCCCCACCCGCCATGGCAGGTGAGCAGAAAAGCCTCTTGGGCTGGTGAGTGCTGGTCAGCTCGGATCCTCTGTGCGTGAATCTCTCCACTTTGCCCTCTGCACGCCTGTTGCTGCACTTTCCTCCGTGGCTCCAAAGCTTCCCCCCACCGCCACCCCTGTCTCCACCAGTGAAGGGGATTCCTAGTGTGTGGAAACATTTCCTCCTCCACAGTTCCCTCCCACTGGTGCAGGTCCCATCCCTATTCTTTTGTCTCTGTTTATTCTTTTTCTTTTGCCCTACCCAGGTACGTGGGGAATTTCTTGCCTTTTGCGAGGTCTGAGGTCTTCTGCCAGCGTTCAGTAGGTGTTCTGTAGGAGTTGTTCCACACGTAGATGAATTTCTGATGTATTTGTGGGGAGGATGGTGATCTCCATGTCTTACTCCTCTGCCATCTTGAAGGTCGAGACAGAAACCTATTTATTTGAGAAGAAATTATATTACCAGAGAAATTATTAGCCCACCCAGACTAAAAAGTTATTTATCAGTTTAAGTTTCAGAGCAATTTTCCATGTGAGGAAGCAGGTTTTGAATGCTATACATACCCCACCAAGGAGATCCCTCAAAGGATCTCAAGGAGAGTAATGGGAAAGAAAGAACCTCACAGAGGAGAAAAAGGAAAGGATGGAGGTAGAGGGAACAATGTACAAGGGTGCTCCTCCCTGAGGGCAGAACCAGAATTTAATCATGAAACTCCCCAAACTGCCAGGGCAGGTGGGGATATATCACAGTGCCTACTCACAGGGTTTCAGAATTACTCTGGACAAGAGACTGCTGTGTGTTTTCCATTCTTTTTTTTTCCAAATGTGAGTATCTATTGTGGGTGTCCATTATCTATTGGATTTCAGAGGAGGCAGATCTCATGTCCTTTTGACCATGGGTTGCTATATACCCTAAGTTGCTATACCAGGAGTCACCACATCTGGACTTGATGGAGAGAACTGCACATCACCCAAAGATCTAGGGAAAATGACTGTATTTTCTTCCTTAGTGAAAAAATGAATTTTTTTTTAAAATATAGGAATGTATTGGTTTTTTATTGTTGCATAACAAATTACCACAACCTTAGTGGCTTAACACAGCACACAGTTATTACCTGACAGTTTCTGTGGGTTGAAAATCTGAGCAAAGCTTAATTGGGATGTCTGCTCATGGTCTCACAAGCTGTCTGCTGGTTTACATTCTCATCTGAAGGCTTGACTGTGCAAAAATCTACCCACTCAATGTGTTGGCAAAATTCATTTCCTTATGGCTCTAGAACTAATGGCATCTTGTTCCTTCAAAGCCAGCAGGAGAATCTACCTTTCCAGTCTTCTAAGACAGAGTGTAATACAGTATACCTTAATCAATTGAGTAACATTCTATCATTTTTGCCATATTCTATTGGTTAGAAGCAAGTCACAGATCTCATCCACACTCAAGGAAAGATATTTTACAAGGGGACTTACCTCATTGTCTGCCACAGGGAAAAGGGGAACAAATAGATATTTGGTGACCAGAAGGCAAATATATTGGTTTTTACCAATCACTATGTGCTTCTATATTTTCCAGGCTGCCTTATGATTAAGTGGCCATGTTACTAGTTCTATCCAATGAAATGTGAGCAGAACTAACGTTGGTCATTTCTAGACTGAGATGATTAATTATACAATGTACCTTCCTTATCACCTCTTCTCCCTTCCCTAGACCATGAAGGCTACATGTTGAAAGATGGCAGCATTACAACATAAAAGAATTCTGGCTTTCTGAGCAGTGCTTAGAGACAAGCCACCCAGGAGAATAGCACCTATGCCCAGACCAGGACAGGAGTAAGAAATAAACACTTCTCATGTTAAGGCACTCATATTTCGGAGTTATTTGTACAGAAGGTTTGAAGGGGGTGGAATATTATATAGGGGAGGAAGACAGCCTCCCTGAGAAAATGACTTAAATAAGGATCTGATAGCAGTAAAGTCTCAGCCACTCAGGCATTTCGGGGAAGAACATTCCAGGAAGAAGGAACAGTAAGTATAGAGGTGCTGAAATGGGAGCTGGATAAATAGTATCTTACTGTGTCAGAGGCTATGTTGATAACCACCTTGTTTTTAAGATATTTTACAGTAGTGTTTCCCCATCCCAAAATTATTTTGTTTAATATATTATTTTTATGAGCTTCATTCATAGAATTAAGTGTTTCAGGGACTAATATAAAATGTGAGTGTAAAATGTGAGTAAATTTGTGATTCCATTGCAAAGATATTATTATCATTAATACTTCTATATTTCCTTATTTTGTCCTTGATTTGATCTTTTCTTCTTGGTAACAAAAATCTTGTTTTAGATTTAAGAAAGAAATCCTACCTGGTAAAATTAGTCTGATAAGTTTAAAGAGTCTCTTTAGATTAATTCTGTCTTTTTAACTTAAAAAAGCTCAGTTTCCCAGATTCTTCCCCCAACACCCAGGATAGAGTCCGTGAAAAGAGGTGGCAGTGGAGGCTTCTGTGATCATGTGTCAGCAGCTGGGGTGCTGGATCCATGGCATCCTCTGGATCTATGCTGGCCTCTCATGGGGAACGGCCATCTGGACTGCCTGGGTTGTGGAAAGCCAACTGGTCCCACCTCTGGCTATTCAGCTGATGGAGTCTGCTGAAGCCTGTGGCTACTGTGACTCATCATCTGATCTCTCAGGTTCTGGTAGGCCCAGCATTGCTCCCTGGCTGATTAGGCCTCCTCTCAGTTGCTGCTGCTGCTATAGACGCTTCTAAGTATCTGTCATATGTGTTATCTACTCCATGGCCTAGACTATGCCTCCTTTGGGCTCTACCATGGTATCACCTCATCTTTCATCACTGCTGGCCCTACGACACTCACTCTATTCTCAGTGCAGCTGCCTTCATATTTCTCATCAGCATGTGGTTAGTTCTGAGGCCTATCCACAACAAGGAAACTGAGGTAGACTCAGTAAGGTAAAACTCAGGGTTTCCCTCTGTTCAACTACACTGTACCCCTGCACTTACTTTTTTGTTGTTTTTGCCATACGCGGGCCTCTCACTGTTGTGGCCTCTCCCACTGTGGATCACAGGCTCCGGACGCACAGGCTCAGCAGCCATGGCTCACGGGCCCAGCCGCTCCACGGCATGTAGGATCTTCCTGAACCGGGGCACGAACCCGTGTCCCCTGCATCGGCAGGTGGACTCTCAACCACTGCACCACCGGGGAATCCCCACCTGAACTTACTTTGATGCAGCTGCCCTCAGGTTGGTGCCAGAGCAACCTGTGAGGCAATCTCCTTACTAAACCTTAAATATAAATTGAAGAAGATTCTGGGAAGATAGTGGAGTAGGAAGCACCAGGATTCTGTCTCCCCACCTAGACAATGATTGCACTACCAGAATCTGTCTGATGTAACTATTTTAGAGCACTGGAGTCTGTTGAAGGCTTGAAACTTCCAGGGGAGACTTGGATGGCAAATTGTGGTTAATTTTGGCCAATTTTAGCTCTTAGCACAGTAGCAGCTACCCAACTCCCACACCCAGCCATGTGTCTGGCAGCTATATACATGTTCTTAGAGCAGCTTGCACACAGCTTACAGGAAACAGGGTGGTCAAAAAAGACTATGTCCTCCAAATATCAGGGATCTGTACTCTGATCACTGATTGCTGCTTCTGATCACAGAGGTGCAGACAAAAAGGTGGGTAGCCATTGTTGCTGTACCTACTCTCTCATTTTGCAAGTCCCTCCCCATCCAGCTGAAGTGATTTCCAGGGGATTTAAAGAGCTGGTATCGTTTTCCCCCTTCATTTTTCATTTTTTTTTCCTTTTTAGGAGGCAGACATTAAAGACTAGGGCATTCAAACACTACTGCCTTTATGGAGAAAATTAGAAGCTGACAGTGTATTCCCAGGGAAAGGCTCAGAAAAGACCTGCAAACACCTTAAGTTACATCTCTGTCTGATCCTTGGCACAGAGACAGACTGCAACAATATAAATATAAATATAAATATAAATATAAATATAAATACAACAAACCCTGGAAAGGGAGAGAATCTAATTTCTAGAGTTACCACGTTATTAGATTCAAATGTTCAAGGTTAAACTAAAAATCACAAGGCATACAAAGAAACAGGAATGCATAGCCCACTCAAAAGAAAAAATAAATCAACAGAAACCGTTCCTTTAAAAGATCTAATGGCAAGTATACTAGACAAAGTTTTCAAAACAACTGTCTTAAAGATGCTCAGAGAACTAAAGGAAGATGTAGAGAAAGTCAAGAAAATGATTTATGAACAAAATGGAAATATCAATATCAATAAAGAGATAGAAAACCTGGGGAAAAAAAGAAATCCTGGAGCTGAAAAGTACAATAGCTAAAATGAAAAATTGGCTAGAGGGATTCAAAGGCAGATTGGAGCAGGCAGAAGAAAGAATTAGCAAACTTGGAAATATGACAGTGAAAATTATTGAGTCTGAGGAATAGAAAGAGAAAAGATTGAAGAAACATAAACAGAGCCTAAGGAATCAGTAGGATACCATCAAACAAACCAACATATGCATCATGGGAGTCCCAGAAGAAGAAGAGGGAGAAAAGGGGGCAGAGAAAATATCTGACGAAATAATGGTTGAAAACTCCCAAGTAAGATGAAATACATGAATATAAACGTCGAAGAAGCCCAACAAAGTCCAAGCAAGATCAACTCAAAAAGAGACCTACACCAAGATACATTATAATCAAACTATCAAAAATCAAAGAGAAAATCTTGAAAGCAGCAAGAGAGAGAAGCAAAGCATCACATATCAGCTATTCTCAGATTAATCCTAAGATTATCAGCAGATTCCTCACCAGAAAATTTGGAGACCAGTAGAGAGTGGGCTAATATATTCAAGATGCTAAAAGAAAAAAAAACCCTGCCAGCTAAGAATTCTATATCCAGCAAAACTGTCCTTCAAAAGTGAGGGAGAAATTAAGACATTCTCAGATAAACAAAAGTTGAGGGAGTCGGTGACCACTAGACCTGTCCTGCAAGTGAAATGAAAGGACACTCAACAGTAACTTGAAGCCATACGGATAAATAAGATCTCAATAAAGGTCAATACATGAGTAATTATAAAAGCTAGTATTAGTGTAACAATTGTTTGACACTGCACTTTTTGTTTTCTACTTGATTTAAGAGACTAATACATTTAAAGAAAAAAATTAATGAAACAGCTAGTATTACTGTAACTTTGTTTTCTATATAATTTAAGAGACTAATGCATTTAAGAGAACTATCAGTTTATGTTTTGGAGCATACAGTGCATAAAGATGTAATTCTATGACATTATCAACCTAATGTGGTGGGAATAGAACTGTAAAGGAGCAGAGTTTTTGTTATGTTATTAAAGTTTTAAATTTTTGTGCATCAAAATACCCTATGAAGAGAGTAAAAAGGCAACACACAGAATGGGAGAAAATATTTGCAAGACATATCTATGATAAGGGACCAATATCCAGAATATAGACAGAACTCCTAAAACTCAACAACAACAACAACAGAAAAAAATACCCTAATTCTCAAATGGGCAAAGGACTTGAATAGACATTTCTCCATAGGAGATATTTGAATGGCCAATGAGCACATGAAAAGATGCTCAACATCACTAAACATTAGGGAGATGCAAATAAAAACTATAATGAGATACCTCACACCCATTAGGATGGCGACTATTTAAAAAAACAGAAAACAACAATTGTTGATGAGGATGTGGAGATATTGGAACCCCTGTGCTCTGTTGGTGGGAATCTAAAATGATACAGCCACTGTGGAACAGTATGGTGCTTCCTCAAAAAGTTAAAAATAGAATTCCCATATGATCCAGTAATTCCACTTTTGAATATATACCCAAAAGAATTAAAAGTTGTGTCTCAAAACATGTGCTATATACATACAATGAAATATTATTCAGCCTTAAAAGGGAAGGAAATTCTACAATATGCTACAACATGGATGAACCTAGAGGACATTATGCTAAGTGAAATAAGCTAGTCACAAAAAGGCAAATATTATATGATTTCACTTACATGAGGTACACAGAGCAGTCAAAATCATAAAGACAGAAAGGAGAATGGTGGTTGCCAGGGGCTGAAGGGAGAGGAGAATGAGGAGTTATTGTTTAATGAGTATAGAATTTCAGTTTACAGGGTGAAAAGAATTATAGGGACGGGTGTTGGTGATGGTGGTACAACAATGTGAATGTATTTAATACATAAAATGGTTAACATGGTAAACTTTATGCTATGTGTCTTTTACCCCAATAAAATAAATACACAAATAAATGAAAAAATAAAAGAAATCAAAGCAAGAGTCCCTGCCCTAACATATTCACCACCTTGAAGCCAGAGCCTGAAGAAGGCATACAGTTTGAGAGACACATCTGGGTTGCTCTTATGTCTGTCTGCCTTCTTTTTCTATGACCTGCTGGCACTGGAAGAGACAATTTTGTTTTACTTCTCCTTCCTCGTTTCTTACTTTCTTAATGTTTTCATCTTTTCAGCATCTTCCTTAATACCACAACTCCTTACAGCATTTTAAATAATATTCGTATAGGAAGAGCCCCAATTTGCTTTCTGAATGAATATATCTTCACAATTTCTTGAGATGAGAGGCCAAAATGAACTTAATGATACAGAAAGAGATCTATCCCCCACAAGGATATTCTGATTATGTTAGAAATGTGATGAATGCTTTAAAAATCCAAAATGTATACTATAGTTGGCATATTTCTCTTGTTGATGAACAAATATTTATCTCGGATAAACCCAGCATTTCCACTTGACTCAAAATTCCAACCCAAAACATGATTCTGCTGGGATAGAAGACTATGAGTGATGCTGTAGCTTTTGGCCAAAGAAAATACATCTTTCCCAGAAGCTGTAACATTATTGAAACTTGTGCCAAGGAGCTTATATTGTGATTTAGTTCAAGGTCATGCAGAGGTAGCAGGAGATGCAGCATTTAATCAAAGAAGACTTAAAGTGAAACAGAAACATAGAAAATACATTGTGAAATTAAAATCAAGGGTGAGGTCCTAGAAAAATAATATAAATTTTATAAAAAGTTTGATTATAGTGTCATTTTTTAGTGTTATTCTTTCCTCATGTCCTGGAGTCAGTGATATACCACATACAGCTTATCCATTTATACTGGTTTTCTTTGTATGCCAAGCCACGTCCTCTGGAGACCCATGCTCCACCCTTTTCCACCCCGCTTTGTGTCCTGGAAGACTGACCCATACAGACTGCACAACAGGCTCCCTTGCTCCCTGGCATTGGAGGAGATTGGATGGTAGGACAACAGAGGGGTTGGAGTGTCTTCTCCCCAGCTCCCTCCTGGACTTGGTGATGCAGTTCCAGAGTCCCCCATTAGGCAGTTCCCTTTCTACTCCTCCAGCCTTCACTGGACTATGGGACATCGTTGCCCTTTCTGCCTATGGGTCAGAGCAGCTTCCCACTGTGGCTGGTCCCTAGCTACCTCAACATTCCTGCTAGGTTTCTTAACTCTGCCCAAGCCTCTGTGAACAGAGTTTTTGTGACATTCTGTACTACAGTCCAACTCAGCATGTGTTCTATATTCTGCTGGGCTCTCAACTGGCATCCTTTTCCAGGATATTTATACTTTGAGAAATGATAGATTTAGACACGGTTAAAAGTACATTTAAATTAGATGGCCTTTACAGTTCAGATCAATAGGGTTCAGGTGAATAGAGCTCAGATCAATTGCCATCAGGTAATTTCATAAGGAACTTTTTTTTTCAATGTTTAAAAAAATATATTTTATTTATTTATTTTTGGTTGTGTTGTGTCTTCGTTGCTGGGTGTGCACTTTCTCTAGTTGCGGCGAGCGGGGTCTACTCTTCATTGCGGTACATGGGTTTCTCACTGCGGTGGTTTCTCTTTTTGTGGAGCACGGGCTCTAGGCACACGGGCTTCAGTAGTTGTGGCACGCGGGCTCAGTAGTTGTGGCTCATGGGTTTAGTTGCTCCGCAGCATGTAGGATCTTCCTGGACCAGGGATCAAATCAGTGCCCCCTGCATTGGCAGGCAGATTCTTAACCACTGCGCCACCAGAGAAGTCCTGCCATCAGGTTATTTCAGAGCTGGGTTCATTGAGAGTTGATATCTCAGTTTTGAAGGTTCAAAAACTTCAATTTTATCAACTCACCTAGAGATGACAGAACCATAGGGAATCTGTTCATGCCAAATAAACTCATAGGACACAGAGTTCTATTTCTAGACTTCTGTTTATTAACTTACAGAAGGGAATCTCTGGCACCAGAACTGTTAGACCATCAGCTCAGGGTTCTCCTTTTAGGTGGATAATATCACGTAGCGTCTCAAATTACAAATCAGAGGTTTGCATCATGGTGAGCACAGAGTTAGAATTAGAGGCATTAGATATTTTTAAGGTCTTTTCCCATGTATTTACATCAACATAATGAATTGCTCTTATACACTTCAGGCATTTGCCTACATGAGCACAACAAAAAACAAACAGTATTCACATGGAATACTATAAAGTAATGGGAATGAACAAGTTACAACCAAATAACGATATGGGTGACTCTCACAAACATGAAGTTGAGTGAAAGAAGGCAGACGCAAAAGAGTAGAGATTGTATAATATATTAATTAATGTCATTTAGAAGTCAGGACAGTGGTTACCTTGGGGTGGGGTGGGAGGTTATGACAGGAAGAGAGTCTCGAGGGCGATTCTGGGAAGCTGGTGATGTTCTCTTTTATAATCTGGGTGCTAGTGACACAAGGGGATCAGTTTGTGAAAATTTATCAAGTTATACATTTATAATAGGGGTGCACCTTTTTGTATTTATATTATACTTCAATAAAGTTTTTCAAAATTATCAGTACCACTCCTAGAAACGGAGCTTGCCCTCTATTGGACAATACTGTAAATCCACTGAGCAACTACCATCAATTTTGCTTTTCGGATGGGGTAGTCATTGTCAGTACTAAAGCTTCTATCATGACATTATCTCAAATAATAATGTCTAACATCACAACTATTTTACATTAGCACCTCATACTTCCTGGATGTCTTCCAGATGAAACATAATGATAACTCTTTTGTTCTAGTCACAAAACATTCCTGGAAATAATATCTTAGATTAGGCTATTTCTGGAGAGAGTTCCATTGACCTCTTTTACAGTATGCGGGCCTCTCACTGTTGTGGCAATCTCCCTTTGCGGAGCCCAGGCTCCGGACGTGCAGGCTCAGCAGCCATGGCTCACGGGCCCAGCCACTCCGCGGCATGTGGGATCTTCCCGGACCGGGGCACGAACCCGTGTACCCTGCATCAGCAGGCAGACTCTCAACCACTGCGCCACTAGGGAAGCCCTCCATTGATCTCTTTTAAATCTTTAATCTCAAATTTTATGTGCCTTCTTGATACACCAGAGCAGTGATTTGTAATCAGATGTATGCCTTGGAATCTCACCCCACACCTGTTGAATCAAAGCCTCTACAGTCTCCCACTTTCTTGTCATATGTATTTTGAAAATGTGTCCTGGATGAATCAGACGCACTTCTCTATTTAAAAACCGCTCTCTTATTTGGACAGATATTGGCTACATCAATGTTCATAGCTACATTATTCACAATAGCGAAAAGGCAGAAACAACAAATTTCTGGGACCAGATGATTGGATAAACAAAATCTGGTATATACATGCCATGAAATATTATTCAGACTTAAAAAAGAATGAAATTCTGACACATGCTTCAACATGGATGAAGACATTATGCTAAGTCAGACACCAAAGGACAAATATTGTATCATTCCACTTATATGAGGTACTTAGAGTAGTCAAATTCATAGAAACAGAAAGTGGAATGGTGATTTCCAGGAACTAGGGGGAGTCAGGATGGACAGTTAGTGTTTAATGGGTACAGAGTTTGTCTGGGAAGATGAAAAAGTTCTGGAGATGAATGGTGGTGATTGTCGCACAACACTGTGAATGCATTTAATGCCACTAAACTGTACACTCAAAATGGCTAATATGGTAAATTATATGTTACATATATTTTACCACACAAATAAAAACACTCTCCGTGGGCTTCCCTGGTGGCGCAGTGGTTGAGTGTCCGCCTGCCGATGCAGGGGACGCGGGTTCGTGCCCCGGCCCGGGAAGATCCCACAGGCCGCAGAGCGGCTGGGCCCGTGAGCCATGGCCGCTGAGCCTGTGCGTCCGGAGCCTGTGCTCTGCAACAGGAGAGCCCACAACAGTCAGAGGCCCGCGTACCACAAAAAAAAAAAAAAAAAAAAAAAAAAAAAAAAAAACACTCTCCCAGAGGCTTATTTAACTTATTTTATGCCAAAACAAACTAAGGGTTCACACTATTGGAGGAAGATAATAAAATAAAACTCAAGGGCCATCTAATGGCACCAGCAGCCCACTACTTGAAGGCCAGGGTGACCCACAGCCTTGCATGTACATAGAGATTTGTATGGTACCATTTTTGTTCTTGCTTATTTGATCTGGACATTGACTAGTGGGAGGAAACATTAGGTGCTCAGCCTACAGACTACATATGGTTCCTCTGGCTTGTTGATTAAAAGCAGCCTCTTATCTCATTGAACTCCTTAGGAAGCTAAGCCCTACCTGGCAACAGTTGCCATGCCAGAGGGACTTTGTTTAAACAGCATTCAGAAATGTCACTCATGAGCATTAAAGAAACCCTGAAATAAAGAATTTCATTCCATTTTGCCTTGACTCCTCTAAAGAAAATATCATTTTTCTTTGAGCTCTGTCATATAATTGTTTCTAATAACAAAAATAGTTTAGTACTTTAGGCATTTGATTATTATTTTGGTTTAGTTTGTTTATAACAAGATTTATCTCACCCGCCTAGCTGTCAAAAGAAACAGGATCCCTTCATGGCCTTCATAAGAAGCCCCTGGCTCATGACAGCCAGACTTCCAGTGGGAGGTTTTCTAATACAATTATAAAGCACTCTAATCTACTTTTTGAAATCCAGTTGCAAATATGCTCTTTTTCCTTTGGCTAGCTAAAGCTGTGGCAAATATAGGTGCTATTACTCCCCACACCCCGTCCCACCACCAAAACCAAAACCAAAACCAAAACCAAACAAAAAAATCCCTTCCATTTTATGAACTAAAGACCTAATGAAATGACAATGTGGGGACTTCTTTTCAGCTAAATATGGTTCCAAATTAAAGTACATCGACTAAGGCACTCTCTTTAGATGAGCCTGCCTTTATGTTTAGAAGAATGTAATGGTAATTGTCTTGTAAACTGGCTGTACCCACGCAGCGACAGGTTTGGGGATGCACAACCCTCCACATGTATATTACCTCCCACTCTGGCAGAAACTGATAGAGCACATTTCCTTGGTAAAAGAACACTGACTTCACCTGGAGTAGTGTATTAGTTTCTTATCATTGCTATGACAAATCACCACAAATTTAGTGTCTTAAAAAAATACAAATGTATTATTTTGCAGTTCTGGAGGTCAAAAGTCTGGAATCAGTCTCACTGGACAAAAAGTCAAGGTATCATCAGGCCTACCTTCTGGAGGCTCTCGGGAAAAATCTATGTCCTTGCCTTTTCCAGCTTCTAGAGGCTGCCTGTACTCCCTGTTTTGGGACTCCCTCATCCATTTTCAAGGCTCATCACTCCAACCTCTCCTTTCATTGTCCCATCTCCTTCTTCTACCTGGAACCCTCTTGCCTCCCTCTTATAAGGATCCTTGTGAATACATTAGACCCACCTGGAAAATTCAGGATAATCCTCCTGTCTCAAGATCCTTAACTTAGTCATATCAGCAAAGTAACTTTTGCCATGTTCACAGATTTGAGGGATTAAGGGGGCCATGATTCGGTCTACCATGGGAACCTATAGCTCCAGATAAAATATTATACTTACCAGCTTCTTTTCCAGATACAATTATAAGATTAAAATTTGGCCAATGAAATGTAATAAGTGGGCCTTCCAGAAAGAATGGTTAAAGGAAGTTGATTTAACTGGAAGGTGTACCCTTCCTTTTGTTCTTCCTCTTTTCTTCCTATCTTCTGCCTCAAATACAGATATGTTGGCTGGAGTTCAGCAGCTTCTATGGACTCCAGGGTTAACACTGGAAGTGGAATCCATGACTAGGGCAGTGAAGCAAAAAAGGTAAAATAAGCCTGAGCCTTTGCAGGGTCCCTGTACCAGCTTGAAATGTCAAACTCTGGACTTACTGTCCATGAGATAATAAACTCTTGGGTACACAAGTTACTATTTGTGTCTGTTATTATCATCCAAATACAATTCTTGCCTGATTTGACTCCCTGTATAATTCAGCAAATCTACCTTTTCAGTTGATCAGAGGGTATTTGTTAAGAGTCACACCGCACTATGTGCCTCTACATTAGTAGGGCTTTCAAACTAAATGTAGAAGGAAGGAAGGAAGGAAGGAAGAAAGGAAGGAAGGAAGGAAGGAAGGAAGGAAGAAAGGAAGGAAGAAAGGAAGAAAAGAAAGGAAGAAATGAAGGAAGAAAGAAAGAAAGAAAGGAAGGAAGAAAGGCAGGAAGGAAGGAAGAGGGAGGGGGGAAGGAAGGAAAGAAGGGAGGGAGGGAGGGAAGGAGGAAGGAAAGTGCAGGGAAGGGAAGGAAAGAAAAATGTGTCAGCCCCCATAACTTCAGTTAGGGCTGGCACCAGGCACAGCCTGACTTCAGGCCAACCTAGAACCCTAGGAGCCATGTTGGCTTTGCCTCCTCAGGGCTTCATCATCAATCTGGTTCCTCTCCTGATGGTACAATGGCTGCAGCAATCCCATCTTCCTCGTATCCTTAATTCCCTAAACCCAGAGGAAGAGTGAAAGCCTCTCTGTTCTTGAAGTCCCTCAAGGTCTTATTAGGCCTCATTACTTCTGTTTAGATTATGTGCATATTCCTGAGTCGGTCGCTGTGGGGACTGAGGGTTGGGATAATCTGATTGAATTGGTTTATACCAATCTGGACCTGCCCTTATGGCTGGGAGTGGGTTCCAACCCCACATACAATATGGCTGAGAACAAGGGAGGGTGTATGTTATAGAGACAATGAGTATTCAGAGGCAGTCTAGAAGACTTAGTGTGTCAGCCCACCAGTTTCATCAGAGACTTCTCCAAGGCCCTAGAAGAAGAATTTGAGCCACATAATAATTAGCAAAAAATGTTTCTAGGTTAGAAAGTGAGGATTTACAGCAAACACCTTTAATTCCTAGTCCCTGGCCATCCTCACAGTCCTCCATTCTGCTTATACTATTGCTCATGGACTCTTTTCCTCCCCAAACCAGAAGCTGCCAGGGCCAGTAAAGATTTCTCTTTGCAGAAGCCTCAAGGTTAAATCTGCTCCAAGTGTATCTGTATATACAGTTTTCAAGAGATTATGTGGCCCTGAGATACTGTTTCCATGAGAACTCTAAGATGGGTAATGTCATCACTTCTCCTGGGAACAATAGGAACTTATCTTTGTTACTATGTGTATAGACTCAGCTAAGTTTTTGTGTGCAATTCAACCAGTCTAGGACCTTAAATGTTCAGGCATGGTTTTCCCTTTCCTTAGTCCATGAACACAAATCTGCATTCATGTGTACATCCAACCTGTCATACAGAGTAGATTCTTTTAAACACAGGTTAAATTTAAAATAAGGTAAATTTTATTTCATTTCTTGTTTTTCAAAAATACAGAAAAAAGACATCCATGTGTCCATGACTGAGATTAAACAAGCATTAATTAATTGCCATATTTATTTTACTTTTTTGTTGTTATTGTTAAGTATTAGTTTCAGAACTAAGACAGTTTAGAAATAGCTTAAAAACAAACAAAACAAACAAATAAAACCCCTAACTCTCACTTTGCTCCTTCCCTCTCTTCCTCAAAAATAACCACTACCCTGAAGCTGATGTACATCATTCCCATTCTGTTTTGTTTTAAGGGGGTTGGCAACATTTTTCTCCCTGTGTGTATATCCAGAAATAAGATATGCTATGGTTAAATCAGTTAGGATCCCAGCAAGAAGGAGATGGCACACTCAAAGGAATAATTAGAGAGACGTTACGGAGGGTAAAAAGGGACTGTTCACGGAGGGATGGGCAGTTATAAAGAAAAGCAAGACGTGGTGAAGCAGCCAGGAAGTAGCAACGGTGGGAAGTCCTGACCCCCTGTGCATTTGAAAGGGCAAGGGGAGGGAGTCCTGTTTCCAGAACCTGGTGTGAGCTGCAGTTTAGGACAGGGGTCTGATGGAGCTTCGACCTGCAGTACAGGAATTAGAGGATCTCAGTTGTTGCCTAAACCAAGGCCTTCTAGGGAAAATCAATACCAGGCTCTCTTTCCTCCCTCCTCTGATCGCTTGCCTGTGCCTTCCATTGGCCACAACCAACTAAAAGCCAAGATAGCTTGTCTGATGCTCTCCATAAAGGTCAGTTTCCTGTGGCACAGAACAGGGAATAGAAGGGTGGAAATGCGATCTGGAAAGTCAAACAGATAACACAATGGTTCTGTATATTAAAAGTTAACATAAAGACTATCATAACGTACATAAATCTAATTTTAAAATGATATATAAACTGTTTCCTTCAACCATAAGTTAAGAAACCAAGTTACTAAACTACAAGTTTTATCTCTGAGCACTACAGTTATTCATCAATATGCATTTGATAATCAAAAAAAAGAAAGAAGAGAAAAAGAGGTTGAGGTGGAGGGCGTGAAGAGAGGGGGGATGAGAGGGGGTTGGGGAGCGGGGGTGGGACACAGAGAGGTTGGTCGATTCCAGAGTTCGTTGAAGAAAGGGGTAGATTTATGTTTCCTCTATGATGGCTTAGAGAAGCAGCAAGAGCACAGAAGTTTCTTATTTCCTGTCAACTGAGCATCTTCAGAATCACTACGGGTTCTACCCTTCACCTTGCCCTAGTGGAGGATAGAGATATAGCATCTGAAAAAATGCATAAGCAAATAAGCACCATTGTCCCATCTTAAAAACAAAACAAACAAACAAAAAACTTTGAGATATAATACAAATACTATACAATTCACCCATTAAAATTGTGCAATTCAATTGTTTTTGTATATTCGTAGATTTGTGTATCCATCATCACAACCAATTTTAGAACATTTTCATTATCCAAAATAGAAAGTCCACACCCCTTAGCTATCACCCCAATACTTTCTCTTTTTCAACTCTTTGGTCACTTGCTGTAACACTGCAAAAAGTAATATTGTTATCTAATTTATGCAACTCCCTAACTTACACAATCTACAATTTTCCTGTAAATTCTGATTCCAGAAATCTAAAGAACTAGACCAGATATATTATAGTAACCTATTGAATGTACTGGAAACATTGTTAACATTCTTCCCTTATTTATTACCCTTCAACACAGATGCCCAAATTAATCCATCAAACCTGTCAATAACTATATGTTCCTTCTCACTCTAAATTACTATTAGATACGCTCTGAGGTTTTTAATTACTTTGAGGAGACTTCAATTATTTTCTGCTTCTTTCAGTATTGTCTTTGGTAAGTGAAATACCTTTTAGGATAAAATAAATTATTTAAAATCTTTGAATTATATGAATGGGGACAAACAAAAAAGACGTTGAAATTCCTTGGAGGTAGTTCTGCTTTGTTGGGGATTAATCATAACCTTTATTAATGAACTGCCTCTTATTTTAGTTCCTTCATTTAAGCATATCGTACAAAAACAAGTGAATGTCCAGAGGGGAACAAAGGAAATAAAGGATTATAAAAATGAGTAGGTACGGAGAAATTAGAAATGGGTGTTTAGTATTGTTTCACTCTGAAAAGAAGAAGGCTGAGGAACAACTTGGCTGTCCTCAAGTTTACAGAGAGGATATTAATTCATCTCCATCTCCACAGACCCTTACATATACACTCTTCTTGGACAACATCATCTACTTCCATCATTTCACCTGCCATTTATATTCAACATGGATTGTGGGTTTATAGCTTCAGCCCTAAGCTTCTCCTTTGGTTCTAGTCTCACATATCCCACTGGACATCTTTACTTAGATGTTACATGAAACTCAACATGTCCAAACTGAACTCATCTTTCCCCTCTGTGGCCCTTGATTCCAGCCTCATAGTGTTCACACCTTTGTGTAACCCTTTCCCCCTGACAGTGGGTGGGGCCTGAGACTTGCTTCTAACCAGTAGAATACGGCAAAGTTGGTGGGATGGCACTCCTGTGGTGTTAAGTTATACTAGATTCTGTCTTGCTAGCAGACTTCCTCTAGGGACTCCTTGTTGGCTAAACAAAATTAGTAGTCTGGTTGGGAGGGTTCAAGTGGTGATGATCTGTGGCCAGCCTCTAGAAACTGCAAGGGGCCTCAAGGAGCTGAGGGCAGCCTCCAGCTGTCACCATCAATAAGCTGGGGCCCTCAGTTCTACAATCACAGGACATGAATTTTGCCAACAATCTGAGTGGGCTTAGAAGCATATACTTTCCCAGTTGACCCTCCAGATGAGAATGCAAACTTGGCCAATACCTTGACTACAGCATTGTGAGACATTAAGCAGAGGACCCAACTAAGTCATGCCCAGATTTCTGGCTCACAGAAACTGTGAGATAATGTGTTGTTTTGAGCTACTAAGTTTATGGAAATTTGTTACACAGCAGCGATAACTAATATACCCCAGAATCTCATCCATTTCTGCTTTTCTCTGTCTCCTTATGGCTATATGTTCTACCCTGTTGACCAAGCCATCCTGAATTCTTCCCTCTTCACCTCTACATTCAACCAGTCTCTGTGGGTCACCATTTCTGCCTCCTGAATAGCTTCTTAATTTAACAATTCGAAAACTCGGTTCCACGGACTGTAAGTAGATACTGCACACACAAAAATTTTTCAGTGATATATCAAGTATGCCATATATAAATTCAGATCTTCAGAATCGTTTTCCTGGATATTGCTATAGCCTTTTAATCAGTTTCTCTATATCTATCCTTTCCTGTTTCCAATCTGTTCTCATAGAACTACAAATCTATCTTTCTAAAGCGTAAATCTAACCATTCCGCTCCCTAGGCAATAACTTCATATTTACTGACAAAATTCCTTAGCATAACTTTGATCCAACTACCCTTGTCTAGTTTCATTTCTCACCATTTCCGCTCTACTCACACTGCACTTTCAGTTCCCATATACATCTTACTTTTCCCCACAAACACTTGCACAGACTGTTCTTCCATCCTGGAATTCCCTTTCTGTCCTTACGTCAACAGGACAACACCTACTCATCTCTTTTTACTTAATCTTGGCATTATTTCCTCCAGAAAATTGTCTCAGACGTCACTACCTGGATCCATGTGAGATGTCCTCTTGAGATGCCTTTCCTATGTACTCTCTGGGCCTTATTAGGCTTGATCACAGCAGATGGGTTGTTTGCATTTCAGTCTCTTTTATGAGATAGTGATCCCCTTGTCTTCTGGATTCTTGTCTTATTAATTTCTGTTCCCCCTGTAGTTAGCATTGTGTCTGAATCAAGCAATAAATGGTTGTTTAATTAATGAATCAATAAGCTTGCACCTTTAAGATACATGGAAGTTGGCAGAGAATGCAGTTAACTACACAGTGACAAGGTATTGACGCGTGGAGCAACATGTGAAAGAGAAAAGTAGCCTTTCCTCTGCCCTCAGCTCAAGGTTAAGTTCCCATTTCTAAGGCATGTGCTTCACAGGCACTTCATCTTTGCAGAGAGAGCTGGAGGGGTATTGAACATGGTTCTTTAAGCTTCAGTCTTGGCTCAGCACATTTCTAAGATCTTTGAGGCACTGATGGAAATAGTAGAAATCTGGGGATGGGGAAAAATGTCATCTCAGAGCTACGATCAGTCTTTGAGTATTGGAAGATATAGAGAATTGAATGCAGCTTTGATACGAGTTATTTTTAATTTGAAAAAAAGCCACCCAAGTAGAACATTTAAATATACAAAAGAAAACTGGAGCACACGGAAAATGGTGTAGAATTGGAGTTCTGTGATTTTTAGTTTGGGTCTTCCCAATACCTGAAACAGAATCAGGACTTGGGTGCACGTTGTTTATTTAGGAGGTGATCCCAGGAAGCTGAAATAAAAGGGTGGAAAGAATGAAATAGAGAAAGGAGAAGAGCTAACAAAGAGTGCCTCATTGACCTGTGGGCAATTGGGGTTTGATTCCCCCTGGGAACCCTCTGAAGAACCATGTAGAATGTGCTCCAGAATCATTTTATTAAAGAACTGGAGGGGGGCTGGTTACTCTCTCACCTCCCTCCACCAATGGTTGATAGTTGCCCACAGGGCTGTTAACTATCCCCTCTCCCAACTTTCCAGCTGAGCCTGCTTGTTCTGAGTGGCCTTCTGTGGCTTCAGAGAAAACCGTGAGCTAGAAAGGTGGAGAGATTTCACTGCCCACATTGAGACTAGACACTGGCACTGTGCTTGGAATTGTCCACCACCTCTGTGCTGGAATCACATGAGCTAATGGGATATGACATGGGGCACCCAAGTGTCTGCTTTGTGTGTTCTAAAAAGCTGAACTGAATTTGTGATCATGGATTTGTCTCTTTGCTTGAGCCAGAACTGAATCTCTGCAATCTGGTTCCTCTTTGGAGAAAAGTTTACTGTGAGTAGATTTAAACTGCACTGTGCCTATAGAATGTTGCTGGGTTCTGATGAGATGGCTGTGTTCTCACTTGAGTGGTTATCACAGATAAGACCCCGTAATCCTAAGAATGGCAGGAGCATGTGCATATATTTTCATCTCACACTGGAGAAGAGGTCATAAAAGAAACTAGACTGTGTTTGACAAAGCTCATCTCAGACTGAATTGCTGCTGTCACACGTATATTATTTAAAATATAATAACACAGGGTTGAGAAATGTTTTTAAAAATCTGTCTCTCTGCTATTTGGAAGTGGGGGAGTTAAGGTTGCAATTTCTCTGCTGCTGGGAGTGCATCTCCCGTACTCATATCAGATACTGTGCATTGAGCTGTCATGTCAGGGACGGTATTCGAGCTGTTATGAAGGGTGTGATTATTGTCACTGTGAATCATCTTTGGAAGATAAGGACCTTAAATAGGGTGAGAAGGGAATTTTCCCCCCTTCTCCAGGCCTGGGTTCCAAGTACATGAAGCTATTGATAAGAGGAGAAGGAAACCAGCCTCTGCCACAGAAGCAGTGTGGTAACTAGGCAGAAGAAAAGCTGTATGGATGAACCAGGGTTACAAAACCAGCCACACCAGGTAGCCAGTAGTCTGTACTGGGCTTCCCTTCCATATACTCTGAGACTTCAGTGGAGTTTTTTTTTTACAGCATAGAGTCTAGCTTCAAGCTCAGCTTTGAGGATTTAAGTTTGTGCTTGATTTGGAGTGCTCTATTGTAAAATTCAAGTGCAGAAAGTATGTCCAAAAGGATAAGGGTGATAATGGGGTCATATCTGCACAGGGGTCCGGAGGAATGGTGGCAAATAAAAGCCCTTGGGATTCTGCAAAATGGAGGTCAACAGTGCCATTTCAAATGGTCGTGACAGGAAAGTATTGAAGCTAGTCACCCAATTACAATATCTACAGAGAGATAAGAGAAATGGAAAACAATCAGTTCAGAACAATCTTTCCATTACAAACTAAGAGAAATAATGTGTTTTTTTAGTTAAAAATTATTTTAACTGTCACACCCTCAAATTCAAACTGAGACTTAGATTATGACTTCACAAAGTTACAAATCTAGAAAGTTTTTCTCCCTCAAGTTCAATTATTTTCCAGCTGGAGACCTTCAAGATGACAGAGGAGTAAGACGTGGAGATCACCTTCCTCCTCATAAATACATAAAAAATACATCAACATGTGGAACAACTCTGATAGAACACCTACTGAATGCCGGCAGAAGACCTCGGACTTCTCAAAAGGCAAGAAAATACCCATGTACCTGGGTAGGGCAAAAGAAAAAAGAAAATCAGAGACAAAAGAATAGGGATGGGACCCGTACCTCTGGGAGGCAGCTGTGAAGAGGGAAAAGTTTCCACACACTAAGAAGTCCCTTCCTTTTCTTCTGAGCCATGTGGCTGTCAGGGTCTTGGTGCTCCGGCAAGGCAAGAGAATAGCTAACACCTATCTTTCTCAAACTCTTCCAAAATACAGCAGAGGGAGGAACACTCCCAAACTCATTCTACAAGGCCACCATCAACCTGATACCAAAACCAGACAAAGATGTCACAAAAAAAGATAACTACAGGCCAAAACCACTGATGAACATAGATGAAAAATCCTCAACAAAATACTAGCAAACAGGATCCAACAACACATTAAAAGAATCATACAACAGGATCAAGTGGGGTTTATCCCAGGAATGCAAGGTTTCTTCAGTATATGCAAATCAATCAATGTGATAAACCATAATAACAAACTGAAGGAGAAAAACCATATGATCATCTCAATAGATGCAGAAAATGCTTTTGACAAAATACAACACCCATTTATGATAAAACCCTCCAGAAAATAGGCATAGAGGGAACTTACGTCAACATAATAAAGGCCATATATGACAAACCCACAGCCAACATCGTCCTCAATGGTGAAAAACTGAAACCATTTCCACTAAGATCAGGAACAAGACAAGGTCGCCCACTCTCACTACTATTATTCAACATAGTTTTGGAAGTTTTAGACACAGCAATCAGAGAAGAAAAAGAAATAAAAGGAATGCAAATGGGAAAAGAAGAAGTAAAGCTGTCACTGTTTGCAGATGACATGATACTCTACATACAGAATCCTAAAGATGCTACCAGAAAACTACTAGAGCAAATCAGTGAATTTGGTAAAGTAGCAGGATACAAAATTAATGCACAGAAATCTCATGCATTCCTATACACTAATGATGAAAATTATAAAAGAGAAATTAAGGAAACACTCCCATTTACCACTGCAACAAAAAGAATAAAATACCTAGGAATGAACCTACCTAAGGGGACAAAAGACCTGTATGCAGAAATCTGTAAGACACTGATGACAGAAATTAAGGATGAAACAAACAGATGGAGAGATATACCATGTTCTTGGATTGGAAGAATCAACATTGTGAACATGACTCTACTACCCAAAGCAATCTACAGATTCAATTCAATCCCTATCAAATTACCAATGGCATTTTTCACAGAACTAGAACAAAAAATTTCACAATTTGTATGGAAACACAAAAGACTCCAAATAGCCAAAGCAATCTTGAGAAAGAAAAATGGAGCTGGAGGAATCAGGCTCCTGGACTTCAGACTATACTACAAAGCTAAAGTAATCAAGACAGTATGGTACTGGCACAAAAACAGAAATACAAATCCATGGAACAGGATAGAAAGCCCAGAGATAAACCCAAGCACATATGGTCACCTTATATTTGATAAAGGAGGCAAGAGTAAACAATGGATAAAAGATAGCATCTTAAATAAGTGGTTCTGGGAAAACAGGAGAGCTACATGTCAAAGAATGAAATTAGAACACTCCCTAACACCATACACAAAAATAAACTCAAAATGTATTAAAGACATAAATATAAGGCCAGACACTATCAAACTCTTAGAGGAAAACATAGGCAGAACACTCTATGACACACATCACAGCAAGACCCTTTTTGACCCACCTCCTAGGGAAATGGAAATAAAAACAAAAATAAACAAATGGGACCTAATGAAACTTCAAAGCTTTTGCACAGCAAAGGAAACCTTAAACAAGACAAAAAACCACCCTCAGAATAGGAGAAAATATTTGCAAACGAGGAAACTGACAAAGGCTTAACCTCCAAAATATACAAGCAGCTCATGCAGCTCAATATCAAAAAAACAAACAACCCAATCCAAAAGTGGGCAGAAGACCTAAGTAGACATTTCTCCAAAGAAGATATACAGATGGACAACAAACACATGAAAAGATGCTCAACATCACTAATCATTAGAGAAATGCAAATCAAAACTACAATGAGGTATCACCTGACACCAGTCAGAATGGCCATCATCAAAAAATTTACAAACAATAAATGCTGGAGAGGGTGTGGAGAAAAGGGAACCCTCTTGCACTGTTGGTGGGAATGTAAATTGATACAGCCACTATGGAGAACTGTATGGAGGTTCCTTAAAACACTAAAAATAGAACTACCATATGACCCAGCAATCCCACTACTGGGCAAATACCCTGAGAAACCATAATTCAAAAAGAGTCATATACCACAATATTCATTGCATCTCTATTTATAATAGCCAGGACATGGAAGCAACCTAAGTGTCCATCGACAGATGAATGGATAAAGAAGATGTGGCACATAAATACAATGGAATATTACTCAGCCATAAAAAGAAACGAAATTGAGTTATTTGTAGTGAGGTGGATGGACCTAGAGTCTGTCGTACAACGTGAAGTAAGTCAGAAAGAGAAAATCAAATACCGTATGCTAACACATACATATGGAATCTAAAAAAACAAAAACAAAACAATGCTCATGAAGAACCTAGGGGCAAGACGGGAATAAAGACACAGACCTACTAGAGTATGGACTTGAGGAGACAGGGAGGGGGAAGGGTAAGCTGACCCGAAGTGAGAGAGTGGCAATGACATATATACACTACCAACTGTAAATCAGATAGGTAGTGGGAAGCAGCTGCATAGAACAGGGAGATCAGCTTGGTCCTTTGCGACCACCTAGAGGGGTGGAATGAGGAGGGTGGGAGGGAGACACAAGAGGGAGGGGATATGGGGATATACGTATGCATATAGCTGATGCACTTTGTTGTACAGCAGAAACTAACACAACATGTAAAGCAAATATACTCCAATAAAGATTTTTTTTTAAAAAAGAGAGACATGTACCACAATGTTCATTGCAGCACTATTTACAATAACCAGGACATGGAAGCAATCTAAATGTCCATCAACAGATGAATGGATAAAGGAAATGTGGCACATATATACAATGGAATATTACTCAGCCATATAAAGAAACGAAATTGAGTTATTTGTAGTGAGGTGGATGGACCTAGAGTCTGACATACAGAGTAAAGTAAGTCAGAAACAGAAAAACAATGGGAGGGAGATGCAAGAGGGAGGAGATATGGGGATACGTGTATATGTATAGATGACTCACTTTGTTATAAAGCAGAAACTAATGCACCATTTTGGGGCAATTGTACTCCAATAAAGTTGTTAAAAAAACAGATACCATATGCTAACACATACATATGGAATCTAAAAAAGAAAATGGTTCTGATGAACCTAGGGGTGGGACAGGAATGAGGACAGACATAGAGAATGGACTTGAGAACATGGGGAGGGGGAAGAGTAAGCTGGGACGAAGTGAAAGAGTAGCATTGATGTCTATACACTACCAAATGTAAAATAGTGGGAAGCAGCTGCATGGCACAGGGATATCAGGTCGGTGCTTTTGACCACCTAGATGGGTGGGATAGGGAGGGTGGGAGGGAGGCACAAGAGAGAGGGGATATGGGGATATATGTATGCATGTAACTGATTCACTTTGTTATACAACAGAAACTAACACAACATTGTAAAGCAATTATATTCCAATAACGATGTTAAAAAAATATTTTCCAGTAGCTTTCAGGAAATAAGCCTGTGGCTTGAGAATGAGGCTATGTGACTATATTTTGATCAACTGGATGTGTTTAACTTCCAGGGAATATCTTTAGGAAGGAGAGGTGCTCCTCTTTATTTCTTCTTTTCTGCCTTGTGCAGTACAAAAATGATGGTTAGAGCCTGAGGAGCCATCTGGAACCATAACGTGGAAGTCCCTTTTAAGGATGGTAGACAAGAAATGTCTAGAACCCTGGCACAAAGGAGCATCTGCCAGCCCTGATCTGTCCACCTCCTGATTTCATTTACATGACCGAGAAACAATCCCTCCCCCAACACCATCTTATTTAAGCCACTGTTATTTTCAGTTTACTGTCACTTAACGCAAAATCTAACATTAACTGAGCATCTGGGGATGTGAGCAAGTGAGTGCAGCCACTTTGATAGAAAAGGAGATGGACTGTGGTCTTAGTTGGTAATCTCAATGGAAATTCAGGTTTATGTATTGACATTATCCTTGCTGGGTCTAGCTAGTAAAATTTCTAGTTGTCATGGACATTTGTTCACTTTGCCTGAATGCACCCCTTTCTCCTTCGGAGAATTTGTTACTTTTTCCACGTGCTTCTAGTGGGACTGCCATTTCATTACCTTCCACATAGTTGCGGGGGAGGGGTCTGCAGGAACCTCGGGCACTTCTGGCTTATCATTATTCCCTCTTCCATTTATTGGGATAATTGGTTCAATGGTTGGGCGCCTGACCCTAGCCAAGCCAATTGAAGTCCTCCTCTGAGATTCTAAATGGCTCTAGGGCATAAAGTCCCATTTGACTCCAAAGACACAGGGCTAGAAAGAGGTGAAATTGGCGCTGCTTACAGCCATGTTCCTTACCATGTGGGAAAAGCCTGTATCTGCAATAGAAGTGAGGTCAAGTAGAGATAAACAGAAGGAAGGGTAAGTTGGTGGAAGTTGGGGGGGAGGGGGGGAGAGAGAGGGAGGAGTTGGGCCCTAGCCTTGCTAAGAATAATTTAAGTCAATGGATCCATTTTGTGGCTGAGCTAACTGTATTAGTTTCCTCTTTCTGCCATAACAAATGGCTACAAATTTAGTGGCTTAAGACAATATAATTTATTACCTTACAGTTCTGGAGGGCAGATATCAAAAATCAGTGTCACTGGGCTAAAGTCAAGTTATTGACAGGATTTATTCCTTCTGGAGACTCTAGAGGAGAATCTGGTTCCTTGCTTTTTCCAGATTCTAGAGGCTACCTGAATTCTTTGGCTCATGGCCCTTTCCTCCATTTTCAAAGCTCTCTCTCTCTCTGACCCCTGCTTCCATTATGTCATCTTCTTCTATAATTCTGACATTCCTGCCTTCCTCTTTCCCTTATAAAGTCCCTTGTGATTACTTGGACCCAGAAAATCCAGGAGAATCTCTCCATGACAAGATCTTCACCTGTGAAGTTCCTTTGGCCATGCAAGGTAACATACTCACAGGTGCTGGGGATTAGGATGTGGACATCTTTGGGGGGCCATTGGTCTTTCTACCACACTAAATCCTCCCTGGACTTGTAAAAAATCATTTTCTTCTTCTCTTCCTCTTGTCACTTGCAAATAAGAGTCCTGGCCTCACTGACTGAGCACAAAACTCCTCATATTAAATCTTACAGAATAAATAGTTTGAGTTCACTTGGATTTATCATGGTCTGTAAACCTCTTCACCCAGGTCCATGAGGATTCATCATGGGAATTCATTCACCTGTTACATTCTAGTATAAATTCTCAGGATTCATGAGGATTGATGGTCTTGGGTAAATCAAACATGATATTGCCTTTTGCATATTCTGAATCCCACAAAGTCCAAAATTTTAGAGCAAAATTATTACCAAACAGTGCTATATGGATTATTAAGATATTGCTTAGGATGTGGTTATGCCCTGGAAATCTCAACCCCTTAATTCCATGCAGGAGCTAAAACCTTATACAAATATAAACCATGGACAGTATATGAATAGCAACTACCTGGGGACTTCAGGGAGAAAAATAACAGGTGGGCCATGGAGAGGACTCAAAATTTGAAGAATGGCCTGTGCAGGGGTTAATTTTCCTTTCTTCTTCTTTTTTTCTTTTTCTCTTTTATCTGCTGCTGTTAACCTAAGGAAAACTCCAGTTGTGTGTAACTGTGTAGTACCATGGGCAACTATAACTCTGAGAGAAATACCATCTTTCTAGTCGGAAGACTGGGAAAAGGGGCCCTAAAAAGTTGGAGAAAATGATGGAAATATCAGAGAGGAGAGAGCTAAAGGAGATCCTTTGGTTCTGTGTATGAACCAACATAAGTCAAAAGCTCACCACCGAGATGTACACACATGGAATAAATGTAGAGTAGCATAGAAAAGCCTTCAAAAATTGAAATGATATTGGAGCCACTCCCACAGAAGTTGAGACAGAGCTTAAAGTGTGAACCTAACTAGGTGGATTTCTGTTAAATCAAAAAGTAATCAACATTCTCCAGAGGACTTTAACAGGTCCCAGAGTCTCACTAGATATTATTCAAAATGTCCAGAACACAATCCAAAATTACTCAACATACAAAAAACTAGGAACATGTGGCCAATTCTTAATGGAAAAGACACTCAACAGATGCAAAGCCTGAGATAACCCAGATCAGGTGCAAACTTTTTATGTAAACAGCCAAATGGAAGGAATATTTTCGGTTATTTGGGCCATATGATGTGTGTCACAACAACTCAGCTCTGTCATTGTGGTACAAAAGCAGTCACATACAATATGTAGATGAATAAGCATGGCTGTGTTCCAATAAATTTGTATTTATGGAAAGTGAAATTTTAATTTCATGTAATTTTCACAGCACAAAATATTAGCCTTTTAAAAAATTTTTTCCCAACCATTTAAAAGTTTAGCTTTGGTTAAAACTGTAGTGTGAAAACAATTCTTTGCTCATGAACCAAACAATACCAGACAATAGGTTGGATTTGGTTTACAGGCTGTAGCTTGCTGGCTCTTGATACAGATGGTGGAAACATCAGACAAAGATTCTAAAGTAGCTACTTTAACAATACGCCATATGGTAAAGGTAAACACTTGAAATGGATGAAAAGATAGAGATCTTCTCAACTAAGAAATAGAAACTAGGGTTTCCCCGGTGGCGCAGTTGTTAAGAATCCTCCTGCCAATGCAGGGGACATGGGTTCGGGCCACGGGTTCGGGCCCTGGTCCGGGAAGATCCCACATGCCGTGGGGAATCTAAGTCCGTGCCCCACAGCTACTGAGCCTGAGCTCTAGAGCCCATAAGCCTCAAGTACTGAGGCCACGTGCTACAACTACTGAAGCACGTGTGCCTAGAGCCCGTGCTCCACAACGAGAAGCCACCGCAACGAGAAGCACATGCACCGCAACGAAGAGTAGCCCCCCCACTCGCCACAGCTAGAGAAAGCTAGGGTGCAGCAACGAAGACCCACCACAGCCAAAAATAATGTAAGAAATAAAGAAATTTATTTAAAAAAAAAGAATTAGAAACTATAGTAATTATAAAAAAGAACCAAATGGGAATTTTAAAACAGAAAAACTACATATCTGAAATAAATGTCAAGAAACTCAGAAAATCCTTAAATATTATTAGGAATTCTCTGCTCTACCGAGACACCCAACAGTATCAAATGTATCACATAAGTCTAAAGGTGCTTATGTGGAATGAAACCAATCATTTCTGAAGCAGAATGAAGTTTTGTAGGGGCAGGATCTGGGACCAAAATCTTCTAGGTATTAGAATTATTTTATTCTTATGTATACTGGGGAAAGGGAATGGAAAATAAGTCACCAACTAAAAAATACCTGGAAGCTAAAAACATTTTTGTCATTTTCTTTTAGTATTTTTTGTCTTATCTTTATCAGGTTTTTTATTACAAAAGTAAAACATATTCATAAAACATTTTTTCTAATAATACAAAAGTGCATAAAGCATAAAGTGGAAGGAATTTATCCCTCATCTCCCAATTCCAATCCTGAAGATAAATACTAACGGTTTGTGTATCTATGCAAGCTCTTTATTGTCCATATAAAATAAATACATGTATTCAAAGCTTTTTCTTTTAAATGAAAATAGGATCGTATGCATATCTCACAATTTGTTCTTTTCATTCAGTAATGTATTGTATACATTTTCCATTTTAGAACATTCAGATTCATTCATTCTTTCTGATGGCTGCTTAGTATGAATACACTCTATTTAGTTAGCCACTTTCCTATTGATTATGGTAGAGTAAATTGTGGATTCCAATCCTTCACTCTTCTATAGTACATTGAACATCCTTACCATGGCTTTGGGGTGGTCTTGGTATAATTTCCCACGTCTTGACTTCGGGCTTGGCTGTGTTACTTGCTTTGACCATTAGGATATTATCAGATGTGACACAAGCAGAGGCTTGAAACGTGCTTGTGCAATTGGGCTTGCCCTCTTGTTCTTCCGTCATTCCCAAGAAGAGTATGCCCCAGATAGTCACTGCCCCCTTTTGCCTGGGCCCCAGAAGGGGACACGTGGAGCAGAGTTTTCCCAGCCAACTTACAGACATCACGAGTGTGAAAATAAATGCTTGGCTTTATGACACTGAGTTTTAGAATGGCTGTGTTTGATGGTATTACTGTGGTGATAGCATTTTTATAGGATGGTCATTTATATTTATTCCAATTTTTATTAAAAATTTACAATTCATATCTAGCACTTTACACATATCTCACAACCTTCAGCCTGACAAATTCCCAGAAGTATAATTGCTAGGTCAAATCTTAGTATTTTTGATGCTAAATAATGTTGATGGTGATAAATATTAAGATTTGTTGAACATTTTCTACATTCCAGACTGCAAGACTGTCATATGTGCCAAAAACTGTAAAGGGTCTCAGATTTCACCCTACTTTCAAGCTAACAAGTTATTCTGCCACAGTTTCATGGATGCTGACAGAGACACGAGACTCCTGGGTAAGAGACAAAGGACTTTGTTACTCTGGACACAGCAAGCAGCATAAGGATCAGCATGTTTGCATTAGTTCCCTTTTCCTCAAATTACCAGAGGGGCCTCATTGCATATGAAGTGGATGGTGTTACAGGAAGGGATCCCTGAGCTTTGGGAATCCAAATCTTTTATAATGGATGGTAAGCAAGCCTTCCCTTTGCTCCAGAGGCAGACTCTATCTCTATTTTCCCTCTAAAAATATTCTTGAAAAGAGAGTCCAGAGAAAGGGCAATCAGTGCCTTTCTTCACAAGTCATAGAGAAATGTGAGAGACCTAGAGACAATTGTATCCTGGTGGTATTATAAACTTACTTAATCCTCTCTACTTTACAAATATGGAAACTAAAGTACGGAGAGTCTAGTAACTTTCCCAAGATCACACAGCTAAAGAGTCAGGCATATTGGTTAATATTTCTAGAACAAAGATAGATTTCTGTTTAAGAAAAATCTTTAATACTGTAATCCTAGAATAAGGAATATATGAACTCAATTTCTTCATTATCATATTAAATAGTAGTCCTTTTAACTTCATTAAGCTGTTGAGTTTATATAATGAAAAATATTATATCTTCATAGCACTGTATCTAGAGAGAATGTTTTCCACGAAGAGTTAGTTTAAGAAGCCAGGACGCTTTCCAGGGAGAGAATACAGGGGGGTAGAAAATGAAACCAGCCAAGTTGTCAAAGGTTTCAAGAGACAGTATGCACTTCAGAGCTAATATAGAAGCTTGATTTTATCATCAATATGTTTGACTGAATTTACTATCTTTGTGGGTTTTCAGTACTGATTGTTATGGAGGAAACAAAGAAGAAAGCAATGTGAATATGGATTTTTCTGTTTGTTGAGTGCCAGAGGAGAAACAGTTCTACTTTGTCATATAATCTTATTAAATAATGTTTTATAAAGATTTAACCTTTTACCATTTGATCATTGTTTCACCGAGATATCCAAGTGATACCTTGATCTCGATTTGAATGTTTTTAGTGGAATACATATATTTATATTCTGTAGGGATTATCACTATTGTAACAAAGTGTCATCTCTGTCCAAATATATTTATGAGAGGTCTATAAAGGAATCATAGAACCTTACCAATAATGGAACAGATTCTGAGAAATAATATCGATAAATTGGCTGTTTAGAATTCAATGCCTGGGTAAAACATTATTTTGATTTCCACCTTTTTCACCCACCTGAAATTTCCTATATTTTAGATGAGACACATTCCTGTTGTAAATACTGACCTGTAGCTTATTCCAGAGCCTTGTGTTTTGAAGGGCTGAGTTAACCTTTGATTATTAAAAATAGGAGCATTCTTATTATTTATAGGAACACTTATCTGAATTCATTACTTACATTTAACTTATCAGATCAGTTCTTTAAGAACCTTTTTTCATTCCATAAATAAAATTTTTATTCTATTCATATGACTTATTGACTCACGGAACTCAAGGAGGTACTGAATATACAATAATGCAGCTAAATTTCAGAAACAACTGAACTAAGGTCCTTGCTGCAGTTATAACATTTCACCCATTGAATTCTAAACAACCACTTTATACATTTTATTTCTCATCAATTTTCCCGTTACTGTGCAGCTTCTCTTGGCCAAAAATTATGTGGAAAAGACTCTGGCTGTGCTGGAGACATATATACAGAACAAAGTATGAAAATGGAAATCCCCACAGTAACCCTGGAGATGAGGCACAGGTTCTGAGGAAAAGGAACAGTGCTGAGGAAACCCTCAATGATGCCCTCTGCAGGACCTCAATGATGCCCCTTTCTTTTCTCCCGATTTTCTACAGGAAGTTGCAGTTTATTCTTTCCTCATATGTAAGATGCTTCAAATAAATCAAAAAGCAGGCAAAGAAAGATATAAATAATGAGAACAATATAACCAAGTCTGAGATAATAATATTCATGTCACCAAACCTGCAGGTTAGGAGTACAGAGCAAACTAATCATTCAATTCTGATACATATGTTGTAGACTTTCAGAGTTGGATATATAATGATTATCCCATTTTCTCCAATGAAACTCGGGTAATCACCAATGATAACTAATTGAGTGATTCATTCGTTTATTCAACAGCATACACTGAGATCTTACTTTATGCCAGATATTTAAAGAAGTACATTTATTTTATTTTTAATAGGTTATACATTCAAATGATTAAAAATGAAAATAATACTAAAAGGTATACACTGTAAAGTTTTATTCCCACAGAGGTTCCCAGCTACCATTTTCCCCATCCCACGTATCCTATAGGCAGAGTGACCATACACCCTGGTTTTCCTGGAACATTTCCAGTTTGTGCTTTTTATCTTGGTTTAATTATTAATAGTACCCCCTTTTTATTCTTGAAAATGTTCTGGTTTAAATAATAAACATGAGAGAAAAAAATCAATAAATATGAAAACAGAAAATCAATGGAGAGAATCAATGAAACCAAAAGCTTGTTTTTTGAAAAAAAATCAATAAAATTGATAAACCTGTAGCCATACTGACCAAGAAAACAGACAGAAGACAAAAATTGCCAATATTAGGAATGAAAGAGGAACTATCACAACAGATCCTAAAGAGAATAAAAGGACAATAAAAGAAGACTGCAAACAACTCTATGCCTATAAATCAACTCAGATAAAAGAGACCAATTATTAAAAGACAAAAATTACTTAAACTCACTAAAAAACACTGCAATACCAAGAAAAAAAAGAAAGAAAAAAGAAAAAAAAACCCAGTCCTATAGCTATTAAAGAAACTGAATTTGTAGTTCAAAACCTTTCAACAGAGAAAACTCCAGGCCCAAATGTTCACTGGCAAATTCTAAAATCACTTAAGGAAGAAATAATATCAATTCTAAATAATCCCTTTCAGAAAATATAAGAAGAGGAAACACTTCTCATGTATTTTATACTGCTAGGATTATCCTAATATCACAACCAAACACATTATAATAAACTGAAAATAAATACCAGTATCCTCCCCATAAACATAGATACAAAAATCCTCAATAAACTATTAGCAATAAGATATGGTACATATATAAATGGAATATTACTCAACCATAAAAATGAACGAAATAATGCCATTTGCAGCAACCTGCATGGGCCTAAAGATTATCATACTAAGTGGAGTAAGTCAGACGGAGAAAGACAAATATCATATGATATCACTTATATGTGGAATCTGAAAAGATGATACAAATGAACTTATTTACAAAACAGAAACACTCACAGACTTAGAAAACAAACTTCTGGTTACCAAAGGGAAAAGGTTGCAGGGAGGGATAAATTAGGAGGTTGGGATTAACATATACACACTACTAAATATAAAATAGATAATCAGGGCTTCCCTGGTGGCGCAGTGGTTGAGAGCCCGCCTGCCGATGCAGGAGATACGGGTTCGTGCCCCAGTCCAGGAAGATCCCACATACCGCGGAGTGGCTGGGCCCGTGAGCTATGGCCACTGGGCCTGAGCGTCCAGAGCCTGTGCTCCGCAGTGGGAGAGGCCACAACAGTGAGAGGTCCGCATACCGCAAAGAAACAAAACAAAACAAAAACAAACAAAAAAAGATAATGAATAAGGACCCACTGTATAGCACAGGGAACTCTACTCAATATTCTGTAATAACCTATATGGGAAAAGAATCTGAAAAAGAATAAATATACGTACATGTATAACTGAATCACTTTGTGTACACCTGAAAGTAACACAACATTGTAAATCAACTATAGTCCAATATAAAATAAAAATTAAAAGAAAAACGATTAGCAAATCAAATCTAGGCATATATAACAAAAATAATACAGACTGACCAAGTCGGGCAAAACCTAGGAATACAAGGTTGGTTCAACTTCTGAAAACGCAGTGTAATTCACCACATTACCAGACTAAAGAAGAAAAAAAACAAAACAAAACATGATTATCTCAATAGCATTTGACAAAATTCAACACCTCTTCATAATAAAAACGCTCAACAAACTAGAAATGGAAGGAAAATTCCTTAACCTGATAAAGGATAACCATAAAAAACCTACAACTAATATCAAACTTAATGGGAACATGGTAAAGATAATCTCCTTTCACCACTCCTACTCAACACCACAGTGAAAGTCCTAGCCAGTGTAACAAGGTGAGAAAAATAAAGTCATTTCAGATTGTAAGGGGGGAAAATACTCTATATACAGATGACAGGATTTTTACATAGAAAATCCCCCCAAATATAGCAAAAACAGTTCCTAAAACTAGTAAGTGAATTTACCAAAGTCACAGGATAAGAGATAAATACAAAAGTCAATTACATTTCTATAAACTAACTTGGATTTAAAAATATTAAAAACACTTTACAATAGCACCAAAAAAGGAAAACTTAGATATAAATCAAACTATGAGTAGGTTCTATATGCTGAAAACTACAAAATACTGATAAAATAAATTAAAGAAGACTTAAATAAGTAGAGAGATATATCATGTTTGTGGATTGATAGACTCAATAATATTAATCCTAAATTCTCCCCAACTTGATATACAGATTCAGCGTATTCCCCAACAAAACCTTAGCAGAATTTTTTGTAGGTATCAACAAGTTGATTTTTAAATTTCTAGGGAAAGGCAAAGGAATTAGAATAGCCAAAATAAAGTTGAAAAAGAAGAACAAAGTTGGAAGACTACGCTTTCTGATTTCAAGAAATACTGTAAACTACACTAACCAAAGACAGTGTTGCACTAGAAGAAAGGATGGATAATCTTTCCAACAATAGTGCTAGAATAATTGGATGTCCATAACCAAAAACAAAACAACTTATACCTCATACCTAATTTTAAAAAATAACTCTAGATCATAGACCTAAAAGTAAAACACCAAATGGTACAACTTCCAGAAGAAATCATAGGAAAAAATCTGCATGACCTAGGGTTAGGCAAGGAATTTTTAGGTATGACACCTAAAGAGCAATACATAAAAGAAAAAAAACTGGTAAGTTGGTTCTATCAAAATTAAAACCTTTTGCTCTGCAAAACACCGTTCAGAGAGTGAAAAGACAAGCCACAGACTAAGAGAAAATGTTGTCAAATCACATTTTGATAAAGGACTTGTATCTCAAAAAATTGATCAGAAGAAAACCACCCCATTTTTAAAATGGGCAAAAGGTATGAACAGACAAATTATTATAAAAGATACCTTCATGTCAAATAAACATATGAAAATATGTTCAACATCATTAGTCACTGAGAAGATGTGAACTAAGCCACAAGATACCACTACAAACTTACTTGAATGGCTAAAGAAAAAAAAATACTGACACTATCAAGTGTGGACAAGGATGAGAAGCAACTGGGAATGCCATACATTGTTGATGTATATGCAAGATGGTAGAGCCACTGTGGAAAGTAGTTTGGCAGTGTCTTACAATTTTAAACATGTACCTACTATATAATTCAGCAATCCCACTCCTAAGTGTTTAATCCAAGAGAAATGAAAAATTTACTTTTACACAAAAACTTCTATGCAAATATTTATAGAAGCTTTATTAACAACCACCTCCCCAAACTGGAAACAACTGAGATGTCCTTCAACCAGTGAAAGAATAAGCAAACTGATATATCAATAGAGTGGAATGCTAGTCAGCTATAAAAATGATTTTTTTTTTTATGGTACACGGGCCTCTCACTGTTGTGGCCTCTCCCGTTGCGGAGCACAGGATCTGGACGCGCAGGCTCAGCGGCCATGGCTCACAGGCTTAGCTGCTCTGCGGCATGTGGGATCTTCCCGGACCGGGGCACGAACCCATGTCCCCTGCATCGGCAGGCGGACTCTCAACCACTGCGCCACCAGGGGATCCCAAAAATGAATTATTGATTCATGCAACAACATGGATAAATCTTAAATGCATTTGCTAAATGAAAGAGGTCAGACCCAAAGGGTATGACTGCATTAACATGACATTTTGGAAAAGCAAAATTATGGGTATGGAAAACATATCAGTAGTTGTCAGAGGCTGGGAGGTGGGGGGGAGGGATTGACTATTAAGGGGGAGAATGATGGAATTTTGAGGGTGAGGAAACTTCTGTATACAACTGTGGTGGGAGATAGAAAACTCTAATAATTTGTTGAAACTCATTGGACTGGACACCACAAATAGTACATTTTACCATATGGAAATTAGAGAAAACCAACCAGGATTTGGACAGAACACAAGCTGGAATGCAGACTGGGACATATGAATCTAACTGTATTCCAAATAAATCCAATAGCCACCCTGAAGCAGGTGGAGAAGGAAGGAGTGACCCAAGTAACTTTGGAAAATGGTGTTTGGACTGGGTGCTATAAGGCTAAAGACAAAAAGATCTGTGCCCAAGCAACATGCTCTAGTTTGAAATGTGTTTCTTATCTGGTATGGATGAGCAATTTTTAAAACTGCTTTATATGTGTACTAGGGTTGAACAAACAAGTAGATGTATTGTGGATAATGAGAGCCAGGTTTCCCACAGTCACAGAAAGAAGTTCAAAGAAAAGGGCAAAAGTTAGAATAAACTGTGGTGCTGAATTTGAGTGGGAATATCAGTATGAACTCATGTCTTGTTTATATATCCACACATTTACATACACGTAAAACATATATATATACACAGATAGATACAGAAATATAGATATATTAATGTATATGCATGGGGTGGTATTTATACATATATTTCCTATCTCTGTCTTCTGAGAGGAACTAGAAGCAGTGATAGCCTAGCATTCAGATTTTAAATACCATTCTTTAATAAAAAGAAACAGGGCTCCTTGGAGAAGTGGTTGAATCTAGGGCTGGGCCAGGAAAATAAAAGATGAGCCTGGAAATCTTGCAATGATAGAAAGTAGGGTAGTGCTTAAAGAAAAAAAAATGAGACACAGTGGCTCCTTAATGGTCTCTGAATGGCCAAAGCTGGAACAATTTCAGAAATAAAAGAATAATGGTATTGAATTATAACCCAAAGAATAAAATAAATATCCATAAGCTCATACTGATGTAAATAACTGAATAAATCAATAAATGGGAGAAAACATACAACTCGTCTCTACAAAAGAACTCAAACTAGTAAATGAGGAAAGTAGAAAGCCACCATTAACACACCATAAAAGCTGTTAGCAAGAAAAACCAGCTAAATTTAGTGGGTGAAAGTTTAAGGAGAAACAGGATATTTGCACAGGCTTGAAGTGTCTCTCCCCAAATACTTATTAGTTACAGAGAAGAACACAGTAAGATTACCGGAGAAATCTAACAGGCATCACCCTAAGCAAGGGATGAATATTAACTTAAACAGTAATAAGGCAGGCATATCATGTCCCCCCGAATATGAGGCACCAAGAAGTACACAATATCACTTCTGTGGTATTTTTCCCAAATTGCATAACCTCGATCTAGTCATGAGAAATCATGACAAACCCAAATTGGGGGACATTTTACAAAATAACTGACCAGTAGTCTTCAAAGATCCTAAGGTCATGAAAGACAAAGGCTGAGGAAGGAGACAGGACAAGTAAATGCAATGTAGGCTCCTGGATTGCATCCTGAAACAGAAAAAAGACATTAGTGGGTAAACTGATGAAACCCAAATGCAGTTTGTTGTTTCATTAACTGTATCATACCAGTACTAATTTCTTAGTTTTGATCACTGTACCATGATTATATAAGATTAGTCAGGAGAGTGAGACATAACCTCTGTAGAAGCATTCAAAATGTATTCATTAATTCATTCACTAAACAAGAACTTACCAAGCCTCTACTGTCTGCCAGGCATTGTGCTTGCTGTTGAAAATTTAAAAATCAAAATAAAGAGAACAAAGGTCCTGTCCTCAAGCAGCTTACAGCCTAATCAAGGGGAGGTAAGGCACACTGACAATTATGCTGTACAATAAACACTTTGGGAGGGAACAGAATGGCTCTACAGAAGAGGTTACATTTCTGTTGAATTCACCACACTGATAAGAGGCAGGGCATGCCTGGCGGAGGGCGCAGAGCCTGCAAGCACAAAGACGTGCCTGTAGGCTTGAATTCAAGGTTCCCTTGGGGGGCCAGATGCAGATGAGGCTGGTGGATTAGGCTGAAGCCATTAGAAACTTGGGCTTCATACTGTTCAATGGGAAACTAAAAGTTCAAGTGGGGAACTATTAAATGTTTTTAAGCAAAGGAATAAGATAATCAGATTTACTTTCTCAAAAGATCATTTTAGTAGCTATATGAAGGATGCTTTGGGAAGAGTGATCAGAAAACCAGTTAGAAGGCTATCATAGTAGTCATGAGAGAGGATGGTCCTCATGGAATCCCTAGGATTTCCATGGCTGAAAAGACCTTGTTTTGGAGTGGGGTCAACAAGTGTGAAACTATTTATCAATTGAAAATCAAGAGGGAAATCAGAAAAAAAAATCAATATGTTCAGGCACTTAGAATAAAAACAGACTTTTAGGGCTTCCCTGGTGGCGCAGTGGTTGAGGGTCCCCCTGCCGACGCAGGGGACACGGGTTCGTGCCCTGGTACGGGAGGATCCCACGTGCTGCGGAGCGGCTGGGCCCATGAGCCATGGCCGCTGAGCCTGCGCGTCTGGAGCCTGTGCTCCTCAACGGGAGAGACCACAACAGTGAGAGGCCCGCGTACCACAAGAAAAAAACAAAACCCAGACTTTTAATATAGTAAATTCTCAGGTGTCCAGAAACCCCTTCTCTAACAGATGAATTAGTTTATTGACGACTTCAGATTCTTTAACTCTGTAATTGCCTGACTTAAGTTCTAATGTGGTTTACCAAATAGTAGACAGAGGAAAATAAATTAAAAACACTAAATTTAATCAATTTGGCTCCCTGACTGCTGTTTAATATGGAGAGTCAAGAAGGTGAAAACTCATTACACTGAAGTGTGCAGATTATCTACCAGGTGCATACACATATCCCCCATCTTCATCCATAAATCAGAGGTCACTGCAAGAGAAAACTTACGAGTAATTGGCTCTTTGTATTGACGCTCTAAAATACTCTCCCACTTTTCATATTAAAAGCTTTATTTGGCCCCTTCACCTGAATGACGTTTGCGGTGCTCGTTTCTCCTTCACCGAATGGCCCCACAGTTTGATGAATATGCCTTACAGCTGTGGTTTGGACATTCTCTCCATCTCACGTGAGTCTCATCTATCAGAATAAGAATTGCCAGATCAATTCAGCCAGCCACTCGCTAAGCAAAGGAGGACTCATCTCGGATCTGACTGCATTCACTTGAGGGCTAAAGTTCTTCTCAGCTGCAACCCCAGAGAGACGAGAAGAATACATTAATTGCCCTGGTGCTGGTAAAAGGTGTTTTGTCCAGCTACCTAAAGCAAAGCCGTGTTGCCTTTTCACTGTAGAAGACTTCCCGGTAAGTGTGGATTCCCAGTCTTACAGCAAAACTCAGAAACGACTGCAGTTTTACTCTCGGTGCTCTCTCTCGTTTCGCAGCTACTTACAGTCAAACAGAAATACCTACTCACCTGTAGACAAAGCAAGAAATAAATTATGCTGAAGAGACAAAAAACCGGGGAGCAGACATGTGTTTTACTCTCGGTCTGGCCATGATGAATGAGGATGAAGAGGGGCTTGTTTTTTTCTTCAATGAGAATGTTTGAGCTCGGTATTTTTACCATTTTTTATGCTCATTAACAAAATCTTATTTTCCTGTCGTTCATAAGTTACTTGATACTTTCATCCTTCTAAAACTCAAAATATTTTCTTCTCTTGGACTCTGACCGGATGCAGGGAATGTGTCAAATGACCCAAACGCCGCACGCTCACCGGCATGGGACGGGTAATTGCGCAAAGCGGACGCCGCAGGACCTCCGGGACGTGAGTGGGCTGAAACTACCTATCCCGGCGTGCCCCGCTCGCGAGCACAACGAAGATCTGTAGTCGTCCGGGTCACGGGGCTGCGCGCTCCGTGCGCGCCCCCGGGTAGCGGCCTGGGTCCCGCCCAGGGCGGAGGGCCCTCCAGGGCCGGGAAAACTGTGATTCCCGGCATGCCCTGCCACGGGTGCGCCTGCGTACGGGAGCTACCGCGCGGAAGAGCGGGTAGGTTTAAGCGCTGTCTTAGTTGCATAGAAAGCAGCCCACCTGCTGCAGGACAGAGCCACAGGCGGACCGATGGACTGTGGGGTGAGGCTGCGGGGCCCTGGGAGGTCCGGAGTCCGCGGGGGCGGGTCGGCAGTTCAGATAAGGTCCCAGTCATCTCTCCCTGCCGCCCTCTCCCCTAGCTGGCGGAGTTTACTCTTGCCCTCTGGACCTCAGGAGCCTGATTAATGGCGCTTCTGCGCTGGATGCCGATGAAAACCGTTTAGGAGCGAGGTTTGCATTGACCTGGCTCCAGCGGGGGAAGGATAGCCACCAGAGAGGGCCGCGCATAAGCCCCAGTCCGACTTTTCTTTATTTATATGTTAGGTTGGCGTTATAGGTTCCTGGGAAAGCCATTTCGTTAATGTTATGGTTTTGCCACCGGTTATCTTCCCTGGCCCACTCGTTAGAATGCAGGTGTCAGGAATTTACATTCGTTCATTGCTGTTTCCCCAGCTCCTACCAATTAGGCTGGAACAAAGTTAAGTTTTTGTTGAACTCTACCGCTGTTTGCCACCCACAATGTCCCATGTACTGTCTGGGCTCTGAAGATAGAAAATGATTAAGAATCTGACCTTACTGAGGTGAAGCTCGGGTTAGTCTGGCTTAGATCAGTCTGCTCCACACTGATCTTGGAGCGCCCAGGACTGGGTCCTTGAATCTTTTCTGTTCTCTGTTATCCAGTCTCCGCGGCTTTAAAAGCCATGTATATATTGACAACTTCAGAATTTATATCCCTTATTTGGAGTCAGGGGAGAAAGGTCCACCTTTCTCCCCTGACTCCAAATCTACAAGTTCAGTCAGGTATTGGGCATCTTTCGTGTTTTTAATTTAACATTTCCAAAACAACTCTTGATCTTTCCTCCTGAAACTTGTTCTTCCTAAAGGCTTTCATTGTCTCAGTTAATGGCATCCAATGCATCCTTCTAATGCATCCTTTCTCATCTAATCTATCAACCAAACCTATCTTTAAAATATGTCTGGACTCTGACCACTTCTGCCTGTTCCGTTGCTAGCACCCTGGTCCTAGCCAGCGGCATCTCCCTTGGGTTATCGTAGTAGCTTTACAAGTGGTCTTCCTACTTTGCTGTTGTCTTTCTACCATCTCTGCCTGGCTACCATCTAGGCAGGCTGATCGAGTTAAAAGTTAAGGTAGATCACAACACTTCTCCACTCTAAACCCTCCAATAGCTCTGAAAGTAAAGGCAGACCTTTACAATAGCCTTTAAGGCTCTATGTAACCTGTCCTGTTATTACTCTCTGACCTTATCTCCCACTGTTCTCGCCTTCACTTTGTGCTTCCCAGTCAAACTGACCTCCTTACTGTTTGTGGACCCATCAGGCCTTCTGACTTGCACTCTCTGTTCACTCTTTCTGGACCTTTCTGTCCCATCCAGATGTCACTCCTGTACCTCCTTCCCAGGTCTTTGCTTAAATATCATCTCAGGGAGGTTTCCTTTGACCGCTCTGTTTAAAATGGATGCCTGCACCACAGCCTCCCTCCCATCCTCTTTCCTACTTTTTCTCCATTGTACTTATCACCAGTGAACAAACTATATATTTTACTTATTTCTTCAACTGGAATATAAGCTCCAGGAGGGCAGGGAGTTAGTCTCTTTCTATCATTGCTGTATTGCCTGGTGTCAAAACAGTTTCTGGCTCATGGTAGGCGTTCAGGAAACGTTTATTGGACATATGAGTGAATGAAGAAAATATTTCTGACCAAATTATTTTCCAGTGATTGTGGTAAGCAACACTGAGTTCCTGGCCTGTTACTTTGGAACCAAGAGCATCTAGTTATAGCTATTGCCAGATATAAGAATGGAGCCTGTGCCTACAGAAGCAAGTGTTGCCTTTTCAAAGCCACCTGGCTTTTACTAGTATATTACTTATGGCATTTGTCTTATTCATGCCATGCTTTCAGTGAGGTAACCTGAGCTCTCTGGAAATACTTTCCCTAAACATAGAGACAGCACTGTATTAATTTGATCATGATATATTTAGGAAAGTAATTGTGAATTAACTTTTTTAAAAATAAAAGCTTATATCTTCGTATTTTTATTCTCGTTGCTATCAAGCATCAGGGCTTAGGTTCAAGGCTG
This sequence comes from Hyperoodon ampullatus, assembly GCF_949752795.1. Classification (NCBI taxonomy): domain Eukaryota; kingdom Metazoa; phylum Chordata; class Mammalia; order Artiodactyla; family Ziphiidae; genus Hyperoodon; species Hyperoodon ampullatus. The sequence continues at coordinate 97,530,111 of NC_136921.1, forward strand.
CATTCAATGATATTTACTCCCTTTCAAAAACAGCAAAGCACAGATATGTTCAAGCTATAGTCTCTTTGCTGGAATATTAGCAATTAGAGCTAAGTTCTCTTCTTGTAAGAAGAGTTATGGCTTCTATCCCCATAAGTTATAGATAGAGTTGAAAGTCTGTAACTTCTTAATAACATATAGAGTTATAAGTCTACTGAGCATGGAAGTCATAGAGTTACGGCCACTGACCTCCAGGTGGCCTGTGGATTGTGTGTGGAGGCATGGTGTTTCTGTTACCCTTGCTTGGACCTGCCGGATGAGGGAGGAGAGGCAGGGGTATGAGCAACTGCAACGAAAATGAGAATCTCTCCTGACTCTAAACCTCAACTCAACGGATTCACTGGATCCCAAGTTCTTACTTTACTCTTCCTTTAACAGGCTCGCAGGTACTCAGGGACTTCCTGGTGGATATTAAGGCTGTCCTGCTCTCGCTACGGGGCCACCATTGCTTCCATTTTTGTTTCTGAGGGCTCTCCTGACCTTGACATTGTTTTTCTCCCCATGTGGAGAGGGGGTAGGGAAGAATTTTCAACTAACCCTGAGACCTGTTTGTAATAAATCCTCAAAGGGTAGATTGTCTTGTTTCGTTTTTGAATCCACTTCTTTGATGACCTGAACCTCACTGATTGACTAAGAGGATATTTCAAGGACAACACCATGTATTTCACTCAAAAGCTTTATCCTCTGCCCACCGTCAGTCAGTGCCCCAGGCACCTCGATCTCTCCCTCCTTAGCATGAATTTTCTATAAACCTCCTCTCCCTCAGAGGCTGGGGGCCAAGTTTCTTCTTCCTTTTTGTTTGAGAGTATTTTTTCTCTCCAGAAGCCTGAGACGCTCCAGTCTAGACCAGGTTCAGGTGGGTGTGAGTGATGATGCCAATCAAATTCTTACCTAAACACATATAGACTTACTTTCTCTTTTCTGAGAAAATGAAGCCATTTAATTTGTGTTGTTTTCCATCTTGTTTTTATGGCTGAATGCGCACACATACCTTGTAAGGTTATGTAAGCCTTTTATATCTATTTTGGGTACCTTGGGGAAATAACAGCAAAATTATGACATTTCGACAATTACGTGAAAAAAATTTAGGTGGGAATCTGCATCTTGTTAAAAATATGTGGGAAACTTGTACTCCATTTTCTGTATTTTTTTTTCCAAAAATGAACTTTTATATTTGTGTTAGTATTATGTATCTGACTTCTGACCTAAATTAATTAGACAGTCCTCTATATTATATTCAGCTCCCTGGGCCTAACACATTGCCACAGAAATTGCCCTCCCCTCCCACCTCCGGCACCGCTTGTCATTTTCTTTACCTCCTCCTTCCTCCTATTTCTCTACCAACTATTATCTGGGACTACTATGTATTCCAGGACTGCTTTTGTTGCAAGCAACAGGAAAGTGTGACTAAACAGAAGTTTATATTTCTCACATAAGCAAAGTTTGGAGGTTACTAGTTTTATTTCAAAAAGTCAGGTTAATCTGAGCTTCTCTGGCCTTTTCCTTGTTTCTCAGATGCTGGTGATCCCCGACTCTTTGTTTACATTTAACAGTGAGGTACTGCATGGCTGACTTAAAGAGAGCCCTCAGAGCTCCGGGTATCATACAGGGGAAGGAAAGGACAGGTGCCATCATTTCTGTTCTTTTTATCAGAAAAAAAAAGTCTTCCCAGAAGCTTCTTGTAAACTTCTGCCTAAAGTCTCACTGGCCAGGATATGTGACATGGATGTGCCAGCTGTAAGGGAGGGTGGAGACAGGAACTTTTCAACTTCTTTTGGAGGTAGGACAAAGGAGCCAACTGCCTGTCACAAACCCAATTAAACACCCTTTCCATCCTTTTCTCCCAACCCCAGGCCTGGTTTCTTTCTCTGTTGGCAGTAGCCAGACAGCAGGTGACAGAAAATGGAATGGAGGGTAAACCCATCTGGTGTTTCTTCACTGTTACCTCTCTCTTTCCTTCCCACCCCACACTATTGGTGGTTCCCCCAACCCTAGCCCTGGTTTCATGGCAGTAGAACCAGCCCTAAGGTTTGTCTTCGAGGCTCTTCTTTCTGTTACCTGAGGCACACTGTCCTGGCCCATGTGGTCACCTGAGCAGGAAACTCCAAACCTGGCTTTTTTCAGAAATGTAGATGAACCTTGCTTCACATCTTTGTGTATCCAGAGACTCTATTAATATCTGTGTCTACTTTTGTCATTCCCTTCAAGAATGAATTGAAAGCATGAAAAGCAGTTAATAGAAGAGAACTTCTTTACCCCCTGTCCTTAAGCTGTTTGTTAACAGAAAATCTAAAGAATTCAAAAAGGTTATGTGTGTCGGAAATGCATTCTGTTTTATAGAGCAGCACAAAGGAGAGAAATCTTGGTCAGGAGCACAAAATAAGAATAAAAAGAAAATTTGTACCCTTTGACCTACATCATTCCATTTCCCCTATCTTCCAGCCCCTGGCAACCACCATTCTATTCTCTGTTTCTATGAAATCAGATTTTTTTGGTTTGTTTGGTTTTTAGAGTCCATATATAAGTGATAACCACACACTGTTTTTTCTCTGTCCAGCTTATTTCACTTAGCATAATGCCCTCCAGATTCATCCTGCAAATGGCAGGATTTCCTCTCATGTGGCTGAATAACATTCCATATATATATATATGTACATCACATCTTTATCTGTTCATCCACTGAAGGACGTTTAGGTTGTTTCCATCTCTTGGCTATTGTGAATAATGGTGCAGTGAACATGGATATGCAGATATCTCAAGATATTGATTTTAGTTCCTTCAGATATATACCCAGGAGTGGGGTTGCTGGATCATATGGTAGTTCAAGTTTTAATTTTTTGAGAAACCTCCATACTGTTTTCCATTATGGCTGTACCAGTTTACATTCCCACCAACAGTACATAAAGTTCCCTTTCCTCCACATCCTTGCCAACGTTTGTTATCTGTCTTTTAAAACTAGCCATTCTAACAGGTGTGAGCTACTATCTTGTGATTTCGATTTGCATTTCCCTGATGATTGGTGATGTTGAGCATCGTTTCATGTACCTGTTGGCCACCTGTATATTTTCTTTAGAAAAATGTCTATTTAGGCCCTCTGCCCATTTTTTAATTGGATTATTTCTCCCTTTGCTACTGAGTTGTATGAGTTCTTTATATATTTTGGATATTAACCCTTTATCAGATATATGGTTTGCGAATATTTTCTCCCATTCTGCAGGTTGCCTTTTCAAATAAGACATTCTGAGGATCAAATGTATAACATGGTGACTATAGTTAATAATATGGTATTGTATACTTGAAAGTTGCTGAGAGTAGATCTTTAAGTATTCTTACCACAAAGAAAAAAAGTTACTTACGTCAACTATGTGAGGTTGTTAATTATGTGGATGTGTTAATTATTTTGATCTTGGTAACCATTCTGCAAGGTATATGTATATAAAATCATCATGTTGTACACTTTAAATGTATACAGTTATATTTGTCAACTATTCCTCAGTAAAGTATTTGTTTGTTTGTTTGTGGTTTGTTTTGTTTTGTTTTAAGTAAAAAGAGAGAAACAGGCCGTTGTCTGGGACCAGTGGGGGAAAGACAGAAGGTGGTTAGAGAGCTGTCCTCAGGGGCTGTAACAGTGTTACATTGGCAAGAAGCTCAGCCTTTCCGCTGGTGCCCCCTAAAATCCTGCCACCAGTTTTAAGACTTCTTTAATTCCTTCTCTGGGTCCTGGGGACCACCTTCAGTGACTTGAACCTAAGGGAGTCCCCACTTCCATTGCCTGGGATACCTCGGGGAGGCATCTAATCACACAGCAAGTTGGAGAGAAAGTTGTATTACGAATATCCCAGGTGGGGCCTTTGTGAACACATTCCCACAGATACACCATTGCTAGTGATGCTTAAGGTTTATGGTTTGATTAGTATAGAACTGTCTGCAACAGGATAGAGTTGCAGGAAAATGTCCTTAAAGTTTCCACCAATGATCTTGTCATTGAACTTTGAGCACATGATTTGTTTAAATGTTGGGACTTCTTATAAGCTGATTCTGCTTCTGTCACTAATACCTGAAAGAATAGTCTCACTACTCCCATTTACTCTCATGTGGTCTTGCGGGAGGGGTCTGGAAATTTGATGTCAGTAAGTGTAAAAGAGTCTTTGCTATGAAGTTATGTTTGCAAGTTCTTTTTAAAAGTCACTGCTTCAAGGTAGTTGGTAAACCTATTTTATGACAACTGCTCAGAGATCCAAGTACTGTAGAGTGTTGTTTTGTTTTGTTTTCAGAACAGTTGGATGGGAATATGTTAAAATGAAAATGGCTGGCAATGAAAAGAGGTAATAACTTCTTCTGCCAAGTCATAGGTCCTAATGTATGTCTAATAGTAGCAGACAGGTTAGACTAGACTGTGCTGCAGTAACAAACTACCTAACAATCTGCGGCTTATAACAACATTAGTTTCTTGCTCACTCACACTGTATGTCAAGGATGGGCCATGGCTCTGCTCATGTAATCTTTACTCTGGGATCTTGGCACATGGAGCAGGCCCTCTCTGGGATGTTGCTCATCGCATGGAGAAGGGAAAAGAGATGATGAATGACAAGTTGGCTCTTAAAGCTTCTACCCACATTTAATTGAGCAAGGCAGGACACATGGCCATTTCCAAGCTCAACAGGACAGGGATGTATAATCCTCCACAGGAAGGGGCAGTGGCTATTCTGAACAATAATAGAACCGACTACACTAATATTGTGACTTTAATCTCAGGTGCATATGGAAACTACAATGTCCAGACCAGTCTTCTCTCCAGCCCGCTTCAATGTTACAGCTTCTGAAACATTCACGGTACTTCAGCAAAGGATGAGAATAGTTGAGGAACAGACCAGTTCTCTGAGGGATGACCTAATAATGTTGGACTTTGGTGAGAAAAGGTAACAAATAAAAAAATTGTGTTACAATATCTTTGTAGGTTGAAGAAATTTTGCCTCACTGGTTACTAATAAGGAGTCACAGTGTGGGTGGTTTGGCAGGTGAAATAAGTACTTAGAAAAGAATTGAGAAATAACATTAGAATACTAATTAGGAAATATTTGCAAGATAAAGAGTTGTCCTCCTGTAATGGAGCTACTACCACTATTCTAAACAGATTTTTAAAGTGTGTTAATTAGGTGCACAAACTTTGATATCCTATTCTCCCTCAATACTTGATTAAAAACAAATGTAATTTTTTACATAATTAGAAAAAAAAATTGGGGCCTTTTTTAAAAATAAAAATAGACTTTGATATTAGTTAAGGTGAACATCTACAACTTGATTCATGCCATTAATATGGTCTGTATTTTCTTTCTCCAAATTTATTGTAAATTAAAAGAAAGGTTATAAGTCTTAAAAAAAATTCATAGTTTAGAATGAAGTACTCAAAAGAAGAACTGTGTTTTTCCTTTGTGCTCCTGAAGAAGTTATTGCCATTAAAAGTTAGATTGTCAAAAGGCCTTGAGGAATCTGGGTGCTTAAGTGGCCAATGTTGAATTTACTGGTGTGATTGTCTTTAAAATTACGTATGTATTTCCTGAGTGTCTCTTATGAAGACCTAAAATTGGTATAGTTGGTATTATAGCACAGGTAGAATAAATAACTCTTCAGCAAAGATTAAATTTGTACCAGTGTTGAGTATGTTAGAACAAAATGGGAATATTTATTATCACCTCGTTTAAAAATTTTCTAAAAAGGATGTGAAATACTGCCTCCATGCTCACTTTAATTCTTAGTTTACCATTATAGAATTAGCATTTAACCTGTTTTATATATCACTTGCTTTTACATACAAAATAAGTTTACAAAAAATTCCGATTAAAATAACCGTTAAAAAATCAGTGGTCTTGGGCTTCCCTGCTGGCGCAGTGCTTGAGAGTTCACCTGCGGATGCAGGGGACACAGGTTCGTGCCCCGGTCTGGGAAGATCCCACATGCCACGGAGTGGCTGGGTCCGTGAGCCATGGCCACTGAGCCTGTGTGTCCGGAGCCTGTGCTCAGCAACGGGAGAGGCCACAACAGTGAGAGGCCCACGTACCGCAAAAAAAAAAAAAAAAAAATCAGTGGTCTTTACCCATCCCACATTGGTCTCGTCCTCTTTACCTAATAGTGCTCTCTATGTTTAAATTTGCAGGGGCTATCAGATACTGGTTAACTAAAGACTATAGTTTTTATACTCAGTAGAAGTATTACATTGATTCGATGGTTGGGATTACCCTATAATATTGTTATATTGGGATCTTTGTCCAGAGGCCACTTGGAAACTCCAAAATATTTAGAAGAGCCTGTGAGCCAGAACATCATTAGCCCTATCCAGAATGAAATAATTTGTTCAGGAAAAACAGATATTTTATGGAAGAACTGTGAGTTTCTGGTAAATCGAATGTGCCGTCTGGAAAGCCTCATCCAGTCCTTGAAGATGAACATCTTCATCTGCAAACTGAAAAAGATTTGAACCCACAGAAAACAGGTATAGAGAGAAGAGAGTCATCAGAAATTCGGTCCTGTGTGGGTGCTTGATGAGTTCATGATTCTTTTCCTTTCCTGACCTTCTTTAAACTGCTTGATGACCCTCCTGTCCTGTCTGATAGATTTTCTGAAGGAAAGACTGAATACCACACAGGAGGAGCATTCCACGGATCTGAAGCTATTGCAACTGGAAGTGATGAATGTGTGCCAGCAACTAAGAGATGTAAAAGAGAAAGAAGACACGGCACAAGATGAGGTGCAAAGGTTGACTGTGACTCTGCAGCTTGCCTCAGAGACAAAGGTTTGAGTCCAGAGTTCTGGAATACAAACTCACTGTTAATGTGTTAGCTGGAGGAGGCAACAGACCCATAAAGCTGACTTTTAAAAATAGGTGATGTTGGTGTGAGGATTCTTGACATCTGAAATTTATCTACATCGATAGCCTATAACATTGTGTGCTGTCGGTAATTGAGTATTTATAGATTCCTACCCTCTACCTGTGACTGTGCAGATCCAGAGATATGAGGGAGTCTGTGCTCTACAAGAGCTTGTATGCTAGCTGGGAGCACAAGGCACAGCAGGAGAAAAGAGAGAAAAGAAGGGTATAAGAAATATTAAAGGACAGTGTAGGACAATAAGCAAATATTGCCAACTAAGTGTTCTGTATTCAGGTGGGTTTGAGAAGGTACACATGTCCTGTCTAGAACAGATTAGGCTAGGCTTCAAGGAAGACATGGGACTTGAGATGAGCCTTTAGAAGGCAAAGCAGTGAGGTGAGGACATTTAAAAGACCTCACACAGAGGCAGCAAAAAATAAGACTAGGGAAAAAAAACTAATGATTTTGTTTTCCCTTCACAGGCCAGGCAGTGTAACAGATTTTATTTTGTTTAAAACATGTTTTGTTTAATCTCTGCAAAACCTCAAGATGTAGGATATTGTTGTCTCTCTTTTTTTTTTTTTTTTTTTTGCTGTACACGGGCCTCTCACTGTTGCAGCCTCTCCCATTGCGGAGCACAGGCTCCAGACGTGCAGGCTCAGCAGCCATGGCTCACGGGCCCAGCCGCTCCGCGGCATGTGGGATCTTCCCGGACCGGGGCACGAACCCGTGTCCCCTGCATCGGCAGGCGGACTTCAACCACTGCGCCACCAGGGAAGCCCTACTGTCTCTATTTTAATGATGAGTGTACTGGGGCTCAGAGAGAAGTCATCTCTCTGAGATCACACTTGCCTGTTTTCTTCCTGTAACTCAGATTTGAACCTAGATCTTTCCCTTGGGTGCAGTTAGGAGGCAATGCATAAACTAGCTGGACAGGAGTGAGGATTGTTTGTGTAAAATAAGTTGGAAATTGGCAAGGGATAACGTCATAGAGGATCTCAAAATCAAGAATAATTAAGTAGTTGGGCTTGATCCTATGGGGAGTGATTAAATTTTTGATAAGAAAGTGACATAATTGAAAACAAGAAAAGTAATCTAGCAGTAGTGTAGAGTATCAATTATAGGAGAAGAGATTGGAGATAGGAAAACCCATTAGGAATCCATTGCCTTATTTGAGACATAGACCTTATTAGGTCTGAACTACGGTTGTGGCATTTTGAGAGGAAAGATATGTTAGAATGTGGTATTGGATAGGGGCTGAAGGTAGAGAAGAAGGCAAGGACAGCTTTGAGTTTTTACATCTTAGATTATAGTGCCATTAATAATAATATAAAAGAGGATGAATAGTGAAAGCTGTGTTTTTCATCCTCAACTCCTAAGCATAGATAATATTTGAGGCTAGAAAAAATGGAGTACTTAAAAAAATAGGACTATACCCTGTAAGAAAAATGTCTAGCAATTACCAGGTTTTCCTCTGATTATTGAATTTTACATAGGAGGTACATGTGACTAATCATTTTTTAATTAACTGAAAGGGAATATGATACAAGTCATGAATGAAAGTAATAAAATCACTTTAAATATCTCATTGTAATAATTACTTTAGACTCATAATAAGAAGTGTTTATAACTGTATTCAGAATAGCATTTATAGGTTGCCCCCAAGAAGTCTAGATTTGAACTGTGATATACCGTAGACAGTTTCTTCCTGTCATTTCAGATTATTTAGAACCTTTTCTCCTTCTATTTTTAGAAGAATGCAGCCATTATTGAAGAGGAACTGAAGACCACAAAATGTAAAATGAACCTTAAAATTCAGGAGGTAAGATAAAAAGGAAGCTGGAAGGTGAAGGGGGCGTTGGAATTGCAGAGGGGGAAGTCAAGGTAGTGGACAGAATGAAGAGAAACCATTGAAGAAGAAAATATGTGGCTGTTTATTCGGAAGACTTTAAAAATATGCCCCATGAAGTTATGCCTGCCCGTATGTGACATTAAGACTTCCTTTCACCCCAGTACTGCCACAAAACCAGAAATAAAAAATAAATGCTCTCTGAGCCAGGAGGGAAACAGTTACCGTGAAACTCATGCAGTTGCCCATATACTAGAGTTAAGTGGACATAAAAAGACCTTTTACACTAAAGTTGTGTTTAAAATGAAAAGCTTTTAATAAGTCTGCTCATCTAATTTTACCTTAAAACTTTCATTTCAGTCTAAATTTCAGTAGATAACAGATTGGAATTATGGAGTAGGTGGCTGCTAAAAGTTGTTGGACTAAAAATTTGCAGCCGAAAGCAGTGGAAGAGTCAGAAGAATTACCAGTTCAATACACCTTGACAGTGGCCTAAAAACCTCAATATTCCCTGACAGAATAATAGTTGACATTAGTCCAAACCAAAAGGATCAAGTTCTATTTAAAATATTCTGTTTTACAAAACAGAAATAGTTACACTATTTTAAAAATTATGAATTTCAGTGTGTTTAGGGTGGTAAGTGTAGCTATCTGGGACATTCTCTCACGTAGAGTATTTTTTTTGCCAATAGTTACTGATAAAAGCATGATTGTTCATTGTTAGTTGGAGTATATTGTTTCATGCTTTAAAAAATATTTTGGCTATTTTAATAGATTCTTTTTAGAGCAGTTTTAAGTTTTTAGAAAAACTGTACAGAAACAGAGTTCCCATATATCCTTTCTCCCCACCCCCAGAGCTTCCTCTCTTATTCACATTCTGTATTAGTCTGTGATGAACCAGTTTTGATACATGATTACTAAATTCACAGTTTAGATTAAGTTTTACTTTTTGGTCATCACAGTATACAGAATAGCTTCACTGCCCTAAAAATGCCCTGTGCTCTACATACACATCACCCCGCGCCTCTCTCCCCCACCCCTGTCTTTCCCCAAGCCCCTGGCAACCACTGATCTTTTCACTGTCTCTCTAGTTGGAATCATACAGCATGTAGCCTTTTTGGACTGGCTTCTTTCGCTTAGCATATGCATTTAGTCCTCCATGTCTTTTCATGGTTTGATAGCTCATTTCTTTTTATCAGTGAACAATAATCCATTGTCTGGATGTACCGTAGTTTATCCATTCACCTACTGAAGGACATCTTAGTTGCTTCCAAGTTTGGCAGTTATGAATAAAGCTGCTGTAAACATTCATATGCAGTTTTTTATATGGACATAAGTTTTCACCTCCTTTGGATAAATACCTAGGAGTATGACTCATACTTATCATATGATAAGCTTATGTTTAGCTTTCCAAGAAATTGCCAACCTGTTGCAGTGGCTATGCCATGTTGTGTTTCCACCAGCAGTGAATGAGAGTTCCTGTTGTTCCACATCCTCACCAGCATTTTGTGTTGTCAGTGTTTTGAATTTTTGCCAAATTTATAGGTGTATGTACAGTATCTTGTTTTAATTTGCAGTTTTCTACGGACGTGATATTGAGCATCTTTTCATATGCTTATTTGCCATCTGTCTATCTTCTTTGGTGAGGTATCTTAGATCATTTGCCCACTTTGCAGCTGGGTTTTTTTCTTATTGTTGAGTTTTTAGAGTTCTTTTTATATTTTGGATACCAATCCTTTATCCAGTACGTGTTTTACAAATATTTTCTCCCAATCTCTAGCTTATCTTTTCATTCTCTTAACAGTGTCTTTTGCAGAGCAGACACTTTTAATTTTTTTTTTTTTTTTTTTTGCGGTACGCAGGCCTCTCACAGTTGTGGCCTCTCCCGTTGTGGAGCACAGGCTCCGGACGTGCAGGCTCAGCGGCCATGGCTCACGGGCCCAGCCGCTCCGTGGCACGTGGGATCTTCCCGGACCGGGGCATGAACCTGTGTTCCCCGCATCGGCTGGCGGACTCTCAACCACTGCACCACCAGGGAAGCCCCAGATGCTTTTAATTTTAATGAAGTACAACTTACCCATTTTTTTTCCTGGATTGTACTTTTGGTATTATATGTATTAATAAAATATCATTGCCAAACCCAAGGTCACCTAGATTTTTCTATGTTATCTTTTAGAAGTTTTATAGCTTGCATTTTACGTTTAGGTTTTGAATTATTTTTTGTGAAAGGTGTGAGGTCTGTATCTAGATTCTTTGGGTGAGTTTGTGTATGTGTATGTCTAGTTGTTCCAGCACCATTTGTTGAAAAGACTATCCTTTGGATTGCCACTTAACACTATTTTATTGGGGAAGTCGTAATTCTTGGTGCTGTAGTAAAATGTTGAATTTTCATGGAACTTGTCAAGGACCTGTAGAAGGACTGTGCTAGTCAAATAGGTACATTTTGAGGGTATGTGAGGCAGGAAGGATGTATTAGTCTGCTGGGGCTGCCATAACAAAGTACCACAGACTGGTGGCTTTAACAACAGAAATTTATGTCTCACCATTCTGGAGGTGAAAATTTCAAGATCAAAATATCATCAGCAGGTTTGGTTTTTTCCTGAGTCCTTTCTCCTTGGCTTGCAGATGGCTGCCTTTTTTTCTGTGTCCTCACATGGTCTTTTCTCTGTGTACACATCCCTGGTGTCTCTTTGAGTACAAATTTCCTCTTCTTATAAGGACAACAGTCATGTTGGATTAGGGCCCACCCCAGCGGCCTCATAACTGAAACAACTCTTTAAAGGCCCTATCTCCAAACACAGTCATATTTTGAGATACTGGGGTTTAGGGCTTCAACATATGGATTTCAGAGGGATGCAGTTCAGCCCATAACAAAGGGCTATACAAAGATAAAATAAATGCAGTATATATCTTTCTAAGAGATAAGAAATATATATATATATATGAAATCTGGTTCTGATGAACATGAAATAGATTAACTGATAGCCCTTCATAATGCTTTAGGGATGAATATCTTAGTAGTATAGTTATCAAATAAAGATTCCTTTTATAAGTCACTTAAATTGTATCTTGAGCAAATTATACTATATAATTCGATGTAGAGCTTAGAAAAGTATATTATGCTACTCTAAATTATAAAGTGATTATAATCTGATACTAAAATAAAACCTGAAGAATATAGCCCAAAACAAAAACTATAGCTCATTCTTAAATGAGATTCTAATATTAATATTTAACTGATTATTGGATAAGGAAGGAATTTCTAAGCTTGAAAAGAAGGAACAGGATTATAAAAAGCTCGATAAGTTTGACCATATAAAAATTAAAATCTTATATATGTATAAAAAAGCAAAACTAATACAACATAACAAAACTAGACAGTTAATAATCTTCCCTTTTAAAGAACTTAAATTGGCTTAAAAAAACAGAGGGCAAAAGATAAGAACAGTTCAGAAAATATATAAAGAACTAATAACCATATTAGAAAATGTTTAATCTCACTAGGAACCAAAGAAATGCAAAAATATTAAGGTGTTGTTTTTTATTTATTAGCAAAGATTTAAGAAAGTGATAATCTGTAGTGCTGATGAGATTTATTCAAATACTACTGATAAGGTAAAATTGGAAGAATTACAAAATGTATCAAAAGTCTAAAAAATGTTTATACCTTTAACCTAGTGATTCCTTTTGGAGGATTTATCCCTAGGAAGTAATCAGAAATTCAGTGAAAGATTTATTCACAAGCATGTTCAGCAGAACAGTATTTAGAATAACAAAACACTGGAAATGTCCAAATGTTCAATATTAGGTGTATGGTTAAGAAAATCATAGAACATTTCCAAAATGGGCTATCTTGTAACTATTTCGTGTCAACATATTTTTCAACTCATTTCACTTTTTAAAAACTTCGGAAATTGTTAAATATATCATCCTTCAAGAAAACACATATAAAGTGCATATGTACAATGTAGAGAAGAGTTATAAAGTGTACTCTTACGTCATGTTTACTGGGGTTTAAAAATAGAATTTCTGGAACTTCCCTCGTGGCGCAGTGGTTAAGAATCCGCCTGCCAATGCAGGAGTCATGGGTTCGAGCCCTGTCTGAGAAGATCCGACATGCTGCGGAGCAACTAAGCCCGTGCACCACAACTACTGAAACCCACTCACCTAGAGCCCATGCTCCACAACAAGAGAAGCCACCACAACAAGAAACCCGCGCACCACAACGAAGAGTAGCCCCCACTCACCGCCACTAGAAAAAGCCCACGTGCAGCAACGAAGACCCAACGCAGCCAAAAATAAATAAATAAGTAAATAAATTAAAAAAGAAATTCTTTCAATTTAACGTCACTTCATAAAAGGAACAGCATTTTTCAGTTCCCATTTAAATTAGAAAGGATTTCTTTACTTCATGATAAAAGAGACTCTTAACCTTCTTTGTATCTTTATCTGACTCATTTTATAGTCATTTATTGATAGAAATAAGGTCAGTGTACCCAAATTCTTGAGTGTTGTTTTTGTCTGCTGCTTAGCAACTACTTCATTATTTGTTTTGATTTTTAAGTTCCAATACATGAAAAAAAAAATTCCAGTACATAATTGAAACGGCTTTCAGAGGAATGTTTATAATACTATGGGATAAAAAAGATATATATATATATATATATATAGGTGAAGAAATCAAAATACAGGAAAATAAAGAGTTAAAAAATAAAGTTAGAAAATAGAGAAATACAGAAAATACATATACTAAGACATATTAGTGTTTTTCAAACTTCTTTTGACAGCAATACATTGTAAGACATATTTTACACTGCAACACCATACATACATGCATATACACAAACATTTCATGAAGCAGTACTTACCCTTCCTTATTACTTGCTATGTGCTCTGATATTTTCTTTGTATTCTTTTCTCCCCCCTTTTTCAAGTGCTTCTTGCAACTTACTAATGCGTCTTGACCCACAGTTTGGAAAACAGACTTACACAGTAGGAAGATGAGGGTAACAAATTTGACTCTGCATTTCCTAGAAGGTTATCCGTTAGGGAGAAACAAAAGCATGTCTCTGAGTAGTCATAAATGAACAAAGAATGGGGGTGAGATGGCGTGTCTGGTAAACTTTTCATGGTGACTTTGATCTTTGTTAAACTACTATGAAGTTCCCTTGGTCTTGCCTAACTGCAGTGTTGCTCTATAGCTAAGGAGACAACTGTCTCAAGAGAAGCACCTAAGGGAATCTCTTGAGAAATCTGGATCAGCCATGCTACTCAAAATTCAAGAAATGGGATCAACAGTGGAGGTGGAACGGAAACAGGTAGAGAGATTTTCTCTCCTTGTTTATATTGGGAAAGTGAAACGAAACAGGAAAAGCCAATGTTTTACCTACAAACCTATAGTTTTGCTTATTTCCTCTAGATTTATTAAATCCTTTTCTTTAGTATTCCTCTATTAACATTCTTACTACAATTTTAAAAATTTTAGTGCAAAATAAGAAAAGACTCTGATGCCATTTAGTCCAGCGCTCTCAATTTATGAATGAAGGAGCTAAGGACAGAGAGGTTATTTTGTCTCAGGCTTTACAGAAGTGAACTCTTAGTTCCTGGGAGGGAATCCTTCCCTCTACACCATATAATCTCTGTTCCAAGAGTTGATTTTGGAAGGCACTGACCTAGTCTCATGCTATATGTATTGTATATGATGTGCATAGAAAAGAAAGATTAAACTGAGCTGACATTTGAAGCAAGGAATAAGTCAGATAATCAGGAATGTGTTTACATTGCTGTTTTCAAGTCTCATTATTTTAGCATAATATTTTTGCTTTCATCAAAGTTGTTATTTGAAATATCTATATGTAATTTAGAATATTTAAAATTCTAAGTACTGAGGCAATTAGTAGTTTCAAATCATAATACCTATTATTAGATTCCATAATTTTTATTATTTTAATGAGTGCTGTCCTTCTACAATGTCCTTAAGTAGAATAAAGAGGATTCTACTTAAAGAATTTGCAAATGATCCTTTATTGCTATACTTTATACTGCCAATATAGTAGGCACTAGCCACATGTGGCTATTTAAATGAAAATTAATTTTATTTGTTAAAATTAAACAAAATTAAAGATTCAGTTCCTCACTCACTCTGGCCACATTCTGAGTGCTGTTGAAGAGTGCACAGAAAGTTCTCCTGGACAGCACTGCTGTAAGACACTGCAGTCTGTTGAGATCTTTTAACTGTAACACATAAACACCGCTTCTTCCTCCAGGAACATTAAGATCAGAAAAATCTGCCTTACACCTGTGCTATAAGTTAGCTTAGTAGAAATCTTTACCTTACAGAAAAGGAGTTTTTCTTATACGATTTCAGGTGCAAATTTTGCAGCAAAACTGCGTTGCTGATTTCTGGCCACCCAAGAACTACTGGCACAGGAGGGACAACAGAAAGGAGAGTTGGGGACCGCTACCTCACAGCTCAAGTCTGATCTAGGTATGAAAACAGATGCTAGAAATTACACTTTTGTTAGTTTTTTGAGATTTTATGTGAAAACTCTTAAGATTCCAAATTCTCGAAGTGGCCAGTGTTACTGGTATTTCCCACAGACCTGAATGTAAAAAGTTGCTGATTTCCTTTTTATCTGTGGCACTGAGAAAGACAGAGAATGTTGGTAATAAAATAGAATTTGACCCTCTTAATTGTAAACTTATGTGGATTTTTTTCAGGTTTATTTAACTGTGGACTTGGGAACATTTGGGTCCTATAAATCTAGATTGAATATTGGATAATAGAATGCTAATAAGGAAATGAGGTCATTAATCCTTGCTATCCTACTGATTCTAACGATTTATCATGTCAGACTCTCTATTCTTCAGGTTATCGACCTATTTTGGTCAACTGGTATTTGTAGAAAGGATAGTTGTAAGGTACCATAGAGAGAGGTTAGATTAACTACTCGTTTGAGGAGGAAAAAACGTCTGTTTTAAAAAATAGTCCTGGGCTTCCCTGGTGGCACAGTGGTTGAGAGTCCGCCTGCTGATACAGGGGACACGGGTTCGTGCCCCGGTCGGGGAAGATCCCACATGCCGCGGAGCGGCTGGGTCCTGTGAGCCATGGCCGCTGAGCCTGTGCGTCTGGAGCCTGTGCTCCACAGCGGGAGAGGCCACAATGGTGAGAGGCCCGCGTACCGCAAAAAAAATAAAAAAAAAAAAAAAAAAAAAAATTAAAATAAAAAATAGTCCTAAAAGGTGACAGAGCTAGGAAATGGAAGTGTCTAGACTTGATCCCAGGCTGCTCAGAGACATGCTTCTTCCAACGCAACAGCCCTTATCTGACGACTGTTTGTTAGTATATAATTGTAACAGCAGTGTTCAGGTAGATCTCACTATAGAGATCACACAGAGTTTCAGTGCAGTGCTTTACGCATGAATAACACTTCACGGTTTACACAGGGCTTTCACATATGTTATCTCATGTAATACACAAAACTATCTGTAATTCCTAAAGTTACAAAATGAATAAATGGTGAAGTGAGGCCTCAACTTGGATCTTCTAACTCCAAACCCAATGTTCGTGCCACTGTGGCCCGCCTGCTCTGTGGCTGTAATGAGGACAGGGAATACCAAAAGGGAAATGAAAATTAGAAAAAAGAAACCATAAAGGGTAACCCATTCAATGCTTTTACTTACTGCTTTTAGCAGAAAGTATTCTTTTTCCATATAGTTGTTGAGTAATGAATTATTCTGTGAAGTTCTCACTGATAATGTCCCTAAATAATTTTCTGTCTTCCTGTGACTGCATGCCTACACAAATACATGTTACATTTTATTGTACTACCACATTATCCCATTTGAGCCTTACAGCAAACTAGTGAGAAAGATAAGAAAATGTACCCCATTCTACAAAAGGGTGAAAAGATCTATAGTGGACGACCCACAGTAAATAGAATAGCTGGGACCAAACACAGATCTTTCTATTATATTAGTTGTCCTTCTGATTAAGTGATTTTTTAAAATGTTACTTTCTTAATGGATTAATGCTTTTTGAGTTTTGTAAGAATATATGGAAGACCATTAAAAACATTGAGATTAGAATAACAGTAATTCAAATTAACATAAAAAAGGAAGCCTGTCTGAATACCAGCTATATGCTTCATAGTGAATAATAGATGCTTTACATGCATGCAATTTTATTACTTTAAGGTACAAATAGTTATTCTAACTATATTAATAAAAGGAATGCCTTTAGATATTTGCTTCAATGAATTTTAAAATGCACTTATTTATTAATAATTGTTTATTTATTAGCAATAAACATTATATGTATATATGTGTGTGTATATGTGTGTGTATTACACACACATTAATCAAAGTGATTAAATTGTTCTCCAAAGTAGGATAAACATTCCCCTTTTAGTCTTTCTTTGGCTAGTGGAATTTTCAAAATAGATCATGTAGTTTATCTTTTTGATCCTTCACATATGTTAAATTAGAATTGACTTAAAATGAGTCTTGGACTTATTTTCAAGAAGTACAGTTTTTCTGAGTATATCCTAAATAAAATGAGTTTTTATATGTTTTATAATTTTCTGGCTTTAGAATTTTTAAGTGAAACAAAACTAATAGATCTTTATGAATTTTCTATGAAGCCAAACATTAACCTCAGAAAAGTTTATATCTCTTGGCTACTAGTATACAGTGCCAAACTGTTCTCCTATTTCTGCCTTTGGTTTTATTTTCACTGTATATACATACTCTGAGTGGTTTCAAATCTTTTTTTTTCCTACACCAAATCATCCTCCTGAGCTCCAGATGGTATCTTACTGCCAACTAATCATCTATATTTAGATGCTTTGCAGATACCTCAAAACACATGATGAAAGCTTAAGTGTTGCAGTCATTTTTACTCATTATATCCCCCAAACCTGCTCCTTGCCCTGAATTCCCTGTTAGAATCCACCAACCACCCCCACTGTCCAGGTCTGTACACTAGATATTTTCCTTGACTCATCTATTGCCTTTACACCACTGGTCAGTCACCAAGTCCTGACAATTCTCCCTGCTTGCTTTTCACAAGTCTTTTCCTTCTGCATCATTACCTCAGAGCCAGCTCCCATTGTTTTACACTTGGGTTACTGCAACAGCTACTAAACTGATCTCCCTGTCTTTATTGAGCCTTTGTCAGAGTAATCTAACAAAAGGCTTTTTGATCTTTTTGATTGTGTGCCTCTCTGTGTTGAAATCCCTCAGACTCATCATCATCTGTGCATTGAGTAAAACGTGACTTCATTTACCATAGTACGTGACTGTGGACTAGTTTCTTGATAATTTCAGGATTTAGTTTCCAGTCTATAAAAATATGATAGAAATACTTGCGTTCTCCTTATTTCTGCAAACTACAGACGAAAACAATTTTTTTTAATCAAAGTTTCTCAGGGAAAATACCATGTGATTTCAATGTACTTGTAAGTTATTATCATCATAGTTGTGTGGACTTTTTTTGTTTTTAGTTTCTAGAGATGACCTCATTTCCAAGTTGGTTGAAGAAAATAAGGTAGGTTTTGAGGTTTTGAGTACAGAGGTTTTCTTTCATCTCTTCACTAAATAGTATTTCCTTACTTATGTTGGTTTACAGTCCTTCTGATTCTCCTAAAATCTTTATGAAAAAAAGTTTCAGTGTAAATGAGTGTATATCCAGAACTGTTGTCAACTGGGTATTAGGAAATAAATCATTTCATGCAGGTTAGTATAGTTTGAAAAAAGGTGAGTTGGCAAAACTAATGAGACTTATTTGCATTTTATACCTATTGCAAATGAATTGCTGTGAAGCTTTTTTTATGAAATGTAAGAAATATTAACTATTTTTGGTGATGGTTTATCAACAACATGAATGTATGTACTTACTACCACTGAATTTAACACTTAATACTTAAATAGTTTTAAGTGAACTGTACTCTTAGAAATAGTTAAAATGAGGATAGTGCTGTACAGTAGGCCCTTGCTGGTTATCTATTTTATATAGAGTAGTGTGTATATGTTAATCCCAACCTCCGAATTTATCCTTCCCCGCCCCTTTCCCCTACAGGGGAAAATAATCTGAAAAAGAATACATATTGTTATATGTAATTATATAATAATATAATGTATATTTGTATATAATATTAACAGTATTATTATTATATATAACTGAGTCACTGTGCTGTACACCTGAAACTAACACAATATTGTAAGTCAACTATACTTCAATAAAAAAGACATTTCATTAAAAAGACTTAAAAATGGTTAAAATGATAAATTTTGTTATGTGTATTTTACCACAATAAAAAATAAAAAATAGGATAAATGTTGCTACTTTTATATCAAGACATTTCTAAATCAATCTCATGGTGTAGATGTTATATGATGTTAACTTTTCTTGAGATGCTTCTTCTGGAAAGCTAGAAAAGTGGTTCTCTCTCTGAAGGAAGAGGACTTAGACTTTGTTCTTCCCCATTTGACTAAGTACCTATTAGGTAAAACCCAGCCCAAAACTCACATCCCTATCACCTTTCCCTCATCTCAAAGAGAACATTTTTTTTTCACAGAGCAAAGGTGCTTTCTTCTGCTCCACCCTCAGGTATTCCTTGATGAAGATCTCTTCCCCTACTTATAATTTTAAAAGATCCTTGCATGTGTTTCTTTGAAATAATTAGCTCATACTACTAATAGGAAGAAATGTGTATGTAACATAAACTAAAAATATTTCATCTTAGTAGAATTTTTTTGACATAAGGATACCAGGTAAATATCAAGGTTTGTTTTTAGGCAAATTCTTTCTAATTGGAGTCCCAGTATGAGAATATTTTTAATAAATAGTTTTGATAAATAATTTATAAATTAAGAGAAGTTTGGGAGTTGGATATATCAAGATTTTAAAAAATCCTTTATAAGACACTTATCTATGTATATTAGAACTTGAATTGGTACTAGCCACAATACAGAACAGGTATTTTGATAGAGATACATGTAATAGCTCTTACATGTAGAAAAAGAGAAATTCTTTTTTTTCCTGTAGGATATACAGTTGTCTTTCAACAAGGAACATGAAGAAAATGCATATTTGAGGTCTGAAATAATATCCCTTTGTGAAGCATCAGAAAAAGCACAGGTAAATCTTCCCGTTTCTCTAGTGTTTAGATGTTAATTTTGTTCAGTTAAAGAACCAAGAACCAAGGTTAATCCTGGTTACATGAATTCATACCATTGCCATCATCCAAAATTTTTATTTCCATAAGATTTACTTCATTTGTGAAACATCATCAAATTAACCACATTTCCCATTTCACCCTCTAAATTCCTGTGATACGTAGGTATTTGAGATATACTGCTAAACCATGCACTAGTTTAAACTTTGCCTTGTTTGCTTTCTAATTTACTCACTAAATGTATACCTTTTATTTCCCCCTATGAAACTCTAAGCAGTTCAATGCCAAGGGCTATCTTATACTTTCTTTGTATCTTCTATGGCAAAGCACAGTAGGAACCGAATAAATACTTGCTGATTTTGGAGTTATGTGCAATCATTTTACGTGGGATGGTGGCTCCCAAATTTAGCTGATGTTTTCTCTATATGCATGTATATGGAAAGGAGTCACCACATATGCAAGCAACCGAGTTATTTCTCATAGGGCCCAAAGAAATAGTATCGATCGTTTAAAAGAACTTTTTGTTAGTACAATTTGATTATTTCAATGTTAGGATCATAGTGTTGTTATGCTGTCTTTATGATAAAGAAAATACAAAATGTGATCTTTCATAAAATAATGATAACAGTAACTACTACTACTCTTACTATAAATGATAGTTAACATTTACTGAATCCATACTACAGTCATGGCACAATTCTAAGCACTTCATGTTACTAACAAATTGTAATCCTCTCAATAGGACTTCTTTAGAACTATTATTATTCCCATTTTAAAGATAAGAAAGTTGATATACAGAGAAGTTTAATAATATAGCTAGGGCTTCCCTGGTGGCACAGTGGTTAAGAATCTGCCTGCCAATGCAAGGAACAGGGTTCAAGCCCTGGTCTGGGAGGATCCCACATGCTGCAGAGCAGCTAAGCCTGTGCGCCACAACTACTGAGCCTGCTCTGTAGAGCCTGCGAGCCACAACTACTGAACCCGCGTGCCACAACTACTGAAGCCCTCGAGCCTAGAGCCCGTGCTCTGCAACAAGAGAAGCCACCGCAATGAGAGGCCCACACACTGCAATGAAGAGTAGCCCCTGCTCACCACAACTAGAGAAAACCAGCGTGCAACAATGATGACCCAACGCAGCCAAAAATAAATTAAAAAATATATATATATATAGCTAGTAAGTGACGAAGTTGGAATTTGATCCCAGCAATCTAGCTGTAAAGAAAATTAGCTATTTCTTTTCAAGGAGCAAGAGTTCTCCTCTGTCTTACCCCCAAGTATTCCTTGATAAGTAGTTTGTGCATCTGGTTATAACTTTAAAATGCTCATGAATGTATTCCTGTCTTATGATGCTGTCCCACTTATGATGCTGTCCAGATAATCTTTATCTCTCCTTTCTTGTTACTGTTGTTTTTGAGGGATTTTTCTATTAACGCTTCAGAGTTATTTGCCCCATCCTTAAAGAGCTTATACATTAAAACATAAGATCCTTACCAAATATACTTTGCAAAAATAACTGAGAATTAAGATAAATATTTTCCTCAGGAATACAAATTTCAAAATACCAAAAGGACAAGAGAATTATAAACTAACTACATGTATGTTACAGAAAAGATTTTTGTTTTATTTTGGAAGGTTAATCTTGTGAAATGGCACAGTGATCTGTATTTTGCTTTTTTGAATACTGTAATTGGTGATGAAGGAGCTTAGATATTTTGTTATCAGCTAAACAGTTCTGAAAGCTCATCCTCCAGTTTTGAGAATGGATTTCTATAACATGGGCCATGCATCTACATTGTAAATTCCATTCTGTAGATGTCTTGCTGTAATTGACCAGCATTCAAAATTATGAAGAATGGAAGATTGGTAAACTGCCAAATCCTTCAGTTATTCCACTGTATCACCAAATTTCCCCTTTTAATTTACAGTTGTTTAGGATGATGACTCCAAATATTTGAAAGTATTTTATAATCTAATGAAATATCAATTGAGATTAGGTTAAATAAATTAAGTTCACATGTATGGTGAAATACTATGCCATTGTTAAAAATGATGATACATAAGTAAAAGGACTTATTTATTGGAGAGATCTGTGCTTTGCTGTATATGTTGTCTTAGGTTTTGAATGACCAACTGACTAGAAAGTGTTCAGAGCTGAACAGAATGCTTCAGACTGTTAGAATGGAAAATACCAGAATCATTGCTGACCACCAAGCCCTTCTGCAGGTATTCATTTTTAACACTAGTCAATTTCTGGTAGAGTCATCAGGAAGCCTCCTTGGCTAAGAGATCAGGAAATACAAATAGCCAACTGGGTACGTAAAATATTTTAGCAATTAATTTCAAGGATTTTTCTGAATTATTTTATTTTTTAATTAGTTGTTTTCTGTTTTCATCAGAGGGGTCATTTGGCCTTACACTCAGAGCTTTCTTAATGGTTTCTTCTCAAATATCATTACTTTAGGAAAAGTAATTACCTGTCCAAGTATTGGTAGAATTATGGAGAATACTTATGACTGATCCTAAAGTATTTATATTTTCCCCAAAGACCTGTGCTTTCCCATTTTGCTTATGCCATTCCCTCTGCTGAGAATGGTCTTTACTTCATTTTCAACTGTTTGAGATTGTGTTCATTCTTTAAGACTCACTTTCACCCAGAAGCTTGATCACTCCAATCAGAAAAAATCAGTTTTGTCTTTTAATTTCTACTTCTAGGACACTAAACAGGCTGTAATAATAAGGCTCTCTCTTTTTTTTTCTTTTTTGAGCGTACTTACTATATAGCAAGCATTGTGCTAAGGATTTTACATATATTACCTCCTTTAATCCTAGCAGTTACATAAAGGGATATTTATCATCCTCGTTTTACAGATAATAAAAATAAGATTTAGAGAAGTTAATCAACTTTCCCAAAATCACCCAGCTAGCATAGGGTGGAGCCAGATTTCAATCTAGACTTGACTCCAGACTCAGTGTTTTTAATCATTTATGTTATGTTGCTTCTCTTGTTCTGCATTCTATAGTAGTAGTTTATGTGCATGGCTCATTTCCTGTACTACATTCCTAGGACATTGTCTTACATACCTTTGTTATTACCTATAGGGCTAAGCGTGTTTTGCACATAACAGGTACTCAGTAAGTATTTTTATTCAGCAAGCATTTAGTGTTTACCTCATGCAAGTATGTTGCTAGATCTAGATAGAATTATGGCAGTGAACAAGACAAGTCCCTACTTTCATGGAACTTACAATTTAGTAGGCTGAAGAATGTGACTTATGTATGTAACACTTTCACAAACGTTTTAAAACCTTGGAATATGACACAAGTGAGATCCCATTTTACCAAGTATGAAGGTGTGAAGGTTTACCTTGCAATCACATATTGTTCAAAAAGAAGTGTTTTAAAATATGTTTACAAATATAATTATTAATATATACTATATTTACAAAAGCTTTGTAAATTGTAGGTAGAGGAAGTGTGCATAAAAATGCTGTTTTGATAATTGAAAATAGTAAGCAAGAGGAAATTGTGCAGAACAGTTATAGACGTCTGCTGTAGCAGTGTCTGAGTGCAATTTCAGATACTGTCAAAAGAATTTAAACTATGAAACATGATTGTCCCTGGAGAATGGAATTATTTGGAAGAGATGTGGGGGAGATAGAGGTGGAGCAATCATTTCACTTTATCTACGTTGATATTGTTTTACTTTTTAAAATATAGTATCATGTTGAAATTTTGAAGTACCAAAATATACTTAATATAGTATTTTTTTCATCTTTTTTGGAGTATGGTTGCTTTACAATGTTGTGTTAGCCTCCACTGCACAACAAAATGAATCAGCCGTACACATACAGATATCCCCTCCCTCTTGGACTTCCCTCCCATTTAGGTTACCACAGTGCATTAGGTAGAGTTCCCTGTGCTATACAGCATGTTCCTATCAGTTGTCTATTTTATACATGGTATCTAAAAATTTGTTCATGTTAGGAGTTTTATAAATTTTGCAGCAAGCTGGATAAATAATGCCTCTTGATTATTGGCTAGAAGAGCTATAAAATGATAGAATTGTGGTCAGGCCAGGGTAGGTACAAAGAGCAAGCTGGACATTAAGATAAATTCTCTTAAAAAGGGGTTTTATTTATATAAATTAAATTTGACCTTTGTAAGTATCAGTATCTTTGATCAGTTGTTTAGAGTGATACCCTATCAAATGACTTCTGGCATCTCAACTTTTAATATTGCTTCTAACACTCAGGAAGAACAGAAAATGATGACACAGACATTTCAAGAACAAAACTTACTGCTGGATGCAGCCCATGCCAGTATCACAAGTGAGCTTCAGACTGTTCAGAATGAGAAAACACAACTCCAAATGCATCTGTAAGTAAACTGTGGGCAACTTTTGTTTTTGCATTTGTATTTCTTATCTTTAATGAAAATGTTTAATTCTGCATTTGCTGGACCAGTCACAAAAATAAAGACTCTGCCCTAAAGGAACTAGTTTTGTTAGAACATTTTGGTAACTGCTCTCAGGCAGGAGATATGTTCTGTAAGAACATTTAGTCTTTCTGTTAAGGAAGAACTCTCGTTCAGCTTTCATATCTCCTTGTTCTCTTCCTGCAGGGACCATTTAGTCCTTGAGCGTAACCAGTCTATCCAGAAAGCACAGGATGCTGAGAAGAGGGCAGCTGTGCAAAAAGAGCTGCTAGAATCAACTATTGCAAGATTGCGAAGTGAACTGGAAGCATCGATGCAAGAGAAGACCTCTCTGCTAGAGGAGAAAGAAGGACTTCAGGGAGAGGTAGGTAGAGGCAGATTTATGTTACCTCCTGGTTGTGGTGATGATCTTGTTTTAAAATTTTCTTGTAAGTGCAAAAGACAAGAAATACAACCCAGATGCAGTTTGTCTGAGTTGCCCATGAAAGAAACCTTTGGGTGGCTAATCTGTGTCTTTTAGCATGTGAGTGCACTGTGCCAAATAGTTGCCCTTACATAGCGTGAGTGAATGTTAACCATTCACACATCCTCATGTTAGTTAAGGAGTCAGATTTAAAACTCGATTTTCCCAGTAGAAGTGGGAGAGTGTAGTGGAAACAATGTAAGGGGAAACAGCCCTGTCTTCCTAGTTAGGAAAGAACCGGCAGAGTCTGACATGCAGACGTGTCTTTCTAATTTCAGGGCTATTTGTGAAGTCTGCTCTGCCTCAGAGACTCCCCGAGTGGCCCCTTTTCTGAGAGGATGTGCTACCTCTGCAGTGTAGGTATTATTTGACATGCAGGGTGTATCTGCTATAGTAGAGCCTGTCTGCTGTTTTTAAAATGACCCATTTCTTTTTTTTCCCTTCTCTTGGGCAGGTTAATAAAACTGAGAAAGAAATAGCAGAAGAAAAATGCAACTTGGAAAAGGAATTAGCTAAAAGCAAGGTATTCCACATTTTATTTGTTGTTATGTCATTATATTTAATTCCTTCTGTATTGCTGCCTCCTGTATCAGCTTATCTGAATGAGGAGATGGGTTATTTTGTTGAATACCAAAACATGGGGGAAATAGAGAGGCCGCGAAGCTGGATGCACCTGGAGCACTCCAGTCACTTCAGCATAAGACTGCGTCTGGGGAATGTTTGCTTGTTGAGCATCTCATGTTTGCCAGTGTGTCGTCACTGCCTCGGACCCTAGTGTTCACCGAGTAGTTTAGCCACTGAGTCCCCTGAGAGTGAGCTAATGGGCCTGTGGGCTGCAAAGGGATGATTGCTGACGATGCTGGTGTTTGTTTGTTTGTTTGTTTTTAAACTAAGCTTCCTAACTTGTTAGCACTTGCCACTTTATTTGTGAGATACCCCTTTCTGGGTTCTATGAAGGTAGAATGGCCAGAGAAACAAATACAATCCTTATTCAAACAAAAAAAAATCTTTCAGACATTGCTGTTTGCATTTCAAAATTTGAACAGGGTAAAGATTATGTCTCACTATCATCTAGAGAATATATCTGGAGCATCAAGGACTCTCAGCCCATCCGCATTCAGTAAACCCAGCAACAGGTGTCAGATATAGTCATCAAGCCTTGACTGTTTCTTGGCTCAAGTAAATAGCATTCTTAGTACCATATATGTGAACTTTTAGTTTAAGAACTGGGGAGAGAAGAAAAGCTAAATTCTGAGCTGGAGCTCAAAGACAGTTCACTAAGCTGGCAGGTACCTTCTGTGGTTTAGTCACTCATATCTAGTGATTTGAAAACAGTCCACCCAAAAAATCTTTCAAATAAAGCTGACTTCCTGTGGCAAGGGCTTTGCTGGTGTCAATGTGGCCTCAAATATGTTTTTTAAAATTTGGGAATTTGGCGGATACTATTAAATTCATTAATACTTTTTGCTTTAAAATGCTAGTGAATATTTCATGGCTAAGGCAAATGCTATTTGTGATTAAAACGTGGTATTATTATTTTGCTTGTCTGATTTCATTTGTTTTAATGTAGACTAAGTGTATGTTCATGGGGCTGAAAGATACTTGCTCGTTAGAGAGGTTCTATTAAGGCAAATGACAGTGCTTCTACAGAGTTCCGTTTTTTGGTCTAACTTGATGTTTTTTACATGTGTACTCATTGTAAAGCTATGTTTTCTTAAAGTCAGGCTTATTGAGTTATAATTTAGAGTGAAATTCACCCTTTTTTTACTGTACAGTTCTGTGAGCTTTGATAAACACAATCATGTAACCACCACCACAACAATCAAAATATAGAACATTTCTATCACCCCGGAAAGTTCCCTTGTGCCTTTTAGTAGTCAGCCTCTTCCTCCATCCCCATCCCCTGGCAACCACTGCTCTGTTTTTCTATCCCTGTAGTTATACCTTTTCCAGAATATCGTATAAATTGTATCATACAATATGTAGCATTATAAGTCTGGCTTCTTTTATTTAGCATAAAGCATTTGAGATTTGAGATTCATGCATGTTACTGTATGTATCAGTAGTTTATGTTCCGTTATATCACAGTTTCTTTACCCATTTGCCAATTGAAGAACATTTGGATTGCTTCCAGATTTTGGCAGTTATGAAAAAACCTGTATAAATATTCATATGTGAACATGTATTTTTATTTCTCTTGGATACATATCAGGAATTGGACTTCTAGATCCTACAGTAAATATATGTTCAAGTGTCTTGCAAAGGATGTGTGCCATCTTGCATTCCTACCAGGAATATATGAGTTCCAGTTTCTCTACACTCTCACCAACCCTTGGCATTGTCAGTTCTTTCAGTTTCAGCCATTCTGATTGGTGTGTAGGGGTATGTCATTGTGGTGTACTTTGCTTTTCTCCAGTGACTAGTAACATTGAGTACCTTTTCATCTGCTTATTTGCCATCAACAACTTAAAGTGTCTCTTCAAATCTTTTAACCATTTTTAATTCAGTTGTTTGTTTTCTTATAATTTATATTTCAGAGCTTTAAAAATAGTGTCCTATTAATCCTCATGTAATAGTTATTACTATTTGTATATAAACAAATTTTCTATGTGCTTTACCTACTTTTCTTCTGTATTATGCCTTTTCATGCTCTTTTAAAGAGCAGAAGTTTTATATTTTGATTAAGTCCAGTTTATCAGTTCTTCAACTTTTATGGATGATAGTTTTTGTGTTGTAGCTAAGAAATTTTTGCCTAATCTAAGATTACATAGATTTTCTCCTTTGTTCTCTAGAACTTTTTTGTTCAATATGAGGTGTATGATCCACTTCAAGTTAATTTTTGTATATCATGCAAGATGTAGTCCAAGGTTCATTTATTCTTAGGTGGATCATCTGATTGTTTTAGTACCTTTTATTATTGAGATATAATTAATATACCATAAATTCACCTTCTTAAAATATACAAGTTAGTGATTTCTTAGTATATTCACAAGTTTGCACAAATACCACCACTATCTTATTCTAGAACCTTTTTTATCATCCTAAAAAGAAACCCAGTACCCATTAGGAGTCACTCCCTATTTACCCCTGCCCACCTCTGGCAACTACTGTTCTACTTTCTACCGCAGTGGATTTGTCTGTTCTGGACATGTCATGGAAATAGAATCAAATAGTATGTGGCCTTTTGGGTCTGGCTTCCTAGCATGATGATTTCAAAGTTTGTCCATTTTGTAGTGTATATAAGTACTTCGTTTCTTTTATGGCTGAATAATATTGCGTGACTATAACACACTTCATTTATCCATTCATCAGTTGATAGACATTTAAGCCGTTTGCATTTTTTGGCTATTAAGAATAATGCTATGAACATTTGTGTACAGTCCTTTTTGTGAGCATATGTTTTCAGTTCTCCAGGAGCAAAACTACTGGGTCATGTGATAACTCTGTTTATCATTTTGAGAAACTGCCAAACTGTTTCACAAGTAAGGTAGTTGCACCATTTTACAATCCCACTAGCAATGTATGAGCATTCCACTATCTACGTCCTCACCTAAACTTGTTTAAAAAAACTTTAAAAAAAATTACACCCATCCTAGTAGGTGTGAAGTATCTCATTGCGGTTCTTTTTTTTAACTGAGGTGAAATTCACATACTATAAAATCAGCCATTTAAAAGTGAACAATTCAGTGGCATTTAGTACAATATTCACAATATTGTGCAACCACCACCTCTGTCTAGTTCCAAAACATTTCAATAACCCGAAAGGAAGCTCCATACCCATTAAGCAATCACTCCTTATTCCCTCCTTCCCCCAGCCCCTGACAACCACTACTCTGCATTCTGTCTCTATGGATTTACCTATTATGGATATTTCATATGAATATAACGATACAATATTGGATCTTTTGTATGTGGCTTCTTTCACTTAGCATAATGTTTTTGAGGGTCATCCATGTTTTTGTATCAGTATGTATCAGTACTTCATTCCTTTTTATGGTTGAGTAATATTCATTTTGTGTGTGTTTGTGTGTGTGTGTGTGTGTTGAGTTGGCTAAAAAGTTCGTTTGGGTTTTTTGTAAGATTTTACAGAAAACCCAAACGAATTTCTTGGCCAACCCAATATATGTATGTGTGTGTGTATACATGCACACACACACACGTATATATATGTACACACACACATACCACAATTTCTTTATCTGTTTATCTGTTGATGGATGTTTGCATTGTATCTGCCTTTTGGCTGTTGTGATTAGTGCTGCTATAAACACTTGTATGTGTATTTGTAAGTACCTGTTTTCATATCTTTGAGATATATAGCTATGAGTGGAATTGCAGGGTCATATGGTAATTTTATGTTTAACTTTCTGAAGAACCACCAGACTGTTTTCCACAGTGCTGAACCACTTTTTCTTCCCACCAGCAGTGTACAAGGGGTCCAGTTGCTCCACATTCTCACCAACACGTTATTTATTTATTTATTTATTTATTTATTTTATTTTACTTTTGGCTGTGTTGGGTCTTTGTTGCTGCACGTGGGCTCTCTCTAGTTGCATCGAACGGGGACTACTCTTCCTTGCAGTGCGTGGGCTTCTCATTGCAGTTGCCTCCCTTGTGGTGGAGCGCAGGCTCTAGGGTTGCGGGCTTCAGTAGTTGTGGCACGTGGGATCTAGAGCGCAGGCTCAGTAGTTGTGGCACATGGGCCCAGTTGCTCCACAGCATGTGAGATCTTCCTGGACCAGGGCTCGAACCCATGTCCCCTGCATCAGCAGGCAGATTCTTTTTTTTTTTTTTACATCTTTATTGGAGTATAATTGCTTTACAATGGTGTGTTAGTTTCTGCTTTATAACAAAGTGAGTCAGTTATACATATGCATATGTTCCCATATCTCTTCCCTCTTGTGTCACCCTCCCTCCCACCCTCCCTATCCCACCCCTCTAGATGGTCACAAAGCACCGAGCTGATCTCCCTGTGCTATGCGGCTGCTTCCCACTAGCTATCTATTTTGCATTTGGTAGTGTATATATGTCCATGCCACTCTCTCACTTTGTCACAGCTTCCCCCTCCCCACATCCTCAAGCCCATTCTCTAGTAGGTCTGTGTCTTTATTCCTGTCTTACCCCTAGGTTCTTCATGACATTTTTTTTTCTTAAATTCCATATATATGTGTTAGCATACAGTATTTGTCTTTCTCTTTCTGACTTACTTCACTCTGTATGACACACTCTAGGTCAATCCACCTCATTACAAATAGCTCAATTTCGTTTCTTTTTATGGCTGAGTAATATTCCATTGTATATATATGCCACTTCTTCTTTATCCATTCATCCGATGATGGACACTTAGGTTGTTTCCATCTCCTGGCTATTGCAAACAGAGCTGCAATGAACATTTTGGTACATGACTCTTTTTTTTTCCCCCAAGGTTTTCGCTTTAATGGCACCATAGATCTTTCCATGCTAAAACTTACAAAGGTCTTTCATCTACCTTCTTACTGGATTAAAAAGAATGTGCAATTTAAGGGAAAGTTATGATACATTAGTTTAAGCAGTCTAATGTAATTTTGCTAGTAATTAAGTCTAATATCTATTTCTCACTCCCAAGAAGCCTAAATATCAGAAGAATGCATTTATTCTTTTTTTTAGTTTCTGCTTTACAACAAAGTGAATCAGTCACACATATACATCTGTTCCCATATCCCTTCCCTCCTGCGTCTCCCTTCCTCCCACACTCCCTATCCCACCCCTCCAGGCGGCCACAAAGCACCGTGCTGATCTCCCTGTGCTATGCGGCTGCCTCCCGCCAGCTATCTACCTTACGTTTGGTAGTGTATATATGTCCATGACTCTCTCTCGCTTTGTCACAGCTTACCCTTCCCCCTCCCCATATCCTCAAGTCCATTCTCAAGCAGGTCTGTGTCTTTATTCCTGTTTTACCCCTAGGTTCTGCATGACAATTTTTTTTCTTAAATTCCATATATATGTGTTAGCATACAGTATTTGTCTTTCTCTTTCTGACTTACTTCACTCTGTATGACAGACTCTAGGTCTATCCACCTCATTACAAATAGCTCAATTTTGTTTCTTTTTATGGCTGAGTAATATTCCATTGTATATATGTGCCACATCTTTATTCATTCATCCGATGATGGACACTTAGGTTGTTTCCATCTCTGGGCTACTGTGAATAGAGCTGCAATGAACATTTTGGTACATGTCTCTTTTTGAATTATGGTTTTCTCAGGGTATATGCCCAGTAGTGGGATTGCTGGGTCATATGGTAGTTTTATTTTTAGTTTTTTAAGGAACCTCCATACTGTTCTCCATAGTGGCTGTACCAATTCACATTCCCACCAGCAGTGCAAGAGTGTTCCCTTTTCTCCACACCCTCTCCAGCATTTATTGTTTCTAGATTTTTTGATGATGGCCATTCTGACTGGTGTGAGATGATATCTCATTGTAGTTTTGATTTGCATTTCTCTAATGATTAATGATGTTGAGAATTCTTTCATGTGTTTGTTGGCAGTCTGTATATCTTCTTTGGAGAAATGTCTGTTTAGATCTTCTGCCCATTTTTGGATTGGGTTGTTTGTTTTTTTGATATTGAGCTGCATGAGCTGCTTATAAATTTTGGAGATTAATCCTTTGTCAGTTGCTTCATTTGCAAATATTTTCTCCCATTCTGAGGGTTGTCTTTTGGTCTTGTTTATGGTTTCCTTTGCTGTGCAAAAGCTTTGCAGTTTCATTAGGTCCCATTTGTTTATTTTTGTTTTTATTTCCATTTCTCTAGGAGGTGGGTCAAAAAGGATCATGCTGTGATTTATGTCATAGAGTGTTCTGCCTTTGTTTTCCTCTAAGAGTTTGATAGTTTCTAGCCTTACATTTAGGTCTTTAATCCATTTTGAACTTATTTTTATGTATGGTGTTAGGGAGTGATCTAATCTGATACTTTTACATGTACCTGTCCAGTTTTCCCAGCACCACTTATTGAAGAGGCACTCCTTTCTCCATTGTACATTCCTGCCTCCTTTATCAAAGATAAGGTGACCATATGTGCCTGGGTTTATCTCTGGGCTTTCTATCCTGTTCCATTGATTTATCTGTCTGTTTTTGTGCCAGTACCATACTGTCTTGATTACTGTAGCTTTATAGTATAGTCTGAAGTCAGGGAGCCTGATTCCTCCAGCTCCGTTTTTCGTTCTCATGATTGCTTTGGCTATTCGAGGTCTTTTGTGTTTCCATACAAATTGTGAAATTTTTTGTTCTAGTTCTGTGAAAAATGCCAGTGTTAGTTTGATAGGGATTGCATTGAATCTGTAGATTGCTTTGGGTAGTAGAGTCATTTTCACAATGTTGATTCTTCCAATCCAAGAACATGATATATCTCTCCATCTATTTGTATCATCTTTAATTTCTTTCAACAGTGTCTTATAATTGTCTGCATATAGGTCTTTTGTCTCCTTAGGTAGGTTTATTCCTAGATATTTTATTCTTTGTGTTGCAATGGTAAATGGGAGTATTTTCTTGATTTCACTTTCAGATTTTTCATCATTAGTGTATAGGAATGCCACAGATATCTGTGCATTAATTTTGTATCCTGCTCCTTTACTGAATTCATTGATTAGCCCTAGTAGTTTTCTGGTAGCATCTTTAGGATTCTCTGTGTATAGCATCATGTCATCTGCCAACAGTGACAGCTATACTTCTTCTTTTCCGATATGCATAACTTTTATTTCCTTTTCTTCTCTGATTGCTGTGGCTAAAACTTCCAAAACTATGTTGAATAAGAGTGGTGAGGGTGGGCAACCTTGTCTTGTTCCTTATCTTAGTGGAAATGCTTTCAGTTTTTCACCATTGAGGACGATGTTGGCTGTGGGTTTGTCGTATATAGCCTTTATTATGTTGAGGAAAGTTCCCTCTGTGCCTACTTTCTGGAGGGTTTTTATCATAAATGGGTGTTGAATTTTGACAAAAGCTTTCTCTGCATCTATTGAGATGACCATATGGTTTTTCTCCTTCAGTTTGTTAATATGGTGTATTACATTGATTGATTTGTGTATATTGAAGAATCCTTGCATTCCTGGAATAAACCCCACTTGATCATGGTGTATGATCCCCTTAATATGCTGTTGGATTCTGTTTGCTAGTATTTTGTTTTGCATCTATGTTCACCAGTGATATTGGCCTGTAGTTTTCCTTCTTTGTGACATGCTTGTCTGCTTTTGGTATCAGGGTGATGGTGGCCACGTAGAATGAGCTTGGAAGTGTTCCTCCCTCTGCTATATTTTGGAAGAGTTTGAGAAGGATAGGTGTTAGCTCTTCTCTAAATGTTTGATAGAATTCGCCTGTGAAGACATCTGGTCCTGGGCTTTTGTTTGTTGGAAAATTTTTAATCACAGTTTCAATTTCAGTGCTTGTGATTGGTCTGTTCATATTTTCTGTTTCTTCCTGATTTCATCTTGGCAGGTTGTGCATTTCTAATAATTTGTCCATTTCTTCCAGGTTGTCCATTTTATTGGCACAGAGTTGCTTGTAGTAATCTCTCATGATCTTTTGTATTTCTGCAGTGTCAGTTGTTACTTCTCCTTTTTCATTTCTAATTCTATTGATTTGAGTCTTCTCCCTTTTTTTCTTGATGAGTCTGGCTAATGGTTTATCAATTTTATTTATCTTCTCAAAGAACCAGCTTTTAGTTTTGTTGATCTTTGCTATCGTTTCCTTCATTTCTTTTTCATTTATTTCTGATCTGATCTTTATGATTTATTTCCTTCTGCTAACCTTTGGGTTTTTTTGTTCTTCTTTCTCTAATTGCTTTAGGTGCAAGGTTAGGTTGTTTATTCAAGATGTTTCCTGTTTCTTAAGGTAGGATTGTATTGCTATAAACTTTCCTCTTAGAAAAGCTTTTGCAGCATCCCATAGGTTTTGGGTCATTGTGTTTTCATTGTCATTTGTTTCTAGGTATTCTTTAATTTGCTCTTTGATTTCTTCAGTGATCACTTCGTTATTAAGTAGTGTATTGTTTACACTCCATGTGGTTGTATTTTTTACAGATCTTTTCCTGTAATTGATATCTAGTCTCGTAGCATTGTGGTTGGAAAAGATACTTGATACAATTTCAATTTTTAAAATTTACCAAGGCTTGATTTGTGACCCAAGGTATGATCTATCCTGGAGAGTGTTCCATGAGCACTTGAGAAACATGTGTATTCTGTTTTTTTGGGATGGAATGTCCTATAAATATCAATTAAGTCCATCTTGTTTAATGTATCATTTAACGCTTGTGTTTCCTTGTTTACTTTCATTTTGGATGATCTGTCCATTGGTGAAAGTGGGGTGTTAAAGTTCCCTACTATGATTGTGTTACTGTTGATTTCCCCTTTTATGGCTGTTACTATTTGCCTTATGTATTGAGGTGCTCCTATGTTGCGTGCATAAATATTTACAATTGTTATATCTTCTTCTTGGATCAATCCCTTGATCATTATGTCATGTCCTTCCTTGTCTCTTGTAATAGTCTTTATTTTAAAGTCTATTTTGTCTGATATGAGAATTGCTACTCCAGCTTTCTTTTGATTTCCATTTGCCTGGAATATCTTTTTCCATCCCTCACTATCAGTCTGTATGTGTCTCTAGGTCTGAAGTGGGTCTCTTGTAGACAGCATATATATGGGTCTTGTTTTTGTATCCATTCAGCCAGTCTGTTTCTTTTGGTGGGAGCATTTAATCCATTTACGTTTAAGGTAATTATCCATATGTATGTTTCTATTCCCATTTTCTTAATTGTTTTGGGCTTGTTATTGTAGGTCTTTTCCTTCTCTTGTGTTTCTTGCCTAGAAAAGTTCCTTTAGCTTTTGCTGTAAAGCTGGTTTGGTGGTGCAGAACTCTCTCAGCTTTTGACTGTCTGTAAAGGTTTTACTTTCTCCATCAAATCTGAATGAGATCCTTGCTGGGTAGAGTAATCTTGGTTGTAGGTTTTTCTCCTTCATCACTTTAAATATGTCCTGCCAGTCCCTTCTGGCTTGCAGAGTTTCTGCTGAAAGATCAGCTGTTAACCTTATGGGGATTCCCTTGTGTGTTATTTGTTGTTTTTCTCTTGCTGCTTTTAATATGTATTCTTTGTATTTAATTTTTGACAGTTCGATTAATATGTGTCTTTGTGTGTTTCTCCTTGGATAGCAGGCAGATTCTTAACCACTGCACCATCAGGGAAGCACCTATTTTTTTGTTTTTTGATAATAGCCATCCTAGTAAATGTGAAAGTGGTACCTCATTTTGGTTTTGATTTGCATTTCCTTAATGGCTAATAATGTTGAGCATCTTATTATGTGTTTATTGGCCATTTGTATATCTTCTTTGGAGAGCTGTTCACTCAGATCCTTTACCAATTTTTAAGGTGGGTTATTTAATGTCTTTTAATTGTTGAGTTGTAAGAGTTCTTTATATATTTTGGATGGTAGACTCTTATCAGATATGTGACTTGCAGATATTTTTCTCCCATTCTGTGGGTTCTGTTTAAATTTTTATATTTTTATAAAGTCCAGTTTATCAATTTTTTCTTTAGTTGCCTGTCCTTTAAGCGTCACATCTGAGAAACTGTTGCCTGATCCAAGGTCACAAAGATTTACACCTTTTTGTTTTGTTTTGTTTTTATATCGGAGTATAGTTGATCAACAATGTTGTGTTAGTTTCAGGTGTACAGCCAAGTGATTAAGTTATACATGTACCTATTCTTTTTCAATTTAGGTTATTACAGAATATTGAACAGTTTCCTGTGCTATACAGTAGGTCCTTGTTGGTTATCTGTTTTAAATATAGCAGTGTGTACATGTCAGTCCCAAACTCCCAATCCCTCCCCTCCCCCACCCTTCCCCCTGTAACCATAAGATCATTCTCTAAGTCTGTGAGTCTGTTTCTGTTTTGTAAATAAGTGCATTTGTATCTTTTTATTTTACATTCCACATGTAAGTGATATCATGATATTTGTCTTTCTCTGTCTGACTTACTTCACTTAGTATAATAATCTCCAACTCCATCCATGTTGCTGAAAATAGGATTATTTCATTCTTTTCAATGGCTGAGTAATATTCCATTATATTTATGTACCTCATCTTCTTTATCCACTCCTCTGTCAATGGACATTTAGGTTGCTTCCATGTCTTGGCTCTTGTAAACAGCGCTGCAGTGAACATTGGGGTGCATGTATCCTGTGAAACCATGTTTTTTTTGCAGATATGTGCCCAAGAGTGGGATTCCTAGATCATATAGTAGTTCTAATTTTAGTTTTTTAAGGAACCTCCGTATTGTTCTCCACAGTGGCTGCACCAACTTACATTACCACCAGCAGTGTAGGAGGGTTCCCTTTCCTCCACACCCTCTTTAGCATTTATTTTTTGTAGACTTTTTGTTAATGGCCGTTCTGACTGGTGTGAGGGGATATCTCATTGTAGTTTTGAGTTGCATTTCTCTAATAATTAACAGTGTTGAGCATCTTTTCGTGTACCTCTTGGCCATCTGTATGTCTTCTTTGGAGGAATGTCTATTTAGGTCTTCTGCCCAGTTTTTGATTGGGTCGTTTTTTTGGTATTGAGCCGCATGAGCTGTTGGTATGTTTTGAAGACTAATCCCTTGTCGGTTGCATCGTTTACAAATATTTTCTCCCATTCTGTGGGTTGTCTTCATTTTGTTTATGGTTTCTTTTGCTGTTCAAAAGCTTTTGAGTTTAATTTGGTCCCATTTGTTTATTTTTGTTTTTATTTTCATTACTCTAGAAGGTGGGTCAAAAAAGATCTTGCTGTGGTTTATGTCAAAGAGGTTTTTCCTATGTTTTCCTCTAAGAGTTTTATAGTGTCCAGTAATACATTTAGGTCTTTAATCCATTTTGAGTTTATTTTTCTGTATGGTGTTAGGGAGTGTTCTGATTTCATTCTTTTACATGTAGCTCTCCAGTTTTCCCAGCACCACTTATTGAAGAGGCTATCTTTCCTCCATTGTATAGTCTTACCTCCTTTATTGTAGATTAATTGATGATAGGTGGGTGGTTTATTTCTGGGCTTTCTATCCTGTTCCATTGAATTATATTTCTGTTTTTGTGCCAGTATGATACTACTGTTTTGATTACTGTAGCTTTGTAGTATGGTCTGAACTCAGGGAGCCTGATTCCTCCAGCTTCGTTTTTCTTTCTCAAGAGTGCTTTGGCTATTCAGGGTCTTTTGTGTCTCCATACAGATTTTAAGATTTTTTGTTCTAGTTCTGTGAAAAATGTCATTGGTAATTTGGTAGGGATTTCATCGAATCTGTAGATTGTCTTGGGTAGTATAGTCATTTTGACAATATTGCTTCTTCCAGTCCAAGAACATGGTATATCTTTCCATCTGTGTCATCTTTGATTTCTTTCATCAGCATCTTACAGTTTTCAGAATAATGGTCTTTTGCCTCCTTAGGTAAGTTTATTCCTAGGTGTTTTATTCTTTTTAATATGATGGTAACTGTGATTGTTTCCCTAATTTCTCCTTCTGATCTCTCATTGTTAGTGTATAGAAATGCAACAGATTTCTGTGTATTAATTTTGTATCCTGAAACTTGACTGAATTCATTGATGAGCTCTAGTAGTTTTCTGGTAGCATCTTTAGGATTTTCTATGTATAGTATCTGCAAACACCTGCAAACAGTGACAGTTTTACTTCTTCTTTTCCAGTTTTGATTCCTTTATTTCTTTTTCTTCTCTGATTACTGTGACTAGGACTTCCAAAACTGTGTTGAATGAAAGTGGTGAGAGTGGACATCCTTGTCTTGTTCCTGATGTTAGGGGAGGTGTTTTCAGCTATTCACAGTTGAGTATGACGTTAGCTGTAGGTTTGTCATATACAGTCTTTATTATGTTGAGGTAGGTTCTCTCTAGGCCCACTTTCTGTAGAGTTTTTATCATAAATGGGTGTTGAATTTTGTCAAAAGCTTTTTCTGCATCTATTGAGAGGATCATATGGTTTTTATTCTTCAATTTGTTGATGTGGTGTATCACACTGATTAATTTGTAGAGACTGAAAAATCCTTGCATCCCTGGGATAAATTCCACTTGATCGTAGTGTATGATCCTTTTAATGTATTGTTGGATT
Source organism: Hyperoodon ampullatus (assembly GCF_949752795.1). Taxonomy (NCBI): domain Eukaryota; kingdom Metazoa; phylum Chordata; class Mammalia; order Artiodactyla; family Ziphiidae; genus Hyperoodon; species Hyperoodon ampullatus. Next base: position 97,568,051 of record NC_136921.1, read on the forward strand.
TGGTTTGCTAGTATTTTGTTGAGGATGTTTGCACCTGTGTTCATCAGTGATATTGGCCTATAAGTTTCCTTTTTTGTGGTATCTTTGTCTGGTTTTGGTATCAGGGTGATGGTGGCCTCATAGAATGAGTTTGCAAGTCTTCCCTCCTCTGCAGTGTTTTGGAATAGTTTCAGAAGGATAAGTGTTAACACTTCTCTCAATGTTTGATAGAAGTCGCCTGTGAAGCCATCTGGTCCTGGACTTTTGTTTGTTGGGAGTTTTTAAAGCACAGTTTTAATTTCAGGGCTTGTGGTTGGTCTGTTCATATTTTCTCTTTCTTTCTGGTTCAGTCTTGGGAGATTATATTTTTCTAAGAACTTGTCCATTTCTTCTAGGTTGTCTGTTTTATTGGCATATAGTTGCTTTTAGCAGTCTCTTATGATCCTTTGTATTTCTATGGTGATTGTTGTAACTTCTCCTTTGCCATATCTAAGTTTACTGATTTGAGTCCTCTCCCTCTTTTTCTCGATGAGTCTGGCTAAAGGTTTATCAATTTTGTTTATCTTCTCAAAGAACCAGCTTTTCGTTTCATTGATCTTTTCTGTTGTTTTCTTTGTCTCGATTTCATTTCTTTCCACTCTGATCTTTATAATTTGTTCCCTTCTACTAACTTTGGGTTTTGTTTGTTCTTCTTTCTCTAGTTGCTTTAGGTGTAAGGTTAGGTTGTTTATATGTGATTTTTCTTGTTTCCTGAGGTAAGATTTTATTGCTAGAAACTTCCCTGTTAGAACTGCTTTTGCTGCATCCCATAGATTTTGGATCATTGTGGTTTGGTTTTCATTTGTCTGTTAGTATTGTTTTATTTCCTCTTTGATTTCTTCAGTGATCCATCGGTTGTTTAGTAACATATTGTTTAGCCTCCACATGTTTGTGTTTTTTACAGTTTTTTTCTTGTAGTTTATTTCTAATCTCATAGCATTGTGGTTGGAAAAGATGCTTGATATGATTTCAGTTTCCTTAAAGTTACCAAGACTCGCTTTGTGATCAGTCCTGGAGAATGTTCCATGTGCACTTCAGAAGACTGTTTACTCTGCTGCTTTTGAATGAAATGCTCTATAAATATCAGTTAGGTCCATCTGGTCTAATGTGTCATTTAAGGCCTTTGTTTCCTTATTGATTTTCTTTCTGGATGATCTGTTCTTGGATGAAAGTGGGGTGTTAAAGTCCCCCACTATTATTGTATTACTGTCAATTTCTCCTTTTATGGCTGTTAGTATTTGCCTTATATATTGGAGTGCTCCTATGTTGGGTACATATACGTTTTCGATTGTTATAGCTTCTTCTTAGATCGATCTCTTGATCATTATGTAGTGGCCTTCTTTATCTCTTGTAACAGTCTTTATTTTAAAGTCTATTTTGTCTGATATGAGTATGGCTACTTCAGCTTTCTTTTGATTTCTATTTGCATGGAATGTCTTTTTCCATCCTCTCAATTTCAGTCTGTATGTGTCCCTAGATCTGAGGTGGGTCTCTTATAGACAACATATATACGGATCTTGTTTTTGTATCCATTCAGCCAGTCTTGTGTCTTTTGGTTGGAGCATTTAATCCATTTACATTTAAGGTAATTATCAATATGTGTGTTCCTCTTGCCATTTTCGTAATTGTTTTGGATTTGGGTTTTTTTGTGGGTTTTTTTGGCTGCATCCCTTGTTTTGGGACATGGCAGTGAAAGTGCCAAGTCCTAACCACTGGACCACCAGGGAATTCCCTGGATTTGTTTTTGTAGGTCTTTCTTCTTTCCTTCCTCTTTTGTTCTCTTATCTTGTGCTTTGATGACCAACTTTAATGTTGTGTTTCAATTCCTTTTTCTTTTTTGTGTGTATCTATTGCAGATTTTCGGTTTATGGTTCCCATGAGCTTTTGATACAGCAGTCTGTATATAAAGAAGATTGCTTTAAGTTTCTAGTCTTTTAATTTCAAATGCAATTCCAATATCCTGCATTTGTGCTCTCCTCTTCTCACAGTTACTGGTTTTGATATCATATTTGTGTGCAGATGATTTCCTACATTAACTGTATGTTTACCTTTACTGCTGAGCTTTCCATTCATAATTTTCTTGTTTCTAGTTGTGGCCTTTTCTTTTCCACCTAGAGAAGTTCCTTTAGTGTTTGTTGTAAAGGTGGTCTGGTGGTGCTGAATTCTCTTGGCTTTTGCTTGTCTATAAAGCTTTTGATTTCTCCTTGAAATCTGAAAGAGAGCCTTGGTGGGTAGAGTATTCCTGGTTTTAGGTTCTTGCCTTTAATCACTTTAAATATATCTTGCCACTCCCTTCTGGCCTGCAGAGTTTCTGCTGAGAAATCACTTGATAGCCTTATGGGAATTCCTTTGTATGTTACTTGTTGCTTTTCCCTTGTTGCTTTTAATATCTTTTCTTTGTCTTTCATTTTTGTCAGTTTGATTAGTGTGTGTCCTGGCATATTCCTCCTTGGGTTCATCCTACCTGGGAGTCTCTCTGCTTCCTGGACTTGGGTTACTGTTTCCTTTTCCATGTTAGGGAAGTTTTCAGCTATTATCTCTTCAAATATTTTCAAAGGTTCTTTCTCTCTCTATTCTTCTTCTGGGAGGCCTATAATGTGAATGTTGGTGCATTTAATGTTGTCCCGAAGTCTCTTAGACTGTCTTCATTTCTTTTCATTCTTTTTTCTTTATACTGCTCCATAGCAGTGATTTCCACCATTCTGTCTTCCACCTCATTTATCCATTCTTCTGCCTCAGTTATTCTGCTATTGATTCCTTCTAGTGTATTTTTCATTTCAGTTATTGTATTGTACATCTCTGTTTGTTTGGGCTTTAGTTCCTCTATGTCTTTTTTAAACATTTCTTGTATCTTCTCAGTGTGTGCCTCCATTCTTTTCCTGAGATCGTGGAACATCTTCAATATCATTACTCTGAATTCTTTTTCCAGTAGGTGGCCTATCTCCACTTCACTTAGTTGTTCTTCTGGTGTTTTATCTTTTTCTTTCACCTGGGACATATTCCTTTGCCGTCTCATTTTGTCTTAACTTTCTGTGATTGCGGTTTCCATTCCGCAAGCTGCAGGATTGTAGTTCTTCTTGCTTCTGCTGTCTGCCCTGTGGTGGCTGAGGCTGTCTAAGAGGCTTGTGCAGGCTTCCTGGTTCCTGCCCACTGGTGGGTAGAGCTGGTTCTTGTCCCTCTGGGCAGGGCCATGCTCAGGAAGACTTTAAGCAGCCTGTCTGCTGATGGGTATGACTGTATTCCCGCCCTGTTGGTTGTTTGGCCTGAGGCGTCCCAGCACTGGAGCCTACAGGCTGTTGGGTGGGGCTAGGTCATTGGGAGGAAATGGCAGCGTCCAGGAGTGCTCATGCTAATGATTACACACCACAACTACTGCTACCAGTGTCTTTGTACCTGCAGTGAGCCATAGCACCTCCCCTGCCTCTCCAGGAGACCCTCCAATACTAGCAGGTAGGTCTGGCCCAGTCTCTTATGAGGTCACTGCTTTTTTTCCCTGGGTCCTGGTGCACATGAGACCTTGCCTGTGCCCTCCAAGAGTGGAGTTTCTGTTTCCCCATTCCTGTGGAATTCCTGCGATCAAACCCCGCTGGCCTTCAAAACCAGATTATCTGGGGGCTCTTCCTCCTCTTACCAGGTCCCCACGCTGGGAAGGCCGACATGGGGCTCTGAACTTTCAGTCCTGTGGGAGACCTTTTCAGGTATAATTACTTTCTAGTTTGTGGGTCGCCCACCCAGTGGGTATGGGATTTGATTTTATTGCAGTTGTGCCCCTCCTACCATCTCGTTGTGGCTTTCTCTTTGTCTTTGGATGAAGGGTGTCTCTTTAGGTAGGTTCTAGTGTTTTATTTTCTATGGTTGTTCAGCAGTTAGTTGTGATTTTGGTGCTTTTGTATGAAGGAGTGAGCTCATGTCCTTCTACTCCCCCATCTTGCAACTGTCATCCTGCACCCATTTTTTATTCTAACAATTTTATAGTTTTACAGATTACATTTTGGTCTTTGATCCATTTTGTGTTAAATTTTATATATGGTATGAGGTAGAGGTTTAACTTCATTATTTTGCCTGTGGATATCCAGTTATCCCAGGACGATTTGTTGGAAGACTGTTCTTTCTATTGAATGATGTTGGCTCCCTTGTCAAAATCTAGTTAACCATAGATGCATGGGCTTATTTCTGGACTCTCAATTCCATTGCATTGATATATATGACTGTACGTATGCCAGTACCACATGGTCTTGATTACTGTAGCTTTGTAATAAGTTTTAAAATTGAGATGTGTGAGCCCTCCAACTTTATTTTTTTTGAGATTGTTCTGGCTATTCTGGATCCTTGCATGTCTATATGAATTTCAGGATCAGATTTTCCATTTCTGCAAAAAAAGAGGAGCTGGAATTTTGATAGGGTTTGTATGATCCTGTAGATCAATTTGGAGAGTATTGCAATCTTAACAATAGAGTATATATTTTCTCTATATAAGGTTGTGCCATCTGCAAATGGAGATAGTTTTATTTTTTCCTTTCCAATTTGTTGCTGTTTGTTTCTTTTTCTTGTGTAATTGCTTTGGCTAGAACCTCCAGCCATGAGAGGTTGAATAGAAGTGATGAGAGCAGACATCCTTGTTTTGTTCCTGAGTTTAGAGGGTTAGCTTTCAGTTTGGCACCATTAAGTATGATGTTAGCTGTGTCCGAAATGCCCATGATCAGGATGAGGAAATTCCCTTCTATTCCTAGTTTGTTGGGAATTTTTATCATGAAAATATGTTGAACTTGTTCAGTTGCTTTTTCTATATCTGTTGGAATAATCTTGTGGATTTTGTCCTTTATTCTATTACTAAGGTGTATTACATTGATTGATTTCAAATGTTGAACCAAGTTTTCCTTTGGGGGATAAATTTCACTTGATCATGGTGTATAATCCTTTTCATATGTTGTTTGATTTGGCTTGCTATTATTTTGTTGAGGATTTAAGAATCTGTATTAATAAGGGTTACCACATAGTTTTTTGGGTTTTTTTTCTTGTGACATCTTTGGTTTTGGTATCAAGGTATTGAATAATATTGGCCTCTTAAAATGATTTGATAGTGTTCCCTCTCCTATTTTGAGAAGACTTTGTGAGGGATTGGTGTTAATTCTTTCAGTGTTTTGTAGAATTCAACAGTAAAGCCATCTGGTTCTAGGTTTTTCTTTGTGGGGAGTGTTTTGTTTATTATTATTATTATTATTCTTGATCCAGTCTCTTTATTTGTTATAGTTCAATTCATATTTCTACTTCTTTTTGAGTTTTAGTCATTTGGGTCTTTCTAGGAATTTGTCCATTTCATCTAGGCTATGTAATTTATTGGCATACAGTTGTTCCTAGTAGCCCCTTTTTAATTTCTGGGAGTTCAATACAATCTCTCTTCTTTCATTTCTAATTTTAGCAATTTGTGTATTCTTTATATTTTTTTCTTGGTTAATACCACAGTGGTTTGTCAATTTTGTTGATCTTGTCAAAGAACCAACTTGTGGTTTTACTGATTTTCTCTATTGTTTTTCTAGCCTCTGTTTTATTTCTGCTATAATCCTTATTATTTTCTTCCTTTTGCTTGCTTTGAGTTTAATTTTCTTTTTCTAGGTTCTTAAGATGGATGCTTAGGTTATTGATATCAGATATTTCTCTTTTTTTAAATATAAGTTTATACAGCTACATATTTCCCTCTAAACACCACTTTAGCTGCATACCATACATTTTCTTTATCATGTTATATTTTCATTTTCATTCATCTCAAAATATTCTTTAATTTCCTTTGTAATTTGCTCTTTGACCCATTGATTATTTAGAAATATGTTGTTGATTTCCCCATATATGTGAATTTTCCAAATTTCCTTCTTTTATTCATTTAATTTTATTTCATTGTTGTTGGAGAACATACTTTATATAATTTCAGTCCTTTCAGATTTATTGAGAGTTGTTTTATGGTTTAACATGTGGTATATCCTAGAGCACACTTCATGTGCACTTGAGAAAAATGTGTATTCTATTATTGTTTGGTGGAGTGTTCTAAAGATGTGTGTTAGGTCCAGTTGCTTTATAGTGTTGTTCAAGTCATCAGCTGTTTCTTCATTGATCATGTAACTGTTCCACCTATTATTGAAAGAGGGATATTGAAGTCTTCAACTGTTAGTGTTGAATTGTTATTTCTCCCTTCAATTCTGTCAGTTTTTGCTGTATTGTTTTTGCTTCATTGGGGTTGTGTTGTTAGATGCAAATGCATTTATAAATGTTATCTTCTTAATGGGTTGATCCTTTTTTCAATATATAATGTCCTTCTTTTTTTTTTTTTTTTTGTTTCGTGGGCCTCTCACTGTTGTGGCCTCTCCCGTTGTGGAGCACAGGCTCTGGACGCGCAGGCTCAGCGGCCATGGCTCACGGGCCCAGCTGCTCCGCAGCATGTGGGATCTTCCCGAACCGGGGCACGAACCCATGTCCCCTGCATCGGCAGGCGGACTCTCAACCACTGCGCCACCAGGGAAACCCTATAATGTCCTTCTTTATCTCACAGATTTTTGTCTTAATATCTACTTTGTCTCATGTTAGTGTAGCCACTCCAGCTCTTTTCAGATTACTGTTTACATCATATGTCTTTTCCCATCCTTTTATTTTCAACCCATTTGTGTCTTTGGATCTAAAGTGTGTCTCTTATAAACAGCATACAGTTGGGTCTTTTAAAAAATTTATTCTGCCTGTCTCTGCTTCTTAGTTGGAGTGTTTAATCCATTAATATTTAACATCATTACCCATAAAGTAGGATTTACATCTGCCACTTTACTATTTTTTATATGTTTTATGTGATATTTGTTCCTCTGTTTCTCCAGTATTGCCTTCCTTTGTGTTAAGTAGATATTTCTGGTGCACTATTTTAATTCCCTTAACCTTTCTTTTACTATATATTTTTGATTTATAGATAACTGAGTTACAAACAAGAACTACATATTTATATGTCTTCTACATGTACCTACATTGCTACATTTTCTGGTACCCTTTATTTCTTTATGTGGATTCCAGTTATTATCTAATCCCCTTTTATTTCAGCCTGAAGAGCTCCCTTTAGCATTTCTTACAGGGCATTTTTTTCTAGCCTCACAGTCTAGACCCCACCAAAGGGCGGACACTGGTAAATTATCCCACACAATTTAAATTGGGATTAGAGAGAATTGACATCTTAGCAATATTGTATCTTCCTAATACAGGGCCACAGTATGTCTCTCCATTTTATTTAGGCTTTTGATTTGTCTTGTCAGCATACTGTAATTTTCATCATGTCAAATATTGGACATATTTTTTCTTAGATTTGTACCTAAGAATTTCATGGATTTTGGTGCTGTTATAAATGGAACTTTTAAGAAATATCAATTTCCAATTGTTTGTTGCTAATATATAGAAATACAATTGATTTGACCTTGTATCCTTCAACCTTACTAAACTCACTTATTCTAGGATTTCTTTTGTAGATTCTTTGGGATTTCCTATGTAGACTATCATGTCTGTTGTAAGTGGAGACAGTTTTCTTTCTCCCTTTCCAATTTCTATGCTTTTTATTACTTTTTCTTACCTTGTTGCACCAGCTAAGGCCTCCCGTATGATACTGAATAGGAATGGCAAGAGCAGATATCCTTGCCTTTTTCCCAGTCTTAGGGGAAAACATTCAGTCTTCCACCAATACTGATATTAGTTGTAGGTTTTTACAGACATAATTGATCACATAGAGGTGGTTCCCTTTCATTTCTAGGTTACTGGGTTTTTATCATAAATTAATTTGAATTTTGTGAAATGCTTTTTCTGTGTCTATTGAGATGGTCATATGGTTTTTCTTCTATAGTCTATTGATGTGGTGAATTATTGTAATTAATTTTGAATGTTGAACAAGCCTTGTATTACCAGAATAAACTACACTTAGTCCTGATTTGTTATCCTTTTATTTATTGCTGGATTCATTTTGCTAATATTTTTTGGAGTATTTTTGCCTCTATATTTATATGCTCGAGTTAATATATAAATAGGTACCAAGTATCAGAAGGACTTTCACTTCTAGTAAATGTACACTATGCAATTTGTAATAACTCTCCTGCTAAAGACAACTAAAAAGCAGGGAAACACATTCATAAGATACCATTTATTTTACAGTTAAAAATGTCATTTTAAAAACAAGATAAGGGCTTCTCTGGTGGTGCAGTGGTTGAGAGTCCGCCTGCCGATGCAGGGGACACGGGTTCGTGCCCCGGTCCGGGAATATCCCACATGCCGTGGAGCAGCTAGGTCCGTGAGCCATGGCCGCTGAGCCTTCACGTCCGGAGCCTGTGCTCCACAATGGGAGAGGCCACAACAGTGAGAGGCCTGCGTACCGCAAAAAAAACAAACAAACAAAAAACAAGATAATATTTTTGGATCTGGCATAGAATTCTTTCTTCTTTTTTCTTCTAAAGGTAGGCATAAATGCATTAACCTGCAACCTGCAAACTCTAGAGCAAAAGAATAAGCAACTGGCAGATCAAATTGCTTCCCTAGAACTTGAGCAAGCAACTTCTGATTACCATTGGGGGTATAAAAAGTCAGTCTAAAGTAGCAATTAATGACTATGAGTTTTAAAAACAATCCGAAATCAGGAGATGGGTTTCCTTCATTTTTTTTTTGATAATTATCACAAGTCTGAATAATGCAGGCTAAATATGTCAGAGAGCCCTACGGTATTCAGACAATACAGGATTTAGGAAAACAAGAGTTTAAGACAGCCTTTAAATGTCTGCCTACACAGATGATCTATAATGCTGAAAAGCACCAATATTTCTAACGTTTTAAAATATTTTCTTTTCCATAAATTGTGAGGAAGAAACTTGTATATTTTTTCTCTTTCTGACAGTTCCATCCATTAGGAAATGAATAGTAAGTTTGATTCCTAAAGGCTACTTGACAAGGTCAATCCATTACAAATAAATGGTAGAAGTCTTAAAACATCTCCAGGTGAAGGAGATTTAAAGAGATGATTGTTATGTTAAACAGCTAATAAGCTTTCCATGTGCTTCTGAATACTTGAGAAAGAATTAGCCATTGCTTCTATAACATGCAAATCATCTTTCAAAATTCCAAAGAAGGCCCTGTTGTGAAGTCTGCCTTAATCTGAACTAAATTCTTTCAAACTCTGTCATAAGCTGCTCATTACTTCAACTATAAAAAATTACAGAGACTAAATCTAAATCCTGGGACTTCCCTGGTGGTGCAGTGGTTAAGAATCCGCCTGCCAATGCAGGAGACATGGGTTCAAGCCCTGGTCCAGTAAGATCCCACATGCCACGGAGCAACTAAGCCCATGTGCCACAACTACTGAGCCTGCGCTCTAGGGCCCGCGAGCCACAACTGCTGAGCCCTCGTGCCACAACTACTGAAGCCTGCATGCCTAAAGCCTGTGCTCTGCAACAAAGAGAAGCCACCTCAATGAGAAGCTCATACACCCCAATGAAGAGTAGCCCCCACTCACTGCAACTAGAGAAACCCCGTGCGCAGCAACGAAGACCCCATAGAGCCAAAAATAAATAAATAAATAAAAATTAAAAATATATGTATAAATACTCTAATTTTTCATGGCTTTAGAGCCAGACTATCTATATTTCAATTTTGGCTGTGACCTTGGGTGTGATCCTTAACCTCTTGGAGCCTGAGTTTCTTAATGTCTCAAAATGGGGATAATCATACTATTATTAGGAGGTTGTTGAGGTTAAGTAAGTTAATACATGTAAAACATGTAGAGCATTCTAACATTTATTGAATTCTTAGTATCTCAACTGTCTCAGAAGAAAGCCTGTAAGTTCCTATCAGAGCAACAAGGTGCATTAGCTCTAATTCCTGGTACTGTCTCAAACCACGCCTCCCTCCCCCAAGATTAAAGATTCATCCATGTCCTTTCCTGTTGGCCAGGCCTCAGCTGGGCTTATCCACCCACCTGGTTTGGGTCTCTCTGGAAGACCATATCTCAGTCTGCATGATTCTTTCATGCCTCTACTGCCAGTGAGCAGGCCTGTGACCTTATCCTATTAGTGACTTTGACGGGTCTTGCAAGTGATTTGCTCAATGCTGATTCTTGCCTGTCCACAGCATCTCTTGATTAAGGTCTCCCAGTGATATCCCATACCTCAATTCCAGCTTATATGTCTATGCAAAGAATCTTCTCTGACCAAACCTGCCTGGAAGTGCCTCACTTGGCTGTATGAGTCTTGAGGAAAGAGGTTAAGAACTTTTTTTTTTTTTCAATCCGAGCAATGTCATTAAACCTATTGTTCTTTGAGAATTAACACTTGAAATTCTCAATAAAAACTACCCTCTAGTATAACCTCTTACTGATTTTTAGAGATATACATATGAATGTGTGTTGTGTATGCCACACCACAGATTTAAATTCAGACCTGGTTACAATACTCGGCTCCATTTACTGTGTGACCTGGGCAAGTTCTTAACCTCTATGGCCTTCAGCGCCAAGGGGATCTGCCCTAACTGTGGGGTTCTACTGTGCAAACCCATAGCAAAATAGGTACTACATTTCTAACTGCTAAGTTAGAAATTGACCTGCTTATGCATCTGCCTTCACTCTCTTCTAATGCAAGAAGAGTAGTTACTCATCTGTATACTCCCTTGCCTACCGTAACGCCTAATACATAATAGGTGTTAAAGAAATGTTGATTGGGTAGAGCACAAAGAGGGTCATGTGGTCTTACCAGGCTGTGAGGATTAAATGTCATACTGTGAGTAAAGTGCCCCTCACAGGGCCAACATATACAGTATACTTGCATAAATATAATTTCTTCTTTTTCTCACACTTCCTAATTTTAGGTTTATGTTTGCCATTTCAGCCTTTAATGACTGTGTAATTTTTAAATTTTTTAATTGAAATATAGTTGATTTACAACGTTGTGTTAATTTCTGCTGTACAGCAAAGTGAGCCGGTTATACTTTTATATTTTTAAATATTCTTTTCCATGTGGTTTATCACAGGATATTGAATATAGTTCCCTGTGCTATACAGTAGGACCTTGTTGTTTATATATTCTATATATAATAATTTGCACCTGCTAACCCCAAACTCCCACTCCCTCCCTCCCCCATTCTCCCCTCCCCCTTGGCAACCACAAGTCTGTTTGCTATGAATAATGGTGTAACTTAAGTCCGTTACCACAGGCAGTCATGCAGGGAAACACAATGAGAAAAGATCCAAATGTGAGAAGGTTACTATTCCTGGATTCAAGTTAAATGACTATTTGCCCCACTTCTCATTTGTATTTTAAACATACGTTTTCAAATGGTAGCAGCAGACAGAAGTAGAATTAGTTGCATACACAACTAGGATTATAATGACTTGAAATTAAACAATGTATTAAATGTAGTATTTCTTAAAACTAGGGTGACATTCAGTCAGTGTATACTTGTGAGGGTGACAGAGTCGGTTCCATTTGCGGGGGCCTATGTCATACTGGTTGTTAAAAATTTTGAATAAAATTCGTACTTAACAATCTACTTATAAAACAGCTTTACCAAGATGCTACTATCTCTTGGTTTTATGTATCCTTCTAACAGCTTCTGCTAACTTTTAGAGCTTACCCAGATTTTTAAAATTATTTTAGAAATCACTTTGTGGCTTACTGTTGATCCTTGTCAACCTGCCTTTCATATCGTAAGATAATTCTTTCTGTGTTAGCTTCCTGCTTTTCCAAGGAGTGATGTTTTTGTGCTTGAGTTAAAATGTATATTCTAACCATTAGCATTTTTCTTTGTATGCTGTTTCTGGGGTGATTCTCCAGTTTCTGTTTTGCTCTGTATATTAATAAATTTTATAGTATATTGCCAAGATTATTTAAGCAAAGGTTACATTGAGTTCTGCATTCCACAACTCAGAGTCTGAGATATTCACTCATTTAAGTGGTCTCTCTCTAATTTTTGGTGTTCCACCAATTTCCTTAAGTACAGGGCCTATTTAAATAATCTGAAAACAGTCATTTAAGTGACTGCCTTAACATCTACTTTCCTTTAGCAACTGGAACAATTTATTTTTGTTTGTCATAAATTTAAATAAGTGACTTTGTGTCAAACAGTAACACATTTTGATTTTTCTTAGTTTTCACTTATCAGTGCATTAGTGTTCTCTTGGGTGGCAAAAAGGGGAAATTATTTTAAAAGTGTATTTGAAAGAGTAATAGAATTCTTTATGCCTTTGCCTAAAAGAGGGAATTTTATTGAAGAAAAAAGTGCCATTATTTTAAAAATTCTTGGACACATTTTATAAGAGACCCAGACTATCCAAGTTATTTAAAAAAAAATAAAAAGCTTTCCACATTCCAAGAAGGCAAGCAAAGTTATTTTTGAGTGTTTTTATTTGTAATAGCTAGCATATTTTTGGTTAAATCTGGCTCTTGACTTTTTATAAGCTATAGCTACGTTTTGCAGCACATTGGGCACCTTGATTTATAGGACTTGGAACTGAATTTTAAGTTTTAAATAATTCAGCTTTTATGGTTATGGTGTAGCTTTGTTTTTGTAGCATTATTGGCCATCCTTGTCATATATTTTCTGCTGAAGGCTTGACCAAAACATAATCCCAGGGCTTCCCTTGTGGCGCAGTGGTTGAGAGTCCGCCTGCCGATGCAGGGGATATGGGTTCGTGCCCTGGTCCAGGAAGATCCCACATGCCGCGGAGTGGCTGGGCCCGTGAGCCATGGCTGCTGAGCCTGAGCATCCAGAGCCTGTGCTCCACAACGGGAGAGGCCACAACAGTGAGAGGCCTGCGTACCGCAAAAAAGAAAAAACCCTCATTATTAAAGGCTGTTTGAATGATTAAATATGTAATTTCATGAAATACAGAGACTTCAGTAATGTTTGTCCTAGATAACATTACGTTGAGTACTTGATCAAACAATGTTGGAGTTTCCGACAAACATTTCTTTTGTTTTTTTTCAGTTTTTTTTTCTTTTTTTACTGCCTTTTACTATGGTAACTGAGGTGTCTGCTATTGACCAAATGGTTGTGATCATTTGTAGCTCCCACTGTCTTAAATAACTACAATCATCCCTCAGTATGTGTGGGGGATTGGTTCCAGGACCCCCCAGATACCAAAATCTGTGGATGCTCAAGTCCCTTATATAAAATGGTGTGATATTTGCATATAATCTATGCACATCCTTCCATATACTTTAAATCATCTCTAGATTATTTATAATACCGAACACAATGTAATGCTATTTAAATAGTTGTCAGTTGCCCGTGTGTGGCAAATTCAAGTTTTGCTTTTTGGAACTTACTGGAAATTAATTTTTCCTGAATATTTTTGATCCACAGTTGGTTTAACCAGTAGATGTGGAACCTGTGGATACAGAGGGCCAACTGCATATAATCCTCAAACTGCATATCTGCAACCACTGATAAAACCACCCCACATCTGGGTTAGGTTGCAACTACAAAGGAATACTTGACATAACAAAAACAGAATTAGGAAACAAAGAACAACAGTGAGTCCTAAGGCACTCATATTTTCATTAGCAGTCTCTCTACATGTTTCATATTACACTATGATCAGCTGTCTAAAGACAGACTAAGTGGTAGCAGTAGCAAATAAATATGAATCCTGGATTCATTACTTTAGAAATAGTAAGGGTATAAATACTTGTTTAAGAAAGAAAATGATTATTCATTCTATGCCTAGAGGTACTGATACCTGTGTTTGCTTTATCAGCTTGCCCAACAGCAGGTGGAAAATGTCTTGGGAAAAATTACTGAGAGTAAAAATAAACTGGCCTATGAAAAGGGAAGACTACAGGTATGAGATTTCGTTTTTTGATTTTTGTTTTCTAATTTTTTAATGCCAGTTGTCAAGCTAAATTTTGCTGGATTTTGAGAGGACTTAGCTCTGTCATTTACTAATTCTATAACTTTGGACAAGATTTTAAGCCTCCCTAAGTTTGGTCCCTCATTGAAATCCAGGTGACTTCTATTTACACACCTATAATATAATACTGAAACCTAAAATTGTGAAGCCAAGGCTCATTCTGTGACAGTATAAAACTTTATTATAATTATTTTATGCATGGTCATTTGCTGCCAATGTAGAAAGCCTATGTTCTCTCTTTCTTTATCAAAGTATAGTTGATTTACAGTATTACATTAGTTTCAGGTGTACAACAGAGTGACTCAATACTTTTATAGATTATACTCCATTTAAAGTTATTATAAAATATTGGCTATATTCCCTGTACTGAACAATCAGTCCTTGTAGCTTGTTTATTTTATACATAGTAGTTTGTACCTCTTAATCTCCTACCCCTGTTTTGCCCCTCCCACCTTCCTTCCCCCCACTGATAACCACTAGTTTATTCTCTATTTCTGTGAGTCTGTCTCTGTTTTGTTATTTTCATTGCTTTGTTTTATTCTTTAGATTCCACATATAAGTGCTAACATATAATATTTGTCTTTCTTTGTCTGACTTATTTCACTAAGTATAATACCTTTCTGGTCTATCCATGTTGTTGCAAATGGCAAGATTTCATTCCTTTTTATGGCTGACTAATATTCTCTCTCTCTCTATATATATATATATGTCTGTGTCTGTGTATATATACGTACACGTATGTATATGTATATATAGAGAGAGAGAAAGAGAGAGAATATATATATATATATATTCTCACATCTTCTTTATCCAGTCATCTGTTGATAGACCCTTAGGTTGATTCCATATCTTGGCTATTGTAAATAATGCTGCTATGAAGATTGGGGTTTTTTTCCTCCTAAAATAATGGGTTTATTGAGATATAATTCACGTTTAAAATGTAAAATTTAGTGGTTTATAGTACATTCACAAAGTTGTGGAATCATTACCACTGTCTAATTCCAGAATATTTTCATCATGACAGAAAGAAACCCTGTACCCACTAGCAGTCATTCCCCATTCTCCCCTTCCCTAGCCTCTGGCAACCACTAATTTACTCTCTGTCTCTGTAGATTTTCCTATTCGGGACCATGTTTAATTTTTGAAGTGTAAAAAAGAACTCTTTTTTTTTTCTTTTTTTTACTACCCCCTCCCCGGAGCTGCTTTCCCCCCTTGGTGTCCATACGATTGTTCTCTACATCTGTGTCTCTATTTCTACCCTGCAAACTGGTTCATCTGTACCATTTTTCTAGGTTCCACATATATGTGTTAATATACGGTATTTGCTTTTCTCTTTCTGACTTACTTCACTCTGTATGACAGTCTCCAAGTCCATCCACGTCTCTACAAATGACCCAATTTCGTTCATTTTTATGGCCGAGTAATATTCCATTGTATAAACGTGCCACATCTTTATCCATTCATCTCTCGGTGGGCATTTAGGTTGCTTCCATGACCTGGCTATGGTAAATAGTGCTGCAATGAAATTGGGGTGCATGTGTCTTTTTGAATTATGGTTTTCTCTGGGTATATGCCCAGTAGTGGGATTGCTGGATCATATGGTAATTCTATTTTTAGTTTTTTAGGGAACCTCCATAGTGTTCTCTATAGTGGCTGTATCAATTTGCATTCCCACCAACAGTGCAAGAGGGTTCCCTTTTCTCCACACCCTCTCCAGCATTTGTTGTTCATAGATTTTCTAATGATGCCCATTCTAACTGGTGTGAGGTGATATGTCATTGTAGTTTTTTTTGTGTGTGTGTGTGTGGTACGTGGGCCTCTCACTGTTGTGGCCTCTCTCATTGTGGAGCACAGGCTCCGGACACGCAGGCTCAGCAGCCATGGCTCACGATCCCAGCCACTCCGCGGCATGTGGGATCTCTCCGGACCAGGGCAAGAACCCGTGTCCCCTGCATCGGCAGGCAGACTCTCAACCGCTGCACCACCAGGGAAGCCCTGTCATTGTAGTTTTGATTTGCATTTCTCTAATAATTAGTGATGTTGAGCAGCTTTTCATGTGCTTCTTGGCCATCTGGGTGTCTTCTTTGGACAAATATCTATTTAGGTCTTCTGCCCATTTTTGGATTGGTTGTTTGTTTGTTTATTTAATATTGAGCTGCATGAGCTATTTATATATATTGGAGATTAATCCTTTGTCCTTTGATTTGTTCTCCCATTTTGAGGGTTGTCTTTTCTTCTTGTTTATGGTTTCCTTTGCTGTGCAAAAGCTTTTAAGTTTCATTAGGTCTCATTTGTTTATTTTTGTTTTTATTTCCATTACTCTAGGAGGTGGATCAAAAAACATCTTGCTGTGATTTATGTCAGTGTTCTGCCTAGGTTTTCCTCTAAGAGTTTTATAGTGTCCAGTCTTACGTTTAGGTCTCGAATCCATTTTGAGTTTATTTTTGTGTTAGGGAGTGATCTAAGTTCATTCTTTTATATGTAGCTGTCCAGTTTTACCAGCACCACTTACTGAAGAGACTGTCTTTTCTCCATTGTATATCCATGCCTCCTTTGTGATAGATTAGTTGACCATAGGTGCATGGGTTTATCTCTGGGCTTTCTGTCTTGTTCCATTGATTTATATTTCTGTTTTTGTGCCAGTACCCCATTGTCTTGATTACTGTAGCTTTGTAGTATAGTCTGAAGTCAGGGAGTCTATTCCTCCAGCTCCGTTTTTTTCCCTCAAGACTGCTTTGGCTATTCAGGGTCTTTTGTGTCTCCATACAAATTTTAAGAATTTTTGTTCTAGTTCTGTAAAAAATGCCATTGGTAATTTGATAGCGATAGCATTGAATCTGTAGATTGCTTTGTGTTGCATAGTAATTTTCACAATATTGATTCTTCCAATCCAAGAACATGGTATATCTCTCCATCTGTTTGTATCATCTTTAATTTCTTTCATCAGTGTCTTAATAGTTTTCTGCATACAGGTGTTTTGTCTCCCTAGGTAGATTTATTCCTAGGTATTTTATTCTTTTTGTTGCAGTGGTAAATGGGAGTGTTTCCTTAATTTGTCTTTCAGATTTTTCATCATTAGTGTATAGGAATGCAAGAGATTTCTGTGCATTAATTTTGTATCCTGCAACTTTACCGAATTCATTGATTAGCTGTAGTAGTTTTCTGGTGGCATCTTTAGGATTCTCTCTATATAGTATCATGCCATCTGCAAACAGTGACAGTTTTACTTCTTTTCCAATTGGTATTCCTTTTATTTCTTTTTCTTCTCTGATTGCTGTGGCTAGGACTTCCAAAACAGTGTTGAATAATAGTGGTGAGAGTGGACATCCTTGTTCCTGATCTTAGAGGAAATGCTTTCAGGTTTTCACCACTGAGAATGATGTTTGCTGTGGGTTTTTCATATATGGCTTTTATTATGTTGAGGAAAGTTCCCTCTATGCCCACTTTCTGGAGACTTTTTTATCATAAATGGGTGTTGAATTTTGTCAGAAGCTTTTTCTGCATCTATTGAGATGATCATATGGTTTTTATTCTTCAGATTTTTACTATGGTGTATCACATTGATTGATTTGCGTATATTGAAGAATCCTTTCATCCCTGGGATAAATCCCATTTGATCATGGTGCATGATTCTTTAATTTGTTGTTGGATTCTGTTTGCTAGTATTTTGTTGAGGATTTTTGCATCTATATTCATCAGTGATATTGGTCTGAAATTTTCTTTTTTTTGTAGTATCTTTGTCTGGTTTTGTTATTGGGGTGATGGTGGCCTCATAGAGTGAGTTTGGGAGTGTTCCTTCCTCTGCAATTTTTGGAAGAGTTTGAGAAGGATGTGTGTTAGCTCTTCTCTACATGTTTGATAGAATTCACCTGTGAAGGGAGCCGGAGGAAGATGGCGGAAGAGTAAGACGCAGAGATCACCTTTCTCCCCACAGATACATCAGAAATTCATCTACACGTGGAACAACTCCAACAGAACACCTACTGAACGCTGACAGAAGACCTCAGACCCCCCAAAAGGCAAGAAACTCCCCACATACCTGGGTAGGTCAAAAGAAAAAAAGAATAAACAGAGACAATAGGATATGGACGGGACCTGCACCAGTGGGAGGGAGCCGTGAAGGAGGGAAGGTTTCTACACACTACAAGTCCCTTCGAGGGCGGAGACTGCAGGTGGCGGAGGGGGAAAGCTTCGGAGTAGCGGAGGAGAGCACAGCAACAGGGGTGTGGAGGGCAAAGCAGAGAGATTTTGGCACAGAGGATCGGTGCCCTCAGGCACACACCAGCCCGAGAGACTTGTCTGCTCGGCCGCCAGGGCGGGCGGGGCTGGGAGCTGAGGCTCGGGTATCGGCTTTCAGTCAGAGCGCAGGGAGAGGTCTGGGGCTGGCCGCAGGAAGAGACCCTGAAGGGGTTAGTGCTAGCCCGGAGGGAGTCCGGGGAAAGGGTCTGGAGCTACCGGAGAGGCAAGAGACTTTTTTCCCTTTTGTTGCCTGGTGCGCGAGGAGAGGGCATTCCCCTCCCTCCCCTCTGCCTGAGTGAGCCAGAGCCCCCAAATCAGCGGCTCCTTTAAACCCGTCCTGTCTGAGCGAAGAACGGACGCCCTCCGGCGACCTACGCGCAGAGGCGGGGCCAGGTCCAAGGCTGAGACCCGGGAGCTGTGAGAGCAGAGACAGGGAAATCTCTCTGTGCAGCCTCCGAGGCAGCGGATTAAAGCTCCACGGTCCATTTGATGTGCCCTGCGTCTGTGCAGTGCATGAATGGACAGCGAATCATCCCAAATTGAGGAAGTGGACCTTGAGGACAAGATTTAAGACTTTCCCCCCCTTTTTTTCCCTCTTTTTACAACGAATTATCTCAAATTAAGGAGGTGGACTTAGCAAGATTTCAGACTTTTCACCCTTTTCCTCTTTTTACAACGAATTATCCCAAATCGAGGAGGTGGACTTGGAGAGCAAGATTTTTGATTTTTCCCCCTGCTCTCTTTTTGTGAATGTGTATGTGTAATCTTCTGTGTAAGATTCTCTCTGTATAGCTTTGCTTCCACCATATGTCCCAGGGTTCTTTCGGTCCGTGTTTTTTTTTCAATAATTACTTTTTAATTTTAATAACGCTACTATATTTCATACTTTATTCTATTTTACTTTACCTGCTCTTTCTTTTTTTCCTCCCTTCCCTTCCTCCCTCCCTCCCTCCGCTCCTCCTTTCCTTCTTTCTTTTTCTTTCCTCCATCCCTCCCTCCCTCCCACCCTTCTTCTTTCCACTTTCTTTTTCTTTCCTTCCTCCCTCCCTCCCTCCTGTCTTTCTTTCTTTCTTTCCTTCCTCCCTCCCTCCTCTCTTCTTCCATTCACTCTTCCTTTTGCTTTCATTCCTCCCTCCCTCCCTCCTTTCTTTCCTTTCTTTCCATCCTTCTTCCCTCCCTCCTTTCTTTCTTTCTTCCTTCCTTCCTTCCTTACTTCCCTTCTTCCTTTCTTTCAATCTCTCTTTCTTTCTTCTACTAATTATTTCTTTCTACTTTTTCTCACTGTTATTCTGAGCCGGGTGGATGAAAGGCTCTTGGTGCTGCAGCCAGGAGTTAGTGCTGTTCCTCTGAAGTGGGAGAGCCAACTTCAGGACACGGGTCCACAAGAGACCTCCCAGCTCCACATAATATCAAGCAGCGAAAATCTCCCAGGGATCTCCATCTCAACACCAGCACCCAGCTTCAGTCAACGACCAGCAAGCTACAGTGCTGGTCACCCTATGCCAAGCAACTAGCAAGGCAGGAACACAACCCCACCCATTAGCAGAGAGGATACCTAAAAACATAATAAGGCCACAGGCACCCCAAAACACACCACCAGACGTGGACCTGTCCACCAGAAAGACAAGATCGAGCTTCAACCACCAGAACACAGGCATTAGTCCCCCCCACCAGGAAGACTACACAACCTACTGAAACAACCTTAGCTACGGGGGACAGACACCAAAAACAACGGGAACTACGAATCTGCAGCCTGCAAAAAGGAGACCCCAAACACAGTAACATAAGCAAAATGAGAAAGCAGAAAAACACACAGCAGGTGAAGGAGCAAGATAAAAACCTACCAGACCTAACAAATGAAGAGGTAATAGGCAGTCTACCTGAAAAAGAATTCAGAATAATGATAGTAAAGCTGATCCAAGATTCTATTTCCCAGATCCAAAATCTTGGAACTAGAATAGACAATATGCAAGAAACAGTTAACAAGGACCTAGAAGAACTAAAGATGAATCAAGCATCGATTAAAAACACAATAAATGAAATAAAAAATACTCTAGCTGGGATCAATAGCAGAATAACTGAGGCAGAAGAACAGATAAGTGAGGTGGAAGATAAAATAGTGGAAATAACTAATGCAGAGCAAAATAAAGAAAAAAGAATGAAAAGAACAGAGGACAGTCTCAGAGACCTCTGGGACAACATTAAACGCACCAACATTCGAATTATAGGGGTTCCAGAAGAAGAAGAGAAAAAGAAAGGGACTGAGAAAATATTTGAAGAGATTATAGTTGAAAACTTCCCTAATATGGGAAAGGAAATAGTTAATCAAGTCCAGGAGGCACAGAGAGTCCCATACAGAATAAATCCAAGGAAAAATACGCCAAGACACATATTAATCAAACTGTCAAAAATTAAACACAAAGAAATCATATTAAAAGCAGCAAGGCAAAAACAACAAGTAACACACAAGGGAATCCCCATCAGGATAACAGCTGATCTCTCAGCAGAAACTCTACAAGCCAGAAGGGAGTGGCAGGACATAATTAAAGTGATGAAGGAGAAAAACCTGCAACCAAGACTACTCTACCCAGCAAGGATCTCATTCAGATTTGATGGAGAAATTAAAACGTTTACAGACAAGCAAAAGCTGAGAGAGTTCAGCACCACCAAACCAGCTTTACAACAAATGCTAAAGGAACTTCTCTAAGCAAGAAACACAACAGAAGGAAAAGACCTACAATAACGAACCCAAAGCCATTAAGGAAATGGGAATAGGAACATACATATCAATAATTACCTTAAATGTAAATGGACTAAATGCTCCCACCAAAAGACACAGAGTGGCTGAATGCATACAAAAACAAGACCCATATATATGCTGTCTACAAGAGACCCACTTCAGACCTAGAGACACATACAGACTGAAAGTAAGGGGATGGAAAAAGATATTCCATGCAAATGGAAATCAAAAGAAAGCTGGAGTAGCAATTCTTATATCAGACAAAATAGACTTTAAAATAAAGACTACTAGAAGAGACAAAGAAGGACACTACATAATGATAAAGGGATCGATCCAAGAAGAAGATATAACAATTGTAAATATTTATGCACCCAACATAGGAGCACCTCAATACATAAGGCAAATACTAACAGCCATAAAAGGGGAAATCGACAGTAACACAATCATAGTAGGGGACTTTAACACCCCACTTTCACCAATGGACAGATCATCCAAAATGAAAATAAATAAGGAAACACAAGCTTTAAATGATACATTAAACAAGATGGACTTAATTGATATTTATAGGACATTCCATCCAAAAACAACAGAATACACATTTTTCTCAAGTGCTCATGGAACATTCTCCAGGATAGATCATATCTTGGGTCACAAATCAAGCCTTGGTAAATTTAAGAAAATTGAAATTGTATCAAGTATCTTTTCCGACCACAATGCTATGAGACTAGACATCAATTACAGGAAAAGATCTGTAAAAAATACAAACACATGGAGGCTAAACAATACACTACTCAATAATGAAGTGATCACTGAAGAAATCAAAGAGGAAATTAAGAAATACTTAGAAACAAATGACAATGGAGACACGACGACCCAAAACCTATGGGACGCAGCAAAAGCAGTTCTAAGGGGGAAGTTTATAGCAATACAATCCCACCTTAAGAAACAGGAAACATTTCGAGTAAACAACCTGACCCTGCACCTAAAGCAATTAGAGAAAGAAGAACAAAAAACCCCCAAAGTTAGCAGAAGGAAAGAAATCATAAAGATTAGATCAGAAATAAATGAAAAAGAAATGAAGGAAACGATAGCAAAGATCAACCAAACTAAAAGCTGGTTCTTTGAGAAGATAAACAAAATTGACAAACCATTAGCCAGACTCATCAAGAAAAGAAGGGAGAAGACTCAAATCAGTAGAATTAGAAATGAAAAAGGAGAAGTAACAACTGACACTGCAGAAATACAAAAGATCATGAGAGATTACTATAAGCAACTCTATGCCAATAAAATGGACAACCTGGAAGAAATGGACAAATTCTTAGAAATGCACAACCTACCAAGACTGACTCAGGAAGAAATAGAAAATATGAATAGACCAATCACAAGCACTGAAATTGAAACTGTGATTAAAAATCTTCCAACAAACAAAAGCCCAGGACCAGATGGCTTCACAGGCGAATTCTATCAAACATTTAGAGAAGAGCTAACACCCATCCTTCTCAAACTCTTCCAAACCATATCAGAGGAAGGAACACTCCCAAACTCATTCTACGAGGCCACCATCACCTTGATACCAAAACCAGGCAAGGATGTCACAAAGAAAGAAAACTACAGGCCAATATCACTGATGAACATAGATGCAAAAATCCTCAACAAAATACTAGCAAACAGAATCCAACAGCACATTAAAAGGATCATACACCATGATCAAGTGGGGTTTATTCCAGGAATGCAAGGATTCTTCAATATACGCAAATCAATCAATGTGATACACCATATTAACAAGTTGAAGGAGAAAAACCATATGATCATCTCAATAGATGCAGAGAAAGCTTTCGACAAAATTCAACACCCATTTATGATAAAAACCCTGCAGAAAGTAGGCATAGAGGGAACTTTCCTCAACATAATAAAGGCCATATATGACAAACCCACAGCCAACATTGTCCTCAATGGTGAAAAACTGAAACCATTTCCACTAAGATCAGGAACAAGACAAGGCTGCCCACTCTCACCACTCTTATTCAACCTAGTTTTGGAAGTTTTAGCCACAGCAATCAGAGAAGAAAAGGAAATAAAAGGAATCCAAATTGGAAAAGAAGAAGTAAAGCTGTCACTGTTTGCAGATGACATGATACTATACATAGAGAATCCTAAAGATGCTACCGAAAAACTACTAGAGCTAATCAATGAATTTGGTAAAGTAGCAGGATACAAAATTAATGCACAGAAATCTCTGGCATTCCTGTACACTAATGATGAAAAATCTGAAAATGAAATCAAGAAAACACTCCCATTTACCATTGCAACAAAAAGAATAAAATATCTAGGAATAAACCTACCTAAGGAGACAAAAGACCTGTATGCAGAAAATTATAAGACACTGATGAAAGAAATTAAAGATGATATAAATAGATGGAGAGATATACCATGCTCCTGGATTGGAAGAATCAATATTGTGAAAATGACTCTACTACCCAAAGCAATCTACAGATTCAATGCAATCCCTATCAAACTACCACTGGCATTTTTCACAGAAGTAGAACAAAAAATTTCAAAATTTGTTTGGAAAAACAAAAGACCCCGAATAGCCAAAGCAATCTTGAGAACGAAAAACGGAGCTGGAGGAATCAGGCTGCCTGACTTCAGACTATACTACAAAGCTACAGTAATTAAGACAGTGTGGTACTGGCATAAAAACAGAAAGATAGATCAGTGGATCAGGATAGAAAGCCCAGAGATAAACCCACGCACATATGGCCAACTTATCTTTGATAAAGGAGGCAGGAATGTACAGTGGAGAAAGGACAGCCTCTTCAATAAGTGGTGCTGGGAAAACTGGACAGGGACATGTAAAAGTATGAGATTAGATCATTCCCTAACACCATACACAAAAATAAGCTCAAAATGGATTAAAGACCTAAATGTAAGGCCAGAAACTATCAAACTCTTAGAGGAAAACATAGGTAGAACACTCTATGACATAAATCACAGCAAGATCCTTTTGGACCCACCTCCTAGAGAAATGGAACTAAAAACAAAGATAAACAAATGGGACCTAATGAAACTTCAAAGCTTTTGCACAGCAAAGGAAACCATAAACAAGACCAAAAGACAACCCTCAGAATGGGAGAAAATATTTGCAAATGAAGCAACTGACAAAGGATTAATCTCCCAAATTTATAAACAGCTCATGCAGCTCAATAGCAAAAAAACAAACAACCCAATCCAAAAATGGGCAGAAGACTTAAATAGGCATTTCTCCAAAGAAGATATACAGACTGCCAACAAACACATGAAAGAATGCTCAACATCATTAATCATTAGAGAAATGCAAATCAAAACTACAATGAGATATCATCTCACACCAGTCAGAATGGCCATCATCAAGAAATCTAGAAACAATAAATGCTGGAGAGGGTGTGGAGAAAAGGGAACACTCTTGCACTGCTGGTGGGAATGTGAATTGGTACAGCCACTATGGAGAACAGTATGGAGGTTCCTTAAAAAACTAAAAATAGAACTACCATATGACCCAGCAATCCCACTACTAGGCATATACACTGAGAAAACCATAATTCAAAAAGAGACATGTACCAAAATGTTCATTGCAGCTCTATTCACAATAGCCCGGAGCTGGAAACAACCTAAGTGTCCATCATCGGATGAATGGATAAAGAAGATGTGGCACATATATACAATGGAATATTACTCAGCCATAAAAAGAAACGAAACTGAGCTATTTGTAATGAGGTGGATAGACCTAGAGTCTGTCATACAGAGTGAAGTAAGTCAGAAAGAGAAAGACAAATACCGTATGCTAACACATATATATGGAATTTAAAAAAAAAAATGTCATGAAGAACCTAGGGGTAAAACGGGAATAAAGACACAGACCTACTTGAGAATGGACTTGAGGATATGGGGAAGGGGAAGGGTAAGCTGTGACAAAGGGAAAGAGAGGCATGGACATATATACACTACCAAACGTAAGGTAGATAGATAGTGGGAAGCAGCCGCAGAGCACAGGGAGATCAGCTCGGTGCTTTGTGACCGCCTGGAGGGGTGGGATGGGGAGGGTGGGAGGGAGGGAGATGCATGAGGGAGGGGATGTGGGAACAGATGTATATGTATGACTGATTCACTTTGTTATAAATCAGAAACTAATAATATAAAAAAAAAAAAAAAAAGAATTCACCTGTGAAGCCATCTGGTCCTGGACTTTTGTTTGTTGGAAGATTTTTAATCACAGTTTCAATTTCATTACTTGTGATTGGTCTGTTCATATTTTCTATTTCTTCCTGGTTCAGACTTGGAAGGTTATACCTTTTGAAGAATTTGTCCATTTCTTCCAGGTTGTCCATTTTATTGGCATAGAGTTGCTTGTAGTAGTCTCTTAGGATACTTTGTAATTCTGCGGTGTCTGTTGTAACTAACTTCTCCTTTTTCATTTCTAATCTTATTGATTTGAGTCCTCTCCCTCCTTTTCTTGATGAGTCTGGCTAATGGTTTATCAATTTTGTTTATCTTTTCAAAGGACCAGCTTTTAGTTTTATTGATCTTTGCTATTGTGTTCTTTGTTTCTATTTCATTTATTTCTGTTCTGAGCTTCATGAATTCTTTCCTTCTGCTAACTTTGGGTTTTGTTTGTTGTTCTTTCTCTAGTTCCTTTAGGTGTAAGGTTAGATTGTTTATTTGAGATTTTTCCTGTTTCTTGAGGTAGGCTTGTATAGCTATAAACTTCCCTCTTAGAACTGCTTTTGCTGCATCCGATAGGTTTTGGATCGTCATGTTTTCATTGTCATTTTCTCTGGGTATTTTTTGATTTCCTCTTTGATTTCTTCAGTAATCTCTTGGTTATTTAGTAATGTATTGTTTAGCCTCCATGTGTTTGTGGTTTTTATGTAATTTTCCCTGTAATTGATGTCTAATCTCACAGCATTTTGCTCAGAAAAGATGCTTGATATGATTTCAATTTTCTCAAATTTACTGAGGCTTGATTTGTGAACCAAGATGTGATCTATCCTGAAGACTGTTCCATGCGCACTTGAGAAGAAAGTGTAATCTGCTGTTTTTGGATCGAATGTCCTATAACTATCAATTAAATCTATCTGGTTTATTGTGTCATTTAATGCTTGTGTTTCCTTATTAATTTTCTGTTTGGATGATTTGTCCATTGGTGTAAGTGAGGTGTTAAAGTCCCCCACTATTATTGAACATTGGGGTTTTTGAATTAGTATTTTCATTTTCTTCAGATATATACTTGGGAGAAATTGCTCGATCATATGGTAGTTCTATTTTTAGTTTTTTGAGGAACCTCCATACTGTTTTCCATATGGCTGCAACAATTTACATTCCCACCAACATTGCACTAGGGTTCCCCTTTCTCCACATCCTTGCCAATGTTTGTTATTTGTGGTCTTTTTGATGATAGCCTTTCTGACAGGTGTGAGGTGATATCTCATTGTGGTTTTGATTTGCATTTCCCTGATGATAAGCAGTGTTGAGCATCTTTTCATGTGCATGTTGGCCCTCTGTACATCTTCTTTGAAGAAATGTCTATTCAGGTTTTCTGACCATTTTTTTAATTGGGGTGTTTGGGATTTTTGATATTGAGTTGTATTTGCTGTTTACGTAGTTTGTTTATTAACCCCTTATCAGTCATTCCATTTGCAAACATTTTCTCCCACTCAGTAGGTTGTCTTTTCATTTTGTCAATGGTTTTCTTTGCTGTGCAAAAGGTTTTAAGCTTAATTAGGTCCCATTTGTTTTATTTTTGCTTTTGTTTCCTTTGCCTTAGGAGAAAGAACCCAAGAAAGATTGCTACAATGTATGTCAAAGAGTGTTCTGTGTTTTCTTCTAGGAGTTTTGTGGTTTCGGGTCTTACATTCAAGTCTTTAATCCATTTCAAGTTAATTTTTGTAAATGGTATAAGTTAGTGGTCCATTTTCTTTCTTTGTCAAGTGCCTGTCCAATTTCCCCAACACAGTTTATTGAAGAGACTACCTTTTTCCCATTGTATATTCTTGGTTCCTTTGTTGTAAAATAATTGACCATATATGTGTGGGTTTCTTTCTGGACTCTCTGTTTTGTTCCATTGATCTATGTGTCTCTTTTTATTCCAGTACCATACTATTTTGATTACTATAGCTTTGTAGTATAGTCTGAAGTCAGGGTGCATATGTTAACTCCAACTTTGTTCATTTTTCTCAAGATTGCTTTGGCTATTCAGGATCTTTTGTGGTTCAATATAAATTTTATGATTATTCTAGTTCTGTGAAAAATGTCCTGGGTTTTTGATAGGGATTGCATTAAATCTGTAGATTGCTTTGTGTAGTATGGACATTTTACCAAAATTTCTGTGAACATGGGATATCTTTCCCTTTCCTTATATCATCTTTAATTTCCTTCACCAGTGTTTTATAGTTTTGGAGAGTATAGGTCTTTCACCTTCTTGGTTAAGATCATTCCTAGGTATTTTATTCTTTTGGTGTGATTTTAAACAGGATTGTTTTGCTTTCTCTTTGTGATTGTTCATTGTAAGAGTATAGAAAAGCAACAGACTTCTGTATATTAATCTTGTATCCTGCAACTTTACTGAATTAATTTATTCTAATAGTTTTTTGGTGGAGACTTTAGGGTTTTATATATAAGTATAATGTCATCTGCAAATAGTGACAGATTTACCTTTTCCCTTCCAGTTTGATGCCTTTTATTTCTTTTTCTTGTCTGATTCCTGTGTCTAGGATTTCCAATACTGTGTAAAATATAAATGGGAAGAGTAGGCATCCTTGTCTTGTTTCTGATTTTAGAGGAAAAGCTTTCAGCTTTCCAACATTGCGTATGATGTTAGCTGCCGGTTTGTCATAAATGGCCTTTATTTATGTTGAGATACGTTTCATCTATACCAACTTTGATGAAAGTTTGTATCATGAATGTTTGTTGAATTTTTTCAAATGCTTTTTCTACATCTGTTGAGATGATCATGTGATTTTTATCCTTTGTTTTGTTAATGTGGTGTATCACATTGATTAATTTGTAGGTATTAAACCATCCTTGCATCCCTGGAATAAATCCCACTGGATCACGGTATATAATCCTTTTTATAATTGTTGAATTCAGTTTTCTAATATTTTGTTGAGGATTTTTGCAACTATATTAATCAGAGATGTTGGCCTGTAATTTTCTCTTTTTTTGTGGTGTCTTTGTCTGATTTTGGTATCAGGATAATCGTAGGCTCATAGAATGAATTTGGGAGTGTTCCCTCCTCTTCAGTTTTTTGGAGTAGTTTGAGAAGGATAGGTATCAGCTCTTCTTTATATGTTTGTTATTGATAGAATTTCCCTGTGAAGCTGTCAGGTCCTGGACTTTTGTTTCCTGGGAGTTTTTTGATTACTAATTCAATTCCACTACTAGTGATCAGTCTGTTCAGATTATCTCTTTCTTCCTCATTCAGTCTTGGAAGATTGTATGTTTCTAGAAATTTATCCATTTCTTCTAGGTTGTCCAATTTGTTGGCATATAGCTGTTCATAGTATTCTCTTCTGATGTTTTTATGTACCTCTGTGATATCAGTTGTAATTTCTCCTCTTTCAGTTATTATTTTGTTCATTTGTGTTCTCTGTCTTTTTTTCTTAAAGTGCCTGGCTAAAGGCTTATTGATTTTATTTATCTTTTCAAAAAAACAGCTCTTAGTTTCATTGATCCTTTCTATTGGTGTTTTTTTTTTTTTAGTCTCCTTTTCATTTCTTCCTCTCTGATCTTTATTATTTCCTTCCTTTTGACTTTGGGCTTTGTTCTTTTTCTAATTCCTTTAGATGGTATGTTAGGTTGTTCATTTGAAATTTTTCTTTTTTCTTGAGGTAGTCCTGTGTCGCCGTAAACTTCCCTCTTAGGACTGTTTTTGCTGCATCTCGTAGATTTTGGAAAGTTGTGTTTTTATTTTCATTTGTTTCAAGGTATTTTCTGATTTCCTCTTTGATTTCTTTACCTACCCATAGGTTTTAATAGCATGTTGTGTAGTCTCCACGTTTGTGGTTTTCCCATTTTTCTTCCTGTAGTTGATTTCTAGTTACATACCATTGTGTTCATAAAAAAATGCTTGATATAATTTCTGTTCTCTTCAATTTGTTGAGACTTGTTTTATGGCCTAGCTTGTGATCTATCCTGAAAAACATTCCATATGCATTTAAATTTTATTTATTTTTTATTTTTTTAAATTTTTGGCTGCATTGGGTCTTCATTGCTGTGCGCAGGCTTTCTCTGGTTGTGGCACGCAGGGGCTGTTCTTCATTGCTGTGTGCAGGCTTCTCATTGCAGTGGCTTCTCTTGTTGTGGAGCACGGGCCCTAGGTGCACGCCCTTCAGTAGTTGTGGCACGCGAGCTCCAGAGCACAGGCTCAGCAGTTGTGGCGCATGGGCTTAGTTGCTCCGTGGCATGTGGGATCTTCCCAGGCCAGGGCTCGAACCTGTGTCCCCTGCATTGGCAGGTGGACTCCCAACCACTGTGCCACCAGGGAATCCCCCATCTGCATTTAAAAAGAATGTGTATTCTTCTGTTTTTGGACGAAAGTCCCATAGATATCTATTAAGACCAACTGGTCTAATGTGCCATTTAAGACCACTCTTTCCTTATTGATTTTCTGTCCATTGATACAAGTGGAGTGTTAAAGTCCCGTACTATTATTGTATTGTTGTCTTTTTCTGCCTTTATGTCTGTTAATATTTGCTCTATATGTTTAGATGCTCCTGATTAGGTTCACCTGTTTTATGTACATATATGTTAATGAAAGTTAATCCTATTCTTGTACAGATCCCTTTATTATTATATAATGCTGTTTGTTTTCTTTTGTTATAGACTTTATTTTAAAGTCTACTTTGTCTGCTATGAGTATTGCTACCTCAGCATTTTTTTCCTCTTCCATTTACATGAACTATCTTTTTCCATCCCCTCACTTTCAGGCTGTGTGTGTGTCTCTGAGATGTGTCTCTTGCAGGCAGCATATAGATGGGTCTTCATTTTTATCCAGTCAGCCACCCTATGTCTTTTGACTGGAGCATTTAGCCCATTGATATTTAAAGTGATTATTGATAAGTGTGTACTTATTGCCATTTTGTCCCTAGTTTTCTGGTTGTTTTTATAGTTCTTCTCTGTTATCTTCTTCTTTTACTTCCTTCCCTTGTGGTTTGATGATTTTCTTTAGTGGTGTGCTTGTATCTATTGTAGGTTTGTGTATCTATTGTATCTATTGTAGGTTTTTTATTTGTGGTTACTGTGGAGTTCATATATGTTGACCTAGAACTTTATGTGCTTATTTTAAACCGATAGTCATTTCAGTTCAGGTACATTTATACACTTTTAAAAAGCCACATTTTTTATTCCCTCCCACCACATTTTGTGTTTTCAATGTCATATTTTACATATTCATGTCTATCCCTTAACTATTTATTGTAGTTATGGTTGATTTTATAATTTTTGTCTCTTAATCTTGTACTAGCTTATTTAAGTAGTTGATCCACAACCTTTATCTTATATTTGCCTTTTCTAGTGGGATTTTCCTTTCCTATAAATTCTTCTTGTAGCCTTTTCCACTTAGAGAAGACCCTTTAACACTTGTAACATCAGTTAGATGAGCTCTCTTAGTTTTTGCTTCTCTGAGAAGTTGTTCATCTCTCTTTCAATTCTGAATAATAATTTTGCTGGGTAGAGTATTCTGGCTTGTAGGTTTTTCCCTTTCAATACTTTAAATATATCATGCCACTCCCTTCTGACCTGCCAAGTTTCTATGGAAAAAGCAGCTGATAGCCTTACGGAGGTTCCTTTGTATGTTAGTCTTTATTTTTTTTTTTCTTGCTGCCTTTAAAATTCTCTCGTTAACTTTTGCCATTTTAATTATATGTCTTGGTGTGGGTCTTTTTAGGTTCATCTTATTTGGAACTCTTTGTACTTCCTATACCTAGAAATCTGTTTCTTTCTTCATCCTCAGGAATAAATTTTTTCAGCCATAATTTCATCAAATACATTTTTAACCTTCTTCTCTTGCTCTTCTCCTTCTAGGACCCCTAAAATGGGAATGTTGTCCCAGAGGTTCCTTCAACTATCCTCATTTTTTTAAATTTGTTTTCCTTTTTGCTCTTCTGAATTGGTGATTTCCAATACTGTATCTTCCTGATTACTTATGCATTCTTCTGTATCTCCTAGTCTGTTATTAATTCCTTTTAGTGTACTTTTTTTGTTTTGTTTTTTGTGGTACGCAGGCCTCTCACTGTTGTGGCCTCTCCCGCTGCCGAGCAGAGGTTCCGGACGCGCAGGCCCAGCGGCCATGGCCCACAGAACCATCCACTCCGCGGCATGTGTGATCCTCCCAGACCGGGGCACGAACCCGTGTCCCCTGAATTGGCAGGCAGACTCTCAACCACTGCACCACCAGGGAAGCCCTTTAGTGTACTTTTCATTTCAGTTATTATGATTTTCAGCTCCAACTGGTTCTTTTTTATATTTTCTAGTCCCTTGTTAAAATTCTTACTCTATTCATCTATTCTTTCCCCAAGTTCAGTTAGCATTCTTATTACTAATGCTTGGACCTCTATATCTGGTAAATTATTTATCTCTATTTCATTAGTTGTTTTTTTCAGGGTTGTTTTTTGTTCTTTTGTTTCAAATACATTCTTTTATCTTCTCATTTTGCTTTACTTTCTGTATCTCTAGGTAAAAGTTACTTATCCCAAACGTAAAGGGGTGACCTCGTGTGGGAGTGTCCCTGTGCAGTCTGCTCGTGTCCAGTGGCTTTGTTGGGAGAGCTGAATCTGAAATGAGCACAGGTTACATCTTCCCCCAGGGTGTGCTGGCAGTTACCACCTTGGTGGGAGGTAGGGCCAGAGACGGAGGGGCTAGAACCAGAGCAAGGTGTGAGCTGGCATTTCTCCTCTGCTCAATGGCTATAGCCACCCTATCAGGTGTAGGGCCAGGTATCAAGGTGCTGGAGCAGAAGCCCTAAGGGTTAGGTCCAGGCTGGTTTTTTCCCTGTTAAGTGTGCACTCCCTCTCCCCTCCAGCAATGGCAGCCTTCAGCCTAGTGGGCAGCTGCATCGGAGCAAAAGGTTCCAGAGTAGGTACCTGGCGTTGGCTGGGGTATGCACTGGGATGGTCCCAGCACATCAGTAGGAGTTCCAGGTAGCTCCTGCCCCACCACTTCTGCACACACTGGTAATGATTGCCCTCACCCTGTTCAGATGCAGGGCCCAGTCTGAACTGCTCCATCTCCCCCAAGTGCTTATCCTCCTTGACAGTGGCAGCCTTTACCTAGTGTGGAGCTGCTCCAGAGCAAGAGGGGCTGGAGCTGTCATCCGTGCAGGCTAGGGCAGCTGTTGGGGTGGTCTTGGGAAACCGGCCAGAGCCCCAGGCCATTTTTAATCTGTTTCCTCTCCATTGTTCCTGGGAGTAAGCAAGCGTGTGTGCACTCTTCAGTAGCGGAGTCTCAGGTTCTTACAGCTCTCTGGTATGTCCCACTGATTTTCAAACCAGCTAGTGGGATTCATCTTTCCATTGTTGGTCCCCAGGACTGAGGTTCCTAATATGTGGTTCAAGTCCAAAAATCCCCAGGGAGGATCTCTGAACCTGTGATATCCCCTCCTCTTCTGTATCCCTACTAGGGACATAGGTCCCAACCTGATCACTTCTCCCTTCCTACCAAACTCTGTGGATCTTTCTTTGCAGCCTTGGTTGTAGACATCTTCCTGCCAGTCTCCAGTTTGTTTTCACTGAGAGCTGCTACACATATAGATGTGTTTTTGATTTGTTTGTAGGGGTAGGTGAGCTCAGCATCATCCTACTCCACCATCTTGATTCCCTCCATCGCATATGTTTTCCTTTTTGCAAAATTTTTATAACATTCCTAAAAAGAAATAACCCTGGAAATTGAGATGCAAGGCAATAGAATTGACTTGTGCATGAGATGATACTCTTCTTTCACTCCATGTGAGTTTTGTCCCTAAAGTGTCCTCAGAGCAGGAAGCTTGCCACTAATAAGGCTAGACCTGCCTTAAACCAACTTCAGTAGAAACACTGAAGTCTAAATTAGTGGTTCTCAGCCTTAGCTACACAGTAGGCTCCCCTGGGGAATTTTAAAAACTCTTCATGCTAGGAAGTATATGATGTCTGCCATTTACTTTGAAATGAATCATTAAAAAAAGAAAAAAGAAAATCGTTTGGTAGATCGATACAGGAAATGATGGATGGATATATGATAAGTAAGTATAAAAATGTTAATGGTTGAATTTGAAAGGCAGGTGTATGCACATTTCAATTTTTCTGTATATTTAAATTTTTTCATAATAAAATATAAAGGGAAAACTCCCCATGAGCGGGCTTGCACCCCAGAGCACTTAAATCAGAATCTCAGGAAATAAGTCATAGGCTTCAATACTTTTTAAATCCCCGTTGATTCCAATGTGCACACATAGTTGAGCACCACTGGACTGAATGGTATGAAGTGAAGTCTGGTTAGGCTTGGCAGCTATAGAGCTGACTGAATAAGTAATCTCAATAGAGATTTGCTGAACACCTCAGTGTTAATCTTATCTCATCTTCCCAAGGAACTTGCTATAGGGTTAGCAGACAAAATCCAGCCCAGAAATGGCAAGTGATCTGAAAAGCAGTTGCTAAATCATGGTTGTGCAACAGTATGTTGTCCAGTAAAACGATAACGCTGGGATTCCCTGGTGGTGCAGTGGTTGAGAGTCCGCCTTCCGATGCAGGGGATGCGGGTTTGTGCCCCGGTCCGGGAAGATCCCACATGCCGCGGAGCAGCTGGGCCCGTGAGCCATGGCCGCTGAGCCTGCATGTCCGGAGCCTGTGCTCTGCAACAGGAGAGGCCACAACAGTGAGAGGCCCGTGTACCAAAAAAAAAAAAAGTTCCTTTTCATCCATTTCTTAGGTGTCTCACAGTTTCTATAGTGTTATGTTTTTATAGTTTTATATTAGAAAATATATGGAAGGGGCAATATTAGGGTAGGAGATTAAGAAGTACAGACTACTGTGTATAAAATAAGCTACAAGGATATATTGTACATTACATGGAATATAGCCGATATTTTATAATAACTATAAATGGAGTATAATCTTTAAAAATTGTGAATCCCTAGGTTGTATAGTTGAAACTTACATAATATTATAAATCAACTCTACCTCAATTTTTAAAAATATGTATCTATATATATTTAGATCATTTGAAACAGTAGGAGGATATGACCTTGACCTAAATACTGGTATTTCCGAGACTGCCTGGTAAGCTAGCTGTGGAAGCTACTTGGATTTTAATGACACAGAAACATCAGATCTCTGAGGGCAGCAGGATTTATTTGCTTCTGTGTTCTTCCCCATTTCAGTGTCCTGAATTAGAAATTCTTCCAGAAAAGAAACCCAGTATAAAAAGTAAAGTGCTTTATAGATGAGGACATGCCTTCTGACAAGTTTCAGGGCATTTTATTGAGTACTCTGAGGCTGGGGGTAGCGTCAGTTACCTGAGAAATATTGTGGAATAAGGATATTCTGTGTTTTGTTTGAAGAGAGGCAAATCGAAAATTCTTGAGTGTTCATCAGTATTTTCCACTGAGTTCTAAGGTTAACAGCAGTTTGCTTACGTTTAAAATGAGAATAAGTGTTGCATCAATACCTCTCTTTAGAGGCAGCCATTCTAATTCTGAACCTTAAGTGAATACACTTAAGGGGGAGCCATGGAACATGTTTTATACTGTACACTGTGGAAAAGAGCACCAGAAACAGGCAAAGATGAGAAAAAGGATTCTGCTGATGGAACAAGAGAGATTTCCTAAGACAAAATGTGTTTTCATGTAGCGTTCTAAAAAAAACGAAGTATTAGCACTCAAATTTTAACAGTTCTTGAAACAATCAGTGGCTACAACCAAGAGGAGTTTGCCCTTCAGAGGTGGGAAACAAGAAAAGATACTGAGAGAGGAAAAAGTTGATTTAAATTAAAAATTTTGGATGAATTTTTTTCTGATTCAGAGATAAGCTCAGTAATGTTAATTGTCGATTTGTATTGAGAGGGTTGGGAATAAGAGGAAGAAAATGTAGAAAAACACACAATTTGGAGATTTGTGAGTAAATATTAATGATTTTATTCCCCCAAATCATCTTTTCTTTAAAGTGAAAGATGTGAGTAGTCAGCTTTATGAGTTAGTTTTCAAATATAATTCAGCCTATAAGAATTCTGTTAATTCAACTTTCGTAATTCTCTGTGGGTAAACACAAGACTCTTGTCTCCTTACATATTGACAATTCTAATTATCCGTACTCAGAAAGGGTTTTGAATACTAGATACCACAATTTCTTTAAAATTGAAATATTTTACCCACAAAGTCTCACTGTTATATTCATGAGTCATGTTAATTTGGACTTTCCATAAACGCGATAAACCAAATGAATTATCTCAGTACATGTATAAGGCTATAGCCTATTTTATTTGTTGAAATAGCTATTTTAGTAGAAGTAGCGTCATTAGAAAAACAGGATCGCTTTTTACAAGGTTTAAGGATTTTCTGTGATTTTTTTCTGCAAAACTTGTGACATCTTTTTTTTTCTGTTTTGGAGTGTGTGTGTGTATATATATATATATATATATATACACACATATATATATGTATATATACGTATATTTATATATATATATATATTTCGTTAATGAGACTTGTTTTTTTATTCTTCTGTTTTTCCTCTAGATAAAAGTTAAGCAGCTAGAAGAACAACTACATTCTTTTTCTGAAACCAGTTCACAGAACGACCATCTACGCAAGTTGAATAAGGCACTAGAGGGCAAATATGCTCAGGTGTGATTAATAGCTATAAAACAGATTGCTTCTATGTTGTTTTAATTAGCTTTTAAGAAATTGGTGACTTTCTCCCCACCTCACCGTATGATCCCAGAAAGATGAATATTCTCTCACTTGACTCAATTTATCAAAAATATTTTAAACACCCTCGATGTACAAGGTTCCACTCAACCACAGAAGAGTTCATAAAGATGCCTGAAGCAGTATTGGGACATTGAACTTGCATGCTCTAATTGCAGGATTAGGAATGTACTCGGCAGACTTTATTATAGAATAGAAGGTTATGCCTTTCAGAAACAAAATAGATTGTATTGTGAGCATGCATAGGGAACATCATCATGATGAAAGCCTCGAGAATCTCTATCATAGAGGAAGTGTTTTTTTAATTTGAACCTTAAAACTTTTGGCAGAGGTGAGGAACAAGTATCTTTGGGTTTTTAATTACAGGCGAACGCAGAACTCATTGCCAACAAGATATACTTGCAATAGCGCACTTGAAAGAGGTATTAGTAGTGAAGGTGCTTACTTGTTAGCATGGTGGCTATTGAGACTGAGACTATTGAGACTATTAACAATGATTTACAAATTTATCACATTATTTATTTTTAATTTTTAACAGTGTAAGCGTGTGTAACTTCTTTAACTATAACGTTTGTGTATGTATACCCTTGGTAACCAAGCAACTAGAATGTGTCTTCAAATGGGTTCTAACAATCTGACTATACTGGCAAAGGGGACCTCATTAGATATGCTTTGTTTCTTCATGAGGACATACTTTACACTAGTATTTTCTTCATTCTGAAAGCAAAGGAACACATTTTAAAGTATATTTTCCATCCCAGCTTCATTTAGAACGTTGTGCTGTTTCTCATAGTAAAGGGGGCACTCACTGAAAAATAATTCTAGGTTTAGTTGATTTTGTCTTTTTAAATTGCTGATGCTTCCAAGAAGGAGGAAGTCTCCAGAGAGGCCTGCATCTTCAAAATTACTTTAAAGCCATAGGCCCCGTGTCAACAATGTAAAGGAACGAAGTTCATCAGTTGTTTTGCCCAGTGTTAGGCCAAACCCTACACACCATGTGACCTTTGCACCTACCGTGACTTCTGTGAGGTCTTCTCAGGAGATTGGAGACTCTGGGATCTCTCTAAAGACTCTTTTGAATGCCATTAAAACCATGGAGGGAAGACTGGAAGGTAAAATAGACATTCTTGCCTCAAGACCATTAAAAAATGATGAGTCACCAAATTTTCTTCACCGGGATTCGGTAAGTGAAGGCCACAAATTAAATCATAAGGAAATTTCAGATTTATACAACAATGAAGAAAAGTAGTAACATCTAGAAAGATAACGTTTGGAGGTGTGAGTAACAACAAGGAAAGAACTTCTTCACAAACAGCAAAAACTGATGATGTAGATCAAAACCATCATTCTGGCTATTGCATACTTAGTTTTTGATTTGGACACAGAAATGTCATATTTGGCTTAAGAGTAACCATTGAGATTTTTAATCTAATTTTCACTTTAAAAATTAATGCTAATAGTCTTAACATTTACAGTAAAATGGGTAAAGCCTGATTTTCAAGTAGAAATACATAAATAGAAGCCCTGAGAACTTGAACACTGGAAAATACTTCCCAAAGAAAACTTACTAGAGCATCCATCTTTGTTTGGTATTTAAAAATAGAAAGTACTGTAGCTTGTCTTCTAGAGTTAACTACAATTTAGACCCTTTCTGTAAGCACTTTTGCTAGTGGCCTTTTCATTTTTATAAATAATTTATAAGCACTGGTAAAATTATAAAAACTATATTCTTCCTAATGTGCTTTTCTAGAACAAAATCCAATAGGTTTTCAAAACCTTATAAGTTAGCATCTTTTGTAGTATTCTTGAACCCTTACAGAAGACGTTAAAGTATTTTTAACGTTACAGGTTAAAAGTTATAAGGAAGTATAATTTGAGGAAGATGTGGGGAAAAGGCATTCTTCTTTGCTGCTGTTTGGAGTGCCCTTTTCCTGTGGAGGACAAGTTGGCTTTGTTTATCACCTTACACCCACAGTTGTACTTTTTCCTACAGATACACTAGCTTGTACATAAGACATGTTTACAAGGTTACTTTCTGAAGTATTGTTTGTTATTAGCAAAAGACTAGAAACAATCAAAATTCCATCAGTAAGAGGCTGGCTAAATAAATCATGGTATATCCATAGTTTGGAATACTGTTTGAAGATATATTTATCTTAATCATAACATATCTATTATTAGGTTAAAACAGTCAAGGTTCAGAAGAGTATACAGAGTATTTTACTATTTGTGTGCAAAAGGGTTGGGGCGATGAAGTATACATATGTATTCACTTTTGAATAGAGTCTCTCTAAAATGAATCGTAATAAATTGGCAACATTATTTTCGAGGAAGGAAACTGGGTGGCTGGGAGATTTTTCACTTTATCCTTTTGTACCTTAAGAGTAATGTGAATGTGCTACCCATCCAGAAAAAATTTATGAACATTTTATTTTCAACAGAAGTAAAAGTAGAGAAAGGATGGTCTTTTCAACAAATGGGCTAAAGCAATTGGGTATCATATGCAGAAACAAAAAAACAAAATACCTTTGATCCATACCTCTTGCCATACATAAAAATTAACTCAAAATGGATGAAAGCCCTAAAGGTAAAACTTAAAACTGTAAAACTTCTGAAACATAGGATGAAACCATTGTGATCTTGGATTACACTAAGATTTCTTAGATTTGACATCAAAAGCATGATCCATAAAGGAAAAAATGTAACATTGACAACGTATGCTCTTCAAAGACATTGTTAAGAAAATGACAAGCTACAGGCTGGGGGAAGAAAACATTTGCAAATCACATATCTGATAAAGGTCTTGTCTCCACAGTTTATTAAAAACTCTCAAAACTCACTAAGAAGGAAAAACAATCTGAAAAAAAAAAAGGCGCAAAGTATTTTATTTATTTGGTGAACACACGTTTCACCAAAAAAGATATACGGATGATAAATAAGCACCTGAAAAGATGTTAAACATCAGTCATTAGGGAAATGCAAATTAAAACTGCAGTGAGGTACTACCACACACTATTAGAATGTCTAAGATTGAAAAACTGATTACCCCAAGTGTTAGTGAAGATGTGGAGGAACTCTCATACATTGCTGAAGGGAATGTAAAATCACTCAGCCACTCTGGAAAATAGTTTGGTAGTTTCTTTAAAAGTGAGACATACTACGACCATACAACCCAGGCATTCCACTCCTATGCATTCACCAAAGATAAATGAAAGCATATATCTACACGAAGATCTGTATACAACTGCCCAGAGCAACTCTACTTGTAACAGCTTAAAACTGGAACAACTCCAGTGTTCAGCAGAACACTCTTCAGCAACAGAAAGGAAGAAGTATTGATATATAAAGAAGAGTGAGTGAATCTCACAATAATTGTGCTGAGTGGAAAATCGTTCAAAAATGAGTACATCAAATATGATTTCATTTATATAAAATTCTAGGAAATAAAAGTGAATTGATTGTGACAGAAAAGAGGTCAGTGGTAGCCTTGGGTGGATGTGTAGGAACAGGGAGAGATAGAAGTGGGGGAAATTACAAAAAGGCATAAGGGAACTTTTGGGATAATGGAAGTGTTCATTATCATGATTATGGTTTATACATATATCAAAATTGTACACTTTAAATATACATAGCTTATTGTATTTCAACTATATCTCAGTAAGGCTGTTTTAAAAAATGTGAATGTATTATACTAAAATTAATTATTTTTAAATGTTTAAAATAACATTCTTGAAATGACAAAAGCAGTAGCGATAGAGAACAAATTACTGGTTGCCAGGGGACATGGGATGAGTTTGGGGGAGGGTGTGAACACAGAGAAGTAGCACAAGTGAGTTCTTTGCGGCAGTGGAGCAGTTCTGTATCTTGATTGTCGTGATCACAGGAATATGTGCATGGGGTCAAATTACATAGAGCTACGTGCATGTGTGCATACACAGATGAATGCAGGTTAAAAAAATGGTGAAGGGCTTCCCTGGTGGCACAGTGGTTGAGAGTCCGCCTGCCGATGCAGGGGACGCGGGTTCGTGCCCCGGTCCGGGAAGATCCCACATGCCGCGGAGCGGCTGGGCCCGTGAGCCATGGCCGCTGAGCTTGCGTGTCCGGAGCCTGTGCTCCGCAACGGGAGAGGCCACAACAGTGAGAGGCCGACGTACCACACACACACACACAAAAAGTTCCATTTCATCCATTTCTTAGGTGTGTCACAGTTTCTATAGTGTTATGTTTTTATAGTTTTATATTAGAAAATATATGTAAGGGGCAATATTAGGGTAGGAGATTAAGAAGTACAGACTACTGTGTATAAAATAAGCTACAAGGATATATTGTACATTACATGGAATATAGCCGATATTTTATAATAACTATAAATGGAGTATAATCTTTAAAAATTGTGAATCCCTATGTTGTATAGTTGAAACTTACATAATATTATAAATCAACTCTACCTCAATTTTTAAAAATATGTATCTATATATATTTAGATCATTTGAAACAGTAGGAGGATATGATCTTGACCTAAATACTGGTATTTCCGAGACTGCCTGGTAAGCTAGCTGTGGAAGCTACTTGGATTTTAATGACACAGAAACATCAGATCTCTGAGGGCAGCAGGATTTATTTGCTTCTGTGTTCTTCCCCATTTCAGTGTCCTGAATTAGAAATTCTTTCAGAAAAGAAACCCAGTATAAAAAGTAAAGTGCTTTATAGTTGAGGACATGCCTTCTGACAAGTTTCAGGGCATTTTATTGAGTACTCTGAGGCTGGGGGTAGCGTCAGTTACCTGAGAAATATTGTGGAATAAGGATATTCTGTGTTTTGTTTGAAGGGAGGCAAATCGAAAATTCTTGAGTGTTCATCAGTATTTTCCACTGAGTTCTAAGGTTAACAGCAGTTTGCTTACGTTTAAAATGAGAATAAGTGTTGCATCAATACCTCTCTTTAGAGGCAGCCATTCTAATTCTGAACCTTAAGTGAATACACTTAAGGGGGAGCCATGGAACATGTTTTATACTGTACACTGTGGAAAAGAGCACCAGAAACAGGCAAAGATGAGAAAAAGGATTCTGCTGATGGAACAAGAGAGATTTCCTAAGACAAAATGTGTTTTCATGTAGCCTTTCTAAAAAAAACGAAGTATTAGCACTCAAATTTTAACAGTGCTTGAAAACAATCAGTGGCTACAACCAAGAGGCGTTTGCCCTTCAGAGGTGGGAAACAAGAAAAGATACTGAGAGAGGAAAAAGTTGATTTAAATTAAAAATTTTGGATGAATTTTTTTCTGATTCAGAGATAAGCTCAGTAATGTTAATTGTCGATTTGTATTGAGAGGGTTGGGAATAAGAGGAAAAAAATGTAGAAAAACACACAATTTGGAGATTTGTGAGTAAATATTAATGATTTTATTCCCCCAAATCATCTTTTCTTTAAAGTGAAAGATGTGAGTAGTCAGCTTTATGAGTTAGTTTTCAAATATAATTCAGCCTATAAGAATTCTGTTAATTCAACTTTCGTAATTCTCTGTGGGTAAACACAAGACTCTTGTCTCCTTACATATTGACAATTCTAATTATCCGTACTCAGAAAGGGTTTTGAATACTAGATACCACAATTTCTTTAAAATTGAAATATTTTACCCACAAAGTCTCACTGTTATATTCATGAGTCATGTTAATTTGCACTTTCCATAAACGCTATAAACCAAATGAATTATCTCAGTACATGTATAAGGCTATAGCCTATTTTATTTGTTGAAATAGCTATTTTAGTAGAAGTAGCGTCATTAGAAAAACAGGATCGCTTTTTACAAGGTTTAAGGATTTTCTGTGATTTTTTTCTGCAAAACTTGTGACATCTTTTTTTTTCTGTTTTGGAGTGTGTGTGTGTGTATATATATATATATATATATATACACACATATATATATATGTATATATACGTATATTTATATATATATATATATTTCGTTAATGAGACTTGTTTTTTTATTCTTCTGTTTTTCCTCTAGATAAAAGTTAAGCAGCTAGAAGAACAACTACATTCTTTTTCTGAAACCAGTTCACAGAACGACCATCTACGCAAGTTGAATAAGGCACTAGAGGGCAAATATGCTCAGGTGTGATTAATAGCTATAAAACAGATTGCTTCTATGTTGTTTTAATTAGCTTTTAAGAAATTGGTGACTTTCTCCCCACCTCACCGTATGATCCCAGAAAGATGAATATTCTCTCACTTGACTCAATTTATCAAAAATATTTTAAACACCCTCGATGTACAAGGTTCCACTCAACCACAGAAGAGTTCATAAAGATGCCTGAAGCAGTATTGGGACATTGAACTTGCATGCTCTAATTGCAGGATTAGGAATGTACTCGGCAGACTTTATTATAGAATAGAAGGTTATGCCTTTCAGAAACAAAATAGATTGTATTGTGAGCATGCATAGGGAACATCATCATGATGAAAGCCTCGAGAATCTCTATCATAGAGGAAGTGTTTTTTTAATTTGAACCTTAAAACTTTTGGCAGAGGTGAGGAACAAGTATCTTTGGGTTTTTAATTACAGGCGAACGCAGAACTCATTGCCAACAAGATATACTTGCAATAGCGCACTTGAAAGAGGTATTAGTAGTGAAGGTGCTTACTTGTTAGCATGGTGGCTATTGAGACTGAGACTATTGAGACTATTAACAATGATTTACAAATTTATCACATTATTTATTTTTAATTTTTAACAGTGTAAGCATGTGTAACTTCTTTAACTATAACGTTTGTGTATGTATACCCTTGGTAACCAAGCAACTAGAATGTGTCTTCAAATGGGTTCTAACAATCTGACTATACTGGCAAAGGGGACCTCATTAGATATGCTTTGTTTCTTCATGAGGACATACTTTACACTAGTATTTTCTTCATTCTGAAAGCAAAGGAACACATTTTAAAGTATATTTTCCATCCCAGCTTCATTTAGAACGTTGTGCTGTTTCTCATAGTAAAGGGGGCACTCACTGAAAAATAATTCTAGGTTTAGTTGATTTTGTCTTTTTAAATTGCTGATGCTTCCAAGAAGGAGGAAGTCTCCAGAGAGGCCTGCATCTTCAAAATTACTTTAAAGCCATAGGCCCCGTGTCAACAATGTAAAGGAACGAAGTTCATCAGTTGTTTTGCCCAGTGTTAGGCCAAACCCTACACACCATGTGACCTTTGCACCTACCGTGACTTCTGTGAGGTCTTCTCAGGAGATTGGAGACTCTGGGATCTCTCTAAAGACTCTTTTGAATGCCATTAAAACCATGGAGGGAAGACTGGAAGGTAAAATAGACATTCTTGCCTCAAGACCATTAAAAAATGATGAGTCACCAAATTTTCTTCACCGGGATTCGGTAAGTGAAGGCCACAAATTAAATCATAAGGAAATTTCAGATTTATACAACAATGAAGAAAAGTAGTAACATCTAGAAAGATAACGTTTGGAGGTGTGAGTAACAACAAGGAAAGAACTTCTTCACAAACAGCAAAAACTGATGATGTAGATCAAAACCATCATTCTGGCTATTGCATACTTAGTTTTTGATTTGGACACAGAAATGTCATATTTGGCTTAAGAGTAACCATTGAGATTTTTAATCTAATTTTCACTTTAAAAATTAATGCTAATAGTCTTAACATTTACAGTAAAATGGGTAAAGCCTGATTTTCAAGTAGAAATACATAAATAGAAGCCCTGAGAACTTGAACACTGGAAAATACTTCCCAAAGAAAACTTACTAGAGCATCCATCTTTGTTTGGTATTTAAAAATAGAAAGTACTGTAGCTTGTCTTCTAGAGTTAACTACAATTTAGACCCTTTCTGTAAGCACTTTTGCTAGTGGCCTTTTCATTTTTATAAATAATTTATAAGC
This sequence comes from Hyperoodon ampullatus, assembly GCF_949752795.1. Classification (NCBI taxonomy): domain Eukaryota; kingdom Metazoa; phylum Chordata; class Mammalia; order Artiodactyla; family Ziphiidae; genus Hyperoodon; species Hyperoodon ampullatus. Next base: position 97,611,779 of record NC_136921.1, read on the forward strand.
ACTGGTAAAATTATAAAAACTATATTCTTCCTAATGTGCTTTTCTAGAACAAAATCCAATAGGTTTTCAAAACCTTATAAGTTAGCATCTTTTGTAGTATTCTTGAACCCTTACAGAAGACGTTAAAGTATTTTTAACGTTACAGGTTAAAAGTTATAAGGAAGTATAATTTGAGGAAGATGTGGGGAAAAGGCATTCTTCTTTGCTGCTGTTTGGAGTGCCCTTTTCCTGTGGAGGACAATTTGGCTTTGTTTATCACCTTACACCCACAGTTGTACTTTTTCCTACAGATACACTAGCTTGTACATAAGACATGTTTACAAGGTTACTTTCTGAAGTATTGTTTGTTATTAGCAAAAGACTAGAAACAACCAAAATTCCATCAGTAAGAGGCTGGCTAAATAAATCATGGTATATCCATAGTTTGGAATACTGTTTGAAGATATATTTATCTTAATCATAACATATCTATTATTAGGTTAAAACAGTCAAGGTTCAGAAGAGTATACAGAGTATTTTACTATTTGTGTGCAAAAGGGTTGGGGCGATGAAGTATACATATGTATTCACTTTTGAATAGAGTCTCTCTAAAATGAATCGTAATAAATTGGCAACATTATTTTCGAGGAAGGAAACTGGGTGGCTGGGAGATTTTTCACTTTATCCTTTTGTACCTTAAGAGTAATGTGAATGTGCTACCCATCCAGAAAAAATTTATGAACATTTTATTTTCAACAGAAGTAAAAGTAGAGAAAGGATGGTCTTTTCAACAAATGGGCTAAAGCAATTGGGTATCATATGCAGAAACAAAAAAACAAAATACCTTTGATCCACACCTCTTACCATATATAAAAATTAACTCAAAATGGATGAAAGCCCTAAAGGTAAAACTTAAGACTGTAAAACTTCTGAAACATAGGATGAAACCATTGTGATCTTGGATTACACTAAGATTTCTTAGATTTGACATCAAAAGCATGATCCATAAAGGAAAAAATGTAACATTGACAACGTATGCTCTTCAAAGACATTGTTAAGAAAATGACAAGCTACAGGCTGGGGGAAGAAAACATTTGCAAATCACATATCTGATAAAGGTCTTGTCTCCACAGTTTATTAAAAACTCTCAAAACTCACTAAGAAGGAAAAACAATCTGAAAAAAAAAGGCGCAAAGTATTTTATTTATTTGGTGAACACACGTTTCACCAAAAAAGATATACGGATGATAAATAAGCACCTGAAAAGATGTTAAACATCAGTCATTAGGGAAATGCAAATTAAAACTGCAGTGAGGTACTACCACACACTATTAGAATGTCTAAGATTGAAAAACTGATTACCCCAAGTGTTAGTGAGGATGTGGAGGAACTCTCATACATTGCTGAAGGGAATGTAAAATCACTCAGCCACTCTGGAAAATAGTTTGGTAGTTTCTTTAAAAGTGAGACATACTACGACCATACAACCCAGGCATTCCACTCCTATGCATTCACCAAAGATAAATGAAAGCATATATCTACACGAAGATCTGTATACAACTGCCCAGAGCAACTCTACTTGTAACAGCTTAAAACTGGAACAACTCCAGTGTTCAGCAGAACACTCTTCAGCAACAGAAAGGAAGAAGTATTGATATATAAAGAAGAGTGAGTGAATCTCACAATAATTGTGCTGAGTGGAAAATCATTCAAAAATGAGTACATCAAATATGATTTCATTTATATAAAATTCTAGGAAATAAAAGTGAATTGATTGTGACAGAAAAGAGGTCAGTGGTAGCCTTGGGTGGATGTGTAGGAACAGGGAGAGATAGAAGTGGGGGAAATTACAAAAAGGCATAAGGGAACTTTTGGGATAATGGAAGTGTTCATTATCATGATTATGGTTTATACATATATCAAAATTGTACACTTTAAATATACATAGCTTATTGTATTTCAACTATATCTCAGTAAGGCTGTTTTAAAAAATGTGAATGTATTATACTAAAATTAATTATTTTTAAATGTTTAAAATAACATTCTTGAAATGACAAAAGCAGTAGCGATAGAGAACAAATTACTGGTTGCCAGGGGACATGGGATGAGTTTGGGGGAGGGTGTGAACACAGAGAAGTAGCACAAGTGAGTTCTTTGCGGCAGTGGAGCAGTTCTGTATCTTGATTGTCGTGATCACAGGAATATGTGCATGGGGTCAAATTACATAGAGCTACGTGCATGTGTGCATACACAGATGAATGCAGGTTAAAAAAATGGTGAAGGGCTTCCCTGGCGTCACAGTGGTTGAGAGTCCGCCTGCCGATGCAGGGGACGCGGGTTCGTGCCCCGGTCCGGGAAGATCCCACATGCCGCGGAGCGGCTGGGCCCGTGAGCCATGGCCGCTGAGCCTGCGTGTCCGGAGCCTGTGCTCCGCAACGGGAGAGGCCACAACAGTGAGAGGCCCACGTACCACACACACACACACAAAAAGTTCCTTTTCATCCATTTCTTAGGTGTGTCACAGTTTCTATAGTGTTATGTTTTTATAGTTTTATATTAGAAAATATATGTAAGGGGCAATATTAGGGTAGGAGATTAAGAAGTACAGACTACTGTGTATAAAATAAGCTACAAGGATATATTGTACATTACATGGAATATAGCCGATATTTTATAATAACTATAAATGGAGTATAATCTTTAAAAATTGTGAATCCCTATGTTGTATAGTTGAAACTTACATAATATTATAAATCAACTCTACCTCAATTTTTAAAAATATGTATCTATATATATTTAGATCATTTGAAACAGTAGGAGGATATGACCTTGACCTAAATACTGGTATTTCCGAGACTGCCTGGTAAGCTAGCTGTGGAAGCTACTTGGATTTTAATGACACAGAAACATCAGATCTCTGAGGGCAGCAGGATTTATTTGCTTCTGTGTTCTTCCCCATTTCAGTGTCCTGAATTAGAAATTCTTCCAGAAAAGAAACCCAGTATAAAATGTAAAGTGCTTTATAGATGAGAACATGCCTTCTGACAAGTTTCAGGGCATTTTATTGAGTACTCTGAGGCTGGGGGTAGCGTCAGTTACCTGAGAAATATTGTGGAATAAGGATATTCTGTGTTTTGTTTGAAGGGAGGCAAATCGAAAATTCTTGAGTGTTCATCAGTATTTTCCACTGAGTTCTAAGGTTAACAGCAGTTTGCTTACGTTTAAAATGAGAATAAGTGTTGCATCAATACCTCTCTTTAGAGGCAGCCATTCTAATTCTGAACCTTAAGTGAATACACTTAAGGGGGAGCCATGGAACATGTTTTATACTGTACACTGTGGAAAAGAGCACCAGAAACAGGCAAAGATGAGAAAAAGGATTCTGCTGATGGAACAAGAGAGATTTCCTAAGACAAAATGTGTTTTCATGTAGCCTTTCTAAAAAAAACGAAGTATTAGCACTCAAATTTTAACAGTGCTTGAAAACAATCAGTGGCTACAACCAAGAGGCGTTTGCCCTTCAGAGGTGGGAAACAAGAAAAGATACTGAGAGAGGAAAAAGTTGATTTAAATTAAAAATTTTGGATGAATTTTTTTCTGATTCAGAGATAAGCTCAGTAATGTTAATTGTCGATTTGTATTGAGAGGGTTGGGAATAAGAGGAAGAAAATGTAGAAAAACACACAATTTGGAGATTTCTGAGTAAATATTAATGATTTTATTCCCCCAAATCATCTTTTCTTTAAAGTGAAAGATGTGAGTAGTCAGCTTTATGAGTTAGTTTTCAAATATAATTCAGCCTATAAGAATTCTGTTAATTCAACTTTCGTAATTCTCTGTGGGTAAACACAAGACTCTTGTCTCCTTACATATTGACAATTCTAATTATCCGTACTCAGAAAGGGTTTTGAATACTAGATACCACAATTTCTTTAAAATTGAAATATTTTACCCACAAAGTCTCACTGTTATATTCATGAGTCATGTTAATTTGCACTTTCCATAAACGCTATAAACCAAATGAATTATCTCAGTACATGTATAAGGCTATAGCCTATTTTATTTGTTGAAATAGCTATTTTAGTAGAAGTAGCGTCATTAGAAAAACAGGATCGCTTTTTACAAGGTTTAAGGATTTTCTGTGATTTTTTTCTGCAAAACTTGTGACATCATATTTTTTCTGTTTTGGAGTGTGTGTGTGTGTATATATATATATATATATACACACATATATATATGTATATATACGTATATTTATATATATATATATATTTCGTTAATGAGACTTGTTTTTTTATTCTTCTGTTTTTCCTCTAGATAAAAGTTAAGCAGCTAGAAGAACAACTACATTCTTTTTCTGAAACCAGTTCACAGAACGACCATCTACGCAAGTTGAATAAGGCACTAGAGGGCAAATATGCTCAGGTGTGATTAATAGCTATAAAACAGATTGCTTCTATGTTGTTTTAATTAGCTTTTAAGAAATTGGTGACTTTCTCCCCACCTCACCGTATGATCCCAGAAAGATGAATATTCTCTCACTTGACTCAATTTATCAAAAATATTTTAAACACCCTCGATGTACAAGGTTCCACTCAACCACAGAAGAGTTCATAAAGATGCCTGAAGCAGTATTGGGACATTGAACTTGCATGCTCTAATTGCAGGATTAGGAATGTACTCGGCAGACTTTATTATAGAATAGAAGGTTATGCCTTTCAGAAACAAAATAGATTGTATTGCGAGCATGCATAGGGAACATCATCATGATGAAAGCCTCGAGAATCTCTATCATAGAGGAAGTGTTTTTTTAATTTGAACCTTAAAACTTTTGGCAGAGGTGAGGAACAAGTATCTTTGGGTTTTTAATTACAGGCGAACGCAGAACTCATTGCCAACAAGATATACTTGCAATAGCGCACTTGAAAGAGGTATTAGTAGTGAAGGTGCTTACTTGTTAGCATGGTGGCTATTGAGACTGAGACTATTGAGACTATTAACAATGATTTACAAATTTATCACATTATTTATTTTTAATTTTTAACAGTGTAAGCATGTGTAACTTCTTTAACTATAACGTTTGTGTATGTATACCCTTGGTAACCAAGCAACTAGAATGTGTCTTCAAATGGGTTCTAACAATCTGACTATACTGGCAAAGGGGACCTCATTAGATATGCTTTGTTTCTTCATGAGGACATACTTTACACTAGTATTTTCTTCATTCTGAAAGCAAAGGAACACATTTTAAAGTATATTTTCCATCCCAGCTTCATTTAGAACGTTGTGCTGTTTCTCATAGTAAAGGGGGCACTCACTGAAAAATAATTCTAGGTTTAGTTGATTTTGTCTTTTTAAATTGCTGATGCTTCCAAGAAGGAGGAAGTCTCCAGAGAGGCCTGCATCTTCAAAATTACTTTAAAGCCATAGGCCCCGTGTCAACAATGTAAAGGAACGAAGTTCATCAGTTGTTTTGCCCAGTGTTAGGCCAAACCCTACACACCATGTGACCTTTGCACCTACCGTGACTTCTGTGAGGTCTTCTCAGGAGATTGGAGACTCTGGGATCTCTCTAAAGACTCTTTTGAATGCCATTAAAACCATGGAGGGAAGACTGGAAGGTAAAATAGACATTCTTGCCTCAAGACCATTAAAAAATGATGAGTCACCAAATTTTCTTCACCGGGATTCGGTAAGTGAAGGCCACAAATTAAATCATAAGGAAATTTCAGATTTATACAACAATGAAGAAAAGTAGTAACATCTAGAAAGATAACGTTTGGAGGTGTGAGTAACAACAAGGAAAGAACTTCTTCACAAACAGCAAAAACTGATGATGTAGATCAAAACCATCATTCTGGCTATTGCATACTTAGTTTTTGATTTGGACACAGAAATGTCATATTTGGCTTAAGAGTAACCATTGAGATTTTTAATCTAATTTTCACTTTAAAAATTAATGCTAATAGTCTTAACATTTACAGTAAAATGGGTAAAGCCTGATTTTCAAGTAGAAATACATAAATAGAAGCCCTGAGAACTTGAACACTGGAAAATACTTCCCAAAGAAAACTTACTAGAGCATCCATCTTTGTTTGGTATTTAAAAATAGAAAGTACTGTAGCTTGTCTTCTAGAGTTAACTACAATTTAGACCCTTTCTGTAAGCACTTTTGCTAGTGGCCTTTTCATTTTTATAAATAATTTATAAGCACTGGTAAAATTATAAAAACTATATTCTTCCTAATGTGCTTTTCTAGAACAAAATCCAATAGGTTTTCAAAACCTTATAAGTTAGCATCTTTTGTAGTATTCTTGAACCCTTACAGAAGACGTTAAAGTATTTTTAACGTTACAGGTTAAAAGTTATAAGGAAGTATAATTTGAGGAAGATGTGGGGAAAAGGCATTCTTCTTTGCTGCTGTTTGGAGTGCCCTTTTCCTGTGGAGGACAATTTGGCTTTGTTTATCACCTTACACCCACAGTTGTACTTTTTCCTACAGATACACTAGCTTGTACATAAGACATGTTTACAAGGTTACTTTCTGAAGTATTGTTTGTTATTAGCAAAAGACTAGAAACAACCAAAATTCCATCAGTAAGAGGCTGGCTAAATAAATCATGGTATATCCATAGTTTGGAATACTGTTTGAAGATATATTTATCTTAATCATAACATATCTATTATTAGGTTAAAACAGTCAAGGTTCAGAAGAGTATACAGAGTATTTTACTATTTGTGTGCAAAAGGGTTGGGGCGATGAAGTATACATATGTATTCACTTTTGAATAGAGTCTCTCTAAAATGAATCGTAATAAATTGGCAACATTATTTTCGAGGAAGGAAACTGGGTGGCTGGGAGATTTTTCACTTTATCCTTTTGTACCTTAAGAGTAATGTGAATGTGCTACCCATCCAGAAAAAATTTATGAACATTTTATTTTCAACAGAAGTAAAAGTAGAGAAAGGATGGTCTTTTCAACAAATGGGCTAAAGCAATTGGGTATCATATGCAGAAACAAAAAAACAAAATACCTTTGATCCACACCTCTTACCATATATAAAAATTAACTCAAAATGGATGAAAGCCCTAAAGGTAAAACTTAAGACTGTAAAACTTCTGAAACATAGGATGAAACCATTGTGATCTTGGATTACACTAAGATTTCTTAGATTTGACATCAAAAGCATGATCCATAAAGGAAAAAATGTAACATTGACAACGTATGCTCTTCAAAGACATTGTTAAGAAAATGACAAGCTACAGGCTGGGGGAAGAAAACATTTGCAAATCACATATCTGATAAAGGTCTTGTCTCCACAGTTTATTAAAAACTCTCAAAACTCACTAAGAAGGAAAAACAATCTGAAAAAAAAAAGGCGCAAAGTATTTTATTTATTTGGTGAACACACGTTTCACCAAAAAAGATATACGGATGATAAATAAGCACCTGAAAAGATGTTAAACATCAGTCATTAGGGAAATGCAAATTAAAACTGCAGTGAGGTACTACCACACACTATTAGAATGTCTAAGATTGAAAAACTGATTACCCCAAGTGTTAGTGAGGATGTGGAGGAACTCTCATACATTGCTGAAGGGAATGTAAAATCACTCAGCCACTCTGGAAAATAGTTTGGTAGTTTCTTTAAAAGTGAGACATACTACGACCATACAACCCAGGCATTCCACTCCTATGCATTCACCAAAGATAAATGAAAGCATATATCTACACGAAGATCTGTATACAACTGCCCAGAGCAACTCTACTTGTAACAGCTTAAAACTGGAACAACTCCAGTGTTCAGCAGAACACTCTTCAGCAACAGAAAGGAAGAAGTATTGATATATAAAGAAGAGTGAGTGAATCTCACAATAATTGTGCTGAGTGGAAAATCATTCAAAAATGAGTACATCAAATATGATTTCATTTATATAAAATTCTAGGAAATAAAAGTGAATTGATTGTGACAGAAAAGAGGTCAGTGGTAGCCTTGGGTGGATGTGTAGGAACAGGGAGAGATAGAAGTGGGGGAAATTACAAAAAGGCATAAGGGAACTTTTGGGATAATGGAAGTGTTCATTATCATGATTATGGTTTATACATATATCAAAATTGTACACTTTAAATATACATAGCTTATTGTATTTCAACTATATCTCAGTAAGGCTGTTTTAAAAAATGTGAATGTATTATACTAAAATTAATTATTTTTAAATGTTTAAAATAACATTCTTGAAATGACAAAAGCAGTAGCGATAGAGAACAAATTACTGGTTGCCAGGGGACCTGGGATGAGTTTGGGGGAGGGTGTGAACACAGAGAAGTAGCACAAGTGAGTTCTTTGCGGCAGTGGAGCAGTTCTGTATCTTGATTGTCGTGATCACAGGAATATGTGCATGGGGTCAAATTACATAGAGCTACGTGCATGTGTGCATACACAGATGAATGCAGGTTAAAAAAATGGTGAAGGGCTTCCCTGGCGTCACAGTGGTTGAGAGTCCGCCTGCCGATGCAGGGGACGCGGGTTCGTGCCCCGGTCCGGGAAGATCCCACATGCCGCGGAGCGGCTGGGCCCGTGAGCCATGGCCGCTGAGCTTGCGTGTCCGGAGCCTGTGCTCCGCAACGGGAGAGGCCACAACAGTGAGAGGCCCACGTACCACACACACACACACACAAAGTTCCTTTTCATCCATTTCTTAGGTGTGTCACAGTTTCTATAGTGTTATGTTTTTATAGTTTTATATTAGAAAATATATGTAAGGGGCAATATTAGGGTAGGAGATTAAGAAGTACAGACTACTGTGTATAAAATAAGCTACAAGGATATATTGTACATTACATGGAATATAGCCGATATTTTATAATAACTATAAATGGAGTATAATCTTTAAAAATTGTGAATCCCTATGTTGTATAGTTGAAACTTACATAATATTATAAATCAACTCTACCTCAATTTTTAAAAATATGTATCTATATATATTTAGATCATTTGAAACAGTAGGAGGATATGACCTTGACCTAAATACTGGTATTTCCGAGACTGCCTGGTAAGCTAGCTGTGGAAGCTACTTGGATTTTAATGACACAGAAACATCAGATCTCTGAGGGCAGCAGGATTTATTTGCTTCTGTGTTCTTCCCCATTTCAGTGTCCTGAATTAGAAATTCTTCCAGAAAAGAAACCCAGTATAAAATGTAAAGTGCTTTATAGATGAGAACATGCCTTCTGACAAGTTTCAGGGCATTTTATTGAGTACTCTGAGGCTGGGGGTAGCGTCAGTTACCTGAGAAATATTGTGGAATAAGGATATTCTGTGTTTTGTTTGAAGGGAGGCAAATCGAAAATTCTTGAGTGTTCATCAGTATTTTCCACTGAGTTCTAAGGTTAACAGCAGTTTGCTTACGTTTAAAATGAGAATAAGTGTTGCATCAATACCTCTCTTTAGAGGCAGCCATTCTAATTCTGAACCTTAAGTGAATACACTTAAGGGGGAGCCATGGAACATGTTTTATACTGTACACTGTGGAAAAGAGCACCAGAAACAGGCAAAGATGAGAAAAAGGATTCTGCTGATGGAACAAGAGAGATTTCCTAAGACAAAATGTGTTTTCATGTAGCCTTTCTAAAAAAAACGAAGTATTAGCACTCAAATTTTAACAGTGCTTGAAAACAATCAGTGGCTACAACCAAGAGGCGTTTGCCCTTCAGAGGTGGGAAACAAGAAAAGATACTGAGAGAGGAAAAAGTTGATTTAAATTAAAAATTTTGGATGAATTTTTTTCTGATTCAGAGATAAGCTCAGTAATGTTAATTGTCGATTTGTATTGAGAGGGTTGGGAATAAGAGGAAGAAAATGTAGAAAAACACACAATTTGGAGATTTCTGAGTAAATATTAATGATTTTATTCCCCCAAATCATCTTTTCTTTAAAGTGAAAGATGTGAGTAGTCAGCTTTATGAGTTAGTTTTCAAATATAATTCAGCCTATAAGAATTCTGTTAATTCAACTTTCGTAATTCTCTGTGGGTAAACACAAGACTCTTGTCTCCTTACATATTGACAATTCTAATTATCCGTACTCAGAAAGGGTTTTGAATACTAGATACCACAATTTCTTTAAAATTGAAATATTTTACCCACAAAGTCTCACTGTTATATTCATGAGTCATGTTAATTTGCACTTTCCATAAACGCTATAAACCAAATGAATTATCTCAGTACATGTATAAGGCTATAGCCTATTTTATTTGTTGAAATAGCTATTTTAGTAGAAGTAGCGTCATTAGAAAAACAGGATCGCTTTTTACAAGGTTTAAGGATTTTCTGTGATTTTTTTCTGCAAAACTTGTGACATCTTTTTTTTTCTGTTTTGGAGTGTGTGCGTGTGTATATATATATATGTGTGTGTATATATATATATATATATATATATACACACATATATATATATGTATATATACGTATATTTATATATATATTTATATATTTCGTTAATGAGACTTGTTTTTTTATTCTTCTGTTTTTCCTCTAGATAAAAGTTAAGCAGCTAGAAGAACAACTACATTCTTTTTCTGAAACCAGTTCACAGAACGACCATCTACGCAAGTTGAATAAGGCACTAGAGGGCAAATATGCTCAGGTGTGATTAATAGCTATAAAACAGATTGCTTCTATGTTGTTTTAATTAGCTTTTAAGAAATTGGTGACTTTCTCCCCACCTCACCGTATGATCCCAGAAAGATGAATATTCTCTCACTTGACTCAATTTATCAAAAATATTTTAAACACCCTCGATGTACAAGGTTCCACTCAACCACAGAAGAGTTCATAAAGATGCCTGAAGCAGTATTGGGACATTGAACTTGCATGCTCTAATTGCAGGATTAGGAATGTACTCGGCAGACTTTATTATAGAATAGAAGGTTATGCCTTTCAGAAACAAAATAGATTGTATTGCGAGCATGCATAGGGAACATCATCATGATGAAAGCCTCGAGAATCTCTATCATAGAGGAAGTGTTTTTTTAATTTGAACCTTAAAACTTTTGGCAGAGGTGAGGAACAAGTATCTTTGGGTTTTTAATTACAGGCGAACGCAGAACTCATTGCCAACAAGATATACTTGCAATAGCGCACTAGAAAGAGGTATTAGTAGTGAAGGTGCTTACTTGTTAGCATGGTGGCTATTGAGACTGAGACTATTGAGACTATTAACAATGATTTACAAATTTATCACATTATTTATTTTTAATTTTTAACAGTGTAAGCATGTGTAACTTCTTTAACTATAACGTTTGTGTATGTATACCCTTGGTAACCAAGCAACTAGAATGTGTCTTCAAATGGGTTCTAACAATCTGACTATACTGGCAAAGGGGACCTCATTAGATATGCTTTGTTTCTTCATGAGGACATACTTTACACTAGTATTTCTTCATTCTGAAAGCAAAGGAACACATTTTAAAGTATATTTTCCATCCCAGCTTCATTTAGAACGTTGTGCTGTTTCTCATAGTAAAGGGGGCACTCACTGAAAAATAATTCTAGGTTTAGTTGATTTTGTCTTTTTAAATTGCTGATGCTTCCAAGAAGGAGGAAGTCTCCAGAGAGGCCTGCATCTTCAAAATTACTTTAAAGCCATAGGCCCCGTGTCAACAATGTAAAGGAACGAAGTTCATCAGTTGTTTTGCCCAGTGTTAGGCCAAACCCTACACACCATGTGACCTTTGCACCTACCGTGACTTCTGTGAGGTCTTCTCAGGAGATTGGAGACTCTGGGATCTCTCTAAAGACTCTTTTGAATGCCATTAAAACCATGGAGGGAAGACTGGAAGGTAAAATAGACATTCTTGCCTCAAGACCATTAAAAAATGATGAGTCACCAAATTTTCTTCACCGGGATTCGGTAAGTGAAGGCCACAAATTAAATCATAAGGAAATTTCAGATTTATACAACAATGAAGAAAAGTAGTAACATCTAGAAAGATAACGTTTGGAGGTGTGAGTAACAACAAGGAAAGAACTTCTTCACAAACAGCAAAAACTGATGATGTAGATCAAAACCATCATTCTGGCTATTGCATACTTAGTTTTTGATTTGGACACAGAAATGTCATATTTGGCTTAAGAGTAACCATTGAGATTTTTAATCTAATTTTCACTTTAAAAATTAATGCTAATAGTCTTAACATTTACAGTAAAATGGGTAAAGCCTGATTTTCAAGTAGAAATACATAAATAGAAGCCCTGAGAACTTGAACACTGGAAAATACTTCCCAAAGAAAACTTACTAGAGCATCCATCTTTGTTTGGTATTTAAAAATAGAAAGTACTGTAGCTTGTCTTCTAGAGTTAACTACAATTTAGACCCTTTCTGTAAGCACTTTTGCTAGTGGCCTTTTCATTTTTATAAATAATTTATAAGCACTGGTAAAATTATAAAAACTATATTCTTCCTAATGTGCTTTTCTAGAACAAAATCCAATAGGTTTTCAAAACCTTATAAGTTAGCATCTTTTGTAGTATTCTTGAACCCTTACAGAAGACGTTAAAGTATTTTTAACGTTACAGGTTAAAAGTTATAAGGAAGTATAATTTGAGGAAGATGTGGGGAAAAGGCATTCTTCTTTGCTGCTGTTTGGAGTGCCCTTTTCCTGTGGAGGACAATTTGGCTTTGTTTATCACCTTACACCCACAGTTGTACTTTTTCCTACAGATACACTAGCTTGTACATAAGACATGTTTACAAGGTTACTTTCTGAAGTATTGTTTGTTATTAGCAAAAGACTAGAAACAACCAAAATTCCATCAGTAAGAGGCTGGCTAAATAAATCATGGTATATCCATAGTTTGGAATACTGTTTGAAGATATATTTATCTTAATCATAACATATCTATTATTAGGTTAAAACAGTCAAGGTTCAGAAAAGTATACAGAGTATTTTACTATTTGTGTGCAAAAGGGTTGGGGCGATGAAGTATACATATGTATTCACTTTTGAATAGAGTCTCTCTAAAATGAATCGTAATAAATTGGCAACATTATTTTCGAGGAAGGAAACTGGGTGGCTGGGAGATTTTTCACTTTATCCTTTTGTACCTTAAGAGTAATGTGAATGTGCTACCCATCCAGAAAAAATTTATGAACATTTTATTTTCAACAGAAGTAAAAGTAGAGAAAGGATGGTCTTTTCAACAAATGTGCTAAAGCAATTGGGTATCATATGCAGAAACAAAAAAACAAAATACCTTTGATCCACACCTCTTACCATATATAAAAATTAACTCAAAATGGATGAAAGCCCTAAAGGTAAAACTTAAGACTGTAAAACTTCTGAAACATAGGATGAAACCATTGTGATCTTGGATTACACTAAGATTTCTTAGATTTGACATCAAAAGCATGATCCATAAAGGAAAAAATGTAACATTGACAACGTATGCTCTTCAAAGACATTGTTAAGAAAATGAGGGCTTCCCTGGTGGCGCAGTGGTTGAGAGTCCGCCTGCCGATGCAGGGGACACGGGTTCGTGCCCCGGTCCGGGAAGATCCCACATGCCGCGGAGCGGCTGGGCCCGTGAGCCATGGCCGCTGAGCCTGCGCGTCCGGAGTCTGTGCTCCGCAACGGGAGAGGCCACAACAGTGAGAGGCCTGCATACCGCAAAAAAAAAAAAAAAAAAAAAAAAAAAAAAGAAAATGACAAGCTACAGGCTGGGGGAAGAAAACATTTGCAAATCACATATCTGATAAAGGTCTTGTCTCCACAGTTTATTAAAAACTCTCAAAACTCACTAAGAAGGAAAAACAATCTGAAAAAAAAAAGGCGCAAAGTATTTTATTTATTTGGTGAACACACGTTTCACCAAAAAAGATATACGGATGATAAATAAGCACCTGAAAAGATGTTAAACATCAGTCATTAGGGAAATGCAAATTAAAACTGCAGTGAGGTACTACCACACACTATTAGAATGTCTAAGATTGAAAAACTGATTACCCCAAGTGTTAGTGAGGATGTGGAGGAACTCTCATACATTGCTGAAGGGAATGTAAAATCACTCAGCCACTCTGGAAAATAGTTTGGTAGTTTCTTTAAAAGTGAGACATACTACGACCATACAACCCAGGCATTCCACTCCTATGCATTCACCAAAGATAAATGAAAGCATATATCTACACGAAGATCTGTATACAACTGCCCAGAGCAACTCTACTTGTAACAGCTTAAAACTGGAACAACTCCAGTGTTCAGCAGAACACTCTTCAGCAACAGAAAGGAAGAAGTATTGATATATAAAGAAGAGTGAGTGAATCTCACAATAATTGTGCTGAGTGGAAAATCATTCAAAAATGAGTACATCAAATATGATTTCATTTATATAAAATTCTAGGAAATAAAAGTGAATTGATTGTGACAGAAAAGAGGTCAGTGGTAGCCTTGGGTGGATGTGTAGGAACAGGGAGAGATAGAAGTGGGGGAAATTACAAAAAGGCATAAGGGAACTTTTGGGATAATGGAAGTGTTCATTATCATGATTATGGTTTATACATATATCAAAATTGTACACTTTAAATATACATAGCTTATTGTATTTCAACTATATCTCAGTAAGGCTGTTTTAAAAAATGTGAATGTATTATACTAAAATTAATTATTTTTAAATGTTTAAAATAACATTCTTGAAATGACAAAAGCAGTAGCGATAGAGAACAAATTACTGGTTGCCAGGGGACATGGGATGAGTTTGGGGGAGGGTGTGAACACAGAGAAGTAGCACAAGTGAGTTCTTTGCGGCAGTGGAGCAGTTCTGTATCTTGATTGTCGTGATCACAGGAATATGTGCATGGGGTCAAATTACATAGAGCTACGTGCATGTGTGCATACACAGATGAATGCAGGTTAAAAAAATGGTGAAGGGCTTCCCTGGCGTCACAGTGGTTGAGAGTCCGCCTGCCGATGCAGGGGACGCGGGTTCGTGCCCCGGTCCGGGAAGATCCCACATGCCGCGGAGCGGCTGGGCCCGTGAGCCATGGCCGCTGAGCCTGCGTGTCCGGAGCCTGTGCTCCGCAACGGGAGAGGCCACAACAGTGAGAGGCCCACGTACCACACACACACACACAAAAAGTTCCTTTTCATCCATTTCTTAGGTGTGTCACAGTTTCTATAGTGTTATGTTTTTATAGTTTTATATTAGAAAATATATGTAAGGGGCAATATTAGGGTAGGAGATTAAGAAGTACAGACTACTGTGTATAAAATAAGCTACAAGGATATATTGTACATTACATGGAATATAGCCGATATTTTATAATAACTATAAATGGAGTATAATCTTTAAAAATTGTGAATCCCTATGTTGTATAGTTGAAACTTACATAATATTATAAATCAACTCTACCTCAATTTTTAAAAATATGTATCTATATATATTTAGATCATTTGAAACAGTAGGAGGATATGACCTTGACCTAAATACTGGTATTTCCGAGACTGCCTGGTAAGCTAGCTGTGGAAGCTACTTGGATTTTAATGACACAGAAACATCAGATCTCTGAGGGCAGCAGGATTTATTTGCTTCTGTGTTCTTCCCCATTTCAGTGTCCTGAATTAGAAATTCTTCCAGAAAAGAAACCCAGTATAAAAAGTAAAGTGCTTTATAGATGAGAACATGCCTTCTGACAAGTTTCAGGGCATTTTATTGAGTACTCTGAGGCTGGGGGTAGCGTCAGTTACCTGAGAAATATTGTGGAATAAGGATATTCTGTGTTTTGTTTGAAGGGAGGCAAATCGAAAATTCTTGAGTGTTCATCAGTATTTTCCACTGAGTTCTAAGGTTAACAGCAGTTTGCTTACGTTTAAAATGAGAATAAGTGTTGCATCAATACCTCTCTTTAGAGGCAGCCATTCTAATTCTGAACCTTAAGTGAATACACTTAAGGGGGAGCCATGGAACATGTTTTATACTGTACACTGTGGAAAAGAGCACCAGAAACAGGCAAAGATGAGAAAAAGGATTCTGCTGATGGAACAAGAGAGATTTCCTAAGACAAAATGTGTTTTCATGTAGCCTTTCTAAAAAAAACGAAGTATTAGCACTCAAATTTTAACAGTGCTTGAAAACAATCAGTGGCTACAACCAAGAGGCGTTTGCCCTTCAGAGGTGGGAAACAAGAAAAGATACTGAGAGAGGAAAAAGTTGATTTAAATTAAAAATTTTGGATGAATTTTTTTCTGATTCAGAGATAAGCTCAGTAATGTTAATTGTCGATTTGTATTGAGAGGGTTGGGAATAAGAGGAAGAAAATGTAGAAAAACACACAATTTGGAGATTTCTGAGTAAATATTAATGATTTTATTCCCCCAAATCATCTTTTCTTTAAAGTGAAAGATGTGAGTAGTCAGCTTTATGAGTTAGTTTTCAAATATAATTCAGCCTATAAGAATTCTGTTAATTCAACTTTCGTAATTCTCTGTGGGTAAACACAAGACTCTTGTCTCCTTACATATTGACAATTCTAATTATCCGTACTCAGAAAGGGTTTTGAATACTAGATACCACAATTTCTTTAAAATTGAAATATTTTACCCACAAAGTCTCACTGTTATATTCATGAGTCATGTTAATTTGCACTTTCCATAAACGCTATAAACCAAATGAATTATCTCAGTACATGTATAAGGCTATAGCCTATTTTATTTGTTGAAATAGCTATTTTAGTAGAAGTAGCGTCATTAGAAAAACAGGATCGCTTTTTACAAGGTTTAAGGATTTTCTGTGATTTTTTTCTGCAAAACTTGTGACATCATATTTTTTCTGTTTTGGAGTGTGTGTGTGTGTATATATATATATATATATACACACATATATATATATGTATATATACGTATATTTATATATATATATATATTTCGTTAATGAGACTTGTTTTTTTATTCTTCTGTTTTTCCTCTAGATAAAAGTTAAGCAGCTAGAAGAACAACTACATTCTTTTTCTGAAACCAGTTCACAGAACGACCATCTACGCAAGTTGAATAAGGCACTAGAGGGCAAATATGCTCAGGTGTGATTAATAGCTATAAAACAGATTGCTTCTATGTTGTTTTAATTAGCTTTTAAGAAATTGGTGACTTTCTCCCCACCTCACCGTATGATCCCAGAAAGATGAATATTCTCTCACTTGACTCAATTTATCAAAAATATTTTAAACACCCTCGATGTACAAGGTTCCACTCAACCACAGAAGAGTTCATAAAGATGCCTGAAGCAGTATTGGGACATTGAACTTGCATGCTCTAATTGCAGGATTAGGAATGTACTCGGCAGACTTTATTATAGAATAGAAGGTTATGCCTTTCAGAAACAAAATAGATTGTATTGCGAGCATGCATAGGGAACATCATCATGATGAAAGCCTCGAGAATCTCTATCATAGAGGAAGTGTTTTTTTAATTTGAACCTTAAAACTTTTGGCAGAGGTGAGGAACAAGTATCTTTGGGTTTTTAATTACAGGCGAACGCAGAACTCATTGCCAACAAGATATACTTGCAATAGCGCACTAGAAAGAGGTATTAGTAGTGAAGGTGCTTACTTGTTAGCATGGTGGCTATTGAGACTGAGACTATTGAGACTATTAACAATGATTTACAAATTTATCACATTATTTATTTTTAATTTTTAACAGTGTAAGCATGTGTAACTTCTTTAACTATAACGTTTGTGTATGTATACCCTTGGTAACCAAGCAACTAGAATGTGTCTTCAAATGGGTTCTAACAATCTGACTATACTGGCAAAGGGGACCTCATTAGATATGCTTTGTTTCTTCATGAGGACATACTTTACACTAGTATTTCTTCATTCTGAAAGCAAAGGAACACATTTTAAAGTATATTTTCCATCCCAGCTTCATTTAGAACGTTGTGCTGTTTCTCATAGTAAAGGGGGCACTCACTGAAAAATAATTCTAGGTTTAGTTGATTTTGTCTTTTTAAATTGCTGATGCTTCCAAGAAGGAGGAAGTCTCCAGAGAGGCCTGCATCTTCAAAATTACTTTAAAGCCATAGGCCCCGTGTCAACAATGTAAAGGAACGAAGTTCATCAGTTGTTTTGCCCAGTGTTAGGCCAAACCCTACACACCATGTGACCTTTGCACCTACCGTGACTTCTGTGAGGTCTTCTCAGGAGATTGGAGACTCTGGGATCTCTCTAAAGACTCCTTTGAATGCCATTAAAACCATGGAGGGAAGACTGGAAGGTAAAATAGACATTCTTGCCTCAAGACCATTAAAAAATGATGAGTCACCAAATTTTCTTCACCGGGATTCGGTAAGTGAAGGCCACAAATTAAATCATAAGGAAATTTCAGATTTATACAACAATGAAGAAAAGTAGTAACATCTAGAAAGATAACGTTTGGAGGTGTGAGTAACAACAAGGAAAGAACTTCTTCACAAACAGCAAAAACTGATGATGTAGATCAAAACCATCATTCTGGCTATTGCATACTTAGTTTTTGATTTGGACACAGAAATGTCATATTTGGCTTAAGAGTAACCATTGAGATTTTTAATCTAATTTTCACTTTAAAAATTAATGCTAATAGTCTTAACATTTACAGTAAAATGGGTAAAGCCTGATTTTCAAGTAGAAATACATAAATAGAAGCCCTGAGAACTTGAACACTGGAAAATACTTCCCAAAGAAAACTTACTAGAGCATCCATCTTTGTTTGGTATTTAAAAATAGAAAGTACTGTAGCTTGTCTTCTAGAGTTAACTACAATTTAGACCCTTTCTGTAAGCACTTTTGCTAGTGGCCTTTTCATTTTTATAAATAATTTATAAGCACTGGTAAAATTATAAAAACTATATTCTTCCTAATGTGCTTTTCTAGAACAAAATCCAATAGGTTTTCAAAACCTTATAAGTTAGCATCTTTTGTAGTATTCTTGAACCCTTACAGAAGACGTTAAAGTATTTTTAACGTTACAGGTTAAAAGTTATAAGGAAGTATAATTTGAGGAAGATGTGGGGAAAAGGCATTCTTCTTTGCTGCTGTTTGGAGTGCCCTTTTCCTGTGGAGGACAATTTGGCTTTGTTTATCACCTTACACCCACAGTTGTACTTTTTCCTACAGATACACTAGCTTGTACATAAGACATGTTTACAAGGTTACTTTCTGAAGTATTGTTTGTTATTAGCAAAAGACTAGAAACAACCAAAATTCCATCAGTAAGAGGCTGGCTAAATAAATCATGGTATATCCATAGTTTGGAATACTGTTTGAAGATATATTTATCTTAATCATAACATATCTATTATTAGGTTAAAACAGTCAAGGTTCAGAAAAGTATACAGAGTATTTTACTATTTGTGTGCAAAAGGGTTGGGGCGATGAAGTATACATATGTATTCACTTTTGAATAGAGTCTCTCTAAAATGAATCGTAATAAATTGGCAACATTATTTTCGAGGAAGGAAACTGGGTGGCTGGGAGATTTTTCACTTTATCCTTTTGTACCTTAAGAGTAATGTGAATGTGCTACCCATCCAGAAAAAATTTATGAACATTTTATTTTCAACAGAAGTAAAAGTAGAGAAAGGATGGTCTTTTCAACAAATGTGCTAAAGCAATTGGGTATCATATGCAGAAACAAAAAAACAAAATACCTTTGATCCACACCTCTTACCATATATAAAAATTAACTCAAAATGGATGAAAGCCCTAAAGGTAAAACTTAAGACTGTAAAACTTCTGAAACATAGGATGAAACCATTGTGATCTTGGATTACACTAAGATTTCTTAGATTTGACATCAAAAGCATGATCCATAAAGGAAAAAATGTAACATTGACAACGTATGCTCTTCAAAGACATTGTTAAGAAAATGAGGGCTTCCCTGGTGGCGCAGTGGTTGAGAGTCCGCCTGCCGATGCAGGGGACACGGGTTCGTGCCCCGGTCCGGGAAGATCCCACATGCCGCGGAGCGGCTGGGCCCGTGAGCCATGGCCGCTGAGCCTGCGCGTCCGGAGTCTGTGCTCCGCAACGGGAGAGGCCACAACAGTGAGAGGCCTGCATACCGCAAAAAAAAAAAAAAAAAAAAAAAAAAAAAAAGAAAATGACAAGCTACAGGCTGGGGGAAGAAAACATTTGCAAATCACATATCTGATAAAGGTCTTGTCTCCACAGTTTATTAAAAACTCTCAAAACTCACTAAGAAGGAAAAACAATCTGAAAAAAAAAAGGCGCAAAGTATTTTATTTATTTGGTGAACACACGTTTCACCAAAAAAGATATACGGATGATAAATAAGCACCTGAAAAGATGTTAAACATCAGTCATTAGGGAAATGCAAATTAAAACTGCAGTGAGGTACTACCACACACTATTAGAATGTCTAAGATTGAAAAACTGATTACCCCAAGTGTTAGTGAGGATGTGGAGGAACTCTCATACATTGCTGAAGGGAATGTAAAATCACTCAGCCACTCTGGAAAATAGTTTGGTAGTTTCTTTAAAAGTGAGACATACTACGACCATACAACCCAGGCATTCCACTCCTATGCATTCACCAAAGATAAATGAAAGCATATATCTACACGAAGATCTGTATACAACTGCCCAGAGCAACTCTACTTGTAACAGCTTAAAACTGGAACAACTCCAGTGTTCAGCAGAACACTCTTCAGCAACAGAAAGGAAGAAGTATTGATATATAAAGAAGAGTGAGTGAATCTCACAATAATTGTGCTGAGTGGAAAATCATTCAAAAATGAGTACATCAAATATGATTTCATTTATATAAAATTCTAGGAAATAAAAGTGAATTGATTGTGACAGAAAAGAGGTCAGTGGTAGCCTTGGGTGGATGTGTAGGAACAGGGAGAGATAGAAGTGGGGGAAATTACAAAAAGGCATAAGGGAACTTTTGGGATAATGGAAGTGTTCATTATCATGATTATGGTTTATACATATATCAAAATTGTACACTTTAAATATACATAGCTTATTGTATTTCAACTATATCTCAGTAAGGCTGTTTTAAAAAATGTGAATGTATTATACTAAAATTAATTATTTTTAAATGTTTAAAATAACATTCTTGAAATGACAAAAGCAGTAGCGATAGAGAACAAATTACTGGTTGCCAGGGGACATGGGATGAGTTTGGGGGAGGGTGTGAACACAGAGAAGTAGCACAAGTGAGTTCTTTGCGGCAGTGGAGCAGTTCTGTATCTTGATTGTCGTGATCACAGGAATATGTGCATGGGGTCAAATTACATAGAGCTACGTGCATGTGTGCATACACAGATGAATGCAGGTTAAAAAAATGGTGAAGGGCTTCCCTGGCGTCACAGTGGTTGAGAGTCCGCCTGCCGATGCAGGGGACGCGGGTTCGTGCCCCGGTCCGGGAAGATCCCACATGCCGCGGAGCGGCTGGGCCCGTGAGCCATGGCCGCTGAGCCTGCGTGTCCGGAGCCTGTGCTCCGCAACGGGAGAGGCCACAACAGTGAGAGGCCCACGTACCACACACACACACACAAAAAGTTCCTTTTCATCCATTTCTTAGGTGTGTCACAGTTTCTATAGTGTTATGTTTTTATAGTTTTATATTAGAAAATATATGTAAGGGGCAATATTAGGGTAGGAGATTAAGAAGTACAGACTACTGTGTATAAAATAAGCTACAAGGATATATTGTACATTACATGGAATATAGCCGATATTTTATAATAACTATAAATGGAGTATAATCTTTAAAAATTGTGAATCCCTATGTTGTATAGTTGAAACTTACATAATATTATAAATCAACTCTACCTCAATTTTTAAAAATATGTATCTATATATATTTAGATCATTTGAAACAGTAGGAGGATATGACCTTGACCTAAATACTGGTATTTCCGAGACTGCCTGGTAAGCTAGCTGTGGAAGCTACTTGGATTTTAATGACACAGAAACATCAGATCTCTGAGGGCAGCAGGATTTATTTGCTTCTGTGTTCTTCCCCATTTCAGTGTCCTGAATTAGAAATTCTTCCAGAAAAGAAACCCAGTATAAAATGTAAAGTGCTTTATAGATGAGAACATGCCTTCTGACAAGTTTCAGGGCATTTTATTGAGTACTCTGAGGCTGGGGGTAGCGTCAGTTACCTGAGAAATATTGTGGAATAAGGATATTCTGTGTTTTGTTTGAAGGGAGGCAAATCGAAAATTCTTGAGTGTTCATCAGTATTTTCCACTGAGTTCTAAGGTTAACAGCAGTTTGCTTACGTTTAAAATGAGAATAAGTGTTGCATCAATACCTCTCTTTAGAGGCAGCCATTCTAATTCTGAACCTTAAGTGAATACACTTAAGGGGGAGCCATGGAACATGTTTTATACTGTACACTGTGGAAAAGAGCACCAGAAACAGGCAAAGATGAGAAAAAGGATTCTGCTGATGGAACAAGAGAGATTTCCTAAGACAAAATGTGTTTTCATGTAGCCTTTCTAAAAAAAACGAAGTATTAGCACTCAAATTTTAACAGTGCTTGAAAACAATCAGTGGCTACAACCAAGAGGCGTTTGCCCTTCAGAGGTGGGAAACAAGAAAAGATACTGAGAGAGGAAAAAGTTGATTTAAATTAAAAATTTTGGATGAATTTTTTTCTGATTCAGAGATAAGCTCAGTAATGTTAATTGTCGATTTGTATTGAGAGGGTTGGGAATAAGAGGAAGAAAATGTAGAAAAACACACAATTTGGAGATTTCTGAGTAAATATTAATGATTTTATTCCCCCAAATCATCTTTTCTTTAAAGTGAAAGATGTGAGTAGTCAGCTTTATGAGTTAGTTTTCAAATATAATTCAGCCTATAAGAATTCTGTTAATTCAACTTTCGTAATTCTCTGTGGGTAAACACAAGACTCTTGTCTCCTTACATATTGACAATTCTAATTATCCGTACTCAGAAAGGGTTTTGAATACTAGATACCACAATTTCTTTAAAATTGAAATATTTTACCCACAAAGTCTCACTGTTATATTCATGAGTCATGTTAATTTGCACTTTCCATAAACGCTATAAACCAAATGAATTATCTCAGTACATGTATAAGGCTATAGCCTATTTTATTTGTTGAAATAGCTATTTTAGTAGAAGTAGCGTCATTAGAAAAACAGGATCGCTTTTTACAAGGTTTAAGGATTTTCTGTGATTTTTTTCTGCAAAACTTGTGACATCATATTTTTTCTGTTTTGGAGTGTGTGTGTGTGTATATATATATATATATATATACACACACATATATATATATGTATATATACGTATATTTATATATATATATATATTTCGTTAATGAGACTTGTTTTTTTATTCTTCTGTTTTTCCTCTAGATAAAAGTTAAGCAGCTAGAAGAACAACTACATTCTTTTTCTGAAACCAGTTCACAGAACGACCATCTACGCAAGTTGAATAAGGCACTAGAGGGCAAATATGCTCAGGTGTGATTAATAGCTATAAAACAGATTGCTTCTATGTTGTTTTAATTAGCTTTTAAGAAATTGGTGACTTTCTCCCCACCTCACCGTATGATCCCAGAAAGATGAATATTCTCTCACTTGACTCAATTTATCAAAAATATTTTAAACACCCTCGATGTACAAGGTTCCACTCAACCACAGAAGAGTTCATAAAGATGCCTGAAGCAGTATTGGGACATTGAACTTGCATGCTCTAATTGCAGGATTAGGAATGTACTCGGCAGACTTTATTATAGAATAGAAGGTTATGCCTTTCAGAAACAAAATAGATTGTATTGCGAGCATGCATAGGGAACATCATCATGATGAAAGCCTCGAGAATCTCTATCATAGAGGAAGTGTTTTTTTAATTTGAACCTTAAAACTTTTGGCAGAGGTGAGGAACAAGTATCTTTGGGTTTTTAATTACAGGCGAACGCAGAACTCATTGCCAACAAGATATACTTGCAATAGCGCACTTGAAAGAGGTATTAGTAGTGAAGGTGCTTACTTGTTAGCATGGTGGCTATTGAGACTGAGACTATTGAGACTATTAACAATGATTTACAAATTTATCACATTATTTATTTTTAATTTTTAACAGTGTAAGCATGTGTAACTTCTTTAACTATAACGTTTGTGTATGTATACCCTTGGTAACCAAGCAACTAGAATGTGTCTTCAAATGGGTTCTAACAATCTGACTATACTGGCAAAGGGGACCTCATTAGATATGCTTTGTTTCTTCATGAGGACATACTTTACACTAGTATTTTCTTCATTCTGAAAGCAAAGGAACACATTTTAAAGTATATTTTCCATCCCAGCTTCATTTAGAACGTTGTGCTGTTTCTCATAGTAAAGGGGGCACTCACTGAAAAATAATTCTAGGTTTAGTTGATTTTGTCTTTTTAAATTGCTGATGCTTCCAAGAAGGAGGAAGTCTCCAGAGAGGCCTGCATCTTCAAAATTACTTTAAAGCCATAGGCCCCGTGTCAACAATGTAAAGGAACGAAGTTCATCAGTTGTTTTGCCCAGTGTTAGGCCAAACCCTACACACCATGTGACCTTTGCACCTACCGTGACTTCTGTGAGGTCTTCTCAGGAGATTGGAGACTCTGGGATCTCTCTAAAGACTCTTTTGAATGCCATTAAAACCATGGAGGGAAGACTGGAAGGTAAAATAGACATTCTTGCCTCAAGACCATTAAAAAATGATGAGTCACCAAATTTTCTTCACCGGGATTCGGTAAGTGAAGGCCACAAATTAAATCATAAGGAAATTTCAGATTTATACAACAATGAAGAAAAGTAGTAACATCTAGAAAGATAACGTTTGGAGGTGTGAGTAACAACAAGGAAAGAACTTCTTCACAAACAGCAAAAACTGATGATGTAGATCAAAACCATCATTCTGGCTATTGCATACTTAGTTTTTGATTTGGACACAGAAATGTCATATTTGGCTTAAGAGTAACCATTGAGATTTTTAATCTAATTTTCACTTTAAAAATTAATGCTAATAGTCTTAACATTTACAGTAAAATGGGTAAAGCCTGATTTTCAAGTAGAAATACATAAATAGAAGCCCTGAGAACTTGAACACTGGAAAATACTTCCCAAAGAAAACTTACTAGAGCATCCATCTTTGTTTGGTATTTAAAAATAGAAAGTACTGTAGCTTGTCTTCTAGAGTTAACTACAATTTAGACCCTTTCTGTAAGCACTTTTGCTAGTGGCCTTTTCATTTTTATAAATAATTTATAAGCACTGGTAAAATTATAAAAACTATATTCTTCCTAATGTGCTTTTCTAGAACAAAATCCAATAGGTTTTCAAAACCTTATAAGTTAGCATCTTTTGTAGTATTCTTGAACCCTTACAGAAGACGTTAAAGTATTTTTAACGTTACAGGTTAAAAGTTATAAGGAAGTATAATTTGAGGAAGATGTGGGGAAAAGGCATTCTTCTTTGCTGCTGTTTGGAGTGCCCTTTTCCTGTGGAGGACAATTTGGCTTTGTTTATCACCTTACACCCACAGTTGTACTTTTTCCTACAGATACACTAGCTTGTACATAAGACATGTTTACAAGGTTACTTTCTGAAGTATTGTTTGTTATTAGCAAAAGACTAGAAACAACCAAAATTCCATCAGTAAGAGGCTGGCTAAATAAATCATGGTATATCCATAGTTTGGAATACTGTTTGAAGATATATTTATCTTAATCATAACATATCTATTATTAGGTTAAAACAGTCAAGGTTCAGAAGAGTATACAGAGTATTTTACTATTTGTGTGCAAAAGGGTTGGGGCGATGAAGTATACATATGTATTCACTTTTGAATAGAGTCTCTCTAAAATGAATCGTAATAAATTGGCAACATTATTTTCGAGGAAGGAAACTGGGTGGCTGGGAGATTTTTCACTTTATCCTTTTGTACCTTAAGAGTAATGTGAATGTGCTACCCATCCAGAAAAAATTTATGAACATTTTATTTTCAACAGAAGTAAAAGTAGAGAAAGGATGGTCTTTTCAACAAATGTGCTAAAGCAATTGGGTATCATATGCAGAAACAAAAAAACAAAATACCTTTGATCCACACCTCTTACCATATATAAAAATTAACTCAAAATGGATGAAAGCCCTAAAGGTAAAACTTAAGACTGTAAAACTTCTGAAACATAGGATGAAACCATTGTGATCTTGGATTACACTAAGATTTCTTAGATTTGACATCAAAAGCATGATCCATAAAGGAAAAAATGTAACATTGACAACGTATGCTCTTCAAAGACATTGTTAAGAAAATGACAAGCTACAGGCTGGGGGAAGAAAACATTTGCAAATCACATATCTGATAAAGGTCTTGTCTCCACAGTTTATTAAAAACTCTCAAAACTCACTAAGAAGGAAAAACAATCTGAAAAAAAAAGGCGCAAAGTATTTTATTTATTTGGTGAACACACGTTTCACCAAAAAAGATATACGGATGATAAATAAGCACCTGAAAAGATGTTAAACATCAGTCATTAGGGAAATGCAAATTAAAACTGCAGTGAGGTACTACCACACACTATTAGAATGTCTAAGATTGAAAAACTGATTACCCCAAGTGTTAGTGAGGATGTGGAGGAACTCTCATACATTGCTGAAGGGAATGTAAAATCACTCAGCCACTCTGGAAAATAGTTTGGTAGTTTCTTTAAAAGTGAGACATACTACGACCATACAACCCAGGCATTCCACTCCTATGCATTCACCAAAGATAAATGAAAGCATATATCTACACGAAGATCTGTATACAACTGCCCAGAGCAACTCTACTTGTAACAGCTTAAAACTGGAACAACTCCAGTGTTCAGCAGAACACTCTTCAGCAACAGAAAGGAAGAAGTATTGATATATAAAGAAGAGTGAGTGAATCTCACAATAATTGTGCTGAGTGGAAAATCATTCAAAAATGAGTACATCAAATATGATTTCATTTATATAAAATTCTAGGAAATAAAAGTGAATTGATTGTGACAGAAAAGAGGTCAGTGGTAGCCTTGGGTGGATGTGTAGGAACAGGGAGAGATAGAAGTGGGGGAAATTACAAAAAGGCATAAGGGAACTTTTGGGATAATGGAAGTGTTCATTATCATGATTATGGTTTATACATATATCAAAATTGTACACTTTAAATATACATAGCTTATTGTATTTCAACTATATCTCAGTAAGGCTGTTTTAAAAAATGTGAATGTATTATACTAAAATTAATTATTTTTAAATGTTTAAAATAACATTCTTGAAATGACAAAAGCAGTAGCGATAGAGAACAAATTACTGGTTGCCAGGGGACATGGGATGAGTTTGGGGGAGGGTGTGAACACAGAGAAGTAGCACAAGTGAGTTCTTTGCGGCAGTGGAGCAGTTCTGTATCTTGATTGTCGTGATCACAGGAATATGTGCATGGGGTCAAATTACATAGAGCTACGTGCATGTGTGCATACACAGATGAATGCAGGTTAAAAAAATGGTGAAGGGCTTCCCTGGCGTCACAGTGGTTGAGAGTCCGCCTGCCGATGCAGGGGACGCGGGTTCGTGCCCCGGTCCGGGAAGATCCCACATGCCGCGGAGCGGCTGGGCCCGTGAGCCATGGCCGCTGAGCCTGCGTGTCCGGAGCCTGTGCTCCGCAACGGGAGAGGCCACAACAGTGAGAGGCCCACGTACCACACACACACACACAAAAAGTTCCTTTTCATCCATTTCTTAGGTGTGTCACAGTTTCTATAGTGTTATGTTTTTATAGTTTTATATTAGAAAATATATGTAAGGGGCAATATTAGGGTAGGAGATTAAGAAGTACAGACTACTGTGTATAAAATAAGCTACAAGGATATATTGTACATTACATGGAATATAGCCGATATTTTATAATAACTATAAATGGAGTATAATCTTTAAAAATTGTGAATCCCTATGTTGTATAGTTGAAACTTACATAATATTATAAATCAACTCTACCTCAATTTTTAAAAATATGTATCTATATATATTTAGATCATTTGAAACAGTAGGAGGATATGACCTTGACCTAAATACTGGTATTTCCGAGACTGCCTGGTAAGCTAGCTGTGGAAGCTACTTGGATTTTAATGACACAGAAACATCAGATCTCTGAGGGCAGCAGGATTTATTTGCTTCTGTGTTCTTCCCCATTTCAGTGTCCTGAATTAGAAATTCTTCCAGAAAAGAAACCCAGTATAAAAAGTAAAGTGCTTTATAGATGAGAACATGCCTTCTGACAAGTTTCAGGGCATTTTATTGAGTACTCTGAGGCTGGGGGTAGCGTCAGTTACCTGAGAAATATTGTGGAATAAGGATATTCTGTGTTTTGTTTGAAGGGAGGCAAATCGAAAATTCTTGAGTGTTCATCAGTATTTTCCACTGAGTTCTAAGGTTAACAGCAGTTTGCTTACGTTTAAAATGAGAATAAGTGTTGCATCAATACCTCTCTTTAGAGGCAGCCATTCTAATTCTGAACCTTAAGTGAATACACTTAAGGGGGAGCCATGGAACATGTTTTATACTGTACACTGTGGAAAAGAGCACCAGAAACAGGCAAAGATGAGAAAAAGGATTCTGCTGATGGAACAAGAGAGATTTCCTAAGACAAAATGTGTTTTCATGTAGCCTTTCTAAAAAAAACGAAGTATTAGCACTCAAATTTTAACAGTGCTTGAAAACAATCAGTGGCTACAACCAAGAGGCGTTTGCCCTTCAGAGGTGGGAAACAAGAAAAGATACTGAGAGAGGAAAAAGTTGATTTAAATTAAAAATTTTGGATGAATTTTTTTCTGATTCAGAGATAAGCTCAGTAATGTTAATTGTCGATTTGTATTGAGAGGGTTGGGAATAAGAGGAAGAAAATGTAGAAAAACACACAATTTGGAGATTTCTGAGTAAATATTAATGATTTTATTCCCCCAAATCATCTTTTCTTTAAAGTGAAAGATGTGAGTAGTCAGCTTTATGAGTTAGTTTTCAAATATAATTCAGCCTATAAGAATTCTGTTAATTCAACTTTCGTAATTCTCTGTGGGTAAACACAAGACTCTTGTCTCCTTACATATTGACAATTCTAATTATCCGTACTCAGAAAGGGTTTTGAATACTAGATACCACAATTTCTTTAAAATTGAAATATTTTACCCACAAAGTCTCACTGTTATATTCATGAGTCATGTTAATTTGCACTTTCCATAAACGCTATAAACCAAATGAATTATCTCAGTACATGTATAAGGCTATAGCCTATTTTATTTGTTGAAATAGCTATTTTAGTAGAAGTAGCGTCATTAGAAAAACAGGATCGCTTTTTACAAGGTTTAAGGATTTTCTGTGATTTTTTTCTGCAAAACTTGTGACATCATATTTTTTCTGTTTTGGAGTGTGTGTGTGTGTATATATATATATATATATACACACATATATATATATGTATATATACGTATATTTATATATATATATATATTTCGTTAATGAGACTTGTTTTTTTATTCTTCTGTTTTTCCTCTAGATAAAAGTTAAGCAGCTAGAAGAACAACTACATTCTTTTTCTGAAACCAGTTCACAGAACGACCATCTACGCAAGTTGAATAAGGCACTAGAGGGCAAATATGCTCAGGTGTGATTAATAGCTATAAAACAGATTGCTTCTATGTTGTTTTAATTAGCTTTTAAGAAATTGGTGACTTTCTCCCCACCTCACCGTATGATCCCAGAAAGATGAATATTCTCTCACTTGACTCAATTTATCAAAAATATTTTAAACACCCTCGATGTACAAGGTTCCACTCAACCACAGAAGAGTTCATAAAGATGCCTGAAGCAGTATTGGGACATTGAACTTGCATGCTCTAATTGCAGGATTAGGAATGTACTCGGCAGACTTTATTATAGAATAGAAGGTTATGCCTTTCAGAAACAAAATAGATTGTATTGTGAGCATGCATAGGGAACATCATCATGATGAAAGCCTCGAGAATCTCTATCATAGAGGAAGTGTTTTTTTAATTTGAACCTTAAAACTTTTGGCAGAGGTGAGGAACAAGTATCTTTGGGTTTTTAATTACAGGCGAACGCAGAACTCATTGCCAACAAGATATACTTGCAATAGCGCACTTGAAAGAGGTATTAGTAGTGAAGGTGCTTACTTGTTAGCATGGTGGCTATTGAGACTGAGACTATTGAGACTATTAACAATGATTTACAAATTTATCACATTATTTATTTTTAATTTTTAACAGTGTAAGCATGTGTAACTTCTTTAACTATAACGTTTGTGTATGTATACCCTTGGTAACCAAGCAACTAGAATGTGTCTTCAAATGGGTTCTAACAATCTGACTATACTGGCAAAGGGGACCTCATTAGATATGCTTTGTTTCTTCATGAGGACATACTTTACACTAGTATTTTCTTCATTCTGAAAGCAAAGGAACACATTTTAAAGTATATTTTCCATCCCAGCTTCATTTAGAACGTTGTGCTGTTTCTCATAGTAAAGGGGGCACTCACTGAAAAATAATTCTAGGTTTAGTTGATTTTGTCTTTTGAAATTGCTGATGCTTCCAAGAAGGAGGAAGTCTCCAGAGAGGCCTGCATCTTCAAAATTACTTTAAAGCCATAGGCCCCGTGTCAACAATGTAAAGGAACGAAGTTCATCAGTTGTTTTGCCCAGTGTTAGGCCAAACCCTACACACCATGTGACCTTTGCACCTACCGTGACTTCTGTGAGGTCTTCTCAGGAGATTGGAGACTCTGGGATCTCTCTAAAGACTCTTTTGAATGCCATTAAAACCATGGAGGGAAGACTGGAAGGTAAAATAGACATTCTTGCCTCAAGACCATTAAAAAATGATGAGTCACCAAATTTTCTTCACCGGGATTCGGTAAGTGAAGGCCACAAATTAAATCATAAGGAAATTTCAGATTTATACAACAATGAAGAAAAGTAGTAACATCTAGAAAGATAACGTTTGGAGGTGTGAGTAACAACAAGGAAAGAACTTCTTCACAAACAGCAAAAACTGATGATGTAGATCAAAACCATCATTCTGGCTATTGCATACTTAGTTTTTGATTTGGACACAGAAATGTCATATTTGGCTTAAGAGTAACCATTGAGATTTTTAATCTAATTTTCACTTTAAAAATTAATGCTAATAGTCTTAACATTTACAGTAAAATGGGTAAAGCCTGATTTTCAAGTAGAAATACATAAATAGAAGCCCTGAGAACTTGAACACTGGAAAATACTTCCCAAAGAAAACTTACTAGAGCATCCATCTTTGTTTGGTATTTAAAAATAGAAAGTACTGTAGCTTGTCTTCTAGAGTTAACTACAATTTAGACCCTTTCTGTAAGCACTTTTGCTAGTGGCCTTTTCATTTTTATAAATAATTTATAAGCACTGGTAAAATTATAAAAACTATATTCTTCCTAATGTGCTTTTCTAGAACAAAATCCAATAGGTTTTCAAAACCTTATAAGTTAGCATCTTTTGTAGTATTCTTGAACCCTTACAGAAGACGTTAAAGTATTTTTAACGTTACAGGTTAAAAGTTATAAGGAAGTATAATTTGAGGAAGATGTGGGGAAAAGGCATTCTTCTTTGCTGCTGTTTGGAGTGCCCTTTTCCTGTGGAGGACAATTTGGCTTTGTTTATCACCTTACACCCACAGTTGTACTTTTTCCTACAGATACACTAGCTTGTACATAAGACATGTTTACAAGGTTACTTTCTGAAGTATTGTTTGTTATTAGCAAAAGACTAGAAACAACCAAAATTCCATCAGTAAGAGGCTGGCTAAATAAATCATGGTATATCCATAGTTTGGAATACTGTTTGAAGATATATTTATCTTAATCATAACATATCTATTATTAGGTTAAAACAGTCAAGGTTCAGAAGAGTATACAGAGTATTTTACTATTTGTGTGCAAAAGGGTTGGGGCGATGAAGTATACATATGTATTCACTTTTGAATAGAGTCTCTCTAAAATGAATCGTAATAAATTGGCAACATTATTTTCGAGGAAGGAAACTGGGTGGCTGGGAGATTTTTCACTTTATCCTTTTGTACCTTAAGAGTAATGTGAATGTGCTACCCATCCAGAAAAAATTTATGAACATTTTATTTTCAACAGAAGTAAAAGTAGAGAAAGGATGGTCTTTTCAACAAATGTGCTAAAGCAATTGGGTATCATATGCAGAAACAAAAAAACAAAATACCTTTGATCCACACCTCTTACCATATATAAAAATTAACTCAAAATGGATGAAAGCCCTAAAGGTAAAACTTAAGACTGTAAAACTTCTGAAACATAGGATGAAACCATTGTGATCTTGGATTACACTAAGATTTCTTAGATTTGACATCAAAAGCATGATCCATAAAGGAAAAAATGTAACATTGACAACGTATGCTCTTCAAAGACATTGTTAAGAAAATGACAAGCTACAGGCTGGGGGAAGAAAACATTTGCAAATCACATATCTGATAAAGGTCTTGTCTCCACAGTTTATTAAAAACTCTCAAAACTCACTAAGAAGGAAAAACAATCTGAAAAAAAAAAGGCGCAAAGTATTTTATTTATTTGGTGAACACACGTTTCACCAAAAAAGATATACGGATGATAAATAAGCACCTGAAAAGATGTTAAACATCAGTCATTAGGGAAATGCAAATTAAAACTGCAGTGAGGTACTACCACACACTATTAGAATGTCTAAGATTGAAAAACTGATTACCCCAAGTGTTAGTGAGGATGTGGAGGAACTCTCATACATTGCTGAAGGGAATGTAAAATCACTCAGCCACTCTGGAAAATAGTTTGGTAGTTTCTTTAAAAGTGAGACATACTACGACCATACAACCCAGGCATTCCACTCCTATGCATTCACCAAAGATAAATGAAAGCATATATCTACACGAAGATCTGTATACAACTGCCCAGAGCAACTCTACTTGTAACAGCTTAAAACTGGAACAACTCCAGTGTTCAGCAGAACACTCTTCAGCAACAGAAAGGAAGAAGTATTGATATATAAAGAAGAGTGAGTGAATCTCACAATAATTGTGCTGAGTGGAAAATCATTCAAAAATGAGTACATCAAATATGATTTCATTTATATAAAATTCTAGGAAATAAAAGTGAATTGATTGTGACAGAAAAGAGGTCAGTGGTAGCCTTGGGTGGATGTGTAGGAACAGGGAGAGATAGAAGTGGGGGAAATTACAAAAAGGCATAAGGGAACTTTTGGGATAATGGAAGTGTTCATTATCATGATTATGGTTTATACATATATCAAAATTGTACACTTTAAATATACATAGCTTATTGTATTTCAACTATATCTCAGTAAGGCTGTTTTAAAAAATGTGAATGTATTATACTAAAATTAATTATTTTTAAATGTTTAAAATAACATTCTTGAAATGACAAAAGCAGTAGCGATAGAGAACAAATTACTGGTTGCCAGGGGACCTGGGATGAGTTTGGGGGAGGGTGTGAACACAGAGAAGTAGCACAAGTGAGTTCTTTGCGGCAGTGGAGCAGTTCTGTATCTTGATTGTCGTGATCACAGGAATATGTGCATGGGGTCAAATTACATAGAGCTACGTGCATGTGTGCATACACAGATGAATGCAGGTTAAAAAAATGGTGAAGGGCTTCCCTGGCGTCACAGTGGTTGAGAGTCCGCCTGCCGATGCAGGGGACGCGGGTTCGTGCCCCGGTCCGGGAAGATCCCACATGCCGCGGAGCGGCTGGGCCCGTGAGCCATGGCCGCTGAGCTTGCGTGTCCGGAGCCTGTGCTCCGCAACGGGAGAGGCCACAACAGTGAGAGGCCCACGTACCACACACACACACACAAAAAGTTCCTTTTCATCCATTTCTTAGGTGTGTCACAGTTTCTATAGTGTTATGTTTTTATAGTTTTATATTAGAAAATATATGTAAGGGGCAATATTAGGGTAGGAGATTAAGAAGTACAGACTACTGTGTATAAAATAAGCTACAAGGATATATTGTACATTACATGGAATATAGCCGATATTTTATAATAACTATAAATGGAGTATAATCTTTAAAAATTGTGAATCCCTATGTTGTATAGTTGAAACTTACATAATATTATAAATCAACTCTACCTCAATTTTTAAAAATATGTATCTATATATATTTAGATCATTTGAAACAGTAGGAGGATATGACCTTGACCTAAATACTGGTATTTCCGAGACTGCCTGGTAAGCTAGCTGTGGAAGCTACTTGGATTTTAATGACACAGAAACATCAGATCTCTGAGGGCAGCAGGATTTATTTGCTTCTGTGTTCTTCCCCATTTCAGTGTCCTGAATTAGAAATTCTTCCAGAAAAGAAACCCAGTATAAAAAGTAAAGTGCTTTATAGATGAGAACATGCCTTCTGACAAGTTTCAGGGCATTTTATTGAGTACTCTGAGGCTGGGGGTAGCGTCAGTTACCTGAGAAATATTGTGGAATAAGGATATTCTGTGTTTTGTTTGAAGGGAGGCAAATCGAAAATTCTTGAGTGTTCATCAGTATTTTCCACTGAGTTCTAAGGTTAACAGCAGTTTGCTTACGTTTAAAATGAGAATAAGTGTTGCATCAATACCTCTCTTTAGAGGCAGCCATTCTAATTCTGAACCTTAAGTGAATACACTTAAGGGGGAGCCATGGAACATGTTTTATACTGTACACTGTGGAAAAGAGCACCAGAAACAGGCAAAGATGAGAAAAAGGATTCTGCTGATGGAACAAGAGAGATTTCCTAAGACAAAATGTGTTTTCATGTAGCCTTTCTAAAAAAAACGAAGTATTAGCACTCAAATTTTAACAGTGCTTGAAAACAATCAGTGGCTACAACCAAGAGGCGTTTGCCCTTCAGAGGTGGGAAACAAGAAAAGATACTGAGAGAGGAAAAAGTTGATTTAAATTAAAAATTTTGGATGAATTTTTTTCTGATTCAGAGATAAGCTCAGTAATGTTAATTGTCGATTTGTATTGAGAGGGTTGGGAATAAGAGGAAGAAAATGTAGAAAAACACACAATTTGGAGATTTCTGAGTAAATATTAATGATTTTATTCCCCCAAATCATCTTTTCTTTAAAGTGAAAGATGTGAGTAGTCAGCTTTATGAGTTAGTTTTCAAATATAATTCAGCCTATAAGAATTCTGTTAATTCAACTTTCGTAATTCTCTGTGGGTAAACACAAGACTCTTGTCTCCTTACATATTGACAATTCTAATTATCCGTACTCAGAAAGGGTTTTGAATACTAGATACCACAATTTCTTTAAAATTGAAATATTTTACCCACAAAGTCTCACTGTTATATTCATGAGTCATGTTAATTTGCACTTTCCATAAACGCTATAAACCAAATGAATTATCTCAGTACATGTATAAGGCTATAGCCTATTTTATTTGTTGAAATAGCTATTTTAGTAGAAGTAGCGTCATTAGAAAAACAGGATCGCTTTTTACAAGGTTTAAGGATTTTCTGTGATTTTTTTCTGCAAAACTTGTGACATCTTTTTTTTTCTGTTTTAGAGTGTGTGCGTGTGTATATATATATATATGTGTGTATATATATATATATATATATACACACATATATATATATGTATATATACGTATATTTATATATATATTTATATATTTCGTTAATGAGACTTGTTTTTTTATTCTTCTGTTTTTCCTCTAGATAAAAGTTAAGCAGCTAGAAGAACAACTACATTCTTTTTCTGAAACCAGTTCACAGAACGACCATCTACGCAAGTTGAATAAGGCACTAGAGGGCAAATATGCTCAGGTGTGATTAATAGCTATAAAACAGATTGCTTCTATGTTGTTTTAATTAGCTTTTAAGAAATTGGTGACTTTCTCCCCACCTCACCGTATGATCCCAGAAAGATGAATATTCTCTCACTTGACTCAATTTATCAAAAATATTTTAAACACCCTCGATGTACAAGGTTCCACTCAACCACAGAAGAGTTCATAAAGATGCCTGAAGCAGTATTGGGACATTGAACTTGCATGCTCTAATTGCAGGATTAGGAATGTACTCGGCAGACTTTATTATAGAATAGAAGGTTATGCCTTTCAGAAACAAAATAGATTGTATTGCGAGCATGCATAGGGAACATCATCATGATGAAAGCCTCGAGAATCTCTATCATAGAGGAAGTGTTTTTTTAATTTGAACCTTAAAACTTTTGGCAGAGGTGAGGAACAAGTATCTTTGGGTTTTTAATTACAGGCGAACGCAGAACTCATTGCCAACAAGATATACTTGCAATAGCGCACTAGAAAGAGGTATTAGTAGTGAAGGTGCTTACTTGTTAGCATGGTGGCTATTGAGACTGAGACTATTGAGACTATTAACAATGATTTACAAATTTATCACATTATTTATTTTTAATTTTTAACAGTGTAAGCATGTGTAACTTCTTTAACTATAACGTTTGTGTATGTATACCCTTGGTAACCAAGCAACTAGAATGTGTCTTCAAATGGGTTCTAACAATCTGACTATACTGGCAAAGGGGACCTCATTAGATATGCTTTGTTTCTTCATGAGGACATACTTTACACTAGTATTTCTTCATTCTGAAAGCAAAGGAACACATTTTAAAGTATATTTTCCATCCCAGCTTCATTTAGAACGTTGTGCTGTTTCTCATAGTAAAGGGGGCACTCACTGAAAAATAATTCTAGGTTTAGTTGATTTTGTCTTTTTAAATTGCTGATGCTTCCAAGAAGGAGGAAGTCTCCAGAGAGGCCTGCATCTTCAAAATTACTTTAAAGCCATAGGCCCCGTGTCAACAATGTAAAGGAACGAAGTTCATCAGTTGTTTTGCCCAGTGTTAGGCCAAACCCTACACACCATGTGACCTTTGCACCTACCGTGACTTCTGTGAGGTCTTCTCAGGAGATTGGAGACTCTGGGATCTCTCTAAAGACTCTTTTGAATGCCATTAAAACCATGGAGGGAAGACTGGAAGGTAAAATAGACATTCTTGCCTCAAGACCATTAAAAAATGATGAGTCACCAAATTTTCTTCACCGGGATTCGGTAAGTGAAGGCCACAAATTAAATCATAAGGAAATTTCAGATTTATACAACAATGAAGAAAAGTAGTAACATCTAGAAAGATAACGTTTGGAGGTGTGAGTAACAACAAGGAAAGAACTTCTTCACAAACAGCAAAAACTGATGATGTAGATCAAAACCATCATTCTGGCTATTGCATACTTAGTTTTTGATTTGGACACAGAAATGTCATATTTGGCTTAAGAGTAACCATTGAGATTTTTAATCTAATTTTCACTTTAAAAATTAATGCTAATAGTCTTAACATTTACAGTAAAATGGGTAAAGCCTGATTTTCAAGTAGAAATACATAAATAGAAGCCCTGAGAACTTGAACACTGGAAAATACTTCCCAAAGAAAACTTACTAGAGCATCCATCTTTGTTTGGTATTTAAAAATAGAAAGTACTGTAGCTTGTCTTCTAGAGTTAACTACAATTTAGACCCTTTCTGTAAGCACTTTTGCTAGTGGCCTTTTCATTTTTATAAATAATTTATAAGCACTGGTAAAATTATAAAAACTATATTCTTCCTAATGTGCTTTTCTAGAACAAAATCCAATAGGTTTTCAAAACCTTATAAGTTAGCATCTTTTGTAGTATTCTTGAACCCTTACAGAAGACGTTAAAGTATTTTTAACGTTACAGGTTAAAAGTTATAAGGAAGTATAATTTGAGGAAGATGTGGGGAAAAGGCATTCTTCTTTGCTGCTGTTTGGAGTGCCCTTTTCCTGTGGAGGACAATTTGGCTTTGTTTATCACCTTACACCCACAGTTGTACTTTTTCCTACAGATACACTAGCTTGTACATAAGACATGTTTACAAGGTTACTTTCTGAAGTATTGTTTGTTATTAGCAAAAGACTAGAAACAACCAAAATTCCATCAGTAAGAGGCTGGCTAAATAAATCATGGTATATCCATAGTTTGGAATACTGTTTGAAGATATATTTATCTTAATCATAACATATCTATTATTAGGTTAAAACAGTCAAGGTTCAGAAAAGTATACAGAGTATTTTACTATTTGTGTGCAAAAGGGTTGGGGCGATGAAGTATACATATGTATTCACTTTTGAATAGAGTCTCTCTAAAATGAATCGTAATAAATTGGCAACATTATTTTCGAGGAAGGAAACTGGGTGGCTGGGAGATTTTTCACTTTATCCTTTTGTACCTTAAGAGTAATGTGAATGTGCTACCCATCCAGAAAAAATTTATGAACATTTTATTTTCAACAGAAGTAAAAGTAGAGAAAGGATGGTCTTTTCAACAAATGTGCTAAAGCAATTGGGTATCATATGCAGAAACAAAAAAACAAAATACCTTTGATCCACACCTCTTACCATATATAAAAATTAACTCAAAATGGATGAAAGCCCTAAAGGTAAAACTTAAGACTGTAAAACTTCTGAAACATAGGATGAAACCATTGTGATCTTGGATTACACTAAGATTTCTTAGATTTGACATCAAAAGCATGATCCATAAAGGAAAAAATGTAACATTGACAACGTATGCTCTTCAAAGACATTGTTAAGAAAATGACAAGCTACAGGCTGGGGGAAGAAAACATTTGCAAATCACATATCTGATAAAGGTCTTGTCTCCACAGTTTATTAAAAACTCTCAAAACTCACTAAGAAGGAAAAACAATCTGAAAAAAAAAAAGGCGCAAAGTATTTTATTTATTTGGTGAACACACGTTTCACCAAAAAAGATATACGGATGATAAATAAGCACCTGAAAAGATGTTAAACATCAGTCATTAGGGAAATGCAAATTAAAACTGCAGTGAGGTACTACCACACACTATTAGAATGTCTAAGATTGAAAAACTGATTACCCCAAGTGTTAGTGAAGATGTGGAGGAACTCTCATACATTGCTGAAGGGAATGTAAAATCACTCAGCCACTCTGGAAAATAGTTTGGTAGTTTCTTTAAAAGTGAGACATACTACGACCATACAACCCAGGCATTCCACTCCTATGCATTCACCAAAGATAAATGAAAGCGTATATCTACACGAAGATCTGTATACAACTGCCCAGAGCAACTCTACTTGTAACAGGTTAAAACTGGAACAACTCCAGTGTTCAGCAGAACACTCTTCAGCAACAGAAAGGAAGAAGTATTGATATATAAAGAAGAGTGAGTGAATCTCACAATAATTGTGCTGAGTGGAAAATCATTCAAAAATGAGTACATCAAATATGATTTCATTTATATAAAATTCTAGGAAATAAAAGTGAATTGATTGTGACAGAAAAGAGGTCAGTGGTAGCCTTGGGTGGATGTGTAGGAACAGGGAGAGATAGAAGTGGGGGAAATTACAAAAAGGCATAAGGGAACTTTTGGGATAATGGAAGTGTTCATTATCATGATTATGGTTTATACATATATCAAAATTGTACACTTTAAATATACATAGCTTATTGTATTTCAACTATATCTCAGTAAGGCTGTTTTAAAAAATGTGAATGTATTATACTAAAATTAATTATTTTTAAATGTTTAAAATAACATTCTTGAAATGACAAAAGCAGTAGCGATAGAGAACAAATTACTGGTTGCCAGGGGACATGGGATGAGTTTGGGGGAGGGTGTGAACACAGAGAAGTAGCACAAGTGAGTTCTTTGCGGCAGTGGAGCAGTTCTGTATCTTGATTGTCGTGATCACAGGAATATGTGCATGGGGTCAAATTACGTAGAGCTACGTGCATGTGTGCATACACAGATGAATGCAGGTTAAAAAAATGGTGAAGGGCTTCCCTGGTGGCACAGTGGTTGAGAGTCCGCCTGCCGATGCAGGGGACGCGGGTTCGTGCCCCGGTCCGGGAAGATCCCACATGCCGCGGAGTGGCTGGGCCCGTGAGCCATGGCCACTGAGCTTGCGTGTCCGGAGCCTGTGCTCCGCAACGGGAGAGGCCACAACAGTGAGAGGCCCACGTACCACACACACACACACAAAAAGTTCCTTTTCATCCATTTCTTAGGTGTCTCACAGTTTCTATAGTGTTATGTTTTTATAGTTTTATATTAGAAAATATATGTAAGGGGCAATATTAGGGTAGGAGATTAAGAAGTACAGACTACTGTGTATAAAATAAGCTACAAGGATATATTGTACATTACATGGAATATAGCCGATATTTTATAATAACTATAAATGGAGTATAATCTTTAAAAATTGTGAATCCCTATGTTGTATAGTTGAAACTTACATAATATTATAAATCAACTCTACCTCAATTTTTAAAAATATGTATCTATATATATTTAGATCATTTGAAACAGTAGGAGGATATGACCTTGACCTAAATACTGGTATTTCCGAGACTGCCTGGTAAGCTAGCTGTGGAAGCTACTTGGATTTTAATGACACAGAAACATCAGATCTCTGAGGGCAGCAGGATTTATTTGCTTCTGTGTTCTTCCCCATTTCAGTGTCCTGAATTAGAAATTCTTCCAGAAAAGAAACCCAGTATAAAAAGTAAAGTGCTTTATAGATGAGAACATGCCTTCTGACAAGTTTCAGGGCATTTTATTGAGTACTCTGAGGCTGGGGGTAGCGTCAGTTACCTGAGAAATATTGTGGAATAAGGATATTCTGTGTTTTGTTTGAAGAGAGGCAAATCGAAAATTCTTGAGTGTTCATCAGTATTTTCCACTGAGTTCTAAGGTTAACAGCAGTTTGCTTACGTTTAAAATGAGAATAAGTGTTGCATCAATACCTCTCTTTAGAGGCAGCCATTCTAATTCTGAACCTTAAGTGAATACACTTAAGGGGGAGCCATGGAACATGTTTTATACTGTACACTGTGGAAAAGAGCAGCAGAAACAGGCAAAGATGAGAAAAAGGATTCTGCTGATGGAACAAGAGAGATTTCCTAAGACAAAATGTGTTTTCATGTAGCCTTTCTAAAAAAAACGAAGTATTAGCACTCAAATTTTAACAGTGCTTGAAAACAATCAGTGGCTACAACCAAGAGGCGTTTGCCCTTCAGAGGTGGGAAACAAGAAAAGATACTGAGAGAGGAAAAAGTTGATTTAAATTAAAAATTTTGGATGAATTTTTTTCTGATTCAGAGATAAGCTCAGTAATGTTAATTGTCGATTTGTATTGAGAGGGTTGGGAATAAGAGGAAGAAAATGTAGAAAAACACACAATTTGAGATTTGTGAGTAAATATTAATGATTTTATTCCCCCAAATCATCTTTTCTTTAAAGTGAAAGATGTGAGTAGTCAGCTTTATGAGTTAGTTTTCAAATATAATTCAGCCTATAAGAATTCTGTTAATTCAACTTTCGTAATTCTCTGTGGGTAAACACAAGACTCTTGTCTCCTTACATATTGACAATTCTAATTATCCGTACTCAGAAAGGGTTTTGAATACTAGATACCACAATTTCTTTAAAATTGAAATATTTTACCCACAAAGTCTCACTGTTATATTCATGAGTCATGTTAATTTGCACTTTCCATAAACGCTATAAACCAAATGAATTATCTCAGTACATGTATAAGGCTATAGCCTATTTTATTTGTTGAAATAGCTATTTTAGTAGAAGTAGCGTCATTAGAAAAACAGGATCGCTTTTTACAAGGTTTAAGGATTTTCTGTGATTTTTTTCTGCAAAACTTGTGACATCTGTTTTTTTCTGTTTTGGAGTGTGTGTGTGTATATATATATATATATATACACACATATATATATATGTATATATACGTATATATATATATATATATATATTTCGTTAATGAGACTTGTTTTTTTATTCTTCTGTTTTTCCTCTAGATAAAAGTTAAGCAGCTAGAAGAACAACTACATTCTTTTTCTGAAACCAGTTCACAGAACGACCATCTACGCAAGTTGAATAAGGCACTAGAGGGCAAATATGCTCAGGTGTGATTAATAGCTATAAAACAGATTGCTTCTATGTTGTTTTAATTAGCTTTTAAGAAATTGGTGACTTTCTCCCCACCTCACCGTATGATCCCAGAAAGATGAATATTCTCTCACTTGACTCAATTTATCAAAAATATTTTAAACACCCTCGATGTACAAGGTTCCACTCAACCACAGAAGAGTTCATAAAGATGCCTGAAGCAGTATTGGGACATTGAACTTGCATGCTCTAATTGCAGGATTAGGAATGTACTCGGCAGACTTTATTATAGAATAGAAGGTTATGCCTTTCAGAAACAAAATAGATTGTATTGTGAGCATGCATAGGGAACATCATCATGATGAAAGCCTCGAGAATCTCTATCATAGAGGAAGTGTTTTTTTAATTTGAACCTTAAAACTTTTGGCAGAGGTGAGGAACAAGTATCTTTGGGTTTTTAATTACAGGCGAACGCAGAACTCATTGCCAACAAGATATACTTGCAATAGCGCACTTGAAAGAGGTATTAATAGTGAAGGTGCTTACTTGTTAGCATGGTGGCTATTGAGACTGAGACTATTGAGACTATTAACAATGATTTACAAATTTATCACATTATTTATTTTTAATTTTTAACAGTGTAAGCATGTGTAACTTCTTTAACTATAACGTTTGTGTATGTATACCCTTGGTAACCAAGCAACTAGAATGTGTCTTCAAATGGGTTCTAACAATCTGACTATACTGGCAAAGGGGACCTCATTAGATATGCTTTGTTTCTTCATGAGGACATACTTTACACTAGTATTTTCTTCATTCTGAAAGCAAAGGAACACATTTTAAAGTATATTTTCCATCCCAGCTTCATTTAGAACGTTGTGCTGTTTCTCATAGTAAAGGGGGCACTCACTGAAAAATAATTCTAGGTTTAGTTGATTTTGTCTTTTTAAATTGCTGATGCTTCCAAGAAGGAGGAAGTCTCCAGAGAGGCCTGCATCTTCAAAATTACTTTAAAGCCATAGGCCCCGTGTCAACAATGTAAAGGAACGAAGTTCATCAGTTGTTTTGCCCAGTGTTAGGCCAAACCCTACACACCATGTGACCTTTGCACCTACTGTGACTTCTGTGAGGTCTTCTCAGGAGATTGGAGACTCTGGGATCTCTCTAAAGACTCTTTTGAATGCCATTAAAACCATGGAGGGAAGACTGGAAGGTAAAATAGACATTCTTGCCTCAAGACCATTAAAAAATGATGAGTCACCAAATTTTCTTCACCGGGATTCGGTAAGTGAAGGCCACAAATTAAATCATAAGGAAATTTCAGATTTATACAACAATGAAGAAAAGTAGTAACATCTAGAAAGATAACGTTTGGAGGTGTGAGTAACAACAAGGAAAGAACTTCTTCACAAACAGCAAAAACTGATGATGTAGATCAAAACCATCATTCTGGCTATTGCATACTTAGTTTTTGATTTGGACACAGAAATGTCATATTTGGCTTAAGAGTAACCATTGAGATTTTTAATCTAATTTTCACTTTAAAAATTAATGCTAATAGTCTTAACATTTACAGTAAAATGGGTAAAGCCTGATTTTCAAGTAGAAATACATAAATAGAAGCCCTGAGAACTTGAACACTGGAAAATACTTCCCAAAGAAAACTTACTAGAGCATCCATCTTTGTTTGGTATTTAAAAATAGAAAGTACTGTAGCTTGTCTTCTAGAGTTAACTACAATTTAGACCCTTTCTGTAAGCACTTTTGCTAGTGGCCTTTTCATTTTTATAAATAATTTATAAGCACTGGTAAAATTATAAAAACTATATTCTTCCTAATGTGCTTTTCTAGAACAAAATCCAATAGGTTTTCAAAACCTTATAAGTTAGCATCTTTTGTAGTATTCTTGAACCCTTACAGAAGACGTTAAAGTATTTTTAACGTTACAGGTTAAAAGTTATAAGGAAGTATAATTTGAGGAAGATGTGGGGAAAAGGCATTCTTCTTTGCTGCTGTTTGGAGTGCCCTTTTCCTGTGGAGGACAATTTGGCTTTGTTTATCACCTTACACCCACAGTTGTACTTTTTCCTACAGATACACTAGCTTGTACATAAGACATGTTTACAAGGTTACTTTCTGAAGTATTGTTTGTTATTAGCAAAAGACTAGAAACAACCAAAATTCCATCAGTAAGAGGCTGGCTAAATAAATCATGGTATATCCATAGTTTGGAATACTGTTTGAAGATATATTTATCTTAATCATAACATATCTATTATTAGGTTAAAACAGTCAAGGTTCAGAAGAGTATACAGAGTATTTTACTATTTGTGTGCAAAAGGGTTAGGGCGATGAAGTATACATATGTATTCACTTTTGAATAGAGTCTCTCTAAAATGAATCGTAATAAATTGGCAACATTATTTTCGAGGAAGGAAACTGGGTGGCTGGGAGATTTTTCACTTTATCCTTTTGTACCTTAAGAGTAATGTGAATGTGCTACCCATCCAGAAAAAATTTATGAACATTTTATTTTCAACAGAAGTAAAAGTAGAGAAAGGATGGTCTTTTCAACAAATGTGCTAAAGCAATTGGGTA
This sequence comes from Hyperoodon ampullatus, assembly GCF_949752795.1. Lineage (NCBI taxonomy): Eukaryota > Metazoa > Chordata > Mammalia > Artiodactyla > Ziphiidae > Hyperoodon > Hyperoodon ampullatus. Next base: position 97,656,439 of record NC_136921.1, read on the forward strand.
TCATATGCAGAAACAAAAAAACAAAATACCTTTGATCCATACCTCTTACCATACATAAAAATTAACTCAAAATGGATGAAAGCCCTAAAGGTAAAACTTAAGACTGTAAAACTTCTGAAACATAGGATGAAACCATTGTGATCTTGGATTACACTAAGATTTCTTAGATTTGACATCAAAAGCATGATCCATAAAGGAAAAAATGTAACATTGACAACGTATGCTCTTCAAAGACATTGTTAAGAAAATGACAAGCTACAGGCTGGGGGAAGAAAACATTTGCAAATCACATATCTGATAAAGGTCTTGTCTCCACAGTTTATTAAAAACTCTCAAAACTCACTAAGAAGGAAAAACAATCTGAAAAAAAAAAGGTGCAAAGTATTTTATTTATTTGGTGAACACACGTTTCACCAAAAAAGATATACGGATGATAAATAAGCACCTGAAAAGATGTTAAACATCAGTCATTAGGGAAATGCAAATTAAAACTGCAGTGAGGTACTACCACACACTATTAGAATGTCTAAGATTGAAAAACTGATTACCCCAAGTGTTAGTGAGGATGTGGAGGAACTCTCATACATTGCTGAAGGGAATGTAAAATCACTCAGCCACTCTGGAAAATAGTTTGGTAGTTTCTTTAAAAGTGAGACATACTACGACCATACAACCCAGGCATTCCACTCCTATGCATTCACCAAAGATAAATGAAAGCGTATATCTACACGAAGATCTGTATACAACTGCCCAGAGCAACTCTACTTGTAACAGCTTAAAACTGGAACAACTCCAGTGTTCAGCAGAACACTCTTCAGCAACAGAAAGGAAGAAGTATTGATATATAAAGAAGAGTGAGTGAATCTCACAATAATTGTGCTGAGTGGAAAATCATTCAAAAATGAGTACATCAAATATGATTTCATTTATATAAAATTCTAGGAAATAAAAGTGAATTGATTGTGACAGAAAAGAGGTCAGTGGTAGCCTTGGGTGGATGTGTAGGAACAGGGAGAGATAGAAGTGGGGGAAATTACAAAAAGGCATAAGGGAACTTTTGGGATAATGGAAGTGTTCATTATCATGATTATGGTTTATACATATATCAAAATTGTACACTTTAAATATACATAGCTTATTGTATTTCAACTATATCTCAGTAAGGCTGTTTTAAAAAATGTGAATGTATTATACTAAAATTAATTATTTTTAAATGTTTAAAATAACATTCTTGAAATGACAAAAGCAGTAGCGATAGAGAACAAATTACTGGTTGCCAGGGGACCTGGGATGAGTTTGGGGGAGGGTGTGAACACAGAGAAGTAGCACAAGTGAGTTCTTTGCGGCAGTGGAGCAGTTCTGTATCTTGATTGTCGTGATCACAGGAATATGTGCATGGGGTCAAATTACATAGAGCTACGTGCATGTGTGCATACACAGATGAATGCAGGTTAAAAAAATGGTGAAGGGCTTCCCTGGTGGTGCAGTGGTTGAGAGTCCGCCTGCCGATGCAGGGGACGCGGGTTCGTGCCCCGGTCCGGGAAGATCCCACATGCCGCGGAGCGGCTGGGCCCGTGAGACATGGCCGCTGAGCCTGCGTGTCCGGAGCCTGTGCTCCGCAACGGGAGAGGCCACAACAGTGAGAGGCCCACGTACCACACACACACACACACACACACACACACACAAAGTTCCTTTTCATCCATTTCTTAGGTGTCTCACAGTTTCTATAGTGTTATGTTTTTATAGTTTTATATTAGAAAATATATGTAAGGGGCAATATTAGGGTAGGAGATTAAGAAGTACAGACTACTGTGTATAAAATAAGCTACAAGGATATATTGTACATTACATGGAATATAGCCGATATTTTATAATAACTATAAATGGAGTATAATCTTTAAAAATTGTGAATCCCTAGGTTGTATAGTTGAAACTTACATAATATTATAAATCAACTCTACCTCAATTTTTAAAAATATGTATCTATATATATTTAGATCATTTGAAACAGTAGGAGGATATGACCTTGACCTAAATACTGGTATTTCCGAGACTGCCTGGTAAGCTAGCTGTGGAAGCTACTTGGATTTTAATGACACAGAAACATCAGGTCTCTGAGGGCAGCAGGATTTATTTGCTTCTGTGTTCTTCCCCATTTCAGTGTCCTGAATTAGAAATTCTTCCAGAAAAGAAACCCAGTATAAAAAGTAAAGTGCTTTATAGATGAGAACATGCCATCTGACAAGTTTCAGGGCATTTTATTGAGTACTCTGAGGCTGGGGGTAACGTCAGTTACCTGAGAAATATTGTGGAATAAGGATATTCTGTGTTTTGTTTGAAGAGAGGCAAATCGAAAATTCTTGAGTGTTCATCAGTATTTTCCACTGAGTTCTAAGGTTAACAGCAGTTTGCTTACGTTTAAAATGAGAATAAGTGTTGCATCAATACCTCTCTTTAGAGGCAGCCATTCTAATTCTGAACCTTAAGTGAATACACTTAAGGGGGAGCCATGGAACATGTTTTATACTGTACACTGTGGAAAAGAGCACCAGAAACAGGCAAAGATGAGAAAAAGGATTCTGCTGATGGAACAAGAGAGATTTCCTAAGACAAAATGTGTTTTCATGTAGCCTTTCTAAAAAAAACGAAGTATTAGCACTCAAGTTTTAACAGTTCTTGAAAACAATCAGTGGCTACAACCAAGAGGAGTTTGCCCTTCAGAGGTGGGAAACAAGAAAAGATACTGAGAGAGGAAAAAGTTGATTTAAATTAAAAATTTTGGATGAATTTTTTTCTGATTCAGAGATAAGCTCAGTAATGTTAATTGTCGATTTGTATTGAGAGGGTTGGGAATAAGAGGAAGAAAATGTAGAAAAACACACAATTTGGAGATTTGTGAGTAAATATTAATGATTTTATTCCCCCAAATCATCTTTTCTTTAAAATGAAAGATGTGAGTAGTCAGCTTTATGAGTTAGTTTTCAAATATAATTCAGCCTATAAGAATTCTGTTAATTCAACTTTCGTAATTCTCTGTGGGTAAACACAAGACTCTTGTCTGCTTACATATTGACAATTCTAATTATCCGTACTCAGGAAGGGTTTTGAATACTAGATACCACAATTTCTTTAAAATTGAAATATTTTACCCACAAAGTCTCACTGTTATATTCATGAGTCATGTTAATTTGCACTTTCCATAAACGCTATAAACCAAATGAATTATCTCAGTACATGTATAAGGCTATAGCCTATTTTATTTGTTGAAATAGCTATTTTAGTAGAAGTAGCATCATTAGAAAAACAGGATCGCTTTTTACAAGGTTTAAGGATTTTCTGTGATTTTTTTCTGCAAAACTTGTGACACCTTTTTTTTTCTGTTTTGGAGTGTGTGTGTGTGTGTATATATATATATATATATATATATACACACATATATATATGTATATATACGTATATTTATATATATATATATATTTCGTTAATGAGACTTGTTTTTTTATTCTTCTGTTTTTCCTCTAGATAAAAGTTAAGCAGCTAGAAGAACAACTACATTCTTTTTCTGAAACCAGTTCACAGAACGACCATCTACGCAAGTTGAATAAGGCACTAGAGGGCAAATATGCTCAGGTGTGATTAATAGCTATAAAACAGATTGCTTCTATGTTGTTTTAATTAGCTTTTAAGAAATTGGTGACTTTCTCCCCACCTCACCGTATGATCCCAGAAAGATGAATATTCTCTCACTTGACTCAATTTATCAAAAATATTTTAAACACCCTCGATGTACAAGGTTCCACTCAACCACAGAAGAGTTCATAAAGATGCCTGAAGCAGTATTGGGACATTGAACTTGCATGCTCTAATTGCAGGATTAGGAATGTACTCGGCAGACTTTATTATAGAATAGAAGGTTATGCCTTTCAGAAACAAAATAGATTGTATTGTGAGCATGCATAGGGAACATCATCATGATGAAAGCCTCGAGAATCTCTATCATAGAGGAAGTGTTTTTTTAATTTGAACCTTAAAACTTTTGGCAGAGGTGAGGAACAAGTATCTTTGGGTTTTTAATTACAGGCGAACGCAGAACTCATTGCCAACAAGATATACTTGCAATAGTGCACTTGAAAGAGGTATTAGTAGTGAAGGTGCTTACTTGTTAGCATGGTGGCTATTGAGACTGAGACTATTGAGACTATTAACAATGATTTACAAATTTATCACATTATTTATTTTTAATTTTTAACAGTGTAAGCATGTGTAACTTCTTTAACTATAACGTTTGTGTATGTATACCCTTGGTAACCAAGCAACTAGAATGTGTCTTCAAATGGGTTCTAAGAATCTGACTATACTGGTAAAGGGGACCTCATTAGATATGCTTTGTTTCTTCATGAGGACATACTTTACACTAGTATTTTCTTCATTCTGAAAGCAAAGGAACACATTTTAAAGTATATTTTCCATCCCAGCTTCATTTAGAACGTTGTGTTGCTTCTCATAGTAAAGGGGGCACTCACTGAAAAATAATTCTAGGTTTAGTTGATTTTGTCTTTTTAAATTGCTGATGCTTCCAAGAAGGAGGAAGTCTCCAGAGAGGCCTGCATCTTCAAAATTACTTTAAAGCCATAGGCCCCGTGTCAACAATGTAAAGGAACGAAGTTCATCAGTTGTTTTGCCCAGTGTTAGGCCAAACCCTACACACCATGTGACCTTTGCACCTACCGTGACTTCTGTGAGGTCTTCTCAGGAGATTGGAGACTCTGGGATCTCTCTAAAGACTCTTTTGAATGCCATTAAAACCATGGAGGGAAGACTGGAAGGTAAAATAGACATTCTTGCCTCAAGACCATTAAAAAATGATGAGTCACCAAATTTTCTTCACCGGGATTCGGTAAGTGAAGGCCACAAATTAAATCATAAGGAAATTTCAGATTTATACAACAATGAAGAAAAGTAGTAACATCTAGAAAGATAACGTTTGGAGGTGTGAGTAACAACAAGGAAAGAACTTCTTCACAAACAGCAAAAACTGATGATGTAGATCAAAACCATCATTCTGGCTATTGCATACTTAGTTTTTGATTTGGACACAGAAATGTCATATTTGGCTTAAGAGTAACCATTGAGATTTTTAATCTAATTTTCACTTTAAAAATTAATGCTAATAGTCTTAACATTTACAGTAAAATGGGTAAAGCCTGATTTTCAAGTAGAAATACATAAATAGAAGCCCTGAGAACTTGAACACTGGAAAATACTTCCCAAAGAAAACTTACTAGAGCATCCATCTTTGTTTGGTATTTAAAAATAGAAAGTACTGTAGCTTGTCTTCTAGAGTTAACTACAATTTAGACCCTTTCTGTAAGCACTTTTGCTAGTGGCCTTTTCATTTTTATAAATAATTTATAAGCACTGGTAAAATTATAAAAACTATATTCTTCCTAATGTGCTTTTCTAGAACAAAATCCAATAGGTTTTCAAAACCTTATAAGTTAGCATCTTTTGTAGTATTCTTGAACCCTTACAGAAGACGTTAAAGTATTTTTAACGTTACAGTTTAAAAGTTATAAGGAAGTATAATTTGAGGAAGGTGTGGGGAAAAGGCAATCTTCTTTGCTGCTGTTTGGAGTGCCCTTTTCCTGTGGAGGACAATTTGGCTTTGTTTATCACCTTACACCCACAGTTGTACTTTTTCCTACAGATACACTAGCTTGTACATAAGACATGTTTACAAGGTTACTTTCTGAAGTATTGTTTGTTATTAGCAAAAGACTAGAAACAACCAAAATTCCATCAGTAAGAGGCTGGCTAAATAAATCATGGTATATCCATAGTTTGGAATACTGTTTGAAGATATATTTATCTTAATCATAACATATCTATTATTAGGTTAAAACAGTCAAGGTTCAGAAGAGTATACAGAGTATTTTACTATTTGTGTGCAAAAGGGTTTGGGCGATGAAGTATACATATGTATTCACTTTTGAATAGAGTCTCTCTAAAATGAATCGTAATAAATTGGCAACATTATTTTCGAGGAAGGAAACTGGGTGGCTGGGAGATTTTTCACTTTATCCTTTTGTACCTTAAGAGTAATGTGAATGTGCTACCCATCCAGAAAAAATTTATGAACATTTTATTTTCAACAGAAGTAAAAGTAGAGAAAGGATGGTCTTTTCAACAAATGTGCTAAAGCAATTGGGTATCATATGCAGAAACAAAAAAACAAAATACCTTTGATCCATACCTCTTACCATACATAAAAATTAACTCAAAATGGATGAAAGCCCTAAAGGTAAAACTTCAAACTGTAAAACTTCTGAAACATAGGATGAAACCATTGTGATCTTGGATTACACTAAGATTTCTTAGATTTGACATCAAAAGCATGATCCATAAAGGAAAAAATGTAACATTGACAACGTATGCTCTTCAAAGACATTGTTAAGAAAATGACAAACTACAGGCTGGGGGAAGAAAACATTTGCAAATCACATATCTGATAAAGGTCTTGTCTCCACAGTTTATTAAAAACTCTCAAAACTCACTAAGAAGGAAAAACAATCTGAAAAAAAAAAAAGGCTCAAAGTATTTTATTTATTTGGTGAACACACGTTTCACCAAAAAAGATATACGGATGATAAATAAGCACCTGAAAAGATGTTAAACATCAGTCATTAGGGAAATGCAAATTAAAACTGCAGTGAGGTACTACCACACACTATTAGAATGTCTAAGATTGAAAAACTGATTACCCCAAGTGTTAGTGAGGATGTGGAGGAACTCTCATACATTGCTGAAGGGAATGTAAAATCACTCAGCCACTCTGGAAAATAGTTTGGTAGTTTCTTTAAAAGTGAGACATACTACGACCATACAACCCAGGCATTCCACTCCTATGCATTCACCAAAGATAAATGAAAGCGTATATCTACACGAAGATCTGTATACAACTGCCCAGAGCAACTCTACTTGTAACAGCTTAAAACTGGAACAACTCCAGTGTTCAGCAGAACACTATTCAGCAACAGAAAGGAAGAAGTATTGATATATAAAGAAGAGTGAGTGAATCTCACAATAATTGTGCTGAGTGGAAAATCATTCAAAAATGAGTACATCAAATATGATTTCATTTATATAAAATTCTAGGAAATAAAAGTGAATTGATTGTGACAGAAAAGAGGTCAGTGGTAGCCTTGGGTGGATGTGTAGGAACAGGGAGAGATAGAAGTGGGGGAAATTACAAAAAGGCATAAGGGAACTTTTGGGATAATGGAAGTGTTCATTATCATGATTATGGTTTATACATATATCAAAATTGTACACTTTAAATATACATAGCTTATTGTATTTCAACTATATCTCAGTAAGGCTGTTTTAAAAAATGTGAATGTATTATACTAAAATTAATTATTTTTAAATGTTTAAAATAACATTCTTGAAATGACAAAAGCAGTAGCGATAGAGAACAAATTACTGGTTGCCAGGGGACCTGGGATGAGTTTGGGGGAGGGTGTGAACACAGAGAAGTAGCACAAGTGAGTTCTTTGCGGCAGTGGAGCAGTTCTGTATCTTGATTGTCGTGATCACAGGAATATGTGCATGGGGTCAAATTACATAGAGCTACGTGCATGTGTGCATACACAGATGAATGCAGGTTAAAAAAATGGTGAAGGGCTTCCCTGGTGGTGCAGTGGTTGAGAGTCCGCCTGCCGATGCAGGGGACGCGGGTTCGTGCCCCGGTCCGGGAAGATCCCACATGCCGCGCAGCGGCTGGGCCCGTGAGACATGGCCGCTGAGCCTGCGTGTCCGGAGCCTGTGCTCCGCAACGGGAGAGGCCACAACAGTGAGAGGCCCACGTACCACACACACACACACAAAAAGTTCCTTTTCATCCATTTCTTAGGTGTCTCACAGTTTCTATAGTGTTATGTTTTTATAGTTTTATATTAGAAAATATATGTAAGGGGCAATATTAGGGTAGGAGATTAAGAAGTACAGACTACTGTGTATAAAATAAGCTACAAGGATATATTGTACATTACATGGAATATAGCCGATATTTTATAATAACTATAAATGGAGTATAATCTTTAAAAATTGTGAATCCCTAGGTTGTATAGTTGAAACTTACATAATATTATAAATCAACTCTACCTCAATTTTTAAAAATATGTATCTATATATATTTAGATCATTTGAAACAGTAGGAGGATATGACCTTGACCTAAATACTGGTATTTCCGAGACTGCCTGGTAAGCTAGCTGTGGAAGCTACTTGGATTTTAATGACACAGAAACATCAGGTCTCTGAGGGCAGCAGGATTTATTTGCTTCTGTGTTCTTCCCCATTTCAGTGTCCTGAATTAGAAATTCTTCCAGAAAAGAAACCCAGTATAAAAAGTAAAGTGCTTTATAGATGAGAACATGCCATCTGACAAGTTTCAGGGCATTTTATTGAGTACTCTGAGGCTGGGGGTAACGTCAGTTACCTGAGAAATATTGTGGAATAAGGATATTCTGTGTTTTGTTTGAAGAGAGGCAAATCGAAAATTCTTGAGTGTTCATCAGTATTTTCCACTGAGTTCTAAGGTTAACAGCAGTTTGCTTACGTTTAAAATGAGAATAAGTGTTGCATCAATACCTCTCTTTAGAGGCAGCCATTCTAATTCTGAACCTTAAGTGAATACACTTAAGGGGGAGCCATGGAACATGTTTTATACTGTACACTGTGGAAAAGAGCACCAGAAACAGGCAAAGATGAGAAAAAGGATTCTGCTGATGGAACAAGAGAGATTTCCTAAGACAAAATGTGTTTTCATGTAGCCTTTCTAAAAAAAACGAAGTATTAGCACTCAAGTTTTAACAGTTCTTGAAAACAATCAGTGGCTACAACCAAGAGGAGTTTGCCCTTCAGAGGTGGGAAACAAGAAAAGATACTGAGAGAGGAAAAAGTTGATTTAAATTAAAAATTTTGGATGAATTTTTTTCTGATTCAGAGATAAGCTCAGTAATGTTAATTGTCGATTTGTATTGAGAGGGTTGGGAATAAGAGGAAGAAAATGTAGAAAAACACACAATTTGGAGATTTGTGAGTAAATATTAATGATTTTATTCCCCCAAATCATCTTTTCTTTAAAGTGAAAGATGTGAGTAGTCAGCTTTATGAGTTAGTTTTCAAATATAATTCAGCCTATAAGAATTCTGTTAATTCAACTTTCGTAATTCTCTGTGGGTAAACACAAGACTCTTGTCTGCTTACATATTGACAATTCTAATTATCCGTACTCAGAAAGGGTTTTGAATACTAGATACCACAATTTCTTTAAAATTGAAATATTTTACCCACAAAGTCTCACTGTTATATTCATGAGTCATGTTAATTTGCACTTTCCATAAACGCTATAAACCAAATGAATTATCTCAGTACATGTATAAGGCTATAGCCTATTTTATTTGTTGAAATAGCTATTTTAGTAGAAGTAGCGTCATTAGAAAAACAGGATCGCTTTTTACAAGGTTTAAGGATTTTCTGTGATTTTTTTCTGCAAAACTTGTGACACCTTTTTTTTTCTGTTTTGGAGTGTGTGTGTGTGTATATATATATATATATATATATATATATATATATATATATACACACATACATATATGTATATATACGTATATTTATATATATATATATATTTCGTTAATGAGACTTGTTTTTTTATTCTTCTGTTTTTCCTCTAGATAAAAGTTAAGCAGCTAGAAGAACAACTACATTCTTTTTCTGAAACCAGTTCACAGAACGACCATCTACGCAAGTTGAATAAGGCACTAGAGGGCAAATATGCTCAGGTGTGATTAATAGCTATAAAACAGATTGCTTCTATGTTGTTTTAATTAGCTTTTAAGAAATTGGTGACTTTCTCCCCACCTCACCGTATGATCCCAGAAAGATGAATATTCTCTCACTTGACTCAATTTATCAAAAATATTTTAAACACCCTCGATGTACAAGGTTCCACTCAACCACAGAAGAGTTCATAAAGATGCCTGAAGCAGTATTGGGACATTGAACTTGCATGCTCTAATTGCAGGATTAGGAATGTACTCGGCAGACTTTATTATAGAATAGAAGGTTATGCCTTTCAGAAACAAAATAGATTGTATTGTGAGCATGCATAGGGAACATCATCATGATGAAAGCCTCGAGAATCTCTATCATAGAGGAAGTGTTTTTTTAATTTGAACCTTAAAACTTTTGGCAGAGGTGAGGAACAAGTATCTTTGGGTTTTTAATTACAGGCGAACGCAGAACTCATTGCCAACAAGATATACTTGCAATAGCGCACTTGAAAGAGGTATTAGTAGTGAAGGTGCTTACTTGTTAGCATGGTGGCTATTGAGACTGAGACTATTGAGACTATTAACAATGATTTACAAATTTATCACATTATTTATTTTTAATTTTTAACAGTGTAAGCATGTGTAACTTCTTTAACTATAACGTTTGTGTATGTATACCCTTGGTAACCAAGCAACTAGAATGTGTCTTCAAATGGGTTCTAACAATCTGACTATACTGGCAAAGGGGACCTCATTAGATATGCTTTGTTTCTTCATGAGGACATACTTTACACTAGTATTTTCTTCATTCTGAAAGCAAAGGAACACATTTTAAAGTATATTTTCCATCCCAGCTTCATTTAGAACGTTGTGCTGTTTCTCATAGTAAAGGGGGCACTCACTGAAAAATAATTCTAGGTTTAGTTGATTTTGTCTTTTGAAATTGCTGATGCTTCCAAGAAGGAGGAAGTCTCCAGAGAGGCCTGCATCTTCAAAATTACTTTAAAGCCATAGGCCCCGTGTCAACAATGTAAAGGAACGAAGTTCATCAGTTGTTTTGCCCAGTGTTAGGCCAAACCCTACACACCATGTGACCTTTGCACCTACCGTGACTTCTGTGAGGTCTTCTCAGGAGATTGGAGACTCTGGGATCTCTCTAAAGACTCTTTTGAATGCCATTAAAACCATGGAGGGAAGACTGGAAGGTAAAATAGACATTCTTGCCTCAAGACCATTAAAAAATGATGAGTCACCAAATTTTCTTCACCGGGATTCGGTAAGTGAAGGCCACAAATTAAATCATAAGGAAATTTCAGATTTATACAACAATGAAGAAAAGTAGTAACATCTAGAAAGATAACGTTTGGAGGTGTGAGTAACAACAAGGAAAGAACTTCTTCACAAACAGCAAAAACTGATGATGTAGATCAAAACCATCATTCTGGCTATTGCATACTTAGTTTTTGATTTGGACACAGAAATGTCATATTTGGCTTAAGAGTAACCATTGAGATTTTTAATCTAATTTTCACTTTAAAAATTAATGCTAATAGTCTTAACATTTACAGTAAAATGGGTAAAGCCTGATTTTCAAGTAGAAATACATAAATAGAAGCCCTGAGAACTTGAACACTGGAAAATACTTCCCAAAGAAAACTTACTAGAGCATCCATCTTTGTTTGGTATTTAAAAATAGAAAGTACTGTAGCTTGTCTTCTAGAGTTAACTACAATTTAGACCCTTTCTGTAAGCACTTTTGCTAGTGGCCTTTTCATTTTTATAAATAATTTATAAGCACTGGTAAAATTATAAAAACTATATTCTTCCTAATGTGCTTTTCTAGAACAAAATCCAATAGGTTTTCAAAACCTTATAAGTTAGCATCTTTTGTAGTATTCTTGAACCCTTACAGAAGACGTTAAAGTATTTTTAACGTTACAGGTTAAAAGTTATAAGGAAGTATAATTTGAGGAAGATGTGGGGAAAAGGCATTCTTCTTTGCTGCTGTTTGGAGTGCCCTTTTCCTGTGGAGGACAATTTGGCTTTGTTTATCACTTTACACCCACAGTTGTACTTTTTCCTACAGATACACTAGCTTGTACATAAGACATGTTTACAAGGTTACTTTCTGAAGTATTGTTTGTTATTAGCAAAAGACTAGAAACAACCAAAATTCCATCAGTAAGAGGCTGGCTAAATAAATCATGGTATATCCATAGTTTGGAATACTGTTTGAAGATATATTTATCTTAATCATAACATACCTATTATTAGGTTAAAACAGTCAAGGTTCAGAAGAGTATACAGAGTATTTTACTATTTGTGTGCAAAAGGGTTGGGACGATGAAGTATACATATGTATTCACTTTTGAATAGAGTCTCTCTAAAATGAATCGTAATAAATTGGCAACATTATTTTCGAGGAAGGAAACTGGGTGGCTGGGAGATTTTTCACTTTATCCTTTTGTACCTTAAGAGTAATGTGAATGTGCTACCCATCCAGAAAAAATTTATGAACATTTTATTTTCAACAGAAGTAAAAGTAGAGAAAGGATGGTCTTTTCAACAAATGTGCTAAAGCAATTGGGTATCATATGCAGAAACAAAAAAACAAAATACCTTTGATCCATACCTCTTACCATACATAAAAATTAACTCAAAATGGATGAAAGCCCTAAAGGTAAAACTTCAAACTGTAAAACTTCTGAAACATAGGATGAAACCATTGTGATCTTGGATTACACTAAGATTTCTTAGATTTGACATCAAAAGCATGATCCATAAAGGAAAAAATGTAACATTGACAACGTATGCTCTTCAAAGACATTGTTAAGAAAATGACAAGCTACAGGCTGGGGGAAGAAAACATTTGCAAATCACATATCTGATAAAGGTCTTGTCTCCACAGTTTATTAAAAACTCTCAAAACTCACTAAGAAGGAAAAACAATCTGGAAAAAAAAAGGCGCAAAGTATTTTATTTATTTGGTGAACACACGTTTCACCAAAAAAGATATACGGACGATAAATAAGCACCTGAAAAGATGTTAAACATCAGTCATTAGGGAAATGCAAATTAAAACTGCAGTGAGGTACTACCACACACTATTAGAATGTCTAAGATTGAAAAACTGATTACCCCAAGTGTTAGTGAGGATGTGGAGGAACTCTCATACATTGCTGAAGGGAATGTAAAATCACTCAGCCACTCTGGAAAATAGTTTGGTAGTTTCTTTAAAAGTGAGACATACTACGACCATACAACCCAGGCATTCCACTCCTATGCATTCACCAAAGATGAATGAAAGCGTATATCTACACGAAGATCTGTATACAACTGCCCAGAGCAGCTCTACTTGTAACAGCTTAAAACTGGAACAACTCCAGTGTTCAGCAGAACACTCTTCAGCAACAGAAAGGAAGAAGTATTGATATATAAAGAAGAGTGAGTGAATCTCACAATAATTGTGCTGAGTGGAAAATCGTTCAAAAATGAGTACATCAAATATGATTTCATTTATATAAAATTCTAGGAAATAAAAGTGAATTGATTGTGACAGAAAAGAGGTCAGTGGTAGCCTTGGGTGGATGTGTAGGAACAGGGAGAGATAGAAGTGGGGGAAATTACAAAAAGGCATAAGGGAACTTTTGGGATAATGGAAGTGTTCATTATCATGATTATGGTTTATACATATATCAAAATTGTACACTTTAAATATACATAGCTTATTGTATTTCAACTATATCTCAGTAAGGCTGTTTTAGAAAATGTGAATGTATTATACTAAAATTAATTATTTTTAAATGTTTAAAATAACATTCTTGAAATGACAAAAGCAGTAGCGATAGAGAACAAATTACTGGTTGCCAGGGGACCTGGGATGAGTTTGGGGGAGGGTGTGAACACAGAGAAGTAGCACAAGTGAGTTCTTTGCGGCAGTGGAGCAGTTCTGTATCTTGATTGTCGTGATCACAGGAATATGTGCATGGGGTCAAATTACATAGAGCTACGTGCATGTGTGCATACACAGATGAATGCAGGTTAAAAAAATGGTGAAGGGCTTCCCTGGTGGCGCAGTGGTTGAGAGTCCGCCTGCCGATGCAGGGGACGCGGGTTCGTGCCCCGGTCCGGGAAGATCCCACATGCCGCGGAGCGGCTGGGCCCGTGAGCCATGGCCGCTGAGCCTGCGTGTCCGGAGCCTGTGCTCCGCAACGGGAGAGGCCACAACAGTGAGAGGCCCACGTACCACACACACACACACAAAAAGTTCCTTTTCATCCATTTCTTAGGTGTCTCACAGTTTCTATAGTGTTATGTTTTTATAGTTTTATATTAGAAAATATATGTAAGGGGCAATATTAGGGTAGGAGATTAAGAAGTACAGACTACTGTGTATAAAATAAGCTACAAGGATATATTGTACATTACATGGAATATAGCCGATATTTTTTAATAACTATAAATGGAGTATAATCTTTAAACATTGTGAATCTCTATGTTGTATAGTTGAAACTTACATAATATTATAAATCAACTCTACCTCAATTTTTAAAAATATGTATCTATATATATTTAGATCATTTGAAACAGTAGGAGGATATGACCTTGACCTAAATACTGGTATTTCCGAGACTGCCTGGTAAGCTAGCTGTGGAAGCTACTTGGATTTTAATGACACAGAAACATCAGATCTCTGAGGGCAGCAGGATTTATTTGCTTCTGTGTTCTTCCCCATTTCAGTGTCCTGAATTAGAAATTCTTCCAGAAAAGAAACCCAGTATAAAAAGTAAAGTGCTTTATAGATGAGAACATGCCTTCTGACAAGTTTCAGGCCATTTTATTGAGTACTCTGAGGCTGGGGGTAGCGTCAGTTACCTGAGAAATATTGTAGAATAAGGATATTCTGTGTTTTGTTTGAAGGGAGGCAAATCGAAAATTCTTGAGTGTTCATCAGTATTTTCCACTGAGTTCTAAGGTTAACAGCAGTTTGCTTACGTTTAAAATGAGAATAAGTGTTGCATCAATACCTCTCTTTAGAGGCAGCCATTCTAATTCTGAACCTTAAGTGAATACACTTAAGGGGGAGCCATGGAACATGTTTTATACTGTACACTGTGGAAAAGAGCACCAGAAACAGGCAAAGATGAGAAAAAGGATTCTGCTGATGGAACAAGAGAGATTTCCTAAGACAAAATGTGTTTTCATGTAGCCTTTCTAAAAAAAACGATGTATTAGCACTCAAATTTTAACAGTGCTTGAAAACAATCAGTGGCTACAACCAAGAGGCGTTTGCCCTTCAGAGGTGGGAAACAAGAAAAGATACTGAGAGAGGAAAAAGTTGATTTAAATTAAAAATTTTGGATGAATTTTTTTCTGATTCAGAGATAAGCTCAGTAATGTTAATTGTCGATTTGTATTGAGAGGGTTGGGAATAAGAGGAAGAAAATGTAGAAAAACACACAATTTGGAGATTTGTGAGTAAATATTAATGATTTTATTCCCCCAAATCATCTTTTCTTTAAAGTGAAAGATGTGAGTAGTCAGCTTTATGAGTTAGTTTTCAAATATAATTCAGCCTATAAGAATTCTGTTAATTCAACTTTCGTAATTCTCTGTGGGTAAACACAAGACTCTTGTCTGCTTACATATTGACAATTCTAATTATCCGTACTCAGAAAGGGTTTTGAATACTAGATACCACAATTTCTTTAAAATTGAAATATTTTACCCACAAAGTCTCACTGTTATATTCATGAGTCATGTTAATTTGGACTTTCCATAAATGCTATAAACCAAATGAATTATCTCAGTACATGTATAAGGCTATAGCCTATTTTATTTGTTGAAATAGCTATTTTAGTAGAAGTAGCGTCATTAGAAAAACAGGATCGCTTTTTACAAGGTTTAAGGATTTTCTGTGATTTTTTTCTGCAAAACTTGTGACATCTTTTTTTTTCTGTTTTGGAGTGTGTGCGTGTGTATATATATATATATGTGTGTATATATATATATACACACATATATATATATATGTATATATACGTATATTTATATATATATATATATTTCGTTAATGAGACTTGTTTTTTTATTCTTCTGTTTTTCCTCTAGATAAAAGTTAAGCAGCTAGAAGAACAACTACATTCTTTTTCTGAAACCAGTTCACAGAACGACCATCTACGCAAGTTGAATAAGGCACTAGAGGGCAAATATGCTCAGGTGTGATTAACAGCTATAAAACAGATTGCTTCTATGTTGTTTTAATTAGCTTTTAAGAAATTGGTGACTTTCTCCCCACCTCACCGTATGATCCCAGAAAGATGAATATTCTCTCACTTGACTCAATTTATCAAAAATATTTTAAACACCCTCGATGTACAAGGTTCCACTCAACCACAGAAGAGTTCATAAAGATGCCTGAAGCAGTATTGGGACATTGAACTTGCATGCTCTAATTGCAGGATTAGGAATGTACTCGGCAGACTTTATTATAGAATAGAAGGTTATGCCTTTCAGAAACAAAATAGATTGTATTGTGAGCATGCATAGGGAACATCATCATGATGAAAGCCTCGAGAATCTCTATCATAGAGGAAGTGTTTTTTTAATTTGAACCTTAAAACTTTTGGCAGAGGTGAGGAACAAGTATCTTTGGGTTTTTAATTACAGGCGAACGCAGAACTCATTGCCAACAAGATATACTTGCAATAGTGCACTTGAAAGAGGTATTAGTAGTGAAGGTGCTTACTTGTTAGCATGGTGGCTATTGAGACTGAGACTATTGAGACTATTAACAATGATTTACAAATTTATCACATTATTTATTTTTAATTTTTAACAGTGTAAGCATGTGTAACTTCTTTAACTATAACGTTTGTGTATGTATACCCTTGGTAACCAAGCAACTAGAATGTGTCTTCAAATGGGTTCTAAGAATCTGACTATACTGGTAAAGGGGACCTCATTAGATATGCTTTGTTTCTTCATGAGGACATACTTTACACTAGTATTTTCTTCATTCTGAAAGCAAAGGAACACATTTTAAAGTATATTTTCCATCCCAGCTTCATTTAGAACGTTGTGTTGCTTCTCATAGTAAAGGGGGCACTCACTGAAAAATAATTCTAGGTTTAGTTGATTTTGTCTTTTTAAATTGCTGATGCTTCCAAGAAGGAGGAAGTCTCCAGAGAGGCCTGCATCTTCAAAATTACTTTAAAGCCATAGGCCCCGTGTCAACAATGTAAAGGAACGAAGTTCATCAGTTGTTTTGCCCAGTGTTAGGCCAAACCCTACACACCATGTGACCTTTGCACCTACCGTGACTTCTGTGAGGTCTTCTCAGGAGATTGGAGACTCTGGGATCTCTCTAAAGACTCTTTTGAATGCTATTAAAACCATGGAGGGAAGACTGGAAGGTAAAATAGACATTCGTGCCTCAAGACCATTAAAAAATGATGAGTCACCAAATTTTCTTCACTGGGATTCGGTAAGTGAAGGCCACAAATTAAATCATAAGGAAATTTCAGATTTATACAACAATGAAGAAAAGTAGTAACATCTAGAAAGATAACGTTTGGAGGTGTGAGTAACAACAAGGAAAGAACTTCTTCACAAACAGCAAAAACTGATGATGTAGATCAAAACCATCATTCTGGCTATTGCATACTTAGTTTTTGATTTGGACACAGAAATGTCATATTTGGCTTAAGAGTAACCATTGAGATTTTTAATCTAATTTTCACTTTAAAAATTAATGCTAATAGTCTTAACATTTACAGTAAAATGGGTAAAGCCTGATTTTCAAGTAGAAATACATAAATAGAAGCCCTGAGAACTTGAACACTGGAAAATACTTCCCAAAGAAAACTTACTAGAGCATCCATCTTTGTTTGGTATTTAAAAATAGAAAGTACTGTAGCTTGTCTTCTAGAGTTAACTACAATTTAGACCCTTTCTGTAAGCACTTTTGCTAGTGGCCTTTTCATTTTTATAAATAATTTATAAGCACTGGTAAAATTATAAAAACTATATTCTTCCTAATGTGCTTTTCTAGAACAAAATCCAATAGGTTTTCAAAACCTTATAAGTTAGCATCTTTTGTAGTATTCTTGAACCCTTACAGAAGACGTTAAAGTATTTTTAACGTTACAGTTTAAAAGTTATAAGGAAGTATAATTTGAGGAAGGTGTGGGGAAAAGGCAATCTTCTTTGCTGCTGTTTGGAGTGCCCTTTTCCTGTGGAGGACAATTTGGCTTTGTTTATCACCTTACACCCACAGTTGTACTTTTTCCTACAGATACACTAGCTTGTACATAAGACATGTTTACAAGGTTACTTTCTGAAGTATTGTTTGTTATTAGCAAAAGACTAGAAACAACCAAAATTCCATCAGTAAGAGGCTGGCTAAATAAATCATGGTATATCCATAGTTTGGAATACTGTTTGAAGATATATTTATCTTAATCATAACATATCTATTATTAGGTTAAAACAGTCAAGGTTCAGAAGAGTATACAGAGTATTTTACTATTTGTGTGCAAAAGGGTTGGGGCGATGAAGTATACATATGTATTCACTTTTGAATAGAGTCTCTCTAAAATGAATCGTAATAAATTGGCAACATTATTTTCGAGGAAGGAAACTGGGTGGCTGGGAGATTTTTCACTTTATCCTTTTGTACCTTAAGAGTAATGTGAATGTGCTACCCATCCAGAAAAAATTTATGAACATTTTATTTTCAACAGAAGTAAAAGTAGAGAAAGGATGGTCTTTTCAACAAATGTGCTAAAGCAATTGGGTATCATATGCAGAAACAAAAAAACAAAATACCTTTGATCCATACCTCTTACCATACATAAAAATTAACTCAAAATGGATGAAAGCCCTAAAGGTAAAACTTCAAACTGTAAAACTTCTGAAACATAGGATGAAACCATTGTGATCTTGGATTACACTAAGATTTCTTAGATTTGACATCAAAAGCATGATCCATAAAGGAAAAAATGTAACATTGACAACGTATGCTCTTCAAAGACATTGTTAAGAAAATGACAAACTACAGGCTGGGGGAAGAAAACATTTGCAAATCACATATCTGATAAAGGTCTTGTCTCCACAGTTTATTAAAAACTCTCAAAACTCACTAAGAAGGAAAAACAATCTGAAAAAAAAAAAAGGCTCAAAGTATTTTATTTATTTGGTGAACACACGTTTCACCAAAAAAGATATACGGATGATAAATAAGCACCTGAAAAGATGTTAAACATCAGTCATTAGGGAAATGCAAATTAAAACTGCAGTGAGGTACTACCACACACTATTAGAATGTCTAAGATTGAAAAACTGATTACCCCAAGTGTTAGTGAGGATGTGGAGGAACTCTCATACATTGCTGAAGGGAATGTAAAATCACTCAGCCACTCTGGAAAATAGTTTGGTAGTTTCTTTAAAAGTGAGACATACTACGACCATACAACCCAGGCATTCCACTCCTATGCATTCACCAAAGATAAATGAAAGCGTATATCTACACGAAGATCTGTATACAACTGCCCAGAGCAACTCTACTTGTAACAGCTTAAAACTGGAACAACTCCAGTGTTCAGCAGAACACTATTCAGCAACAGAAAGGAAGAAGTATTGATATATAAAGAAGAGTGAGTGAATCTCACAATAATTGTGCTGAGTGGAAAATCATTCAAAAATGAGTACATCAAATATGATTTCATTTATATAAAATTCTAGGAAATAAAAGTGAATTGATTGTGACAGAAAAGAGGTCAGTGGTAGCCTTGGGTGGATGTGTAGGAACAGGGAGAGATAGAAGTGGGGGAAATTACAAAAAGGCATAAGGGAACTTTTGGGATAATGGAAGTGTTCATTATCATGATTATGGTTTATACATATATCAAAATTGTACACTTTAAATATACATAGCTTATTGTATTTCAACTATATCTCAGTAAGGCTGTTTTAAAAAATGTGAATGTATTATACTAAAATTAATTATTTTTAAATGTTTAAAATAACATTCTTGAAATGACAAAAGCAGTAGCGATAGAGAACAAATTACTGGTTGCCAGGGGACCTGGGATGAGTTTGGGGGAGGGTGTGAACACAGAGAAGTAGCACAAGTGAGTTCTTTGCGGCAGTGGAGCAGTTCTGTATCTTGATTGTCGTGATCACAGGAATATGTGCATGGGGTCAAATTACATAGAGCTACGTGCATGTGTGCATACACAGATGAATGCAGGTTAAAAAAATGGTGAAGGGCTTCCCTGGTGGTGCAGTGGTTGAGAGTCCGCCTGCCGATGCAGGGGACGCGGGTTCGTGCCCCGGTCCGGGAAGATCCCACATGCCGCGCAGCGGCTGGGCCCGTGAGACATGGCCGCTGAGCCTGCGTGTCCGGAGCCTGTGCTCCGCAACGGGAGAGGCCACAACAGTGAGAGGCCCACGTACCACACACACACACACAAAAAGTTCCTTTTCATCCATTTCTTAGGTGTCTCACAGTTTCTATAGTGTTATGTTTTTATAGTTTTATATTAGAAAATATATGTAAGGGGCAATATTAGGGTAGGAGATTAAGAAGTACAGACTACTGTGTATAAAATAAGCTACAAGGATATATTGTACATTACATGGAATATAGCCGATATTTTATAATAACTATAAATGGAGTATAATCTTTAAAAATTGTGAATCCCTAGGTTGTATAGTTGAAACTTACATAATATTATAAATCAACTCTACCTCAATTTTTAAAAATATGTATCTATATATATTTAGATCATTTGAAACAGTAGGAGGATATGACCTTGACCTAAATACTGGTATTTCCGAGACTGCCTGGTAAGCTAGCTGTGGAAGCTACTTGGATTTTAATGACACAGAAACATCAGGTCTCTGAGGGCAGCAGGATTTATTTGCTTCTGTGTTCTTCCCCATTTCAGTGTCCTGAATTAGAAATTCTTCCAGAAAAGAAACCCAGTATAAAAAGTAAAGTGCTTTATAGATGAGAACATGCCATCTGACAAGTTTCAGGGCATTTTATTGAGTACTCTGAGGCTGGGGGTAACGTCAGTTACCTGAGAAATATTGTGGAATAAGGATATTCTGTGTTTTGTTTGAAGAGAGGCAAATCGAAAATTCTTGAGTGTTCATCAGTATTTTCCACTGAGTTCTAAGGTTAACAGCAGTTTGCTTACGTTTAAAATGAGAATAAGTGTTGCATCAATACCTCTCTTTAGAGGCAGCCATTCTAATTCTGAACCTTAAGTGAATACACTTAAGGGGGAGCCATGGAACATGTTTTATACTGTACACTGTGGAAAAGAGCACCAGAAACAGGCAAAGATGAGAAAAAGGATTCTGCTGATGGAACAAGAGAGATTTCCTAAGACAAAATGTGTTTTCATGTAGCCTTTCTAAAAAAAACGAAGTATTAGCACTCAAGTTTTAACAGTTCTTGAAAACAATCAGTGGCTACAACCAAGAGGAGTTTGCCCTTCAGAGGTGGGAAACAAGAAAAGATACTGAGAGAGGAAAAAGTTGATTTAAATTAAAAATTTTGGATGAATTTTTTTCTGATTCAGAGATAAGCTCAGTAATGTTAATTGTCGATTTGTATTGAGAGGGTTGGGAATAAGAGGAAGAAAATGTAGAAAAACACACAATTTGGAGATTTGTGAGTAAATATTAATGATTTTATTCCCCCAAATCATCTTTTCTTTAAAGTGAAAGATGTGAGTAGTCAGCTTTATGAGTTAGTTTTCAAATATAATTCAGCCTATAAGAATTCTGTTAATTCAACTTTCGTAATTCTCTGTGGGTAAACACAAGACTCTTGTCTGCTTACATATTGACAATTCTAATTATCCGTACTCAGAAAGGGTTTTGAATACTAGATACCACAATTTCTTTAAAATTGAAATATTTTACCCACAAAGTCTCACTGTTATATTCATGAGTCATGTTAATTTGCACTTTCCATAAACGCTATAAACCAAATGAATTATCTCAGTACATGTATAAGGCTATAGCCTATTTTATTTGTTGAAATAGCTATTTTAGTAGAAGTAGCGTCATTAGAAAAACAGGATCGCTTTTTACAAGGTTTAAGGATTTTCTGTGATTTTTTTCTGCAAAACTTGTGACACCTTTTTTTTTCTGTTTTGGAGTGTGTGTGTGTGTATATATATATATATATATATATATATATACACACATATATATATGTATATATACGTATATTTATATATAAATATATATATTTCGTTAATGAGACTTGTTTTTTTATTCTTCTGTTTTTCCTCTAGATAAAAGTTAAGCAGCTAGAAGAACAACTACATTCTTTTTCTGAAACCAGTTCACAGAACGACCATCTACGCAAGTTGAATAAGGCACTAGAGGGCAAATATGCTCAGGTGTGATTAATAGCTATAAAACAGATTGCTTCTATGTTGTTTTAATTAGCTTTTAAGAAATTGGTGACTTTCTCCCCACCTCACCGTATGATCCCAGAAAGATGAATATTCTCTCACTTGACTCAATTTATCAAAAATATTTTAAACACCCTCGATGTACAAGGTTCCACTCAACCACAGAAGAGTTCATAAAGATGCCTGAAGCAGTATTGGGACATTGAACTTGCATGCTCTAATTGCAGGATTAGGAATGTACTCGGCAGACTTTATTATAGAATAGAAGGTTATGCCTTTCAGAAACAAAATAGATTGTATTGTGAGCATGCATAGGGAACATCATCATGATGAAAGCCTCGAGAATCTCTATCATAGAGGAAGTGTTTTTTTAATTTGAACCTTAAAACTTTTGGCAGAGGTGAGGAACAAGTATCTTTGGGTTTTTAATTACAGGCGAACGCAGAACTCATTGCCAACAAGATATACTTGCAATAGCGCACTTGAAAGAGGTATTAGTAGTGAAGGTGCTTACTTGTTAGCATGGTGGCTATTGAGACTGAGACTATTGAGACTATTAACAATGATTTACAAATTTATCACATTATTTATTTTTAATTTTTAACAGTGTAAGCATGTGTAACTTCTTTAACTATAACGTTTGTGTATGTATACCCTTGGTAACCAAGCAACTAGAATGTGTCTTCAAATGGGTTCTAACAATCTGACTATACTGGCAAAGGGGACCTCATTAGATATGCTTTGTTTCTTCATGAGGACATACTTTACACTAGTATTTTCTTCATTCTGAAAGCAAAGGAACACATTTTAAAGTATATTTTCCATCCCAGCTTCATTTAGAACGTTGTGTTGCTTCTCATAGTAAAGGGGGCACTCACTGAAAAATAATTCTAGGTTTAGTTGATTTTGTCTTTTGAAATTGCTGATGCTTCCAAGAAGGAGGAAGTCTCCAGAGAGGCCTGCATCTTCAAAATTACTTTAAAGCCATAGGCCCCGTGTCAACAATGTAAAGGAACGAAGTTCATCAGTTGTTTTGCCCAGTGTTAGGCCAAACCCTACACACCATGTGACCTTTGCACCTACCGTGACTTCTGTGAGGTCTTCTCAGGAGATTGGAGACTCTGGGATCTCTCTAAAGACTCTTTTGAATGCCATTAAAACCATGGAGGGAAGACTGGAAGGTAAAATAGACATTCTTGCCTCAAGACCATTAAAAAATGATGAGTCACCAAATTTTCTTCACCGGGATTCGGTAAGTGAAGGCCACAAATTAAATCATAAGGAAATTTCAGATTTATACAACAATGAAGAAAAGTAGTAACATCTAGAAAGATAACGTTTGGAGGTGTGAGTAACAACAAGGAAAGAACTTCTTCACAAACAGCAAAAACTGATGATGTAGATCAAAACCATCATTCTGGCTATTGCATACTTAGTTTTTGATTTGGACACAGAAATGTCATATTTGGCTTAAGAGTAACCATTGAGATTTTTAATCTAATTTTCACTTTAAAAATTAATGCTAATAGTCTTAACATTTACAGTAAAATGGGTAAAGCCTGATTTTCAAGTAGAAATACATAAATAGAAGCCCTGAGAACTTGAACACTGGAAAATACTTCCCAAAGAAAACTTACTAGAGCATCCATCTTTGTTTGGTATTTAAAAATAGAAAGTACTGTAGCTTGTCTTCTAGAGTTAACTACAATTTAGACCCTTTCTGTAAGCACTTTTGCTAGTGGCCTTTTCATTTTTATAAATAATTTATAAGCACTGGTAAAATTATAAAAACTATATTCTTCCTAATGTGCTTTTCTAGAACAAAATCCAATAGGTTTTCAAAACCTTATAAGTTAGCATCTTTTGTAGTATTCTTGAACCCTTACAGAAGACGTTAAAGTATTTTTAACGTTACAGGTTAAAAGTTATAAGGAAGTATAATTTGAGGAAGATGTGGGGAAAAGGCATTCTTCTTTGCTGCTGTTTGGAGTGCCCTTTTCCTGTGGAGGACAATTTGGCTTTGTTTATCACTTTACACCCACAGTTGTACTTTTTCCTACAGATACACTAGCTTGTACATAAGACATGTTTACAAGGTTACTTTCTGAAGTATTGTTTGTTATTAGCAAAAGACTAGAAACAACCAAAATTCCATCAGTAAGAGGCTGGCTAAATAAATCATGGTATATCCATAGTTTGGAATACTGTTTGAAGATATATTTATCTTAATCATAACATACCTATTATTAGGTTAAAACAGTCAAGGTTCAGAAGAGTATACAGAGTATTTTACTATTTGTGTGCAAAAGGGTTGGGACGATGAAGTATACATATGTATTCACTTTTGAATAGAGTCTCTCTAAAATGAATCGTAATAAATTGGCAACATTATTTTCGAGGAAGGAAACTGGGTGGCTGGGAGATTTTTCACTTTATCCTTTTGTACCTTAAGAGTAATGTGAATGTGCTACCCATCCAGAAAAAATTTATGAACATTTTATTTTCAACAGAAGTAAAAGTAGAGAAAGGATGGTCTTTTCAACAAATGTGCTAAAGCAATTGGGTATCATATGCAGAAACAAAAAAACAAAATACCTTTGATCCATACCTCTTACCATACATAAAAATTAACTCAAAATGGATGAAAGCCCTAAAGGTAAAACTTCAAACTGTAAAACTTCTGAAACATAGGATGAAACCATTGTGATCTTGGATTACACTAAGATTTCTTAGATTTGACATCAAAAGCATGATCCATAAAGGAAAAAATGTAACATTGACAACGTATGCTCTTCAAAGACATTGTTAAGAAAATGACAAGCTACAGGCTGGGGGAAGAAAACATTTGCAAATCACATATCTGATAAAGGTCTTGTCTCCACAGTTTATTAAAAACTCTCAAAACTCACTAAGAAGGAAAAACAATCTGGAAAAAAAAAGGCGCAAAGTATTTTATTTATTTGGTGAACACACGTTTCACCAAAAAAGATATACGGACGATAAATAAGCACCTGAAAAGATGTTAAACATCAGTCATTAGGGAAATGCAAATTAAAACTGCAGTGAGGTACTACCACACACTATTAGAATGTCTAAGATTGAAAAACTGATTACCCCAAGTGTTAGTGAGGATGTGGAGGAACTCTCATACATTGCTGAAGGGAATGTAAAATCACTCAGCCACTCTGGAAAATAGTTTGGTAGTTTCTTTAAAAGTGAGACATACTACGACCATACAACCCAGG
This sequence comes from Hyperoodon ampullatus, assembly GCF_949752795.1. Taxonomy (NCBI): domain Eukaryota; kingdom Metazoa; phylum Chordata; class Mammalia; order Artiodactyla; family Ziphiidae; genus Hyperoodon; species Hyperoodon ampullatus. The sequence goes on from NC_136921.1 coordinate 97,681,964, forward strand.
CATTCCACTCCTATGCATTCACCAAAGATGAATGAAAGCGTATATCTACACGAAGATCTGTATACAACTGCCCAGAGCAGCTCTACTTGTAACAGCTTAAAACTGGAACAACTCCAGTGTTCAGCAGAACACTCTTCAGCAACAGAAAGGAAGAAGTATTGATATATAAAGAAGAGTGAGTGAATCTCACAATAATTGTGCTGAGTGGAAAATCGTTCAAAAATGAGTACATCAAATATGATTTCATTTATATAAAATTCTAGGAAATAAAAGTGAATTGATTGTGACAGAAAAGTGGTCAGTGGTAGCCTTGGGTGGATGTGTAGGAACAGGGAGAGATAGAAGTGGGGGAAATTACAAAAAGGCATAAGGGAACTTTTGGGATAATGGAAGTGTTCATTATCATGATTATGGTTTATACATATATCAAAATTGTACACTTTAAATATACATAGCTTATTGTATTTCAACTATATCTCAGTAAGGCTGTTTTAGAAAATGTGAATGTATTATACTAAAATTAATTATTTTTAAATGTTTAAAATAACATTCTTGAAATGACAAAAGCAGTAGCGATAGAGAACAAATTACTGGTTGCCAGGGGACCTGGGATGAGTTTGGGGGAGGGTGTGAACACAGAGAAGTAGCACAAGTGAGTTCTTTGCGGCAGTGGAGCAGTTCTGTATCTTGATTGTCGTGATCACAGGAATATGTGCATGGGGTCAAATTACATAGAGCTACGTGCATGTGTGCATACACAGATGAATGCAGGTTAAAAAAATGGTGAAGGGCTTCCCTGGTGGCGCAGTGGTTGAGAGTCCGCCTGCCGATGCAGGGGACGCGGGTTCGTGCCCCGGTCCGGGAAGATCCCACATGCCGCGGAGCGGCTGGGCCCGTGAGCCATGGCCGCTGAGCCTGCGTGTCCGGAGCCTGTGCTCCGCAACGGGAGAGGACACAACAGTGAGAGGCCCGTGTACTGCAAAAAAATAAAAAATAAAAAATGAAAATTGTAAATTTTGTAGTGTAGTTATTCTCATTAAAGTCAATTTCCTGGTTTTAATGTTGAACTACAATATAAGATGTCATCATTAGAAGCAGGGAAAAGAGTGCATGGGGACTCTGCACTAATTTTGTAAACTCCTGTGACTCTGTATTTCAAGATAAAGTATTTTTTAAAAGAGTAGTATTTAGAATAGTATGATGAATCTGAAACAACTGTGTAGATATACTAAAAGTATTTCAGATATGTAAAAGTCGAATACTTCTAATTAGGATTAGGACACTATTTAGAAGACTTCTGTAACACTATTTTCTTGACATTATTTAGTTCTTATTCACCTTTGCTTTTATGATATTAATTTATGTTGTATTTTCAAATTCTGTGATAATCAATTTCTCCCCCATTTTTCATCTTAGCATCATTGTCTCATCTACCTTACCTTCATTCTGCGCTGTCATAGAGATTGACATATATTACAGATTTGCCCATGTTTATTAACAGATTTTTTTTGCTTTGTAGTTTTAAGGGGGAAAACAGCTACTAAAGCTAGTTTTTATTTACAATAATATATAAGCATATTTAATTAAACATTTTAAATTTGGTTTCTAAATTGCTGTGTCTTATTCTAATTGCTGATTGACTGTGCTTTGGGAGAATCATTTATCATTTCTTTTTTTCTACTAAGGTGAAATCCATTCTTGAAAAGAAAGAACGTGAGCTCTCACGAGTTGTGAAGGGTCGTGCTGCAGCCCTGAAAGAGAGTCAGAAGTTGAAACATGACCTCAAAGCTTTGGAGGACTGGGAGAACAAGAAGGCAAGACATCAATCCTTTCTGAAGTCTGTTACTGAAATGAAGCACTTCTGAAATCTTTCATGAGCCATATTCTTTCTTTTCTTGTGACCTTTAGTAAAACAGAATGAGGATTGATCAGAAGAGGATTTTTTTTTCCTAAAGAAAGGATAACTTTAGAAGAGCTCTAAAATATTTCCTTTAAAAATACATGATTTAACTCCCAATGTTTTTTTTTCTTCCTGTCTTAAAATAATCAAAAGTCCTATTTTTTTCTGTTGAAACACATCTGACCTTGTTAATAATAACCACATACTTATGTATTATTAATGTGATATAACACTGTTAAGAGTTTATGTTAAGTCAAATTACCAAATGCTTTCTGCTTAACAGTGTGTGTACTTAGTGGGAAGAGAGGTAACATCCCAAAATTCTTGACAGCAGGTGCTAGATTTTGCCCCTCTGAAGAGGGCTGTGAGTCACATCATTCTTCAGCAGCTTCCACTTATGGTCCTCTTTCCTCAGATAATTCTGATGGGCTTCAAAGGTGTTATCTTCTTCTGACCCCATGGTAAGATAGCTGAGGAGGGCTAGCACAGGCCAGTCTGGGACCACCTCTAGACCCAAGAAGCTGTTGGTCCTTATGTCTCTAGTTAATATATGTGCTGTGACACGACAATAGTTAGGATGCACTGCAGAGCTCTTCATAGGATCCATATGATCTAGGGTTTAGTTTTCTTTTTCTCAGAGTCAAAATAACTTAAGAAACAAAATAAATATAAAATATACTTTAATTATTCCTCTTAGCATTCTACCAGACCTGGTTTCCATACTCTTCTAGAAGTCATGGGACTCAGCAGAAGAATAACCAGAAAGGATCAAATATCTTTGTCTTATTTCATTTTCTATTAGGTGGGAAACTTTCAGCAACAACTGGCAGAAGCTAAAGAAGACAACTGCAAAGTTACAATCATGTTGGAGAATGTGTTGGCTTCTCACAGTAAGATGCAAGGCTCTCTGGAAAAAGTGCAAATAGAGCTTGGGCGGAGGGATGCAGAGATTGCAGGCCTCAAGAAAGAAAGGTACCAGAGATTATTTTTCTGTCTTTGTACTTGTATTTTTCTGCTGCGTTGTAGTAAAGAACAGAGTGCAGTCAACAAACAGTCATTTTCTATTGATCCCCTTGTGAAAATAAAGTAGTAAAATGGTATTTAAAGAACTAGCAAATTCAGAAAAATCTGGAATTATAAATAAAAATGATATCCAAAAATTCTCATATTTTGTAGCGATGTAAATAAGTATGTATTCTAGAAATTCATGTGATATATGCTGTTTTATCCTTGCTGTTTTCTACACCATTTATACCTGCCCTTGGGTCTACAGAATGGTAATTGTCAAGATTAAAGCCAAGTGTCTACTTCTGTTTGAATTAATTATCCATTAATTAGTATCCTATTTATTTTAGATGAATCATTCTGAGAACTACTTTTAGCCATGTTTTGTAAGTGAACTCCTTTAAATGTTTCAAAAATTACATAAAAGTTTCCCTTTTAGGTTAATGAACAAATGGTTTGAGTTTAATCAGACCTCTAAGACATATTGTAATACATTAGTGGTGAATATTGCCTCTGTGTTATGGGAGAACAAGTGAGTTTTATATTCTTCATTGTGCTTCTTTTTTTACATATTATGAATCTGTATTACCTCTGAACTTAAAAAAAAGTCAAGGGGATGGTATTAAAAATTGTTTACTATTCACAATAAAATTCTGGGTAAAAAGCAGAAATCTCAACAGCAAGCCAGTCCATACAGAGGTGATATATTTTTGTACTAGTAATATATATATAGTATAAAGTTACCAGCCCATAAGTTAGTCATTAACATGTACTGATACTTTAATATATAAAGCCAAATTGAATCATAAATGGGACAAGTTTTTAATCCATAGGAAAATTAGTTTCTTAACCTGAAGCTGAGGCTACTAATTGTCACCTGCCAACTCTCAGATATTCTGAGCATCTGTAGCCCACTACATATGCCATTTGGGCTTCCTGGAAGGTGCCCTGTAACTCCCAGTGGTATCACTCCTAGATGGTACTTTTCTGTGGTCACTCTCCCTGTGCCCTTCATTTACAGGGCTCTAAATCAACAGCGGGTACAGAAGCTGGAAGCAGAAGTGGACCAGAGGCGGTCCAGAATCCTTGTCATGGATGCCCAGCACAACAGTAAGGTAGAAGCCAGGTTTTTATAGATGATAACGTTGATATTTTTTATTTTATTGGCATATTGCTAATTTGGAAAAATGGAGTAAAACAATCGGGTAAATTTCCTTTCCATTCAAGTCTGAGTTTTGAACAGTGACATATTTCCAAATGGGAAATGGGTCTGTGATCTTATAGTGAACCATTTATTGGGAAACCAGGACCATAAATATGCCTAACTCTCTTTGTCTTATATGGTCTGCATTCTTTTCATGTATTAATGCATAAGTGAACTTAAAGGGCTTAGAAAACAACATTACTTTAGTCAGAAGTAGCGAGAGTGATCCCACTTAATAAGGAGGCATACTCACATGTTTATAGGTGTATACACACATAAATATGTATCGACACGTATGCACACATATAAAATAGAGATATTTCCTATAAAAAGCTTTTTCTAGAAGGATATACAAGGGACAGTTGCCAGTTCTTATCTCTCTAGGCAGTGAGACCAGAGGGTCATAGGATCAGGAAGGGGAGTTCAACTGGTTTAAAACCTTAGAAATTAGGATAAATAAGTTGGCTCTATTTTCCAAAACTCTCTAGTGACCAGTGGAGCATACCCTTCCCATCACCTTCTAAGAGTCTCCTAAGGACTGTCTGTAATAAGTTCTCACATATATATATTCCAGGCATCTGGAGTCTTTGGTTCTCTTTCCAAATAATTATTGTTTCAAAGTTTAAAGAGTGAATATACAGTGTTATGGACTTCTTGTATCTGTTACAGTGGAATTATAAACAATCTTCTTCCTTCTCTCTTTCAGATGGAGGCTCTACAAAAAGCTCTAGATGTAGCTAGAGAAGAAAACAGGAGACTGGCTATGAGCCTGGAGCAAGCTCTCCAGACAAATCATCAGCTGCAAACAAAGCTTGATCCTGTTCAAGAGAAATTGGAAAGCAAAGAACTTGAGCTACGGAATTTGGAAACCTTCATGTAAGGGCAGTATAGTCACAGTGGAATTAGGCAAGAGCCTCTGGGAGAGAAAGTTTGGCTAATTCACATAAACCAGTTAAACCCTTTTTCCCTACTTTGAGCTAGTACTCCCAGCAGAGCCATGTGAAGGAAGCAGGCATAGTTGAGCAGAGCAGATATTAGCTGGCTGGGGTACGCTCCTTTTCAGCTCTTCCCTCATATAGTGTCGGTCTTCTTCTGTACATGAAGGTTTAAACCAAGTTGGAAGGGATACTTACATGTTTCTGCCAAACCTTTTCTATCAGAAGCTTATGTGTCCTTTAAAAGCATGATTTGGAAAAGTAGAAACAGAAGGATGGATGGGAATAACCCGTCCAGGAGTGGGATAATGCCATTTAAGCAGCTGCTAAACCATTCATTGTTTTCAACTTTTTCCCTGAGATTAGTGAGGTCAAACCCATCAAGTTCAGGTCAACCCACTAAAGTTTATTTGTTAAACTTTATCTAGGCAAATAGGATTTAGATATTAATAACATCCCATGAAAATTTATACCCAAGGGAAATGCATTGTGCACGTGGATCTTTATTCCTTTCATGTAGTGGACATACTGATATAGCAGACAAGTATAAGCTAAAGCAAAGAAGGTAGTTTTCATATTTGTAATCTGTACAAATTTTATATTCTGGTGAAATGTTGCTGGCTCAAGACTACTCAGTATTGGTTAAAACAAGAGTATGTGTTTCACTCTTTTGGGTGGATCTCTTTATATTGAATAACTTTTTGTTTTTTAATGCTGTAGGTAAATGCTTATTTCTTCTTCTGCTAATGAGTTCCAGATCAGTGATTTTTTACCCGGTGACTGATCTGCTTCTCATTGGTAAATGACGCCTACTAAGATGTTTTCTAAAGGTGATTTATCATGTCTCTTTTTCAAAACAGAGAACAGATGAGTGAAGAATCCAAAATAGAAGCAGAATTGCATGCTGAACGCATAGATGCTCTAAGGAAGCAGTTTCAAATTGAGAGAGAAACTGCAAAGAAAGCAGCACAACGGGAAGTGACTGAGGTATGGAGGCAAGTGACAAAAGCCTCCCTCTAGGTGAATGCCTTTGAAGAGGAGAACCAGCTACAGGATTTCCGAGAATGGCTACAGTTGTTCTTTGGTTCTTCTAATCCCCATTTTGCCAGCAAGCCAGATACATCTCTATGCTGTTTGTAAATTAACACAGAAAAAGTTTCTGATATACAGTTATCTGCCCAATGAAGGAATGCCTTGATGACAGCCTTCCCATTGGAGAATAATAACTGAGTGGGAAGGAGGAGACCGCCATCTGCTAGACAGATGGCAAATCACCTGTCTCCTCAATTCACTTAACTAGCATGCATCATGCACCTACCTCCTCCTAAGAGGCACAAGTAAAAACAGCAGAAGATGTGGTCCGTGCTAAATTACCCCTTATTTAATTGTCATCTCCACTCTTTACATGAGACAACTAGGAAGACATCAGAAGATGTTTCCTGGATAGCTAGAAGCTGTGTACAATTTTAAAGGAATTCAAAAGTAAGGGAAAGTTTGTTTTAGGCTGGTTGGGTGATTGAAGAAGAGGGGAAGCTTGACGAAATTCTACAGGGTTGAGACTGGCAGAGCTGACAGGGCTGTGACACTCTATGTAAGAGGATGAACAAAGCTTAGTTACAGAAATAAATAGGACATGTGAGCAAAGAAAAAGGATTTGCCTCTCTTGATCAGAGCAGAGACTTTAGGAAATTTCTGAGAAAAGGGGGTTAGCTTAGATGAGACCAGCTGGTAGATGGCCTTGACTACCAGAATGTTGGATGGAAAGTATTAGGTAAAAGGAGAGCACTGTAGGTTTCTGAGAAGGCTGTGAGCACAATGTTAGGTCAGTTAGTCTGTTAGCAGTGGAGAGTAGGTAAGAATGAAGAGAAACTGGAAACATGGAGGCTAAGGGGAACTACAGCAGTTACTCTGGGCTTCAGATGATTAGAGCCAAGCAAAGTGTTTCTGTTGAAAATAGAGAACAATCAAATCAAAAATCCATTTTAATTAATAGAAAAATCAGACACTAAATGTATCATAAGCAAAGGGGAGGGAGTAATTAAAATAATTCGAAGACTTGGTTGGGGTGGCCAGTCTGTATTTTGCCAAATTTAGCGTATTTAGCAATTGCACTTGACAGCGCACAGTCACAAAATCAGATTCAACCGTTTATAGGATGCTTTGTAAATTGAAAAAGCACTGTATAAGTGTTAAAAATATTATAGAAATAATTTCTGTGGGAAACAAAAATGGGCACTGAAATTAAAAGTACCTTTATTCAGAGAGAGTTGTTCAGAATATTTAAAGGTTTAAATCCTTTTAACAGGGATCAGTAAAGATGGTGAACTTGTGCAGGAGAGACCAAGGAACAGTATGAGTGTGATGTCTTGAGCAGTTAGTGGCAGGGGTGGGTTCAGGATACACTGTTTAAGATTCCCAGCGCTGCCTCTTATTAGCAATGTGTAAATTTACTATCTGTGCAGAAGACTTCACTTCTGAGTCTCAGTTTCCTCAATCAAAATGGAAATCATCACAACTGCTTTCCAGGGTGGTTTTGAGGGTTAGTTTTTAGGGCTTACCCAGTTTTGACAAAGCTGTGATTGAGGTAATGGTGGAATATCTAACAGAAATTTAGTTGGGTGACAATAAAAGAGTAACACTGTAGTGTGAGGTTAGGATCTGAGGGAATGAGCTAGTATAAAGAGAAAAGGTAACACATAATTTTGACTTTTTTCTTTCACATGTTAAATACTTACCAGCCACAGAGTATACCACCCTCCTATCATCTCCCTTCTCAGCTGCCGACTCTTCTTCCTACAAATCCAGTGGTACTCATTTAAGGGCATATGGGGAAGAGGGGGAACTCTGCAAAATGATTTAAGTAATGTTAAAAGATAAATTGAGGAATAATAAAATTAAGAGTTTATTTGAACAAAAGTCAATTTGAGTCAGGCAGTATGCAATCGATTGCAATAGAAAGGCGCTCTGAGGATTTGTATAAAATGAAAGACTTTTATAGGCAGAGGGGAGCAGGAACAAGGAAGTTATACTAGGCAAAAAAGTAGATTAGTTACTAGTAGCAGAGTTACTTCCTTTAAGGGATGGCAGGGGTCTGTCAGGCAGATTACTCACCTAATGCTGATCAGGCCATTCCTGATTGACTGGTTTAAGAGTCCTTTTCTGGGAGAGCCAAAACTGTAATTAAGTCTCAGTTTGGTGACATAAGGTTTAGCATAAGTGACTTCATTGTGGGCCTGTTGTCTTGTTTTGAATAGTAATCACTATGTTATTTTTCCACTAGACAAGTTTATTAAAATTTCTAAACATAAAGCAATATTCATAAGAAGTATAAACTACTATGTAAATAAGCTACAAGGATATATTGTACAGCACAAGGAATATAGCCAGTATTTTATAATAACTGGAGTATAATCTATAAAAATTTTTAATCACTATGTCCTACACCTAAATCTAATATAATATCATAAATCAACTATAACTCAATAGAAAAAAAAAGCAAGATTATAAAAATACATGCAAGGATAGTCAATAACTGACAGGTGTATTTACATACACTCCATATAATTTATTTTCACTTCTCCATACATGAGGTTACAAGTGACAGAAAGAGATCAGCTTAAGCTTTAAAAAGAAAAAAAAAACCTTTAAAGCACAGCAATGAGCACTGAGCAATTAGTGTGTGCCACGCTCTATATTCCTTTTCTACCTCCTCTTGTTTAACTGTTACATGAATCCTATGAAGTAGGCTATTCTCATACTTTTCCAATGATGAACTTTTAGCTTAGGGAAGTTAATTATCTGAAATTACTTGACTAGTGTGTGGTGAAGCTGAGATTTTAACTTCTGTCTGATTCCAAAGCCATGCTCTTAGAAAGCAAATAACGGACATACATTTACATTATCTGTTCTAAGAAAAATTGTGTTCTTTAGTGTTAAAAATTATGAAAATCACTGAGAGTGTTTCTCCACAAATCTACTTCTTATTATTGCCTCACTTACCCTCCTTTTTAAAATATCTATTTATTTGGCTGTGCCAGGTTTTAGTTGCAGCACACAGGATCTTTAGTTGTGGCACACAGGATCTAGTTCCCTGACCAGGGATCAAACCCGGCCCCCATGCATTGGGAGCACACAGTCTTAGCCACTGGACCACCAGGGAAGTCCCATCACTTAACCTCCTTTTTAAAAGAAAGGTCCAAAGAGAACAAAATATAGGGACACAGCTAAACATAAGCTTCTCTTACTGTATGGAAGGTTAAAATGTTCTAATTTTCCCTTTGTATCCCACAGCTGAAGAAAGCCCTTGATGAAAGCAACTTCAGAGAAGTGGAAGTATCCCAGACCAACCGGGAGCTGTGGCAGACACTTACAGAGTTGAGAAAGGTACTGAACGGCAGCAAGGAGAAAATAAAGGATCAAAAGGCCCAAATTAAGTTCCACTTATCAGCTAAGGCGAATAATGCTCAGAACATAGAGAGGAGGAAGGTTGTATGAGAAACCCTAACTCTCCTCTCCTGCTTAGTATCTGATGAGGATCCAGCCAGGAAGTGATGTCTGGGGAAGATGGTTTCAGAGCCCCACCACCACCATGTGTTCTCTGGGAATTACAGCTACACCTGGGAAGTGGGCAGGTTGCCTGGGGGGAGGTGGGGGGAGACTCTTTGTCCCGCGGAGATACTGCTGCATCCGTGTTTGGTTTCTCATTAGCTGCCAGTGTCACATTCTGGCTCCCCAGCTGCCTCTTCCACAGTGATTGTACAAGACTTTGCTCTTTCGGGGTCAGGGGGCTGGATGGGAAGGAGAGCCCAGCAGGAACTGATAACAGTGGATCTCATGTGGGATTCTTTCTGTCAGCCTATAGGCAAAAAGAGCAAGCCAGTTTTTCCACTGATCATCTTTCTATGTTATTTCCACATTTACTTTCAGCAAATAGAAACAGAATTGAGCCAAATGGAGTTAATTAAGGATCAGTATCAGAAAAAAAGCTATGAACAGGTAGATGATTTCCACACACTGTTTACCATTCACATGAAATCCCAAACTTGGACAGGTTCACCAACCGTCTCCCTCTTTGTGCCCTACCAGTCACTGAGTATCCAGAAATGTGTATCTGAAATGACTAACCTACAGCAGGAGATGCAGCTGTTGGCGAAGAGCCAAAATGATCTGTCAGCTCAGAAGAAACAGCAGGAGCTGCAACTCGAGGCAGAGCAGAAGAGGAGGTGGGAGCTGGAGCATCGGTGCCAGGTAAAAGGGTTCCTAAGATTCATCTCGGAGATTACCAGCAAAGGCCATGTGCAAAACCCAGCATGAGGGCACCTGGCTTTTCTAGGCTCTATAGAAGAAGACAAACTTACAAGTCGTTCATCTTAGCTAAGTCCTTAGAATCATATTTAGGAATGAAGCCTGGAGCTTTGACTATGGCACCTCGTCTTCATGTTCAACTTAATAAAAATGATACTCATTTTTGAAGAACGGCTAAAGCTCACATATGCAAAGTACTAGTTACTAAGTAAGACTTGTGAACTTCATAGTCTTTCAGGAACTTTACACCCCTTGGTTCTTCCCCATAGCTCAGATACATCTGTTGCCGTTACAGGACTTTTATCTACTCCCAAACTAATGAAAAGCACATTTTATTACTAAAAAGGGATTTCAAGAGACCATCAAGCTCTTGCCTTCCAACAGAGATTGTCTGCTATGAAAAGTATTCTCCAGTTCTGGAAAGAGATGTTAATCATCTTTTCTCAGGAGAATCTGTAAATCAAAATCTATAATCATATACACAAATGTATACTGTAGGTTAAACTGAAAATAATAGTTTTTATCCTATAGTCTGGTAGCACCTGGAGTTAGAAAGTACCCCATCATACTTTCATAATTTGGTGGCTCATTTATTACAATATTGAAGCTTTTTCTTCCATATATAGTACATTGGGAGTTTGTCAAAAATCTCTGTATCACGTTTTCAGGAATTGGAAGAAACAGTTAGACACCTGAAGAAATGTAAAGAGGCAACAGAGGATAAACTGAAAGAAGCTAGTGTGGAATCAGAACAGGTAAGGCAGACCCACGGACATGAAGACTTAGACAAGCTTCCTCAGACACGATGACCCTGAAACACAAGTGCGTATAATATCCTTCAGTAACACAGTTGTCAGGAGTGCAAAAGGCAAGAACCAATACCTTAGTATAGCTTCCGTTATAAAGAATAGTTTTAGATTAAGATTCTGTGTCTTGATGAGACATCATAGAATGCTAAAAGATTGATTGACATTGACTAATATTAACTTGGTCGTCCAAGCCCCTGAAATTCCAGAAATCCCTGGAATTGGGATTGACATATCTACACTAATATGTATAAAATAGATAACCAATAAGAACCTGCTGTATAATAAATAAATAAAATTCAAAAAAGAAGAGATTCTTAAGCTAAAGGTATCACAGTGACCTTGCTGCCAGTTTATCCCTTTTGTAGCCATTAAGTTACATGATAATATGACTGTCAGAATGGTATATTAAAAGGAATATGGGGGGGCGGGGTGAAGACGGTGCACTACGAGGATGCGGAATTCGCGTCTCCTCACAACGAGGGCACCTGGGGGACCACGGACACCTAAGGGGACAGGAGGAACCCCCAGAGACCAGGTAGGACCTGGGGCGTGTGGGGGAGTGAAGGGGGAGGAGAGCTGCCGTCTCTTCTTCCTACAAATCCAGTGGTACTCATTTAAGGGCATATGAGGAAGAAGGGGAACTCTGCAAAATGATTTCCGTAATGTTAAAAGATAAATTGAGGAATAATAAAATTAAGAGTTTATTTGAACAAAAGTCAATTTGAGTCAGGCAGTATGCAATCGATTGCAATAGAAAGGCGCTCTGAGGAGTTGTATAAAATGAAAGACTTTTATAGGCAGAGGGGAGCAGGAACAAGGAAGTTATACTAGGCAAAAAAGTAGATTAGTTACTAGTAGCAGAGTTACTTCCTTTAAGGGATGGCAGGGGTCTGTCAGGCAGATTACTCACCTAATGCTGATCAGGCCATTCCTGATTGACTGGTTTAAGAGTCCTTTTCTGGGAGAGCCAAAACTGTAATTAAGTCTCAGTTTGGTGACATAAGGTTTAGCATAAGTGACTTCATTGTGGGCCTGTTGTCTTGTCTTGAATAGTAATCACTATGTTATTTTTCAACTAGACAAGTTTATTAAAATTTCTAAACATAAAGCAATATTCATAAGAAGTATAAACTACTATGTAAATAAGCTACAAGGACATATTGTACAGCACAAGGAATATAGCCAGTATTTTATAATAACTGGAGTATAATCTATAAAAATTTTTAATCACTATGTCCTACACCTAAATCTAATATAATATCATAAATCAACTATACCTCAATAGAAAAAAAAGCAAGAATATAAAAATACATGCAAGGATAGTCAATAACTGACAGGTGTATTTACATAAACTCCATATAATTTATTTTCACTTCTCCATACATGAGGTCACGAGCTTAATTTTTTTTTAAAAAAAACCCTTAAAGCACAGCAATGCGCACTGAGCAATTAGTGTGTGCCAGGCTCTATATTCCTTTTCTGCCTCCTCTTGTTTAACTGTTACATGAATCCTATGAAGTAGGCTATTCTCATACTTTTCCAATGATGAACTTTTAGCTTAGGGAAGTTAATTATCTGAAATTACTTGACTAGTGTGTGGTGAAGCTGAGATTTTAACTTCTGTCTGATTCCAAAGCCATGCTCTTAGAAAGCAAATGACGAACATACGTTTACATTATCTGTTGTAAGAAAAATTGTGTTCTTTAGTGTTAAAAATTATGAAAATCACTGAGAGTGTTTCTCCACAAATCTACTTCTTATTATTGCCTCACTTACCCTCCTTTTTAAAATATCTATTTATTTGGCTGTGCCAGGTCTTAGTTGCAGCACACAGGATCTTTAGTTGTGGCACACAGGATCTAGTTCCCTGACCAGGGATCAAACCCGGCCCCCATGCATTGGGAGCACAGAGTCTTAGCCACTGGACCACCAGGGAAGTCCCATCACTTAACCTCCTTTTTAAAAGAAAGGTCCAAAGAGAACAAAATATAGGGACACAGCTAAACATAAGCTTCTCTTACTGTATGGAAGGTTAAAATGTTCTAATTTTCCCTTTGTATCCCACAGCTGAAGAAAGCCCTTGATGAAAGCAACTTCAGAGAAGTGGAAGTATCCCAGACCATCCGGGAGCTGTGGCAGACAGTTACAGAGTTGAGAAAGGTACTGAACGGCAGCAAGGAGAAAATAAAGGATCAAAAGGCCCAAATTAAGTTCCACTTATCAGCTAAGGCGAATAATGCTCAGAACATAGAGAGGAAGAAGGTTGTATGAGAAACCCTAACTCTCCTCTCCCCCTTAGTATCTGATGAGGATCCAGGCAGGGAGTGGTGTCTGGGGAATGTGGTTTCAGAGCCCCACCACCACCATGTGTTCTCTGGGAATTAGAGCTACACCTGGGAAGTGGGCAGGTTGCCTGGGGGGAGGTGGGGGGAGACTCTTTGTCCCGCGGAGATACTGCTGCATCCGTGTTTGGTTTCTCATTAGCTGCCAGTGTCACATTCTGGCTCCCCAGCTGTCTCTTCCACAGTGATTGTACACGACTTTGCTCTTTCGGGGTCAGGGGGCTGGATGGGATGGAGAGCCCAGCAGGAACTGGTAACAGTGGATCTCATGTGGGATTCTTTCTGTCAGCCTATAGGCAAAAAGAGCAAGCCAGTTTTTCCACTGACCATCTTTCTATGTTATTTCCACATTTACATTCAGCAAATAGAAACAGAATTGAGGCAAATGGAGCTAATTCTGGATCAGTATCAGAAAAAAGGCTATGAACGGGTAGATGATTTCCACACACTCTGTTTACTATTCACATGAAATCCCAAACTTGGACAGGTTCACCAACCGTCTCCCTCTTTGTGCCCTACCAGTCACTGAATATCCAGAAATGTGTATCTGAAATAACTAACCTACAGCAGGAGATGCAGCTGTTGGCCAAGAGCCAACATGATCTGTCAGCTCAGAAGAAACAGCAGGAGCTGCAACTCGAGGCAGAGCAGAAGAGGAGGTGGGAGCTGGAGCATCGGTGCCAGGTAAAAGGGTTCCTAAGATTCATCTCAGAGATTACCAGCAAAGGCCATGTGCAAAACCCAGCATGAGGGCACCTGGCTTTTCTAGGCTCTATAGAAGAAGACAAACTTACAAGTCGTTCATCTTAGCTAAGTCCTTAGAATCATATTTAGGAATGAAGCCTGGAGCTTTGACTATGGCACCTCGTCTTCATGTTCAACTTAATAAAAATGATACTCATTTTTGAAGAACGGCTAAAGCTCACATATGCAAAGTACTAGTTACTAAGTAAGACTTGTGAACTTCATAGTCTTTCAGGAACTTTACACCCCTTGGTTCTTCCCCATAGCTCAGATACATCTGTTGCCGTTACAGGACTTTTATCTACTCCCAAACTAATGAAAAGCACATTTTATTACTAAAAAGGGATTTCAAGAGACCATCAAGCTCTTGCCTTCCAACAGAGATTGTCTGCTATGAAAAGTATTCTCCAGTTCTGGAAAGAGATGTTAATCATCTTTTCTCAGGAGAATCTGTAAATCAAAATCTATAATCATATACACAAATGTATACTGTAGGTTAAACTGAAAATAATAGTTTTTATCCTATAGTCTGGTAGCACCTGGAGTTAGAAAGTACCCCATCATACTTTCATAATTTGGTGGCTCATTTATTACAGTATTGAAGCTTTTTCTTCCATATATAGTACATTGGGAGTTTGTCAAAAATCTCTGTATCACGTTTTCAGGAATTGGAAGAAACAGTTAGACACCTGAAGAAATGTAAAGAGGCAACAGAGGATAAACTGAAAGAAGCTAGTGTGGAATCAGAACAGGTAAGAAAGACCCACGGACATGAAGACTTAGACAAGCTTCCTCAGACACGATGACCCTGAAACACAAGTGCATATAATATCCTTCAGTAACACAGTTGTCAGGAGTGCAAAAGGCAAGAACCAATACCTTAGTATAGCTTCCGTTATAAAGAATAGTTTTAGATTAAGATTCTGTGTCTTGATGAGACATCATAGAATGCTAAAAGATTGATTGACATTGACTAATATTAACTTGGTCGTCCAAGCCCCTGAAATTCCAGAAATCCCTGGAATTGGGATTGACATATCTACACTAATATGTATAAAATAGATAACCAATAAGAACCTGCTGTATAATAAATAAATAAAATTCAAAAAAGAAGAGATTCTTAAGCTAAAGGTATCACAGTGACCTTGCTGCCAGTTTATCCCTTTTGTAGCCATTAAGTTACATGATAATATGACTGTCAGAATGGTATATTAAAAGGAATATGGGGGGCGGGGTGAAGACGGTGCACTAGGAGGACGTGGAATTCGCGTCTCCTCACAACGAGGGCACCTGGGGGACCACGGACACCTAAGGGGACGGGAGGAACCCCCAGAGACCAGGTAGGACCTGGGGCGTGGGGGGGAGTGAAGGGGGAGGAGAGCTGCCGTCTCTTCTTCCTACAAATCCAGTGGTACTCATTTAAGGGCATATGAGGAAGAGGGGGAACTCTGCAAAATGATTTACGTAATGTTAAAAGATAAATTGAGGAATAATAAAATTAAGAGTTTATTTGAACAAAAGTCAATTTGAGTCAGGCAGTATGCAATCGATTGCAATAGAAAGGCGCTCTGAGGAGTTGTATAAAATGAAAGACTTTTATAGGCAGAGGGGAGCAGGAACAAGGAAGTTATACTAGGCAAAAAGGTAGATTAGGTACTAGTAGCAGAGTTACTTCCTTTAAGGGATGGCAGGGGTCTGTCAGGCAGATTACTCACCTAATGCTGATCAGGCCATTCCTGATTGACTGGTTTAAGAGTCCTTTTCTGGGAGAGCCAAAACTGTAATTAAGTCTCAGTTTGGTGACATAAGGTTTAGCACAAGTGACTTCATTTTGGGCCTGTTGTCTTGTTTTGAATAGTAATCACTATGTTATTTTTCCACTAGACAAGTTTATTAAAATTTCTAAACATAAAGCAATATTCATAAGAAGTATAAACTATTATGTAAATAAGCTACAAGGATATATTGTACAGCACAGGGAATATAGCCAGTATTTTATAATAACTGGAGTATAATCTATAAAAATTTTTAATCACTATGTCATACACCAAAATCTAATATAATATCATAAATCAACTATACCTCAATAGAAAAAAAGCAAGATTATAAAAATACATGCAAGGATAGTCAATAACTGACAGGTGTATTTACATAAACTCCATATAATTTGTTTTCACTTCTCTATACATGAGGTCACAGGTGACAGAAAGAGACGAGCTTAAGCTTTTTTGTAAAAAACAAAAAACAAAGAAAAAAAACACCTTTAAAGCACAGCAATGCGCACTGAGCAATTAGTGTGTGCCAGGCTCTATATTCCTTCTCTACCTCCTCTTGTTTAACTGTTACATGAATCCTATGAAGTAGGCTATTCTCATACTTTTCCAATGATGAACCTTTAGCCTAGGAAAGTTAATTATCTGAAATTACTTGACTAGTGTGTGGTGAAGCTGAGATTTTAACTTCTGTCTGATTCCAAAGCCATGCTCTTAGAAAGCAAATGACGAACATACATTTACATTATCTGTTCTAAGAAAAATTGTGTTCTTTAGTGTTAAAAATTATGAAAATCACTGAGAGTGTTTCTCCACAAATCTACTTTTTATTATTGCCTCACTTACCATCGTTTTTTAAATATCTATTTATTTGGCTGTGCCAGGTCTTAGTTGCAGCACACAGGATATTTAGTTGTGGCACACAGGATCTAGTTCCCTGACCAGGGATCAAACCCGGCCCCCATGCATTGGGCGCACAGAGTCTTAGCCACTGGACCACCAGGGAAGTCCCATCACTTAAACTCCTTTTTAAAAGAAAGGTCCAAAGAGAACAAAATATAGGGACACAGCTAAACATAAGCTTCTCTTACTGTATGGAAGGTTAAAATGTTCTAATTTTCCCTTTGTATCCCACAGCTGAAGAAAGCCCTTGATGAAAGCAACTTCAGAGAAGTGGAAGTATCCCGGACTAACCGGGAGCTGCGGCAGAAACTCACAGAGTTGGAAAAGGTACTGAACAGCAGCAAGGAGAAAATAAAGGATCAAACGGCCCAAATTAAGTTCCACTTATCAGCTAAGGCGAATAATGCTCAGAACATAGAGAGGAGGAAGGTTGTATGAGAAACCCTAACTCTCCTCTCCTCCTTAGTATCTGATGAGGATCCAGGCAGGCAGTGGTGTCTGGGGAAGAAGGTTTCAGAGCCCCACCACCACCATGTGTTCTCTGGGAATTACAGCTACACCTGGGAAGTGGGCAGGTTGCCTGGGGGGAGGTGGGGGGAGACTCTTTTTCCCGCGGAGATACTGCTGCATCCGTGTTTGGTTTCTCATTAGCTGCCAGTGTCACATTCTGGCTCCCCAGCTGCCTCTTCCACAGTGATTGTACAAGACTTTGCTCTTGCCTTCCAACAGAGATTGTCTGCTATGAAAAGTATTCCCCAGTTCTGGAAAGAGATGTTAATCATCTTTTCTCAGGAGAATCTGTAAATCAAAATCTATAATCATATACACAAATGTATACTGTAGGTTAAACTGAAAATAATAGTTTTTATCCTATAGTCTGGTAGCACCTGGAGTTAGAAAGTACCCCATCATACTTTCATAATTTGGTGGCTCATTTATTACAGTATTGAAGCTTTTTCTTCCATATATAGTACATTGGGAGTTTGTCAAAAATCTCTGTATCACGTTTTCAGGAATTGGAAGAAACAGTTAGACACCTGAAGAAATGTAAAGAGGCAACAGAGGATAAACTGAAAGAAGCTAGTGTGGAATCAGAACAGGTAAGGCAGACCCACGGACATGAAGACTTAGACAAGCTTCCTCAGACACGATGACCCTGAAACACAAGTGCGTGTAATATCCTTCAGTAACACAGTTGTCAGGAGTGCAAAAGGCAAGAACCAATACCTTAGTATAGCCTCCGTTATAAAGAATAGTTTTAGATTAAGATTCTGTGTCTTGATGGG
This sequence comes from Hyperoodon ampullatus, assembly GCF_949752795.1. Classification (NCBI taxonomy): domain Eukaryota; kingdom Metazoa; phylum Chordata; class Mammalia; order Artiodactyla; family Ziphiidae; genus Hyperoodon; species Hyperoodon ampullatus. The sequence goes on from NC_136921.1 coordinate 97,700,168, forward strand.
ACATCATAGAATGCTAAAAGATTGATTGACATTGACTAATATTACCTTGGTCGTCTAAGCCACTGAAATTCCAGAAATCCCTGGAATTGGGATTGACATATCTACACTAATATGTATAAAATAGATAACCAATAAGAACCCGCTGTATAATAAACAAATAAAATTCAAAAAAGAAGAGATTCTTAAGCTAAAGGTATCACAGTGACCTTGCTGCCAGTTTATCCCTTTTGTAGCCATTAAGTTACATGATAATATGACTGCCAGAATGGTATATTAAAAGGAATATGGGGGGCGGGGTGAAGACGGTGCACTAGGAGGACACGGAATTCGCGTCTGCTCACAACGAGGGCACCTGGGGGACCACGGACACCTAAGGGGACGGGAGTAACCCCCAGAGACTAGGTAGGACCTGCGGCGTGTGGGGGAGTGAAGGGGGAGGAGAGCTGCCATCTCTTCTTCCTACAAATCCAGTGGTACTCATTTAAGGGCATATGAGGAAGAGGGGGAACTCTGTAAAATGATTTAAGTAATGTTAAAAGATAAATTGAGGAATAATAAAATTAAGAGTTTATTTGAACAAAAGTCAATTTGAATCAGGCAGTATGCAATCGATTGCAATAGAAAGGCGCCCTTAGGAGTTGTATAAAATGAAAGACTTTTATAGGCAGAGGGGAGCAGGAACAAGGAAGTTATACTAGGCAAAAAAGTAGATTAGTTACTAGTAGCAGAGTTACTTCCTTTAAGGGATGGCAGGGGTCTGTCAGGCAGATTACTCACCTAATGCTTATCAGGCCATTCCTGATTGACTGGTTTAAGAGTCCTTTTCTGGGGGAGCCAAGACTGTAATTAAGTCTCAGTTTGGTGACATAAGGTTTAGCATAAGTGACTTCATTGTGGGCCTGTTGTCTTGTTTTGAATAGTAATCAATATGTTATTTTTCCACTAGACAAGTTTATTAAAATTTCTAAACATAAAGCAATATTCATAAGAAGTATAAACTACTATGTAAATAAGCTACAAGGATATATTGTACAGCACAGGGAATATAGCCAGTATTTTATAATAACTGGAGTATAATCTATAAAAATTTTTAATCACTATGTCATACACCAAAATCTAATATAATATCATAAATCAACTATACCTCAATAGAAAAAAAGCAAGATTATAAAAATACATGCAAGGATAGTCAATAACTGACAGGTGTATTTACATACACTCCATATAATTTGTTTTCACTTCTCTATACATGAGGTCACAAGTAACAGAAAGAGACGAGCTTAAGCTTTTTTTTAAAAAACAAAAAACAAACAAAAAAAAACACCTTTAAAGCACAGCAATGCGCACTGAGCAATTAGTGTGTGCCAGGCTCTATATTCCTTCTCTGCCTCCTCTTGTTTAACTGTTACATGAATCCTATGAAGTAGGCTCTTCTCATACTTTTCCAGTGATGAGCCTTTAGCTTAGAGAAGTTAATTATCTGAAATTACTTGACTAGTGTGTGGTGAAGCTGAGATTTTAACTTCTGTCTGATTCCAAAGCAATGCTCTTAGAAAGCAAATGGCGAACATACATTTACATTATCTGTTCTAAGAAAAATTGTGTTCTTTAGTGTTAAAAATTATGAAAATCACTGAGAGTGTTTCTCCACAAATCTACTTTTTATTATTGCCTCACTTACCATCGTTTTTTAAATATCTATTTATTTGGCTGTGCCAGGTCTTAGTTGCAGCACACAGGATCTTTAGTTGTGGCACACAGGATCTAGTTTCCTGACCAGGGATCAAACCCGGCCCCCATGCATTGGGAGCACAGAGTCTTAGCCACTGGACCACCATGGAAGTCCCATCACTTAACCTTCTTTTTAAAAGAAAGGCCCAAAGAGAACAAAATATAGGGACACAGCTAAACATAAGCTTCTCGTACTGAATAGAAGGTTAAAATGTTCTAATTTTCCCTTTGTATCCCACAGCTGAAGAAAGCCCTTGATGAAAGCAACTTCAGAGAAGTGGAAGTATCCCGGACCAACCGGGAGCTGCGGCAGAAACTCACAGAGTTGGAAAAGGTACTGAACTGCAGCAAGGAGAAAATAAAGGATCAAAAGGCCCAAATTAAGTTCCACTTATCAGCTAAGGCGAATAATGCTCAGAACATAGAGAGGAGGAAGGTTGTATGAGAAACCCTAACTCTCCTCTCCTCCTTAGTATCTGATGAGGATCCAGGCAGGCAGTGGTGTCTGGGGAAGAAGGTTTCAGAGCCCCACCACCACCATGTGTTCTCTGGGAATTACAGCTACACCTGGGAAGTGGGCAGGTTGCCTGGGGGGAGGTGGGGGGAGACTCTTTGTCCCGCGGAGATACTGCTGCATCCGTGTTTGGTTTCTCATTAGCTGCCAGTGTCACATTCTGGCTCCCCAGCTGCCTCTTCCACAGTGATTGTACAAGACTTTGCTCTTGCCTTCCAACAGAGATTGTCTGCTATGAAAAGTATTCCCCAGTTCTGGAAAGAGATGTTAATCATCTTTTCTCAGGAGAATCTGTAAATCAAAATCTATAATCATATACACAAATGTATACTGTAGGTTAAACTGAAAATAATAGTTTTTATCCTATAGTCTGGTAGCACCTGGAGTTAGAAAGTACCCCATCATACTTTCATAATTTGGTGGCTCATTTATTACAATATTGAAGCTTTTTCTTCCATATATAGTACATTGGGAGTTTGTCAAAAATCTCTGTATCACGTTTTCAGGAATTGGAAGAAACAGTTAGACACCTGAAGAAATGTAAAGAGGCAACAGAGCATAAACTGAAAGAAGCTAGTGTGGAATCAGAACAGGTAAGGCAGACCCACGGACATGAAGACTTAGACAAGCTTCCTCAGACACGATGACCCTGAAACACAAGTGCGTGTAATATCCTTCAGTAACACAGTTGTCAGGAGTGCAAAAGGCAAGAACCAATACCTTAGTATAGCCTCCGTTATAAAGAATAGTTTTAGATTAAGATTCTGTCTTGATGAGACATCATAGAATGCTAAAAGATTGATTGACATTGACTAATATTAACTTGGTCGTCCAAGCCCCTGAAATTCCAGAAATCCCTGGAATTGGGATTGACATATCTACACTAATATGTATAAAATAGATAACCAATAAGAACCCGCTGTATAATAAACAAATAAAATTCAAAAAATAAGAGATTCTTAAGCTAAAGGTATCACAGTGACATTGCTGCCAGTTTATCCCTTTTGTAGCCATTAAGTTACATGATAATATGACTGCCAGAATGGTATATTAAAAGGAATATGGGGGGCGGGGTGAAGACGGTGCACTAGGAGGATGCGGAATTCGCATCTCCTCACAACGAGGGCACCTGGGGGACCACGGACACCTATGGGGACGGGAGGAAGCCCCAGAGACCAGGTAGGACCTGGGGCATGTGGGGGAGTGAAGGGGGAGGAGAGCTGCCGTCTCTTCTTCCTACAAATCCAGTGGTACTCAGTTAAGGGCATATGAGGAAGAGGGGGAACTCTGCAAAATGATTTACGTAATGTTAAAAGATAAATTGAGGAATAATAAAATTAAGAGTTTATTTGAACAAAAGTCAATTTGAATCAGGCAGTATGCAATCGATTGCAATAGAAAGGCGCTCTGAGGATTTGTATAAAATGAAAGACTTTTATAGGCAGAGGGGAGCAGGAACAAGGAAGTTATACTAGGCAAAAAGGTAGATTAGTTACTAGTAGCAGAGTTACTTCCTTTAAGGGATGGCAGGGGTCTGTCAGGCAGATTACTCACCTAATGCTGATCAGGCCATTCCTGATTGACTGGTTTAAGAGTCCTTTTCTGGGAGAGCCAAAACTGTAATTAAGTCTCAGTTTGGTGACATAAGGTTTAGCATAAGTGACTTCATTGTGGGCCTGTTGTCTTGTTTTGAATAGTAATCACTATGTTGTTTTTCCACTAGACAAGTTTATTAAAATTTCTAAACATAAAGCAATATTCATAAGAAGTATAAACTACTATGTAAATAAGCTACAAGGATATATTGTACAGCACAGGGAATATAGCCAGTATTTTATAATAACTGGAGTATAATCTATAAAAATTTTTGATCACTATGTCATACACCTAAAATTAATATAATATCATACATCAACTATACCTCAATAGAAAAAAAGAAACATTATAAAAATACATGCAAGAATAGTCAATAACTGACAGGTGTATTTACATAAACTCCATATAATTTATGTTTACTTCTCCATACGTGAGGTCACAAGTGACAGAAAGAGACGAGCTTAAGCTTTTTAAAAAAAGAAAAAAAAAAAACCTTTAAAGCACAGCAATGAGCACTGAGCAATTAGTGTGTGCCAGGCTCTATATTCCTTCTCTGCCTCCTCTTGTTTAACTGTTACATGAATCCTATGAAGTAGGCTCTTCTCATCCTTTTCCAGTGATGAGTCTTTAGCTTAGAGAAGTTAATTATCTGAAATTACTTGACTAGTGTGTGGTGAAGCTGAGATTTTAACTTCTGTCTGATTCCAAAGCCATGCTCTTAGAAAGCAAATAACGGACATACATTTACATTATCTGTTCTAAGAAAAATTGTGTTCTTTAGTGTTAAAAATTATGAAAATCACTGAGAGTGTTTCTCCACAAATCTACTTCTTAATATTGCCTCACTTACCCTCCTTTTTAAAATATCAATTTATTTGGCTGTGCCAGGTCTTAGTTGCAGCACACAGGATTGTTAGCTGTGGCACACAGGATCTAGTTTCCTGACCAGGGATCAAACCCGGCCCCCATGCATTGGGAGCACAGAGTCTTAGCGACTGGACCACCAGGGAAGTCCCATCACTTAACCTTCTTTTTAAAAGAAAGGCCCAAAGAGAACAAAATATAGGGACACAGCTAAACATAAGCTTCTCGTACTGAATAGAAGGTTAAAATGTTCTAATTTTCCCTTTGTATCCCACAGCTGAAGAAAGCCCTTGATGAAAGCAACTTCAGAGAAGTGGAAGTATCCCGGACCAACCGGGAGCTGCGGCAGAAACTCACAGAGTTGGAAAAGGTACTGAACAGCAGCAAGGAGAAAATAAAGGATCAAAAGGCCCAAATTAAGTTCCACTTATCAGCTAAGGCGAATAATGCTCAGAACATAGAGAGGAGGAAGGTTGTATGAGAAACCCTAACTCTCCTCTCCCCCTTAGTATCTGATGAGGATCTAGGCAGGGAGTGGTGTCTGGGGAATGTGGTTTCAGAGCCCCACCACCACCATGTGTTCTCTGGGAATTACAGCTACACCTGGGAAGTGGGCAGGTTGCCTGGGGGGAGGTGGGGGGAGACTCTTTGTCCCGCGGAGATACTGCTGCATCCGTGTTTGGTTTCTCATTAGCTGCCAGTGTCACATTCTGGCTCCCCAGCTGCCTCTTCCACAGTGATTGTACAAGACTTTGCTCTTGCCTTCCAACAGAGATTGTCTGCTATGAAAAGTATTCCCCAGTTCTGGAAAGAGATGTTAATCATCTTTTCTCAGGAGAATCTGTAAATCAAAATCTATAATCATATACACAAATGTATACTGTAGGTTAAACTGAAAATAATAGTTTTTATCCTATAGTCTGGTAGCACCTGGAGTTAGAAAGTACCCCATCATACTTTCATAATTTGGTGGCTCATTTATTACAGTATTGAAGCTTTTTCTTCCATATATAGTACATTGGGAGTTTGTCAAAAATCTCTGTATCACGTTTTCAGGAATTGGAAGAAACAGTTAGACACCTGAAGAAATGTAAAGAGGCAACAGAGGATAAACTGAAAGAAGCTAGTGTGGAATCAGAACAGGTAAGGCAGACCCACGGACATGAAGACTTAGACAAGCTTCCTCAGACACGATGACCCTGAAACACAAGTGCGTGTAATATCCTTCAGTAACACAGTTGTCAGGAGTGCAAAAGGCAAGAACCAATACCTTAGTATAGCCTCCGTTATAAAGAATAGTTTTAGATTAAGATTCTGTCTTGATGAGACATCATAGAATGCTAAAAGATTGATTGACATTGACTAATATTAACTTGGTCGTCTAAGCCCCTGAAATTTCAGAAATCCCTGGAATTGGGATTGACATATCTACACTAATATGTATAAAATAGATAACCAATAAGAACCTGCTGTATAATAAACAAATAAAATTCAAAAAAGAAGAGATTCTTAAGCTAAAGGTATCACAGTGACATTGCTGCCAGTTTATCCCTTTTGTAGCCATTAAGTTACATGATAATATGACTGTCAGAATGGTATATTAAAAGGAATATGGGGGGCGGGGTGAAGACTGTGCACTAGGAGGATGCGGAATTCGCGTCTGCTCACAACGAGGGCACCTGGGGGACCACGGACACCTAAGGGGACGGGAGTAACCCCCAGAGACCAGGTAGGACCTGGGGCGTGGGGGGGAGTGAAGGGGGAGGAGAAGCTGAGGTGGGACAGGACTGACGGGCAGGTAGGGGAGGGGAAGGGATTCCATGCCTGTCGGGGGAAATTTTGGTACCAATGGGAGGGCAGAGGATCAAAAGGGACCAGGACCAGGTGTCCCCTGCCCACTTGGGCCCCTCGGAGCCTGCTGAGATCCCGGGCCTGACCCTCTGCTCACTGAGGCCCCCTCCAGCTGTGCGGGTCCTGAGGGAGTCGGATGGAAGGGGGAAGAAAAGTAAAGGCTGGACCTGTGTGACTGGCACCCCTGAGGGGTGGCTGGGCGAGGGGAGGAGTTCCTACACTCAGTGGGACACACCCACGGCTAGGGGTCCTGCAGCAACGGGGGAGACCCTGGAGGAGACAGTGGTGGAGGGCACAGAGCAATGGAAGGAAACAGGGCCAGCACTTTCCCTGTTGGGCTCCTGGGCCTAATCCTCAGAGCCTCCCTCCTACTATGCAGAGCCCAAGCCCTGCCCCTACACCCCCCCACCCAGGGCCCCACCTCTACACTCAGAGACCCCGTCCAAGGCACTGGGCCTAAACCCCACCCACACACCCTCACTCAGGGCCTTACCTCCAAACTCCAGAACCTCACACTGCAGAGGCCCTCCCTTCCTTCCACCCAGGTCCTAAGCAGAGGCCCTGCCCCACACTTGAACATCACCCCACCTAGGCCCCACCCCCAGTGCCTTTTCCTGCTATGGGGGTTCTGAGCCTAGGTCCTGCCCCACCTTAAACCCTGACCCTGCCTAAGTTCCACTCCTGCCTATACCCCACCCCCCCATATCTAAGGCTTTTTTTCTTTTCCTCTCTTAGATTGGGTTCTGTTTTACCTTGTTGACTCATTGTTGATTCTCTTATATTTTTATATTTCCTAATCTTTTATTTTTCTAATTTTATTTTATTCTTTATACTTTGTTATTATTCTCTCCTTTTGGCTTGTACCCCCCCCCCCTTTTTTCTGTTGTGGTTTTATTTTACCTTGTTGCACTTGTTTCAATTATAGTTTTATATTTCCTAATATATTTTGTATGTTTCTAATTTTATTTTCTTTTTTATTCTTTGATATTGTGCTGCTCTGGTCCTTTTTTTCCTTTTTCTTTTTCTTTTTTACAATACCACAAAACTTGCAAGATCTTGGTTCCCAGGACAGAGGTGAGGCCCGAGCTGCTGTGGTGGGAGCTCCAAGTCTGCTGCACTAACAGAGAACATCAAACCCCAGGGAAAATTAATGGGAGTGAGGCATCCTGGAGGTCCTCATCTCAGCACCAAGACCCGGCTCTATCCAACTGCCTGCAAACTCCAGTGCTGGATGTCTCAGGCCAGACAACCAGTAAGATAGATAGGAATACAGCACCACCCATCAAAAAAAAATGAAATGACAAAAAAAATGTTACAGATGAAGGAACAAGGTGAAAACCTAAAAGACAAATAAGTGAAGATGAAATAGGCAAGCTACCTGAAAAAGAATTCAGAGTAATGATAGTAAAGGTGATCCAAAATCTCGGAAACAGAATGGAGAAATTACAAAAAAACATTTAACAAGGATCTAGAAGAATTAAAGAGCAAACAAACAAACAGTTACTGAAATTAGAAATACTCTAGAAGAAATCAGTAGCAGAATAACTGAGGCAAAAGAATGGATAAGTGAGCTGGAAGACAAGATGGTGGAAATAACTGCCAGGGAGCAGAATAAAAGAATGAAAAGAATTGAGGGCAGTCTCAGAGACCTCTGGGACAACATTAAACACACCAACATTTGAAATATAGGGGTCCCAGAAGAAGAAGAGAAAAGAAAGGGACTCAGAAAATATTTGAAGAGATTATAGTTGAGAAGTTCCCTAACATGGGAAATGAAATAGTCAATCAAGTCCAGGAAGCACAGAGAGTACCACACAGGATAAACCCAAAGAGAAACATGCCGAGACACATTAATCAAACTATCAAAATTTAAATAAAAGGAAAAAATGTTAAAAGCAGCAAAGGAAAAGCAACAAATAACATACAAGGGAATCCCCATAAGGTTAACAGCTGATTTTTCAGCAGAAACTCTGCAACCCAAAAGGGAGTGGCAGAACATAATTAAAGTGGTGAAAGGGAAAAACCTACAACCAATATTACTCTACCCAGCAAGGATGTCATTCAGATTCAACAGAGAAATTAAAACCTTTAAAAGAAAAATCTAAGAGAAATCAGCACCACCAAACCAGCTTTACAACAAATGCTAAAGGAACTTCTCTAGGCAGGAAACACAAGAGAAGGAAAAGACCTACAATAACAAACCCAAAACAATTAAGAAAATGGTAATAGTAGCATACATATCAATAATTACTTTAAATGTAAATGGTTTAATTGCTCCAACCAAAAGACACAGACTGGCTGAATGGATACAAAAACAAGACCCATATATATGCTCTCTACAAGAGAGCCACTTCAGACCTAGGGACACATACAGACTGAAAGTGAGGGGATAGAAAAAGATATTGCATGCAAATGGAAAGCAAAAGAAAGCTGGAGTAGCAATTCTCATATCAGACAAAATAGACTTTAAAATCAAGACTATTACAAGAGACAAGGACACTACATAATGGTCAAGAGATTGATCCAAGAAGAAGATATAACAATTGTAAATATGCACCCATCATAGGAGCACCTCAAAACATAACGCAAATGCTAACAGCCATAAAAGGGGAAATCAAGAGCAACACAATCACAGCAGGGGACTTTAACACCCCACTTGCACCAATGAACAGATCATCCAAACTGGAAAGAAATAAGGAAACACAAGCTTCAAATGATACATTAAACAAGATGGACTTAATTGACATTTATAGGACATTCCATCCAGAAACAACAGAATATACTTTCTTCTCAAGTGCTCATGGAACACTCAGAATAGATCATATCTTGGGTCACAGATCAATCCTCAGTAAATTTAAGAAAACTGAAATCGTATCAAGTATCTTTTCTGACCACAATGCTATGAGACTGGATATCGATTAACTACAGGCAAAAATCTGTAGGAAATACAAATACATGGAGGCTAAACAATACACAGCTAAATAACCAAGAGATCACTGAAGAAATCAAAGAGTAAATCAAAAAAATACCTAGAAACAAATGACAATGAAAACGACGACACAAAACCTATGGGATGCAGCAGAAGCAGTGCTAAGAGGGAAGTTTATAGCAAAAAAATCCTACCTCAAGAAACAAGAAACATCTCAAATAAACGACTTAACCTTACACCTAAAGCAATTAGAGAAGGAAGAACAAAATAACCCCAAAGTTAGCAGAAGGAAAGAAATCATAAAGATGAGAAATAAATGAAATAGAAATGAAGGAAACAATAGCAAAGATCAATAAAACTAAAAGCTGGTTCTTTGAGAAGATAAACAAAATTGATAAACCATTAGCCAGACTCATCAAGAAAAAAAGGAAGAAGACACAAATCAATAGAATTATAAATGAAAAAGGAGAAGTAACAACTGACACTTCAGAAATACAAAGGATCATGAGAGATTACTACAAGCAACTCTATGCCAATAAAATGGACAACCTGGAAGAAATGGACAAATTCTTAGAAATGCACAACCTTCCGAGACTGAACCAGGAAGAAAGAGAAAATATGAACAGTCCAATCACAAGCACTGAAATTGAAACTGTGATTAAAAATCTTCCAATAAACAAAAGCCCAGGACCAGATGGATCCACAGATGAATTCTATCAAACATTTAGAGAAGAGCTAACACCTATCCTTCTGAAACTCTCCCAAAATATAGCAGAGGGAGGAACACGCCCAAACTCATTCTGTGAGGCCACCATCACCCTGATATCAAAACCAGACAAAGATGTCACAAAGAAAGAAAACTACACGCCAATATTGCTCATGAACATAGATGAAAAAATCCTCAACAAAATACTAGCAAACAGAATCCCTACAGCACATTAAAAGGATCATACACCATGATCAAGTGGGGTTTATCCCAGGAATGCAAGGATTCTTCAATATACACAAATCAATCAATGTGATACAACATATTAACAAACTGAAGGAGAAAACCATATGACCATCTCAATAGATACAGACAAAGCTTTTGACAAAAGTCAAAACCCATTTATGATAAAAACCCTCCAGAAAATAGGCATATCATCCTCAATGGGGAAAAACTGAAACCATTTCCTCTAAGATCAGGAAGAAGACAAGGTTGCCCACTCTTACCACTATTATTCAGCATAGTTTTGGAAGTTTTAGCCACAGCTATCAGAGAAGGAAAAGAAAAAAAGGGAATGAAAATCAGAAAAAAAGAAATAAAACATTACTTTTTGCAGATGACATGATACTATACATAGAGAATCCTAAAGATGCTACCAGAAAACTACTAGAGCTAATCAATGAATTTGGTAGTGTAGCAGGATACAAAATTAATGCACAGAAATCTCTAGCATTCCTATACAATAATGATGAAAAATCTGAAAGTGAAATTAAGGAAACACATTTACCATTGCAACAAAAACAATAAAATACCTAGGAAGAAACCTACCTAAGGAGACAAAAGACCTGTATGCAGAAAACTATAAGACACTGATGAAAGAAGTTAAAGATGATACAAACAGATGGAGAGGTATACCATGTTCTTGGATTGGAAGAATCAACATTTGTGAATATGACTATACCACCCAAAGCAACTTACAAATTTCACAATTTGTATGGAAACACAAAAGACCCTGAATAGCCAAAGCAATCTTGAGAAAGAAAGACAGAGCTGGAGGAATCAGGCTCCCAGACTTCAGACTATACTACAAAGCTACAGTTATCAAGACAGTATGGTACTGGCACAAAAACAGAAATATAGATCAATGGAACAGGATAGGAAGCCCTGAGATAAATCCACTCACATATGGTCAACTTATCTTTGACAAAGGAGGCAAGAATATACAATGGATAAAAGACAGCCTCTTCAATAAGTGGTGCTGGGAAAACAGGAGAGCTACATGTAAAAGAATGAAATTAGAACACTCCCTAACACCATACACAAAATAAACTCAAAATGGATTAAAGACCTAAATGTAAGGCCAGACACTATCAAACTCTTAGAGGACACTCTATAACATAAATCACAGCAAGATCCTTTTTGACCCACCTCCTAGAGAAATGGAAACAGAAACAGAAACAGAAACAAATGGGACCGAATGAAACTTAAAATCTTTTGCACAACAAAGGAAACCACAAACAAGATGAAAAGACCACCCTCAGAATGGGAGAAAATGTTTGCAAATCAAGCAACTGACAAAAGATTAATCTCCAAAATATACAAGCAGCTCATGCAGCTCAATATCAAAAAAACAGAAAACACAATCCAAAAATGGGCAGAAGACCTAAAGAGACATTTCTCCTAAGAAGATACAGATGGCGAACAAACACATGAAAAGATGCTCAACATCACTAATCATTAGAGAAATGCAAATCGAAACTACAGTGAGGTATCACCTCACACCAGTCTGAATGGCCATCATCAAAAATTCTACAAACAATTGGGCTTCCCTGGTGGTGCAGTGGTTGGGAGTCCACCTGCCGATACAGGGGACACGGGTTCATGCCCCGGTCTGGGAAGATCCCACATGCCACGGAGCAGCTGGGCCCGTGAGCCATGGCCGCTGAGCCTGCGCGTCCAGAGCCTGTGCTCCACAATGGAGAGGCCACAACAGTGACAGGCCCGTGTACTGCAAAAAAAAAAAAAAATCTACAAATAATAAATGCTGGAGAGTGGGTGGAGAAAAGGGAACCCTCTTGCACTGTTGGTGGGAATGTAAATTGATACACCCACTATAGAGAACAGTATGGAGATTCCTTAAAAACCTAAAAATAGAACTAGCATATGACCCAGCAATACCACTATTGGGCATATACCCTGAGAAAACCATAATTCAAAAAGAGTCATGTACCACAATGTTCATTGCAGCTCTATTTACAATAGCCAGGACATGGAAGCAACCTAAGTGTCCATCAACAGATGAATGGACGAAGAAGATGTGGCACATATATACAATGGAATATTACTCGCCATAAAAGTAAACGAAATTGAGTTATTTATACTGAGGTGGATGGACCTAGAGTCTGTCATAAAGAGTGAAGTAAGTCAGAAAGAGAAAATCAGATACCATATGCTAACACATATATATGGAATCTAAAAAAAAAAAGAACAAAAGTCATGAAGAACCTAAGGGCAAGACGGGAATAAAGACACAGACCTACTAGAGAATGGACTTGAGGATACAGGGAGGGGGAAGGGTAAGCTGGGACGAAGTGAGAGAGTGGCTTGGACATATACACACTACCAAACGTAAAATAGATAGCTAGTGGGAAGCGGCTGCATAGCACAGGGAGATCAGCTCAGTGCTTTGTGACCACCTAGAGGGGTGGGATAGGGAGGGTGGGAGGGAGGGTGACACAAGAGGGAAGAGATATGGGGACATATGTATATGTATAACGGATTCACTTTGTTATAAAGCAGAACCTAACACCACTGTAAAGCAATTATACTCCAATAAAGATGTTTTAAATAATTAATTAATTAATTAAAAGGAATATGGACTCGTCTCTTGTGAGTTTGCCAACAATGACACTTACTGGGCCCTTAAGGAAGTTACATTTACTTTCTGTAACTCATCAGTTACCACTTCTATAATAGTCAGGAAGTTATTACCTACCACTGTTACTCTGATAGATGGCTTGGAGTAAGTTTCAATAAACGTTGGCTCCATTCTCATTCACCATACAAGACGAGACATGATGTACAATGAATGTCATTTCAAGCATCTTTCCCTCCACTTCTGATAAAGAGAAAAGTGGGGTTTGGTTTGTGGGTGGATGGGAGTGTGTCTGTCGTCAGGATGCACAAACAAACCTGGAAAATACTTTAGCTTTGTAGCTTTATAAAAGTTAAATGACAAGCAGAGCTCTATTTTCTCGTCTCACTATTTTGTACTCACACTGTGACCTGGTTAATAGGGGACAAGTACATAGTAGCACAAATTTATAAAGGACCTATTATATGGCTTGTACCGTGCTAGGTGATGGAGCTATAGGGTGAATAAGCCAAAAGAAGCCCCTGGTCTCATCGAACTTGCCTTCTCCCAAGCAAGAGAGAAATACACTAGTCTCTGAGACCTCAGAGTCAAAACATGAAAATGCTGTCCATGAAACATAAATAATCAAAGGGGGAAAACCAGTCATTTTGCTTTTTATTCTAGAGGATATGTTCTACAGCTATTTTGAAGCAACCTTTATATATAATAAAAACCTGTTGGCTCTACCTTCAAAATAATATCCCAAATACATAGAAAAGTGCTAGGCACATATAGGCACTCAATAAATATTTGTCAAGTAAATGAATACTGATTCTAGATCATCTTCAAAGGCAGACTATTAGAGGGACTGTTTTCAAGTCTAACAGATCATTTGGAAGTTTGTGCTTAGGAGCTAAAGTATAAAATATTTTGATAAAGGAAATAAAAAATACCATTTACACTAAGCTGGTCCAGTGTTTTTACTAATTCGTTCTATTACCTTTATAAAGCACAGCAGGAAAATCTAGGCTTTACAGTTCAGGGACTTTGGAGAAGTGTTTAGTCTCAGAGAACAGAACTCAAAGTGTGGTTTGAATTACCACATGAATTTTCAATGGCATCTTGTACTTTCACTCCTACCTTAACTTTCTCCCGAGCCCTCTCACCTCAGTTCACGTCCAGGAAATATTAACAAATGCATGAAAATCAGCAGGTTTGTATTCATTGTTTAACTCCATATTCAGAAATTATTCTCTCATCTATAGGAGGATGTGTATTATACAAACAGGTTGCAAAGACCATGCAGTTAGAATGTGAGTCTTTTAATATCTAGGTAAAGTCTCTTGAACTGGCAACTATAGGAAGAATACTTCCAGTTTAACTAATATGAAGCCCATTTGCTAATTGTGGGGGGAAATAAAGCTTTTAAATTATACAGTGTAAAAAGAAAGAGTCTCAGGCTTCCCTGGTGGCACAATGGTTGAGAGTCCGCCTGCTGATGCAGGGGAAACGGGTTCGTGCCCCGGTCCGGGAAGATCCCACACGCCGCGGAATGGCTGGGCCCATGAGCCATGGCCACTGAGCCTGCGCGTCCGGAGCCTGTGCTCCACAACGGGAGAGGCCACAACAGTGAGAGGCCCGTGTACCGCAAAAAAAAAAAAAAAAAAAAAAAAAAGAGTCTCTTGAACTAATACACAAAATGATTAAGTGTTCCTTTGTTGTAAATTTTAATGAGAACATTTGTATGTGCAGATAACAGCTAACCTGGAACAAGCTTGGTGCTGGTTTAAGTGCAAACGCGATGGCCTACAACTTGAGCTGACCAAAAACCCGTTGCAGAGGGAAGACAGGTGGCGGAAAGAGGTGGAATATTTGTGTGTCTTAAGCAATTCTGGATTTGTTCCTTCTCAGATTTCTAATTACACAAGTTCTCTCTTCATCCAGCTACTCTCCACTAATCTGTAGATCTCTTTAAACTGCTGTTTGGAAAACCAATGAACTGAATTTCTTTCTTAAAAGTTCTACCTCTCCCAAGCTGTCTAGTTTAGAACCACCTATCTTGAAAAGAAAATGACATCCATAAAGACAAAATAGGTCCTCAGCTCTGCAGTTAGTTTCTAACAGTTTTGGGGTGTGTTTTCTTTCCAATAGGACCAAGATGAAAGGCACAGCAGCATATCCGATCAGTCTGCTCTACATCGATGGGAGAATAAACTGAATCTTAGACTTGTGCCGAAGAAGTGTCATTCTGAACTAAAGAGAGGTGGTGTCCTTGACAGAGGAGCTTCTTCACTTAGAACAGCTACATCACCCTGATTCCCTGAGCCCAGCAACTAGGGCTGGGCTGTTTCCACCGTCATCAGGACATGAAGTCTTTGATGTGGACTGAAGATTTTGGACCTGAGTTTATCCTTTTATGAACTCTTTGATATCAATACAGAACCACCCCATCTTTTTTGTCCCTTTCCCCATTTTCCACCCAGTAAATTTATATTAATGTGTTGTATGATAGGAGATGCTGTTGCATGATACTTGGCTATTGTTTTAAGTAAATTTTATCAAAAAGCATTTAATGAGGTACTGGATGATTTGGCAACTAAATGATATGATACTTTATTTCAGTGAAATGTCCTAGTCTAACATCTAGTAGATACTCCCTGGAAATACGATCACCTGAAAAGTGGTAAAAACTCTCCCACTGTCTAGTAAACATATACCCTTCTATGCTGGGTAATTACTAGCACACCTTTTATAAGACCATATCTCTATTCGTATATAAGATATCTCAGAGGTTGTATTTGCAGTTTCCTTGGACATTTACAAAGAAGTTTATTCAACTCTGTTCCAGGAGATTATGCCTGACCAATGTAGCTCTCCCTTACTATAGTAAGCAATAAATTCAGCTTTATCTTCTCATTTCAGATTAAATAATCCAGATTTAAAGTATGTAAACAGCTGGCATAATACCTGGCTTAATTGATGCTCAAGTAATGGTAGCTGCTGATAATAGTATTAGGACCTAAATCAAATGAGCAATTATAAAATTAGAATATCAAATATAAGACTCAGAGGTTGATGAGCCCAGCACTCAATATCTAATATAAAAAAACACAGCTGGGGACTTCCCTGGTGGTGCAGTGTTTAGGAATCCACCTGTCAATGCAGGAGACATAGGTTCAATCCCTGGTCCAGGAAGATCCCACATGCCGCAGAGCAACTAAGCCCATGTGCCACAACTACTGAAGCCTGCACTCTAGGGCCTGCGTGCTGCAACTACTGAGTCCGCATGCTGCAACTACTGCAGCCCGCACACCTAGAGCCCATGCTCCGCAACAAGAGAAGGCACCACAATGAGAAGCCCACGCACTGCAACAAAGTGTAGCCCCTGCTCTCTGCAACTAGAGAAAGCCACACGCAGCAACGAATACCCAATGCAGCCCAAAATAAATAAATTTTAAAAATAGAACAAAATACTAAAAAATAAAAAAACACCACTGAATTTATTGCTTACTGTGGTAGGGGAGAGATGTTAGACAGACAGTGGCCCCCCTGATCAGAGCAAACTGCTGATCTTATATAGGGTTTTGAGAAAGCATGGAGTTCAAGCACTGGAAGAGTTTCAGAGGTTTAAGTGGGTTGACATCATCTGCAGGTGTGTAGTACTTGAGTGAGACTATTGTTGATTAATTGACATTCAGAGGCAAGTTTCCTGGAGGGCATCCATTTGTGTGTCTGACTTTCAAGAGTGAGGGGCTCACTGATTGGCAGGCTGGTAAAAGCCTCCTTAAGTTGTCTAACTCCTATAGTATTTATCCCTTTGGGGGTAAGAAGGTATTGTCAATTTGATGGTATTGGGGAGTCAGAATCTTGAAACAGCCTAACTAAGAGCCCCAGAGAACAATTAACCTGGTCCTGGGGTGGCACTGAAAACCTTGGTCCTGAAATATGCATAGGAAAAAAGATCCCCAGAGAACAATTAACCTGGTCCTGGGGTGGCACTGAAAACCTTGGTCCTGAAATATGCATAGGAACAAAGATCCCAATTGCTGCACAGGAGAGATGATCAGTCTTAATGGGTTGCAAATGAGTGTTGTCGTAACAGTCACATGCCAAGAATATTAATATCCTCATCCAGAACAAGAGGAGAATTATAGAGTTAGACTGATGATCATTTCTAGTCAAGATTATAGTTAAAACAGCCTATTTAGTGTGATGATTTGTTAAAGCATTTCTATGATACTTTAGAAGTGTTTCTATAGTACGTTTAGAGTATCTATCATATATACTAGCTTCTATTGTGACCCTCTACTTTCATTTGAAATAACAAAAAAACAGACAAAATATGAAACAATGGTTTTTAAGAGACTGGACATCAAGTAACAAAGCACTCTCATCCCTGAAAGAAAGGGAACAAGTGAGGTGAGCCCTATTGTTGCCTCGACTTACAGCCTTGAGGGAGTTCAGCCTGTGATGCAAGGAGTGGAAATCAGGATGGGTTCCCTGGGTTAAGGAATGAGAATTGAGAGTCCAGGGAGACACAGGCTGCAAGCGTTCCAGGACACAGGACGGGAGAGGAGAGAGCCGCACAGAGACGCCCACAAGGTCCTCTCTGAGTACTGAGCTGAGTACTGGGCAGCACATGCCTTTGAGGAATCTACCTAAGGCTGGAGAAAAGGCCATCCAAAAGGGTTAGAAGTGACAGTGCCCAGCATGCCCATGCATGCACACACACGCGCACACACACACACAAGCGTGCAGTACCAGTTCTCACCAGCCAGAATTGGAAACCTTGTGATTTCCGGGCACTGGGTAGTATACAACAGGGCTTGGCCTCAGTAGTAGTGAATAGTGAGCCCTGGAGTCAACACAGCTCTGCTCCTAACACGTCTTCACAGCATGGCCCCAAATGACCCATTTCCAAGTAACTGTGTTCCAAAACAGAGCTTAAGAATATTTAGAAGGATACAAAAAAATATGGTACCCATCAAGGTAGAATCACGATTTCTGGCAAAATTATCAGGCATGCAAAGAAGCAGGAAAATAGGGCCCATAATGAGAAAATCAAAATTGACCCAGAACTAACACAAACATTAGAGTTGACAGACAAGGACATTAAAACAATTATTGTAACTACTCTGTATATTCAAAGAATATTATACCAGTAGATGGTAATATGAGAAAAAGAAAGTGGCAATAGTTTATAATTATGTAGTTAACTAGTAGAAAAATGATGAGTGATTTCCTTTAGCAATAGAGATATACTGCCTGTGGTAACATCAGATTTAAAGGTGAGCCTAACACAAGATCTGAAGATGCTTTGACTAATTTCTTGAAGACTGTAATTGTTCTGAAGCAAGGAGACTAAGCCACGGCTTCTACTGATTTAAGGGACAGGCAGTGCCATGTTTTTAACACCCCTAGAGCATGGCCTAACCTTTTCACGTCAGTACAAAAAGAGATTTATGAAAATCTAGGAAGAATCCATCTGAACTCTAATTGACTTTGTTCCAGTTAGCCTGTCTGTAAAGTCATTTACCCTTGGGGATTCTGAGACCATAGCTATTTCTTTGGTAATTTTTTGGTCAGCTTTATTGAGGTATAACTGACATTAAATTATAAGATATTTAAAGTATACATTGTAATAATTTGATATTCACTGTGAAAGATTCTTCTCATCTTGCTAATTAACACATCCATCACCTCACATCTTTTTTAAAAAAATTTGGTGACAGCATTTAATTTCTACTGTTAGTAAATTTTACTTATACAAGACAGTATTTTCAACCACAATCATCATGTTATACATTATCTTATAACTGAAACTTTGTACCCTTTTCCCAACTGCTTCCTATTTCCTCTACCTCCCAACCCCTGGAAATCACTTTTCTAATCTCTGTTTCTATGAGTTTGAACTTTTTTGGGGGGATTCCACATGTAAGTATCTTTGGTAATTCCTTGAGTCATTTCTTTAGGCTAGTGTAGGTAATCTAATGTCACATCAGCTATAATCTGATAATATGAAAGGGCTGCAGTATATTTTCTCTGGAAGTAGATCCTGCCTATTAAATCTGTAGGTGCCACAAAGAATAAAGAAATATTTCTCCAACAGAGATCCCAAAGTATCAGATATGGGTTGAGACTTAGAGTTGTTGTAAATTCTCAGTTTTCAGAGTGGTTCTAGTAGACCAAATCAAATAAAGTTGATTTCTTCTCAAGCTTCTATGATTACATTTTCAAATTCTTCATCATCTTTTATCATGTCAGTCATTTTTACATTAAGACAAAATCCTCTCTGTCTCTCTCACCGTAAGTCATTTTGCTTTTTAGACAACCTCAAAACTCCTCTGAGGATCTGATGTTCCAGAGTAGCAGGATTAAGGATAGAGAACACTAATATCAACAAGAATGCTATATTGTTCCACTTGGGAGTTTAGAGGAAGGACGAGGAACTGTTGTGGACTCAGGTCTCCTTCAGAGCGGCCATGATTAGACAGATTTTGGATTGTCCTTCAGCTTCTTAGCCAGAATTGAACAATTGTTATTTCAGTGCTCCTTTCACTTGCACTATTCTCCTGGCTTCTTTACCTACAGGCTTCCAATTCTTAACAGAAGACCTTTTGGTCTAGTTTTTATCTCAGGGGTCAATTTTTATCTAGAGAGCCATAGCTTGTCTACTCTCTAAGCCTCTCTAAAAACATCTGGCCACATATTATATATTTTCTAAAAATAGTTTCACATTTCAATTTTTTTCTTAATAAGTTCTCTAGTTTATATTTGAGCCTGTTTTAAAAAAGGGAGGACTAGTCCTCCTTTACTTCAGCTGTGGGGTCTACCCCAGAATACTTTCGAAAAAAGAGGAGGTTTTCTAAGAAATTTGACTATTTGATAATATTTGACATCTCTCTTCTCAAGAGTGTTTATTCTGGGCTTTTATCTCTGGTGATCTCTCACTTCATTGAGTGAGATGGCTCTATGGTGGCACCATACTATAATATTTTCTCCACCTTGGATTTCCTTGGGCAATAGGGACTCTGTAAACCATTTGCTAATGTAATCCTTTTTCTAAATGGTCAGAAACGATGAACAATATATAGAAGACTAAAACAGACTGGAATATTTCCTGATTACCAGCCCCAGCAGAGTGTTTTTCTTTTCTTATATAGTTCTAATAAGAGATCAGGATTGAGTCTTATTGGAAGGATTGGTTCAATGCCACCCTCAAACAATCACTGTGACTTGAAAGCTGAATTGTATACTGACTGGTTAGGTCTCTATGTGAGATGTGTCCATCTCTGAAACTGAGGGTGGTCCCCAAAGGAAATCTAAGTGATATATCCAGAAGTAAGGGGAAAAGGAGGTAGACCAGATCAAAACCATAGATGTCAAAAGTTTGTAAGTGGAGAAAAAACACCAAGGTCACTAGTGAACTTCATTTACACTGCAGCCAGAAAACTTTGAGTAGCGGATAGGGTCCTCATACTGACACTCGTTTTTCTCCAGAGCACTAATGGACAGCCACAAGCTGTCAAGTTCTTCCTAAAGCTTTTAAAACTATTTCGTTAGTAACCTATGTATAGGGGCTTTCAGGTAAATAAAGACATGGCAGCCACTTAGCTGTCTGCCTCCTAATACTCCCTTCACAAGCAATATGAAACAAGAAAGAAAAAGTAAATTCTACACAAAATCATACTCTATATAACTCGAAGGCAGATAATGTCAAATCTTCAAAATAATTAAGTAAAATGAGGAGAAAAAAAATCACCAAATCCCCATGCATGGCTCTCTCACACTTCTGCCCCACCTCCCTCAATAAAAGGCTCTGTGGCAGACAAAGGTAGACCAAAATAAGTGCAGTGAAGACAGAAAAAGGAAACAAGGGAAGGAGTCTAAGGTTGATCTTGAACTGCCAGCACAAATACTAATTGCACCCTAAATCTGGAAATACTAAAAAGTGTCCAGGCAGATCAGAGCATGAACTACAGGAAAGGGACTTCAAAGTACATACATGATTTAAAAGGTACAGGCATGTTTTAAGGGGGCAGTCATCAAAATGCATAGATTCTGGAGGAGTAATAAAGGCAAAAGGGAGAAGCCCTCTTTCGAAAGTGTTAAGGGGAAAGAGAAAAAGGGAAAATTTTAGGGCCAGTAAGAAAAAAGACAAGCATAAAATACCATACCTGTGAACAAGAGGAAAGTTAAGTCCGTACAGAGCTACTGCAGAAAGTCAGGAAGTGAAATTCCCTACATTTCAACTGAGGAAAATTTCCAATAAGCATTCATGGAGGAGGACAGGAAAAGTGAACATTCCAAACAAATGTATTTCAGACAAACTTTTGAGGACACGATAAACCACTGGGAAACAAATTCAAAAACTGAGAACAGAAATGGACAAACATCAGAAGTAAAAGGAGAGTTGTTTAAACTCAGGAAAGAAATAGAAAAAAAGACAAAATTGTCTCAGAAATGAGGAATAAGTTACAAGATGCTCAAGGGAGAACGGATTCAGATGAGAATAACAGTCATTGAAGAAAGGCAGGAAAACAACCAAGAAAATGAAAATTGTATAAAGAAGTTCAGAGAAAATGTAAATGGAATGGAAAATAGGCAAAGAAGGAAAAATAATTGTGTTATTGGAGGCCCTGAGGAAAAAAACAGTAGAATAGAAGTAATATTTTAACCTACAGCCCAAGCACACTTTCCAAAAGTAGAAAAAAAACGTATATATGAATCTACATTATAAGGACGCTGTGGGTACCCTGGGAAAACTGATCAACTTTGAGACATATTCTAATAAAACTATTAGATTTCAAAGACAAAATGTTATCAAAGTCTACAGGCAAAAAGATCAAATAACTTAAAAGGCAAAAGAAACTGGCAATAGACATTTAAAAACCAACACACCAAGCAAAGCAACAGTGCAGCAGTGTGGTAGGCAGAATTCTAAGGCCCTGAGATTTCCTACACTCTGATATGCATGCCTACACCATCCCTGCGACTGTGAAAATGGTGATTTTCCTCATGATTCAATTATATGTTACAATTGACTTTAAGAAAGGAAGAGTATCCTGGTCTAATCACGTGAGTCTTTTAAAAACTGTTTTCCCCACCTGGTTACAGAAGGGGAAGTCGGAGATTTGAAGCACAAGATTTCACATGCCCTTGCTGCCTTGAAGATGGAGAAGGCCACATGGCAAAGAATGCAGGTGTCCTCTAGGAGCTGAGAGCAGCCCCCGGCTGAAAACCAGCAAGGAAATGTTGACCTCAGTCCTAAAACTGCAAAAAAAAAAAAACTGAATTCTGCCAACAACCAGGTTGAGCTTCAAAGCAAATTCTTCCCTAGACCTCCAGAGAGAAGCACAGCCTTGCTGATACCTTGCTTTCAGCCTATGAAACCCTGAGTGAGACTCTAGCCTCGCTGTGTCTGTATTCCTGATGCACAAAAAGTATGAAATAATAAGTGTGTATTATTTTAAGGGTTTAAGGTAGCAGCAATAAAAAGTTAAAACAAGTAGCATTTTTTTAAAACTCTAAGAATGTGTTAAAAAAAAACTCAAAGAATGTGTGTGAACCAAGGATTTTATATCCAGATACATTGTCCTTCAAATAGCAAGACTAAGAAAATTAGTTAGAAACATATAAAAACTTAGAGGATTCTGTACCCATCAGCCCTTCTTAAGGAATTTGCAAGAGCAGAGGTCAGCAAACTTGCTCTGTAAAGGGCCTGATGGTAGATATTATGGGCTTTGAGGGTCATATACGGTTTCTGTCACTCATTATTCTTTGGTTTGTGTGTGTGTGTGTTTTATACAATCCTTTAAAAATAAGGAGAAAAATTCTTAGCTCAGAAGCCATATAAAAATGGGCTATGGGCCATATTTGGACTGTGGGCCTTATTTGAACAACCTCTGTATTAAGGATGAGCCTCATCCAACCAAGTGATAACTGGGAAAATTTCAGGCAAAGGACTGATGGTGTGAGCATTTAAAAATATATAAAGCAATATATGAAGCAAAGGTCAGAATGACAATGAAAAACTGATGTACAAGTGTTACATATTATGACAAAGCAGAAATGCAACTACAAAAATGGCAAAAAGAAGGAAATACAAAAATAGAATAATGCTATGTAGGCCACAGGAAGGCATTAAAGGATAAAAAAAACTTGATAAACCAGATAGCCAAAGGTTAAATAAGGAAACTGGAGTAACAGCTTTTTAAAAAGTACAAGCAAGGGAGGCAGCCCAAGACGATGATGTAAGAAGATTCTGGACCCACCTCCTCCTACGCACACACTGAATCTACAGCTATATATGGAACAATTTCCTCTGAAAACTAGCTGAGCATCTCTACATGGGGAAAATGAGCAAAAGGCCACATCAAAGCGGTAGGAGAGGCTGAGATCCAATCTCATCACAAACCCCATCCCTGGCATGGCAATCCACAATCAGGAGGAAACATAAACCCAGAGCTGCTCCCAGAGGAGTGAAGGGTTTGTACCCAAAAAAGGCACCCCAACTTTTAAGATTTGCACATGAGAGACAAGCCTCCAAAACATCTGGCTTTGAAATCCAACAGGGCTCATGTCCGTGAGACCCAAAGGGCTGCAGCAATCTGAGAAATGGCCCTTGAAGGGCTTGCATGAACTCACTTACCACGGGGCCCAGCACAGAAGCAGCCATTTGAAAAACACTTCGACTTTACAAGAAAGAGATTCAACTGCTAATCTTAAAGCATCCACCAGAAGGGTGGGATGCGCTGCAATACTCTCCAGGGACGGAGGATGGTGGGCACCATTTTCACACTCTCCCTCTGCATTGCTAAAGCCAGTGGGTGCCTTTTTTTCTCACCCCTTGGCAAGTGTCATCTCTACCCTCCAACCAGGGAGTGCCATCCTCACTAAAACTTTAATTTTGCTAAACCTAGAGGTGCCATCTTTTTTCCCCACTCTAGACCTTTGTTTTCTCTTCTTGGGGTGGGCTCCATCTTTGTGCTCTCTCTCTACTGTGCTCCAGAGTGTCAGCATCTCCCAGAGGAGAGGTTTTATATGCATCTGGTGCCTGGTTTTTGTGGATGCCGCCCACAGGATGCCCCTTGATCACATGGCTCTGGAGGCCTGGGGGCTTACATTTTTGGGTGCCAGAGGACTGTCACAATCAGAGACAGTTCTTGGCAGACTACTACCTCCAGGGCACTGCAAAAATAGCCTGCTAAAACATACTCACAGTGTTTCTGAGAAAGAGGTCTATTTGCTCGTCCAGGAGCTCTGACCTGAGCAGCAGGCTTTACTGGTCTGGCACTCTTCTAGGAGGTGACCTTGGGTAAGACAGGCTGGTGGGCACAATCTTTGTGCTCTCCCCATGCTTCACTGCAGCTTGCTGGTATATTCCAGAAAGCAGCTTATACCCTTGTTTTGTGCCCCAATATTTGCAGCTGCCACCAGGGAACACCTCTACATTTTCTGGCTCTGGGGGCTTACACTATGGGTCCCACAGAACTATAGCCAGGAGAAAGAGTTCTTAAACAGCTACCACCCTTAGGGCACAGCAAGCGGCAAGGAGATCAGGAGAGCCAGGAGCTCAGTCTTCTTATGAAAGAGGCCCAAAAGTTTAGCATCACTGATGCAGCATAGGGGCAAGGCTTCTAATTATAAACACACCAAGGGCTGACTGTAAACCTTTCTAGAGACTGCAGAGGGCAGACACAGCCTTCATGCTCTCCCTCCAGAGCAGGTACTGGCACTCCAGAACGCCAGCATTGCTTGGGCAGGAGCTCTTACACATGTCTAGGGCCCCAGTTTTTACCTCTGGTGCCCTGGTTTCTGTGGCTGCCACCCAGGAAACATCCCTTTATCACCTGGCTCTGGTAGCCACAGGGGCTCACCTTCCTGGGTTCCACAGGACTGTAACAATAGAAGAGAGAATTCTTGGCAGACTGTCACCCCCAGGGCACTGCACAGACAGAAGCCTGAAACACACCTTTGGTCTTTCTCTGAAAGAGGTATTTACTTATCCTGGAGCTTTGGCCTAAGGGACAGGATTCAGGTATAGCATGCATTTAGAGGCATGTGGAGGTGCTCTCAAGAAATATGGGCAAGAGGACACCATCTACACTCTCTCCCTCTGCCTCACTCCCAGAAAAGCAACTTATACACTCCTCTGGAGCCTTGATTTTTGCAGCTGTTGCCCAGGGAACACCTCCAGATCACCTGGCTCTAGGGGCCAGCAGGACTTATGCTTGCAGTTCCACAGGACTGTATATATTTGCATGCTTTAAAAGCTGCTGCCTGAAGGTCTGGCTTCTAAATCTGCCTGAATCAAGGTGCTGACTGAAATACCCCTCTTTGGAACACTGACAGGTCTTGGCACACCCTCAACTACTGGGAACCATTAAAAATAAAATAGGCCGTGTGGACAGTCACAAAGGATTGAGAGACAACGAAGAGCTGGGGCAGGGCTGAATGATAAGGTTCATCTCCTACACAAGGTCACTCCTTCAAGACAGAGGGGTAGTTGTTTCGTCTACTATATAGAAACCAACAAAGAGTCACATAAAATGAAGAAATTGAGGAATATGTTCCAAATAAAGGAAGAAGATAAAACCTATGAAATAGAGATAAGTAATTTAGCTGATAAAGAGTTCAATAATGGTCATAAAAATGCTCACCAAACTGGGGAGAACAATGGATGAACCTAGTGAGAACTTTAATAAAGAGATGAAAAATATAAGATAGTATCAAATAGAAGTCACAAAACTGAAGAACACAGTAACAGAACTCAAAAATACACTAAAGGGATTCAACAGCAGAGTAGATGAAGCAGAAGAAAGGATCAATCAACTCAAAGGCCAGGCAGTGGAACTCACCCAATCAGAGCAGCAAAAAGAAAAAGAATGAAAAAAGTTAAGATGGCCTAAGCGACTTATGGGACATCAAGCATATTAATGGTCACATTAAAGGGGTCCCAGAAGGAGAAGAGAGAGAGAAAAGGGCAGGAAACTTATTTGCAGAAATAATGGCTTAAAACTTCCCTAACATGGGAAAGGAAATAGACATCCAGATCCAGAAAGCCTAGGGAGTTCCAAAAAAGATGAACCCAAAGAGATCCACACGGAAACACATTACAATTAAAATTTCAAAAGTGAAAGACAATGAAAAAATCTTAAAAACAGCAAGAGAAAAACAGTTTGTTACATACAAGGGAACCCTCTCATAAGACCCTGAACAGATTTTTCAGCAGAAACTTCACAGGCTAGAAGGTAGTGACACAATATATTTAAAGTGCTAAAAGAAAAAAAATGTTCCAACCAAGAATACTCTACCTGGAAAAATTATTATTCAGAATTGAAGGAGAGATGAAGAGTTTTCCAAGCAAGCAAAAACTAAAGGGATCCATTACCATGAAGCCAGCCTTAAAAGAAATGTTAAAGGGATTTCTTTAAGCTGAAAAGGAAGGGCACTAATTAGTAACAGAAAAACATATGAAAGTATAAATCTCACTGGTAAATGTAGTGGATCATTCACTTATAAAACTAAAAAGAAAAAAGTAGTAAAAATAACTATAATAATTAGTTAAGGGATACATAAGATTAAAAGATGTAAAATGTGACATCAAAAATATAAAACGTTGGGGGTGCATAAAAAGGTAGAACTTCAAAATATGTTCAAACTTATTATTAACTTATTGACTATTATAAGTTGTTATATATAAGCCTCATGGTAGCCACAAAGCAAAAACCTATGGTAGATACACAAAAGATAATGAGAAAGGAATCTAAGTATACCACTAAAGGAAGTCACCAATCCACAAAGGAAGAGATCAAGAGAAGAAAGGAACAGAGAAGAAGTACAAAATAGCCAGAAAACAATTAACAAAATGGCAATAAATACTTATCTATCAATAATTACTTTAAATGTAAATGAACTAAATTTTCCAATCAAAAGACAAGGAGTGGCTAAATGCATTAAAAAAACACACATAAAAACTAAGACCCATCTATGCTCACAAGACACTCCATCTGTAAGAACACAGACTGAAAGTGAAGGGATAAAAAAAGAGATTCCATGCAACAGAAACAAAAAGAAAGCTGAGTTACCTATACTTATCAGACAAAATATTAGTCTTTAAAACAAAGACTGTAATAAGAGACAAAGAAGGAGATAATGATAAAGGGGTCAGTCCAGCAAAAGGATATACCAGGTATAAATATTTAGGTTCCCAACATAACAGCCACCTAAATATATACAGCAAATATTAACAGGCTAAAAAGAAGGAGAAATAGACAGCAATACAATAATAGTAGGGGACTACAATACTTCACTTACATCAATGTATAGATCATCCACATGAAAAATCAATAAGGAAACATAGACCTTAAATGACACATTAGATCAAACAGACTTAACAGATACACACAAAATATTCCATCCAAAAGCAGCAGAATACACATTCTTCTCAAGTGCGCTTGGAATACTCTCTAGGATAGATCATATGTTAGGCCACAAAACAAGTCTTAATAAATTTAAGAAGACTAAAATCGTATCATGCATCTTTTCTAACAACAATGGTATAAAAGTAGAAATTAATTACAAGAAGAAAACTGGAAAACTCACATATATGTGGAGAATAAACAACATGCTACGGAACAATCAGTGGGTCAAAGAAGGAATCACAAGAGAAATAAAAAATACCTAAGACAAATGAAAATGGGAATAAAACACACCAAAATTTATGGAATACAGCAAAAGCAGTTCTAAGAAGGAAGTTTATAGCAATAAACACCTACCTCAAGACATGAGAAAAATCACAAACAAACAACCTAACACTACACCTCAAGAAATCAGGAAAAGAAAAACATGAAGCCCAAGTTAGTAGAAGGAAAGAAATAAATAACAGAGCAGAAATGAATGAAATAGAGACTAAAAAGACAGCATAAAAGATTAATGAAACTAAGGATGGTTCTTTGAAAAGATAAACAACACTGACAAATTTTAAGCTAGACCCACCAAGAAAAAAAGAGAGGTACCACAGAAATACAAAAGATCATAACAGACTACGATGAAGAATTACACACCAACAAATTTGACAACCTAGAAGAAATAAATTCTTAGAAATATACAACCCTTGAGACTGAATCATGAAAAATAGAAAATCTGAACATACTGAAGAGAAATAAGGAGATTGCATCAGTAATCAAAAACCTCCCAACAAGGTAAAGTCCAGGACCAGATGGCCTCACTGGTGAGTTCTACCAAACATTCAAAGAATAATTAATACCAATCCTTGTCAAACTCTCCCAAAAAATACAAGAGGAAGGCACACTTCCAAAACTCATTTTATGAGTCCAGCATTACCCTGATACCAAACTAGACAAGGATACCATAAAACTACAAGCCAATATCCCTGATGAATAGAGATGCAAAAATCCTTACCAAAATATTAGCAGTGATCAGAATTCATAGCACTAAACATTTTTATCAATAAAAATGAAAAACTGAAAACCAAAAAATCAAGTTTCAAGCTCATAGAAACTAGTGAAAGAAAAAAGTAAACCAAAAGAATATACAAAGAAGGGAATAATAAAAGCAGAAAAGGATGATAGAGAATTTAAAAATAGATCTAGTAAATAAATTAAAATCCTATTTTAAAAAATTAACAAAATAGACAAAACCACTAGTTAATTTGATCATTAAAAAGGGAAAAAGCATAAATACTGAAAAATGACAAGGTAGAAATAACCATTGAAACAAAAGAAATTTTAAGTCATGAGAGACTACTTTGCACATCTTGCTGCAAATAAATTTGAAAACTTAGATGAAAGGGATAATTTCCTAGGGAAATACAGCTGATCAAAATTGATGCCCTTGGGCTTCCCTGGTGGCACAGTGGTTGAGAGTCCGCCTGCCGATGCAGAGGACATGAGTTCGTGCCCTGGTCCGGGAAGATCCCACATGCCGCGGAGCAGCTAGGCCAGTGAGCCATGGCCACTGGGCCTGCACGTCCAGAGCCTGTGCTCTGCAACGGGAGAGGCTACAACAGTGAGAGGCCCACGTACCACAAAAAAAAATTAATGCCCTTAATTATAGAAGCTTAAACAGACGAATTTCTGTAGAAGAAATAGAGAAAGTTATTAAGAAATTACCTAACATAAACGTGGAATTCTACCAAAGCTTCAAAGACTGGTACCCAAATGTTTCATCATTATTCCAGAGCATTAAAATGAAGGAAAACTTCCTAATACCTTTTTTAAGGCAAGTATAACATTGATACCTAAACCTGATAAAGATGATTAAAAAAAACTACAGAGCAATATCACTCATGAATATTCATGCAAAAATACTAAAGAATCGGCAAACAGAATTCAACACCATACCAAGAAAGTAATATACTATAACCAACTTGGATGTATTCCAGGAATGCAAGGTTGGTCCAATATTAGAATATCTGTTAATATCATATACCATAATAAAAACCAAAAACGAAAAATATTAAAAATCTATGGGAAAAATCATAATTATTTTCATAGACGCTGAAAAAGCCTTCAATAAAAATCAACATCCATTGAAGATAAAAATACTCAAGAAAATAAGAATTGAGTTTTTAACAAGAGCAAACATATATAAAAATACAGATTTCACTTTATTTATCTATAAATATATGTTTATAAATATATTATATAAAATTATATATATATATATGTGTGTGTGTATATATACACATAGGTGATCCTTAAACAATATGGGTTTGAACTGCACAGGTCCATTTGCATGCAAATTTTTTCAATAAATATAGCACTTGTATTTCATTTTACAAAACCTTAAATTAACTAAGTGTGGGGAAAAGCCTGTGTTCAATCAGAGGTCACAATATGTAGAATCAAAAAAACTAGGATTTGAGTCCTGATTCTATACAAACGGTTTTACCTTCCTGCCCTTGAGTGAGGCATCTATCAATTCCTTTGTCTTTGAGGTAGAAATAGCAGCATATGGATTTCTAATGCAGTGGGGTGGGGTTAGGGGGAGTAGTCAACTGCACAAACATAAATTTTATACACACACACACACACACACACACACACACACAAACTCCCCAGGCCAACCTTAACATGGAACCACTCAGAGAAAGGAATTCTGGAAAACGTAGTTCCACCTTAATTAGACTGACACAGTTCAAACCGCACATTCTGACCAGCAATGAGTATAGGTGGCCTGTAGGGGAGCTGGTCACATTCTATTTCTTGATTTGGGTGGTGATTTCATGGTTGTGTTCACTTTGAAATAATTCACTGGCCCCTACACTTGTGATCTGAGCCCTTTTCCCTAAGTATATTATACTTTCACTAAATAAGCCATTTTTAAAAAGAAAATAAATGTGTTATGAAGTTATAAATATTAAAATAATTTGGTACTGGCTCAGAAATAGACAAACAGTTCAGTGGAATAAAACAGAAGACATACAGATGGCCAAAAAGCACATGAAAATTTGCTTAACATCACTAATTATTAGAGAAATGCAAATCAAAACTACAATGAGGTATCAGCTCACTTTGGTCAGAATGGCCATCATCAAAAAGTCTACAAACAATAAATGCTGGAGAGGGTGTGGAGAAAGGGAACCTTCCTACACTGTGAGTGGGAAGGTAAATTGGTACAACCACTATGGAGAACAATATGGAGGTTCTTTAAAAAACTAAAAACAGAACTACCATATGATCCAGCAATCCCACTCCTGGGCAGATATCCAGAGAAAACCATAATTTGAAAAAATACGTGTACCCCAATGTTCATTGCAGCACTATTTACAAGACCCAAGACATGGAAGCAACCTAAATGTCCATCGACAGAGGAATGGAGAAAGATGTGGTACATACATACAACAGTGGAATATTACTCAGGCATAAAAAAGAATGAAATAATGCCATTTGAAGCAACATGGATGGACCTGGAGATTATTATACTAAGTGACGGAAGTCAGACAGAGAAAGACAAATATCATATGATGTCACTTAGATGTGGAATCTAAAAAGATGATACAAATGAACTTATTTACAAAACAGAAACAGACTCACAGACTTTGAAAACCAACTTATGATTACCAAAGGGGACATGTGGGGGGGGAGATAATTTAGAAAGTTGGGATTAACATATACACACTACTATATATAAAATAATCAACAAGGACCTACTGTATAGCACAGGGAACTCTACTCGGTATTCTATAATAACCTATACGGGAAAAGAATCTAAAAAAGAATGGATATATGTATATGTATAACTGAACCACTTTGCTGCACACATGAAACTAACACAGCATTGTACATCAACTATACCCCAATATAAAATAAAAATTAAGCTCAAAAAAAAGAAAGAAATTAAATGTGTTGTAAAGTTATAATCATTAAAATAATTTGGTACTGGCTCAGAAACAAACAGTTCAATGGAACAAAACAGAAAGTCCAGAAATAGTCACCATTTGAATTTGCTATGTAATTAAGATGGTGGGAATAAAGAGTTAACAAAACCCTTTCTCCTTTTCCAAAAGGAAAAGACCTTGGATTCACTTTCTCCCAGCATTATTTGCCTGGAAACCTAATAGGGTAGGGTGTCAGCTGTGTTACCAGGCAGCATTGCTTATAGTAAACATGACCCCCTAATGAGTAAATTGCACCTAGTCTGGGAGGCTTTTAACGCCTGGTGGGAAGCAGGGCCCTGGGGCTTCACTATGAGGTTCACCCTGTGAGCGAGTGCATACTTCCACGCAGGGCCCTGGAAGTGATGTTCATGAGCTTTTACAAACAATATTGGTTCCTATGGTGGTCTTGGTTCTTGGGTGGCTTTGATCTGTTATACCTGTGCTGCTCCTTGGAGGCCAAAATTCTAGTTCCTGGACTCTGTAAGGACCCCTGGTGATGACACATCTGATGCTGTTCTGCTGACATGCTGTAATTCCTGTCCTGTGTCCTTCTATAGATCTAAATGAGGCTGATGCCAGGTGTGGCCTATTGGTCTTGTGACTGTGAGTGTCCAACTGGACTGAGTCACTGTGCTGGTCAAGCAGAGAGGACATTGCAGGTGGCATTTCAAAACAGTGGTAAAAAATTATTCCGTAAAGTCAATCGAGACACAGCCTTGTTAGTCAGCCTTTTAGTAAAACAAAGGTGGGTTTCCACCTCATCCTACCTCAGTACCAGCCTTTATATTCAGATGGATTTCACACTTAAAGGGGAAGAACACCACATCTGGGTATATACTGAAAAGAATTGAAAGCAGGACCTTGAACAGAAATTTGTGCACCAATGTTCACTGCATTATTCACAATAGCAAAAGGCAGAAACAACCCAACTGCCTATCAATGGTTGAATGGATAAATAAAATTTGGTATATCATAGAATGGAATATTATTCAGCCTTCAAAAGGAAGGAAATTCTGATACATACTGCAACGTGAATGAACCTTGAAGACATTATGCTAAGTAAAATAAGCCAGTCACGAAGGACAAAAATGGTATGATTCCACTTATGAGTAGTCAAATTCAAGTTCCTAGAGACAGAAAGTAGAATGACAGTTGCCAAGGGCTGGGGGAGAGAGAATAGAGAGCTCTCATTTAACAGGTACAGCGTTTCAGTTGAGAAAGATGTAAAAGTTCTGGAGATGATGGTGGTGATGGTTGCACAAAAATGTCAATGTACTTAATGTCACAGAACTATATGCTTAAAAATGGCTAAAATGATAAATTTCATGTTATGTCCATTTAACCACATTTTTAAGAGGTGGGGACAAAACCATAAAAGTACTAGATTATATGAGTGGAAAGTTTTGTCATCTTGTGGAGAGAAAGACATTTCTAAGAATGACACCCCAAACAGAAAACCTATAGGGAAAAAAAAAGACTAGAGGGCTTCCCTGATGGCACAGTGGTTAACAATCAGCCTGCCAATGCAGGGGACACAGGTTTGATCCCCGATCTGGGAATATCTCACATGCTGCAGAGCAACTAAGCCCGTGCGCCACAACTACTGAGCCTGTGCTCTAGAGTCCGCGAGCCACAACTACTGAAACCTGTGCGCCTAGAGCCCGTGCTCTGCAACAAGAGAAGCCACCGCAATAAGAAGCCCGTGCAACACAACAAAGAGTAGCCCCCGCTCGCGGCAACTAGAGAAAGCCCACGCGCAGCAACAAAGACCCAACGTAGCCAAAAATAAAATAAATTTTTAAAAATACCAACTAGAAAAAAGAGTCCTTTATTTTATAAGCAAAATTAACAAGCCAACAACATACCCACTGAGTTTTCTCCTCCTCATCTACCTGTGTCTTGCACCTGTGGCCCACCTGGTATGGTGATGGGGCCCCCACCTCTGGGCAGGCAGTTGGCACCCACACGGGTCCTGGCTTACAGCTGGGAGAGACCACTTCAGTCTGAACCTCACAGAGGATACACAAGGCCTCCTCACCGTCAGATGAGCAACCATGGCAAATGCAACAGGTTTCTTTCCCCCAAATCCTCCTGAAATAAAAAGATGTGTGATAAGCAAGACTTTGGGGGGTTTTCAAAGCCTCCGGTGGCACTGGGGTTGCCCCTCATCCACAGCCAGGTGCTCTGCCCTCTTTCCAGACCCAGAAGAGGTCCTCCTGCTGCCAAGTTACTCGAGTCAAATTGGTGAATGGTTGGTGATTTCAGGACTGTCTCCAACAAACCACCTATCATACCCATTAAACTCAAAACATAGCCTTAGTTCTCAGCAGCTGATGGACCAGGGAAGAAATCTATTTGAATCCGATGCTTATTAAAAATGATGTGTTTCACATACTTCTCTGAAATGCAAGAGAAATGATGCTTTTGAAGTGACAGATTTCTTCCCTCCTTACTTCCTGCAGGAGAGCCACCAGTTCAGGGACCTGTTTCTCATGCTCTTCCAAAGCCCTTTCCACATCATTGAATCGTTACCCACAGTAGCACCACCAACTACTTCATATCCCAACCACTCTCCAGTGACTCCCTGTACCAGCAAATGTGAGCTGTCTTCTCTTTCTTCTCCACCGTGAGCATCTGGGAACCCCTATTCCTGACACGCTAGTTCTGTTTGGCAGTTGAGGGCATCCTGAACTCAGGACAAACTCAAGTTTGCTTGTTCAGTACCTGTAATTCGTACACAGCCTCTACCACTGGGAGACTATTTAAAATGCCTAAGAACTTTAAAATTCAGATAATGGCATTAATTAAGAATGTCTTAATATGGTCCCTCAAATCTGTACAGTCCAATATGGCAGCTAAAGCTATTTCAATTTTAATTTCAATTAAATTTAAATAAATTAAAATTAAGTATAATTTAAAATTCAGCTCCTTAGTCACACTAGCCCCATTTCAACAGCTCAATAATGTCTAGTGCCCACCGAATTGGACCGCACAGACATGGAACATTGACATCACAGGAGGTTCTATTGGACAGCACTACCTTAAACCATGGATCTCTGCCCAAACTCTTTCCAGCACTCATTAAATGTCTG
This sequence comes from Hyperoodon ampullatus, assembly GCF_949752795.1. Classification (NCBI taxonomy): domain Eukaryota; kingdom Metazoa; phylum Chordata; class Mammalia; order Artiodactyla; family Ziphiidae; genus Hyperoodon; species Hyperoodon ampullatus. The sequence continues at coordinate 97,734,711 of NC_136921.1, forward strand.
TGCTTCTATAATTACCAGGTGTAGTGAGATGACATGCCTGTTCCTAGCCTTCAACTTCCATATTAACCTTCTTTCCATTTCTAGGTTGGGTGCTGGGGGAGCACAAAGCACTACCCTGCTCTTAATACCCTGACCTTACCACTCCCAGGAATTCTGGGGAACACTGAAGGGCTGTACCATAAAAAGGGGACATAAGCATGTGTATGATACCTTCCTTAGCCTATTGCCAACAACAGCGAGTTCTAGGAGCTGGTTATAATCAGTTCCCCTGTTGCTGTGAGCCCAGGGATCCCTGGCACGACAATGCAGTGTGCCTACAAATTCTCTTAACTCTGCAAAGTGCTTGGAAATTAACAAGTGCATCACAGGATATCCCAAGTATCAGTGACTTTCTATTTTCAAGCCACAGAGACCTTATAAGTATTAGCTCATAGAATGACTAGTAAAAGGCAGTTATTTGGGACCAACAATTCTTGGCATGGCTCCCCTTGTGACAGCTTTTCACCACCACCACCACCCCATCTAGAAGACAGCCAGGAGTTGCTTTATGGCCTGGAGCCAAGTAGAGACTGAGGTAATGCTGGGTCAGTCTGGACCCCCAGTCCATTCCTGGCAGCCTCTCAGCACTTCTGCACCTTTTCCAGTTACCAAGGGAGTGCGCCTTTGGGTAGGTAGACTCTGCCACCAGTCAGTCATAAAGGATTCCCGCCAAAGAAAACCCCATGACCTACAATGGAAGGTCTATTCTGGACAGGTGAGGCTTAAAGGTTTCTGATTCCTACTGCCTTTAATGGATTATTACCAACTCTTCTCACACCTACAAGGCCAGTTCTGCCTCACCTGCTCCAAGGTGCTAGCTGATGGGAGTTGCCCTGTGTTGTTTTCTCTGATTTCCTGCAGTATAGTCCCCGCTTTCCCTCCTTCCTTCAGAATTAACAATTAGAAGAATCTCGGGAGTTTCTTTTGCTTCCTGAGATGTCTGAAATTGGCCCACAGAAGCCAGTAGGCCTTCCCATCTCCACTGCCTTTAAAAACATATATTAGGGGCTTCCCTGGTGGCGCAGTGGTTGAGAGTCCGCCTGCCGATGCAGGGGACACGGGTTCGTGCCCCGGTCCGGGAGGATCCCACATGCCGCGAAGCGGCTGGGCCTGTGAACCATGGCCGCTGAGCCTGCGCGTCCGGAGCCTGTGCTCTGCAACGGGAGAGGCCACAACAGTGAGAGGCCCGCGTACCGCAGAAAAAAAAAAAAAAAAAACATATATAAGTTCTTGATTCTTCCTAGAGAAGACCTCTGGCTTGTGATGAGACTAGAATCATTTGTATAAGGCAAAGCCAAAGCTTGCTATAAAGCCCTTCAGCAGGCAAGTACCTGGGCCATGTACCCTCTCCGTATTTTTAATTCTTACATCTCCAGGAGGGCCTAGTAAATCCTCCAAAAGCCACCTCTGTCTCTTAGTCTCTGAGAAGTTTAGCCGTGTTTCTATAGACGCCTCTCCCTCCCCCAGCACGCACTTTCTGCTTCCAGAAACCACCAGCTTTACAGCCAGGCTATTTCAGTGGTCCTACCATTTGTTCCCTAATTCCTGTCAGTCCAGATGGAGGTGGGGTTAGTCTGCCTTCTACGGGGATCTTCCTTGGACTCCACCTGATGTTCCAGAATCTTCCTGACTTTCCTAAACACAGTCCAACTTACTGCTGAAGTTTCATGATGGCCATAAATCCTCTTCTTTAGCAGGTGGCAGCCTGACAACTCCTTCAGAAAGTCCAGCAGAGCCCCACTCACACCGGGCCACCCACAAACCGTGGCCCCTCACTCCCTCCCACCAGCACAGCCCCGAGACTCCTGACGGGGCACAGAATATGGAGTCAGGCACAGCTTCAGGGGCTATTGCTGCCTGCAGCGCTGTTTATATTGACCTCAACCCAGGCACACCTGGGGAGGGCTGGCCGGCAGTGTCAGGCTGCCCAGGTCAGCCAATCCTCAGCCCTCAGGGGCTCACATTGCAGAAAATGGACCTCGTTGAACCGACCAGGTCCAAGAAACAGGTGTGGGCTCCTGAGAGTCAGGATAGACAAGGGGCTGAAGCTCCGGCTTGTTTTCTAATCATTTTATCTGGCCCATGAGTGGGAGACAACTTCAAGAAGACCCTCTCCTAATGAGAAGAACCCAGGAGTCAGGGAGAGGAGGGGTGATGGGTGGAGACAGAGGCCTGGTGCCCCGTCTGCACTGGAAGTCTCTGGAAGACCAGGCAGAGGGAGGCCGCACAGAGTGATGCCCAAGGTCACAGCACTGTCGGAGATGCTGTTTGTTAGTTCAAGTCCTACTCTGAGGTGCTCTGTGTCAGCTCTGAGTGACAGGCGATCTGGGGAGCTCTGCAATGACGGCTATGTTCACGGTTCCTGTGTGCCCAGGCCTGCCGGCGTACCTGCCCAGGGGAGCTCCTTATACTGGGAGGGTACTGACCACGAGAGCACCGTGGTCGGCCGGGTAGTTGCACAGGTGAGCTCCATTTCCTGGGAGTGGCCTGACCAAAATAGCTCCGTGGGCTGCTGGGGACCCACCCAGGTGAGCCCCATATCCTGGGAGGGGCCTGACCACGAGAGCCCCATGGGCTGCTGGGTAATTGCGCAGCTGAGCTCCATAAACTGTGATTGCCCTGACCACGAGAGACCCGTGGGTTGCTGGGGACCTGGTAAAGGATGTCAGAACACTCAGTGAAGCCACCGTGGATGTACATCCACTAGTTCCTAATTGTTACACCCTGCTGGTCATTCTACCATTCACCAGGACATGCTATTCTGTATTAGACTTCAATGATGCCTTTTTCTGTATTCCATTGGTCCCAGAAAAGCTCTGCTGCCCTAGTAACTAGATTTGGGAATGGAGAAATGCTGCCACCTTCTGGCCATTTCCCACAACAGCAGCATTAAACCCAGTGCTAATGGTCACTAAATATTCACACTCATTGCAGGCCTGTGAATGACACCTGCCCTCAAAAACAATCCTGGGGTCGAAAATTGACCAAAAAATTCAAAAGAGGGCAACCATCCAAGAAGACTATTTCAAGAGGTTAATTGTACTCTCCGTTTTTTTCTGTTTTTCTGTACAAGAAATTTAAAAATGCATGGAAAAAGGCTGAACATTAGGAATAATTAAAGATATGCAAATCCAAATTACAAAAACCTATCAGCTCACACCAGTCAGAATGGCCATCAGCAAAAATTCTGCAAACAATAAATGCAGAAGGGGTTTTGGAGAAGAGCATAACCTCAACTTTAAGTGGCACGTAACCTGGTAAGAGCCACTAATGAGAGCAGAATGGAGGGTCTTCTACAAGGTAAACATTTTGCTACCACAAGATCCAGCAGGCCCACTCCTGGGCCTATAACCTAAGAAGAGAGAATTGGAAAGACACAGGCAGGCAAATGTGCATTGCCTCAGCATTACAATAGCCATGACATGGAAGCAACCAAAAAGTCCATCAACAGATGAGTGGACAAAGAAGAAGTGGTACATGTACAGACAGAATATTAGCCAAGGAAAAAAAGGACACAATGCCATGTGCAGCACAGTAGATGAGTCTAGAGGTAATCACGTGAATTGCTTTAAGTCAGAAAGAGAAAGATACATATCGTATGATATCACTTATAGGTGTTACCAAAAAATTGATAGCAGTGAAGATATTTCCACAGAGAAGGGCAATCACAGATTTATTAAACAAACTTATGGTTCACCAATGGAAAGCTGTGAGGATTGGATACATTAGGATATTGGGGTTAACAGACATATACAAACACAGGTGAAATATATAATCACCAAACACCTACGGAATACCAAGAGAAGACTACTTCACATTCTGTCATAACGTACATGGGGAAAGGATCCCAGGAAGAACAGACATATGTATATGTGTAAAAGAACCACATCTTGCAACCTACAACAAGCCAAACATTGTAATCAAACTTGCTGTGATCAAAAATAAAAATTAAATTAAAAAAACGAACAAGACGTAGCAAGACAAACTTTAGGGGCCTTTTCCTGGCACATTCCATTCTAAATTACAACCTAGAACAGGACTTCCATTGAGGCTCTGTTGCCCTAGTAACCAGAATTGGTAAAGAGAACTGCTGCCACCTTGTGGCCGTTTCACACAACAGCAGCTTTAATCCCAGCGCTAATGGTCAGTTGATATTCAAAATAATTGCAGGTCTGTAAATGACACCTTCCCTGAAAACAAATCCTGGGGTCGTATATCGACCAAAAAATTCAAAACACGCCCATATTTCAAAACGACAGTTTCAAGAGGCATATTTTATGCACATTTGTGTTCTGCTTCTTTTTCTTTCTTTCTTTCTCTTTTTTTTTAAAAAACGGGAATGGAAAAAGGCAACCCTCAGAATGGGAGGAAATATTTGCAAACGAACAAATGGACAAAGGTTTTATCTCCAATATACATAAACAGCTCATGCAGCTTAATATTAAAAACAACAACCCAATACAAAAATGGGTGGAAGATCTAAATAGACATTTCTTCAAAGAAGACACAGAGATGGCCAAGACGCACATGAAAAGCTGCCCAACATCACTAATTATTAGAGAAATTCAAATCAAAACTACAGTGAGGTATCACCTCACCCCTCTTAGAATGGGCATCATCAGAAAATCTACAAACAACAAATACTGGGGAGGGTTTGGACAAAAGGAACCCTCTTCCACTATTTGTTGGAATGCAAATTGATACAGTCACTATGGCGAACAATATAGAGGGTCCTTAAAAAACTAAAAATAGAATTACCATATGATCCAGCAATTCCACTTCTGGGCATATACCCAGAGAAAAACATAAATCAGAAAGACACATTCACCATAATGTTCATTGCAGCACTATTTACCATAGGCAAGTAATGGAAGCAACCTAAATGCCCACAGACAGATGAATGGATAAAGATGTGGTACATATATAAAATGGAATATTACTCAGCCATACAAAGGAATGAAACTGGGTCATTTGTTGAGACATCGATGGATCTAGAGACTGTCCTACAGAGTGAAGTAAGTCAGAAAGAGAAAAACAAATATTGTATATTAATGCATGTATGTGGAACCTAGAAAAATAGTTCAGATGAACCGGATAGCAGAGCAGAAATAGAGACACAGAGGTAGAGAAAAAAACGTATGGACACCAAGGAGGGGAAACCATGGGGTGGTGGTGGTGGGATGAGTTGGGAGATTGGGATTGAACTTTATACAGGTATATGTATAAAATAGATAACTAATAATAACCTGCTGTATAAATAAATAAAGAAAATTAAATTTCAAACTTTTTAAAAATAAATAAAATTTAAAAATAAAACAGAAAAATGTTCTTCCCTTCACACAGATGTACTTATATGAATGAATTATTTCCATGCTTATATCTATAAATACATAAAAGAGGAATAAAATCTACCTTGAACCAAAAAAGAAAAAAAAAACAGAACCCACCAGTTATACAGAGGAAAACCCTATCAGGGCACTTGCTCCTGTGGTAAACAATTCTGAAGATGGTCAGAGGTGGGGAATCATCTCCCATGCAGCCAGCAGCCCCCCCGCAAGGAGCTTCCTCATTGAAAAGCTGGGGGACCATGCCGAGGGGTCTGTGAGTAAACGTGAGCTGAGTCCCAGGCCAGCTGCTGCTGAACTGTTCCCACCCTTCCCAGGTAAAACACCATTTTGTCTTTAAGTTACTTGTTGAAACAACTGCACAAATATGAAAAAGATATAATATCAGGCATCCTCTGCCCCCAGTGCCTACTAATACATGATTTTCTGCCACTTTAATGATAAAGACAGAACATTTCAGCATTCCACTGCCCTTATTATTTTTCATTTTTCTTGATATTTGTACTGAATACATCTTTCAATATTTTAAAAACGGAACATTTATTTAGGTTGTTCCACACACAGCCTTTAGTGGTAAGGGTTTTGTTGTTATACTTCTATTATGTTTCCTTTAAAAATCATTATACTGTTTAAATAAAGTCCGTTTTATAGGCATTTATCCTATGATATTGATGAAATTAATACATAGAGAGCAATAGTAGTTGATTGGACTTGAGAGCCTCTATTAGCACAGTTAAATATAAATATTATATATATATATAAGCTAAATTATATGCTGAGTGAGATTCTCCTGCTCTTTTCACTCTGTGCCCCTCAAGCCTGTAAGAAATGGAATATTTGTTGCCATCTCAGTAAACAAAGGATGTCACAGTCATCAGCCCTTGCAGCCCTCCAGTGTGAGGCGCGGGCCCTGAGGAACACAGGATATGCAAATACAGAATATGCAGGCCCCAGAGCGCTGAGGTGCATAACAAAAGAAGGAATTCAGTGCGCCCAGACTCTGGCATCTTCGCACAGAAAGAATAGCGCTACATTCCTCACGTTGGGAGAGCTGGTTTTCCTTAGTTAACAATCAGCTGTTGATGGTCCCCATTACCTGCGCCAGTCCCCTGCCCTGTCACCCCCCCCCCCCCCGTACTTTAGCTCAGGGAGGAAGGAGCGCAGAGGGACTCGGCTGAATAAGGGGCCTGCGAGCCTCGGGAGGAGTTTTTAGCCGCTTTCCCCGCAGTCAGGAGGAGGGGCGCTGACGCTGCAGCCGGACCCTGCACCTCGCTTGCCCCGTTTCCCCTCAGGACGCTCAGGCCGACCCCCTCCCCACGCCCTCCGGGCCCCACCAGCCAGGCCGAGGGCAGGGGCGAGAGGAGGGACCGAAATTCCCAGGGACCAGAGGCTGGGGGCCGCCCTTTCTGCACAGCAGCGGCGGGTGGCAGCGAACCCCTGCCCCTCAGAACCTGGTCTTGCGCTGCCGCCCGGGCACCGGACCAGGCGGAGGGTCGGCGCCCACTTACCCGGCCCGCCGTCCCCACGACTGTCGCGGCTTCAGCAGCCGGGGCCCCTCCAGAGCCGGTAGCCTCAGTGAGGCCGCCCTCCCCGCGGGCTCCGGGGCAGTTCCGTGAAGGCGGAGGGAAGAGACCCCGAGCCGGGAGCTCCAGCTCTGCGGAAACACGGGCTCCGTTCTGGGCGCAGGGGGTGGGACCGCTCTGCCCCGAGGCCTTCTGGGAGTGAGGGGGGCGCCGGGGGAGGGAGCCGCCAGGAGCGCAGGGCCCCGTCGGGGGTCCTGGAGGGGCGGCACGGCCTGAGGGCCCCGCCCACTCTGACCGCAGCCCAGGCCTTTTTCCTGGAATCCTACACATACATGTTAGAAAGAAACGCGCTCTACAGTAAATATTCATAAATGATTGTCGCTGCTGTGCTTCCTATTCTATTAAACGTGTAAAGTCCATAAAACACTTTAAGTTCGGAGTTATCTATGAATTTTTACCTGTCCTTATTATGTCTCCGCTTCTCCCAATTGTGGTTAATGAATCAGAGACTGTGGCATCACTAGTTAAAAATGAGCTTGTTAAAAAATAGAACACAGGCACACCGGACCTACTGAACCACCATCTGCACTTTTACAATCTCCCCAGTGTACTTTTGTACCCATGAATAGTTGGAAGGTTCATTTCTACCTCGACATGTCTTTTCTGTCTGAGAAATACACACATTTTATCCAGTTTGATATAAATAGAACACTCAAAAATGCATATGCCTGTGTTGAAACCATCCTTTTATCATTTCTTTTCCAGATAAGTATAGTCTCTATACTGGTTTTGTGGATCACATGCCATACTCTTTTCTTGTAGTTAGAAATAAGATAGAGAAACTGATTTTCTAATATATATATATATATATATATATATATATATATATATATATATATATATATATTTCTTCTTGGGTCACATTATGAACTGTTCCCGTGGCCACACGGTATGTGTACTTTTAATTTCAGGGACTGCTGACATTCCAGGATGTGCCCATAGATTTCTCTCAAGAGGACTGGGAATGCCTGGACCAAGATCAATGGGAATTGTACAGGGATGTGATGTTAGAGAAGTATAGGACCCACACCCTCCTTGGGTGAGGATACCTTCCTTCCAGAATTCCTTATCCACTCACAGGGTTTAGAGTCCTTCATTTGTAGAATGTCTCCTGGAATCTTCTGCTTCCTACAATAGGGTTTCAGATTGCAACGTTTCAGGAAAGATTGGGAGTTTGTCGGTATAATTTATCTTATTCTTTAAAATTGCAGTCTCCCTTTTAATATACTTTGTAACTGCTTGGGATGTGTCTATATGAACTGTGTACTATATGCTTCTGTTATAGTCCTTACAATATTTCATTGTCTTATTTTCTGTGACAATTTTCAATGGATTCTTTGGGCTTAAGGTTTACTAAAAGGGAGATTGTGATTCTGGGACTTCCCTGGTCATGCACTGGTTAAGAATTTGCCTGCCTATGCAGGGGACACGGGTTCGATCCCTGGTCCCAGAAGATCCCACTTGCCACGGAGCAACTAAGCCAGTGGGCCACAACTACTGAGACTGTGTGCCACAACTACTGAAGCAGGTGTGCCTTGGACCCTTGGGCCATTTATTTTTTGGAGAATCAAACCATCTCTGAGTGATCAAAATTTACACCAGCTAGTCAAAATGCTTTATCACCTGTTCTTCTAAATCACTGATCAACGGAACAAGTTTTAATAGGGATAACAGTGTCATTGTATTCTGGAGTTCATATCGGCAATATGGTTTATGATCTTGATACTGGATCAGGACATTTCAATGGTATAACTGCTATTAATTGTCTGTTCAACGATTAAAGTCTAACGTGATCTGAGTTCAGACTGGAGTCATCCTGGTTGCTTTCTGTCTATTGCAGATTTCTTCCAGTAGGAAAGGACAGGAGCAATACGGCTTACTTTACAAAATGTGTGCAAACTAAATGATGATATAATCTACATTCAATTAATTTATACATACCCTACTGTAGAACCGGGTTTGTTACGGTGGCAGAGCCTGGTAATTATGTAAAACTGAAACCTTTATCTGCACTGGTTCAAGTCCTCTTCCTAAGAATATGTTTATAATCAACATTCTTTCACAAATTACACAATTTAATTCACCATAGCATTCCTCATATTAACTAAATGGAAAATCCTCGGCTATATACAAATACAGAAAGGGCCAAAAATCATCAGCCCCCATGGATGAGGCATTGCTGAGGCATTCAAATTACTTATTAAAGAACCACTACGTCCATCAACATCATCAATTTATATATTATTGCCCCAATGCTAGCTTTAACCCTGGCTCTCACAACATGAATTCCTCTTCCCATATCTTATCCACTAATGAATATAAACAGAGGCATATTATTTATATTAGCCATATCACACCTAGCCATTTATTCCATCCTCAGATCTGGATGAGCTTCACATTCAAAATATTCACTCACTGGAGCTCTAGGGACAGTAGCACACACAATCTCCTATGAAGTAATGTAGCAGTTTTTGTATTCTCAGTCTTACAGATAAATGGATCATTTACACTTTCAGCAGTAATTATAACATGAGAACACCTATGACTAATTTTCTCCTGACCCCTACCCAGAATTTGATTATCTCCACAGTAGCAGAAATCCAATGAAGCCTGACTTGATTTAACAGAAGTAGAATCAAAACCTGTATATGTCTTCAATGTAGAAAATGTAGCAGGCCCATTCACCCCGTCCTTCCTAGAGAATATGTCAATTTCCTTATAATAAACGTTTCCACAACAATCTATTTTAGGAGCATTTGACATTCCCTAGGTGCCAGAATGATAGATACTTTCTTTTTGTGAATATAGATTTTTTAAAAAATATTTTTTATAGTTTTACTACCTTTAAACAAAATACCCTCCATTGCTGTGGAATATTCCTTCATAGGAGCGTGCATGGTTCATTTCTGCATCCACATGTGATGGCCTTCAGGTTCTTTCAGGTTTGGCTCCTGTGGCTGCAGAGTCTATGTCCGTGTGTCCTGGTGCAGGGATGGGGTGTTTGTGTTCAGCTGGGAGGAACGCTGTGGGTCTGTGTGCACGGACTTCACTCTCTGAGGCCCGATTGCTTCAGAAGTGGTTGCACCCCGCGCTGTGCACCAGGCTTTCCATTGCTCCACATCCTGCTGATATTTGATACTATGTCTTCATGTCTTCCATTCTGGTAGATGTGTGCACAGTAGTTTTCTTATGGTTTTAATCCCTCAGTTGTGCATCTTGTGGTATTCATGGACTACTTCCTGTTGTTTTTTAAAAAAATGTTTTAAAAATTGTGGTCCAATACACAAAACATCAACTTTACTATCTTAACCATTTTTAAGTGCACATTTCAGGGTCCAGAAGTAATTCGCACGGTTGTGCAAACCTGACCGCCATCGTCCTCCAGAATTTTTCATCTTGCAAAATTGAAACAGTCCCCATTAAACACTCAGTCCCCATTGTCCCTCCCAGAGCCCCTGGCACTCAACATCCTACACTCTGTCTCTATGTTTCTGACTGCTCTAGGGGCCTTATATGAATGGATCAAGCACTGTTTGTTTGTTTGTGTCTAGCTTACATCACTGAGCATTAATGCCCTCAAGGTTCATCCCTGCTGCAGCCTGTGTCACAATTGCCTTCCGTTTTAGGCTGAATAACATTCTCTTGTATTGATGGACCATGTTTTTCTTCTCCATTCCTCCATTAGTGGACACATGTAATATCTACATTCATTTCTCCTGTCATAATATTTGTAGAATAAGTCAGAAATTCCTATGAATCAAAAGTCATTTGCCATTAACTTTTTTCTTAAACTTTTTATTGTGAAAAACATCAAAGCTAAGAAAAGGGAAAAATACATGTCAGTTTAACTTGTGTTCAGGACTTATTGCTTTACGGATTAACTTTATGGAATCACTTTGTTCCCTGCGTGTGTGCTATGTACATGCGTGTGCATGTGCCTGCTTGCATACTGATGCTGTGCATGTGCATATGTATGTGCACTTGAACACGTTAGTTAGTGTGCATTTGCTCACGTTAGTGTGTGCATGGGCATATGCGTGCATGTGTGTTCATATGCTAGTGTGTGAATATATTTGTGCTGGGCACCTGCATATGTTTGTGTGTGTGCTGTGCCTGCCTGTGTGCACAACTGTGTGTTTGCTGGAACCACTTGCAGATATATCCACACGCAGCTGCTCTAACAATCCTGTGTAGCCACGTAAAGGTCACAGATCTCAGGGATTTAAATGGATGGAGCAGGATGTCCTGACACAGAGTCTGTCTTCCAATGACTGTCACTTTCTCAGTAACATACTTCACACCTTCTTTAAGCCCCATTCTGGGTCCAGTTTAGACCCCCATTACAATCAGTCACCTACCCCAGGTCCCCTAAAGCTCCAATGTCACAGTTGGAGAGCCTGGCCAAGGCTGGGGGTGCCCCAACTGTTGGCCTGGCTTCCAGGCTCTGCACTTGGCTCCTGTGTTCCCATCTCTCGGCCAGGCCCCGACTTGGATTGGGCCGTCACCTCTTTCCTCACAGGGTCCCATCGCCCAGTCAAGGGGGTTCATTCTCCCAAAGTCAGCATCAGGAGTGGGGGTGTGACAGTCCCCACTGGGTCTCCTTCATGTGAGACCTTGTGCTTTTGAAAGAGCAGGCGCCCTGCCCTCGGGGGTGGGGGCTGGGGGGTGACATGTGGCCCACGATGAGCAGGCGGGTCACCAGGTGGGGCGGGCCAGTGTGCAAGGAGTTCTGCGGTGGGTTCTCCTCTCCAACGGCTTCTGTGCCCCTATCTCTCCCCGTGCCTCCCCTCGAAGGCAGTGCGGTGCCCGGGACCAGAGCCATGGGAGCCGTCAGCCACTGGCCCCTCTACACACACAAACACACACACGCACACAAACACGCACACACTACAGGGAAGCAGGACCTGAGTGCAGGGCTCTCAGCGGCCCTGAGTGCCCCGCCCAGAATCGGCCAGCAGAATGGACAGACTGGATCTCTGGGCCAGGACCATGCAGGACTGTCCTGCCTGGGCTTCCAGTGCAGCCGCCTCCTTCTGGAAGCCTGGGAGGCTGGAATCAGGCCACTTCTTGTCTGTCCTGGCAGCAGACTGGGCTGCACTCTCAGAAGTTCGTGGCTCACCCGCGGATCCTGACCATCAGGTGGCCAGAGATACTGGTAACATTTCTCTTTTGCCTGTTGAAATGTTTAATGACAAAGATTTTGTTCAGTTTCCTGATGTGGGTGTCCAAAGATGAGAGACCCATGTGTGTGATCTGTACCTCCTATGAGATCAGCCCTAAGCTAGTTTAAACATGATCAAGTTCTGTCTACACGGTAGATTTAGACCTCTGCATGTCCTGTCTACTGTTTATGTTTAGAGCTGACCATGTGTTGTCTATACTAAGAAGATTTAGACCTGACCATGTTCTCTGTACACTAGGACTATGGGAACCTGGGTGGAAACCCGGGCTGGCCTCAGGACTGGGAAGCTCCGTGCCTGCATCTGAAAGTCAGAGCTTAGATGTCTGTGGTCTGGAGCTGAGGTGCGCTTGTCTAAGTAACAGCCTCTCTTCTGAGTGTGGTTACCTGGTCCTCCCAAGGGTCAGTGTTATGGTCGGGGCCTTAGTCTTAATTTCTGCAAGGTTCACCTTCCCTGGGGCTCGTGGAGAATCCACAGGAGGGCTACCTGGCAATAATTCTAATTCACCAGCACTTGCATGGTGTGTAGGGAGGCAGGTTTAGCTGGTGAATTGATTGCAGGGCACGCAGATCGGGCAAAAGGCCGATGGGTAACAGCTGAAGCTGCTGCTGAGCTCTCCTTCCAGTCTACCATCCCTACTCAGAAGCGGCCAGAGCTGCCCCTCGGCTTTCAGCCCTGCTGTCCTGTGAGTTATCTCAAAAAGTATGTGAGACAAGAAAGGACTGAGCCTGCCAGAACCAAGTAGTGTGTTCAACTCTATCATGAAAGCTTTAAAAACAGGTAAAATCAACAGAAGCAAAGTGAAAAGAAGAGGACTTCTCTGGGACAAATGTGGAGAGAGGAGACCCACCTGCCACTTTTTCCCATCCCAGGAGGTCCCAGGAACACAGCTTGTTTCCACATGAGGGGAGGGAGCTACCAGGAGAGCCATTGTGTCCTGACTGAAGGGACAATTCACCCCAGGTGCAGGGTCTGGGGAGGTGAGGTCACCCTGGAGACTGTGCACATGTGAGCCCAGTTGGGGGAGTCTGGGGAGGGTGGTTCACCCTGGGACTGTGGACATGTGACTCAGGTGGAGGGGTCTGTGTAGGAAGGGTCACCTGTTGAGACAGAACGTGTGACTTTAGGTGCAGGGTCTGGGGAGGTGGGGTCACCGTGGTGAGTGTGGACGTGCAACCGAAGGTAAAGGGTGTGGGGAATGTGTGGGTCTCACCACATCTGCATGGGTCAGCATCACATGTACGGGGAGACCCCATATGTGCTCTTTGCCTGCAGTGTGTCTTTTCCCCTTTGAGATTTCCAACCTCTGCATTAAGGGTGTTGCCCTGATTAACCTGTGGTACCTTTTCTTCTCTTAGTCTTCTCACATTCATATGAGGTCAGGCATGTTTGTGAGTGGGTTGCCACTCTGTGTTCTGGTGAGTGACAACACTTGGTGGAATCGTATTAATAACATATCATATCATATGTCTAATCTATGGGGGTCACCACTGTCCAGGGTACCCCTGGACAGAGGTCAGGTGAGCACAGACTAGCCCCCCCCAAGAATGGTCTCCCTTGTGCCGTGTGAGGGTACCATGATGGTCCCTAAGGTAGGGGACTGTGTCTGGGCCTCTGACATTTTTGAAGAAGGGGAGTTGAAATGGAATCTCAATTAACAAGACATTATTTTAAGAATTTATTTTAAGTGAAATAAAACACACGTCCCATACCCTTTACCATCATCACCATTTTAAGTGCACATTCTGAGGCATCAGATCTATTCACTTTCTCGTGGAGCCATCACCACCATTCCTAGAACTTTTCATCTTGCAAAACCAAAATTCCACAACCATGAACGTCTCACTCCCCATTCCCTCCCACTGCCCCTGGCACTGATATCCACTTCAGTCCCTGAGTTGTGGACTCCAGGGCGCCCACTGGAGTGGAATCCTGCAGTGTTTGCTGACGGGTCACTTTGGAAGAGCTGACTTTCAGTCTGAAGCTCTGCCTGTTTGCATCTGAAGAATCTGCATTTAAGGAGAGGGTGTATGAGGAAGGGGGTGTATGAGGGACAAAGGTGTCCGGCGTGCAGATGAGCCAGGACCTGACCAGCTGCCTTTTGGGCCCTCTGGTTCCGTCTCTTGGTCTGTGCCTCATCTGCATAATCACTGTCCCCGCTGGCACCCCTGGGGTGTTGTTGGGTGCCTGAGTGAGATTCCCCTGGTGCTCCTGCTCTCCTTCCCTCCTCCTGCTGGTTGGGGAGGAAATTGCTTGCTGTGTGGTCTCTACTCCTGAGGCAGGAAGGACCCTGCAGCGTGGACCTGCAGAGTGTGGGTGTGGTCCCAAGAGCATGGGACCCACATAGGACACAGCATTGGGGCATGACAAGTGCTAGGGCTGCCTCATCACTGACAGAACATGTTGCCAAGATCCTGCTCGGGAGGGCGTGGTGGGTGGCCTGGGACCCCAGAGGCCCCATTCCTATCCTGGAGCTTGGGGAGTGCATCCCCATGGGCTCCAGATTCACCCCATATCTCAGCCATATCCCTCTGTCCTGTCTTTGAACTCAGGAAAACGACCTCTACCGATCATTGTCCACAACATAGGCCTGGTTCTGTCGGTATTAAGATTCTTTAATTTAGGCATCCTGGGATAGCAGCTCTTTTTAGGCCTGAGAAGGAACAGCTCAGGAGTGTACAACAATTTCATTGAACTAACATTCAATGACTATCTCTATACTGCTAGCTTGTTGACTTCTATTAATCACTATTCTCCTGGTTTTAGCTCTGATGTGGGGATTACAGAGGAGTCAACATTTAAATCTTCATAATCTGTGTATTTGTAGTGTCAGTATCATTACTGACCCATAGTTTTTATGGTTTGGGAAGAGTTATTGATTTCATGTATCATGTAAAGGATTCACAATGATGATAGGGCAATTAAGATTACAATAATGGCTGGTAAATTGTTCAAATGTTCTCTACCTGTGCATCTATTGTACGCATATGAGTTAGTTTAGTTGTCAATATTAGTGAAATAATATAGAGGACTAGAGAACTTCTTTTAAAAATCACTATTAATGTGTGTGATGAAAATGTAAAATTTCTTCCATAATCAGTGATGTTGTGTCTTGAGAGCCTAGATGAAATTGATATGCCTTCGTGATATACACTATTTTAGCCTATAATTTCACATTGAAAAATTTACATCACTTTTTACTTTTATCTCATTTATTGAGAAAGACATAATTGTTATGCTGTTGGCTTCAAACTGCTTGAAAAGGACTTGAGTCCTTCCTTATTTTACATTTACGTAGGTAGGATCTTCAAATATAGGATATGGTGGAGGGCATCCGTGCAACCATTCTAGGTTACGAGTAGCAGTTTCCACTGCTGAGACTTCTCGTTTGGACACAAATGTTTTTCACAGTATGAAGATTATTAGCATTACTGCTGCTACTGAGATGAATGAGCCTAAAGACAAAATATTTCATGTTGTGTGTGCCTCAGAGGAATGTAGTAACCTCCCTGAGAGGCCAAGAAAGTGCTGCAGGAAGTCATATTTACTACTACAAATATACCTGTGAAGTGAGATTTGCTACTGCTGAGTTAACTGTGTAACCTGAGAATAGTGAGAATCAGTGTAGGAAGCCTCCTATAATAGTGAAGACTGCTCCCTATGTCACGGAAGTGTGCTCCTACATAGTATGTATTCTGGAGGACAATGTCCAGGGATGAGTTGGCTAAGATGATTCCTGTCAAACCACCTACTGTAAAAAGGAAAATAAAGTCTAAAACTCATAATAGAGTGGGATCTCATTTAATATTGCCTCTGTGAAGAGTTGCTAATCAGGAAGTTCCCTGGTGATGCAGTGGTAAAGAATTGGCCTGCCAATACAGGGGAAACGGGTTTGATCCCAGGTCCAGGAAGATTCCACATGCCGCGGAGCAAAAAGGCTGTGCGCTACAACTACTGAGCCTGCCCTCTAGATCCCGCGAGCCACAACTACTGAGCCCACGCACCAGAGCCTGTGCTCTGCAACAAGAGAAGCCACTGCAATGAAAAGGCCGCACACCACAACGAAGAGTAGCTGCCTCTCACCGCAACCATAGAAACAACCCACGTGCAGCAACCAAGACCCAACACAGCCAAAAGAAAGAAGAAAAAAGAAAAATTAAAGAAAGTGTTGCTATCCCTATGGTAAACATATGATGGGCCCACAAGAGAAATCCTAAAAAGCCAGTAGACATGACTCATACTATTCCCAAATAGCTGAAAGGCCCTTTTCATCCTAAATAGTATGTAATGATATGTGAGTTTATAACAAACCCTGATAGGCCATGAATACAGACTTCAGGGTGACCAAAGAATCAAAATACGTGTTGGTATAGGATTCGGTCTCCTCCTGCAGGGTCAAAGAAAGTAGTGTTGAGATTTCTGTCTCTTAACTGTATGGCAATTCTGGCTGCTCGGACTGACGTTGGTAATTATAGTAATATGGCTATAGTTGGGGAAGATTAAACAAATAATGGTGTTTGGTATTGGGATATGACTGCTGGTTTTGTATGAAAGACTATAGTGATAAAAGTAATAGCACCAAGAATGGAAGAGACACCTGCTAAATGTAAGGAGGAAATGGTTAGGTCGACAGAGGCTCCTGTGTGGGCCAGATTGCAGGCTAGAGCTGAATACACGGTTCCACTGGTACCAGAACCAGCTTCTACTGTTGGTGATATGAGTAGGAGTAAGAATGATGGGGGAAATAGTCAAAAGTTTATATGATTTATTTGGGGAAATGCTACTTCAGGTGTCCTAATTATTAGTGGCCCAAGTCAGTTTTGAAACCCTGCAATATAATGGGTACAACTATAAAGAAAATTATTACAAGTGAAGGGACTGTTATGACTACCTTACAGATTTGGGCATCTCCAAGTAGTGCTCCAGGTTAGCATATCTCAGCCTGGATTAATATACTTAAGGTGCTGCCTGCTACTCCAGCTCAAGCACCAAATAGTAAATATAAAATGCCGATATCTTTGTGATTTGTAGAAAATAATCTGCAGTGTGTGAACAGAGGTAAAATGACTGAGCTATCTTTAGACTGTAAATGTAAAGACAGAGATCGAGCCCTCTTTGTCGCAAACCCTGTGGTGAATCAACGAATTGAACTGTAATTTCAGACAAGCAGCTTCAATTCTGCCAGAGATTTTCCTGACTTTTTTCTCTTTTTTTCTTTCTCAAATGAAGGAGAAGCAGATTGAAGCCAGTAGACTAGAGGATTTGCCTGTTAACTAAAGTTTCCTGGGGTTAAAGCTCATCAATCTCCTAAAGACTTGGCTGAATTACAATGTTTGCTTTACATTCAATTGATGTAGGATGACGTCTTGCAATCCTTATTTTTAGGAATTAAGTAAATTTTACTTGTTTAGGGTTATGAAAGCTCTTGGTCTGAACTGACCTAAATTCCTAGTCCAGCACTGATAGAATGGGTGTATGGGTAGGAATCGTGTGGATATTATGATTGGTAATGGTAGGAAGGTTATTTCTTTGTATGTTCAAATTGTTTTATTTTTCTGTTGTTTAATGAAGGGAACATAGTTAGTGATGTGGAGTATGTTAGCTGCAAGTAGAAATATATGTTGAGGACGGCTATGATGGCTATCAGTGTTGGTAGAATGATGTTATCATTTTTGTAATCTCTTGGATAATTATTCATTTGGGTAAAAACCCTGATAGTTATGGGTGATGTCCTAATGATACTATAATGGTGAGGAAAAGGATTGTGATGGGAGGTGTTTTATCTCACGTGTGTGATAATGATACTCTTGTAGTACATGATCTGGGCATAAATAAGAAGCAGAGAGTGTTGTTATGATATAAATTAGTATGTTTAGGATTGTTATAATTGCAATATACTTTACAATAGCTGTTATTCATCCTATATGGGCAATTGATGATGAGGGTGTAATTTATTCCAGGTGAGTATGGCTAAGTCTGCCTCAGCCTCCAGCTATGATTTATAATATCACTATGATTAATAGTATATTTAGGTTGATGGATGGTGACATGTGGTATAAAACTGATAGGGGTGCACTTTTGTCATGTAAATAACATCAGGCCTGCTGTTCATGGAATGCCTTGTGTTACTTCAGACACTCAGAAGTGAAATGGGGAAAGTCCTACTTTTGTGACAAGGGCGATTTTCATGAGGGTGGATGCTGCTGGATTAAAGATTTTTGTTATTCTTTGTGTTCTTTGACCAGAGTGTATTAGATTAATGACAATAGCCATTATAAGTAGTATTGATGTGGTGGATTGTTTTAGGAAATATTTCTTGGATGCTTCTGTAGCTTATGGGTTTGTGTTTTTTATTAGAATGGGGATACCATTAACCAGTGTGAGCTTCTTGTACAATTATATTTCCTGAGATAATAGTCAGTAGAATGATAGTAAAAACAATGAGAGTTTATTAGTACAGGAAGGATATACGACAATATTTTGGGGGTATGGGCCTGAGCCTTACTTAGAGAACCTTACTATATAGCATGTGGTGTAATGTGGTAGCATGGAGAATGTAAAATTCTTAGGAAGAATTCAATTCCAGGAATAAGAGCATTGAAACTTCATGATTTACTCTATCAAAGTAACTCTTTTGTCAGACATATTTCTTTTTTTTTTTCCTGCGGTACGCGGGCCTCTCACTGCCATGGCCTCTCCCACTGCGGAACACAGGCTCCGGACGCCGCAGGCAGGCTCTGTGGCCATGGCTCACGGGCCCAGCCGCTCCGCGGCACAAGGGATCCTCCCGGACCGGGGCACGAACCCGTGTCCCCTGCATTGGCAGGCGGACTCCCAACCAGTGCGCCACCAGGGAAGCCCCGTCACACATATTTCTTAAGTTTGTGATAGGTTGCCTGGTATGATAACAGGTAGTGAAAACTCTCATATACGTCGGGCTAATGTTAGTAGTAAAAAAAACACTTTTTATAAGAGATGTAGACGTTGATCATATCAAAATTGTGGGTAGGATGCTCGAATTCATAGAAAGGAGATTGTTAGATGTGTTTTAATGATGACTTGGGCTGTATATAACTCTGGCACCTAGGGATTGTCGAATGCTCCTAAAAATAGATTGTTGTGGAAATGTTTATTATAAGGAAATTGACAAATTCTCTAGGAAGGACGGGGTGAATGGGCCTGCTACATTTTCTACACTGAAGACAATTACAGGTTTTGATTCTACTTCTGTTAAATCAAGTGGGGCTTCATTGGATTTCTGCTACTGTGGAGACAATCAAATTCTGGGTAGTGGTCAGGAGAAAATTAGTCATAGGTGTTCTCGTGTAATAATTATGGTTGAAAGTGTAAATGATCCATTTATCAGTAAGACTGAGAGTAGAATAACTGGTACATTACTTCATATGAGATTGTATGTTCTACTGTCCCTAGGGCTCCAGTGAGTGAGTATTTTGAATCTGAAGATCATCCAGCTCAGAAGATAGAAAAAATGGCTAGGTGTGATATGGCTAATATAAATAGTATCCCTACATTTATATGAATTAGTGCATAAGATATGGGAAGAGGAATTCATGTTGTGAGAGCCACGGTTAAGTTTAGCATTGGGGCAATAATATATAAATTGATGATGTTGATGGACATAGTAGTTCTTTAATAAGTAATTTGGATGCCTCAGCAATGGTTTGTAATCATCCATGGGGGCTGATGATTGTTGGCCCTTTCTGTATTTGTATATAGCCTAGGATTTTCCATTTAGTTAATATGAGGAATGCTATGGTGAATTAAATTGGGTCATTTGTGAAAGAATGTTGATTATAAACGTATTCTTAGGAAGAGGACTTGAACCAGTGCAGATAAAGGTTTCAGTTTCACATAAGTACTGGGGTCTGCCACTGTAATGAAACCTGTGCTACAGTAGGGTATGTATAAATTAATTGAATGTAGATTATATCATCATTTAGTTTGAAGACATTTTGTAAAGTAAGCCGTATTGCTCTTGTCCTTTCATTACTGGGAGAAATCTGCAATAGACAGAAACGAAGCAGGATGACTCCAGTCTGAACTCAGATCACGTGAGACTTTAATCGTTGAACAAACAGACAGTTAATAGCAGTTATACCATTGAAATGTCCTGATCCAGCATCAAGGTCATAAACCATATTGCTGATATGAACTGTAGGATACAATAACACTGTTATCCCTAGTAAAACTTGTTCCGTTGATCAGTGTTTTAGAAGAACAGGTGATAAAGCATTTTGACTAGCTGGTCTAAATTTTAATCACTCAGAGGTGGTGTGATTCTCCAAAAAATAAGTGGCATACGGACTCAAGGCACACCGGCTTCAGTAGTTGTGGTGTGCAGGTTCAGTGTTGTAGCCCCCTGGATTAGATGCTCCATGGCACGTGGGATCTTCCCAGACTAGGGATCAAACCCGTGTCCCCTGCACTGGCAGGTGAATTGTTAACGACTGCATCACCAGAGAAGTCCCAGAATTGCAGTCTCCCTTTTAATATATCTTAAGCCCAAAGAATCCTTCGGAAATTGTTACAGAAAATAAGACAATAAAATATTGTAAGGACTATAACAGAAGCATATAGTACACAGTTCATATAGACACATCCCAAGCAGTTACAAAGTATATTAAAAGAGAGACTGCAATATTAAAGAATAAGATAAAGTATACCGACAAACTCCCAATATTTCCTGAAACGTTGCAATCTGAAACCCTATTGTAGGAAGCAGAAGATTCCAGGAGACATTCTACAAATGAAGGACTCTAAACCCTGTGGGTGGATAAGGAATGCTGGAAGGAAGGCATCCTCACCCAAGGGTAGCAGGCCCCTATACTTCTCTAACATCACATCCCTGTACAATTCCCATTGATCTTGGTCCAGGCATTCCCAGTCCTCTTTTTTTTTTTTTTTTTTTTTTGCAGTACGTGGGCCTCTCACTGTTGTGGCCTCTCCCGTTGCGGAGCACAGGCTCTGGACGCACAGGCTCAGAGGCCATTGCTCACAGGCCCAGCCACTCCGCGGCATGTGGGATCCTCCCGGACCGGGGCACGAACCCGTGTCCCCTGCATCGGCAGGCGGACTCTCAACCACTGCACCACCAGGGAAGACCCCCAGTCCTCTTGAGAGAAATCTATGGGCACAACCTTGAATGTCAGCAGTCCCTGAAATTAAAAGTACACATGCCATGTGGCCACGGGAACAGTTCATAATGTGACCCAAGAAGAAATATATATATATATATATATATATAATTTAGAAAATAAGTTTCTCTATCTTATTTCTAACTACAAGAAAAGAGTATGGCATGTGATCCACAAAACCAGTATAGAGACTATACTTATCTGGAAAAGAAATGATAAAAGGATGGTTTCAACACAGGCATATGCATTTTTGAGTGTTCTATTTATATCAAACTGGATAAAATGTGTGTATTTCTCAGACAGAAAAGACATGTCGAGGTAGAAATGAACCTTCCAACTATTCATGGGTACAAAAGTACACTGGGGAGATTGTAAAAGTGCAGATGGTGGTTCAGTAGGTCCGGTGTGCCTGTGTTCTATTTTTTAACAAGCTCATTTTTAACTAGTGATGCCACAGTCTCTGATTCATTAACCACAATTGGGAGAAGCGGAGACATAATAAGGACAGGTAAAAATTCATAGATAACTCCGAACTTAAAGTGTTTTATGGACTTTACACGTTTAATAGAATAGGAAGCACAGCAGCGACAATCATTTATGAATATTTACTGTAGAGCGCGTTTCTTTCTAACATGTATGTGTAGGATTCCAGGAAAAAGGCCTGGGCTGCGGTCAGAGTGGGCGGGGCCCTCAGGCCGTGCCGCCCCTCCAGGACCCCCGACGGGGCCCTGCGCTCCTGGCGGCTCCCTCCCCCGGCGCCCCCCTCACTCCCAGAAGGCCTCGGGGCAGAGCGGTCCCACCCCCTGCGCCCAGAACGGAGCCCGTGTTTCCGCAGAGCTGGAGCTCCCGGCTCGGGGTCTCTTCCCTCCGCCTTCACGGAACTGCCCCGGAGCCCGCGGGGAGGGCGGCCTCACTGAGGCTACCGGCTCTGGAGGGGCCCCGGCTGCTGAAGCCGCGACAGTCGTGGGGACGGCGGGCCGGGTAAGTGGGCGCCGACCCTCCACCTGGTCCGGTGCCCGGGCGGCAGCGCAAGACCAGGTTCTGAGGGGCAGGGGTTCGCTGCCACCCGCCGCTGCTGTGCAGAAAGGGCGGCCCCCAGCCTCTGGTCCCTGGGAATTTCGGTCCCTCCTCTCGCCCCTGCCCTCGGCCTGGCTGGTGGGGCCCGGAGGGCGTGGGGAGGGGGTCGGCCTGAGCGTCCTGAGGGGAAACGGGGCAAGCGAGGTGCAGGGTCCGGCTGCAGCGTCAGCGCCCCTCCTCCTGACTGCGGGGAAAGCGGCTAAAAACTCCTCCCGAGGCTCGCAGGCCCCTTATTCAGCCGAGTCCCTCTGCGCTCCTTCCTCCCTGAGCTAAAGTACGGGGGGGCTGGTGACAGGGCAGGGGACTGGCGCAGGTAATGGGGACCATCAACAGCTGATTGTTAACTAAGGAAAACCAGCTCTCCCAACGTGAGGAATGTAGCGCTATTCTTTCTGTGCGAAGATGCCAGAGTCTGGGCGCACTGAATTCCTTCTTTTGTTATGCACCTCAGCGCTCTGGGGCCTGCATATTCTGTATTTGCATATCCTGTGTTCCTCAGGGCCCGCGCCTCACACTGGAGGGCTGCAAGGGCTGATGACTGTGACATCCTTTGTTTACTGAGATGGCAACAAATATTCCATTTCTTACAGGCTTGAGGGGCACAGAGTGAAAAGAGCAGGAGAATCTCACTCAGCATATAATTTAGCTTATATATATATATAATATTTATATTTAACTGTGCTAATAGAGGCTCTCAAGTCCAATCACCTTCTACTATTGCTCTCTATGTATTAATTTCATCAATATCATAGGATAAATGCCTATAAAACGGACTTTATTTAAACAGTATAATGATTTTTAAAGGAAACATAATAGAAGTATAACAACAAAACCCTTACCAC
This sequence comes from Hyperoodon ampullatus, assembly GCF_949752795.1. Lineage (NCBI taxonomy): Eukaryota > Metazoa > Chordata > Mammalia > Artiodactyla > Ziphiidae > Hyperoodon > Hyperoodon ampullatus. Next base: position 97,757,932 of record NC_136921.1, read on the forward strand.
TAAAGGCTGTGTGTGGAACAACCTAAATAAATGTTCCGTTTTTAAAATATTGAAAGATGTATTCAGTACAAATATCAAGAAAAATGAAAAATAATAAGGGCAGTGGAATGCTGAAATGTTCTGTCTTTATCATTAAAGTGGCAGAAAATCATGTATTAGTAGGCACTGGGGGCAGAGGATGCCTGATATTATATCTTTTTCATATTTGTGCAGTTGTTTCAACAAGTAACTTAAAGACAAAATGGTGTTTTACCTGGGAAGGGTGGGAACAGTTCAGCAGCAGCTGGCCTGGGGCTCAGCTCACGTTTACTCACAGACGCCTCGGCACGGTCCCCCAGCTTTTCAATGAGGAAGCTCCTTGCGGGGGGGCTGCTGGCTGCATGGGAGATGATTCCCCACCTCTGACCATCTTCAGAATTGTTTACCACAGGAGCAAGTGCCCTGATAGGGTTTTCCTCTGTATAACTGGTGGGTTCTGTTTTTTTTTCTTTTTTGGTTCAAGGTAGATTTTATTCCTCTTTTATGTATTTATAGATATAAGCATGGAAATAATTCATTCATATAAGTACATCTGTGTGAAGGGAAGAACATTTTTCTGTTTTATTTTTAAATTTTATTTATTTTTAAAAAGTTTGAAATTTTATTTATTTATTTATTTATTTATACAGCAGGTTATTATTAGTTATCTATTTTATACATATACATGTATACAGGTCAATCTCAATCTCCCAACTCATCCCACCACCACCACCCCATGGCTTCCCCCCCTTGGTGTCCATACGTTTGTTCTCTACCTCTGTGTCTCTATTTCTGCCCTGCAAACCGGTTCATCTGTACCATTTTTCTAGGTTCCACATACATGCATTAATATACAATATTTGTTTTTCTCTTTCTGACTTACTTCACTCTGTATGACAGTCTCTAGATCCATCGATGTCTCAACAAATGACCCAGTTTCATTCCTTTGTATGGCTGAGTAATATTCCATTTTATATATGTACCACATCTTTATCCATTCATCTGTCTGTGGGCATTTAGGTTGCTTCCATTACTTGCCTATGGTAAATAGTGCTGCAATGAACATTATGGTGAATGTGTCTTTCTGATTTATGTTTTTCTCTGGGTATATGCCCAGAAGTGGAATTGCTGGATCATATGGTAATTCTATTTTTAGTTTTTTAAGGACCCTCTATATTGTTCGCCATAGTGACTGTATCAATTTGCATTCCAACAAATAGTGGAAGAGGGTTCCTTTTGTCCAAACCCTCCCCAGTATTTGTTGTTTGTAGATTTTCTGATGATGCCCATTCTAAGAGGGGTGAGGTGATACCTCACTGTAGTTTTGATTTGAATTTCTCTAATAATTAGTGATGTTGGGCAGCTTTTCATGTGCGTCTTGGCCATCTCTGTGTCTTCTTTGAAGAAATGTCTATTTAGATCTTCCACCCATTTTTGTATTGGGTTGTTGTTTTTAATATTAAGCTGCATGAGCTGTTTATGTATATTGGAGATAAAACCTTTGTCCATTTGTTCGTTTGCAAATATTTCCTCCCATTCTGAGGGTTGCCTTTTTCCATTCCCGTTTTTTAAAAAAAAGAGAAAGAAAGAAAAAGAAGCAGAACACAAATGTGCATAAAATATGCCTCTTGAAACTGTCGTTTTGAAATATGGGCGTGTTTTGAATTTTTTGGTCGATATACGACCCCAGGATTTGTTTTCAGGGAAGGTGTCATTTACAGACCTGCAATTATTTTGAATATCAACTGACCATTAGCGCTGGGATTAAAGCTGCTGTTGTGTGAAACGGCCACAAGGTGGCAGCAGTTCTCTTTACCAATTCTGGTTACTGGGGCAACAGAGCCTCAATGGAAGTCCTGTTCTAGGTTGTAATTTAGAATGGAATGTGCCAGGAAAAGGCCCCTAAAGTTTGTCTTGCTACGTCTTGTTCGTTTTTTTTAATTTAATTTTTATTTTTGATCACAGCAAGTTTGATTACAATGTTTGGCTTGTTGTAGGTTGCAAGATGTGGTTCTTTTACACATATACATATGTCTGTTCTTCCTGGGATCCTTTCCCCATGTACGTTATGACAGAATGTGAAGTAGTCTTCTCTTGGTATTCCGTAGGTGTTTGGTGATTATATATTTCACCTGTGTTTGTATATGTCTGTTAACCCCAATATCCTAATGTATCCAATCCTCACAGCTTTCCATTGGTGAACCATAAGTTTGTTTAATAAATCTGTGATTGCCCTTCTCTGTGGAAATATCTTCACTGCTATCAATTTTTTGGTAACACCTATAAGTGATATCATACGATATGTATCTTTCTCTTTCTGACTTAAAGCAATTCACGTGATTATCTCTAGACTCATCTACTGTGCTGCACATGGCATTGTGTCCTTTTTTTCCTTGGCTAATATTCTGTCTGTACATGTACCACTTCTTCTTTGTCCACTCATCTGTTGATGGACTTTTTGGTTGCTTCCATGTCATGGCTATTGTAATGCTGAGGCAATGCACATTTGCCTGCCTGTGTCTTTCCAATTCTCTCTTCTTAGGTTATAGGCCCAGGAGTGGGCCTGCTGGATCATGTGGTAGCAAAATGTTTACCTTGTAGAAGACCCTCCATTCTGTTCTCATTAGTGGCTCTTACCAGGTTACGTGCCACTTAAAGTTGAGGTTATGCTCTTCTCCAAAACCCCTTCTGCATTTATTGTTTGCAGAATTTTTGCTGATGGCCATTCTGACTGGTGTGAGCTGATAGGTTTTTGTAATTTGGATTTGCATATCTTTAATTATTCCTAATGTTCAGCCTTTTTCCATGCATTTTTAAATTTCTTGTACAGAAAAACAGAAAAAAACGGAGAGTACAATTAACCTCTTGAAATTGTCTTCTTGGATGGTTGCCCTCTTTTGAATTTTTTGGTCAATTTTCTACCCCAGGATTGTTTTTGAGGGCAGGTGTCATTCACAGGCCTGCAATGAGTGTGAATATTTAGTGACCATTAGCACTGGGTTTAATGCTGCTGTTGTGGGAAATGGCCACAAGGCGGCAGCATTTCTCCATTCCCAAATCTAGTTACTAGGGCAGCAGAGCTTTTCTGGGACCAATGGAATACAGAAAAAGGCATCATTGAAGTCTAATACAGAATAGCATGTCCTGGTGAATGGTAGAATGACCAGCAGGGTGTAACAATTAGGAACTAGTGGATGTACATCCACGGTGGCTTCACTGAGTGTTCTGACATCCTTTACCAGGTCCCCAGCAACCCACGGGTCTCTCGTGGTCAGGGCAATCACAGTTTATGGAGCTCAGCTGCGCAATTACCCAGCAGCCCATGGGGCTCTCGTGGTCAGGCCCCTCCCAGGATATGGGGCTCACCTGGGTGGGTCCCCAGCAGCCCACGGAGCTATTTTGGTCAGGCCACTCCCAGGAAATGGAGCTCACCTGTGCAACTACCCGGCCGACCACGGTGCTCTCGTGGTCAGTACCCTCCCAGTATAAGGAGCTCCCCTGGGCAGGTACGCCGGCAGGCCTGGGCACACAGGAACCGTGAACATAGCCGTCATTGCAGAGCTCCCCAGATCGCCTGTCACTCAGAGCTGACACAGAGCACCTCAGAGTAGGACTTGAACTAACAAACAGCATCTCCGACAGTGCTGTGACCTTGGGCATCACTCTGTGCGGCCTCCCTCTGCCTGGTCTTCCAGAGACTTCCAGTGCAGACGGGGCACCAGGCCTCTGTCTCCACCCATCACCCCTCCTCTCCCTGACTCCTGGGTTCTTCTCATTAGGAGAGGGTCTTCTTGAAGTTGTCTCCCACTCATGGGCCAGATAAAATGATTAGAAAACAAGCCGGAGCTTCAGCCCCTTGTCTATCCTGACTCTCAGGAGCCCACACCTGTTTCTTGGACCTGGTCGGTTCAACGAGGTCCATTTTCTGCAATGTGAGCCCCTGAGGGCTGAGGATTGGCTGACCTGGGCAGCCTGACCCTGCCGGCCAGCCCTCCCCAGGTGTGCCTGTGGTGAGGTCAATATAAACACCACTCCAGGCAGCAAGAGGCACTGCAGCTGTGCCTGACGCCATATTCTGTGCCCTGTCAGCAGTCTCGGGGCTGTGCTGGTGGGAGGGAGTGAGGGGCCACGGCTTTGTGGGTGGTCCGGTGTGAGTGGGGCTCTGCTGGACTTTCTGAAGGAGTTGTCAGGCTGCCACCTGCTAAAGAAGAGGATTTATGGCCATCATGAAACTTCAGCAGTAAGTTGGACTGTGTTTAGGAAAGTCAGGAAGATTCTGGAACATCAGGTGGAGTCCAAGGAAGATCCCCGTAGAAGGCAGACTAACCCCACCTCCATCTGGACTGACAGGAATTAGGGAACAAATGGTAGGACCACTGAAATAGCCTGGCTGTAAAGCTGGTGGTTTCTGGAAGCAGAAAGTGCGTGCTGGGGGATGGAGAGGCGTCTATAGAAACACGGCTAAACTTCTCAGAGACTAAGAGACAGAGGTGGCTTTTGGAGGATTTACTAGGCCCTCCTGGAGATGTAAGAATTAAAAATACGGAGAGGGTACATGGCCCAGGTACTTGCCTGCTGAAGGGCTTTATAGCAAGCTTTGGCTTTGCCTTATACAAATGATTCTAGTCTCATCACAAGCCAGAGGTCTTCTCTAGGAAGAGTCAAGAACTTATATATGTTTTTAAAGGCAGTGGAGATGGGGAGGCCTACTGGCTTCTGTGGGCCAACTTCAGGCATCTCAGGAAGCAAAAGAAACTCCCGAGATTCTTCTAATTGTTAATTCTGAAGGAAGAGGGGAAAGCGGGGACTATACTGCAGGGAATCAGAGAAAACAACACAGGGCAACTCCCATCAGCTAGCACCTTGGAGCAGGTGAGGCAGAACTGGCCTTGTAGGTGTGAGAAGAGTTGGTAATAATCCATTAAAGGCAGTAGGAATCAGAAACCTTTAAGCCTCACCTGTCCAGAATAGACCTTCCATTGTAGGTCATGGGGTTTTCTTTGGCGGGAATCCTTTATGACTGACTGGTGGCAGAGTCTACCTACCCAAAGGCGCACTCCCTTGGTAACTGGAAAAGGTGCAGAAGTGCTGAGAGGCTGCCAGGAATGGACTGGGGGTCCAGACTGACCCAGCATTACCTCAGTCTCTACTTGGCTCCAGGCCATAAAGCAACTCCTGGCTGTCTTCTAGATGGGGTGGTGGTGGTGGTGAAAAGCTGTCACAAGGGGAGCCATGCCAAGAATTGTTGGTCCCAAATAACTGCCTTTTACTAGTCATTCTATGAGCTAATACTTATAAGGTCTCTGTGGCTTGAAAATAGAAAGTCACTGATACTTGGGATATCCTGTGATGCACTTGTTAATTTCCAAGCACTTTGCAGAGTTAAGAGAATTTGTAGGCACACTGCATTGTCGTGCCAGGGATCCCTGGGCTCACAGCAACAGGGGAACTGATTATAACCAGCTCCTAGAACTCGCTGTTGTTGGCAATAGGCTAAGGAAGGTATCATACACATGCTTATGTCCCCTTTTTATGGTACAGCCCTTCAGTGTTCCCCAGAATTCCTGGGAGTGGTAAGGTCAGGGTATTAAGAGCAGGGTAGTGCTTTGTGCTCCCCCAGCACCCAACCTAGAAATGGAAAGAAGGTTAATATGGAAGTTGAAGGCTAGGAACAGGCATGTCATCTCACTACACCTGGTAATTATAGAAGCACAGACATTTAATGAGTGCTGGAAAGAGTTTGGGCAGAGATCCATGGTTTAAGGTAGTGCTGTCCAATAGAACCTCCTGTGATGTCAATGTTCCATGTCTGTGCGGTCCAATTCGGTGGGCACTAGACATTATTGAGCTGTTGAAATGGGGCTAGTGTGACTAAGGAGCTGAATTTTAAATTATACTTAATTTTAATTTATTTAAATTTAATTGAAATTAAAATTGAAATAGCTTTAGCTGCCATATTGGACTGTACAGATTTGAGGGACCATATTAAGACATTCTTAATTAATGCCATTATCTGAATTTTAAAGTTCTTAGGCATTTTAAATAGTCTCCCAGTGGTAGAGGCTGTGTATGAATTACAGGTACTGAACAAGCAAACTTGAGTTTGTCCTGAGTTCAGGATGCCCTCAACTGCCAAACAGAACTAGCGTGTCAGGAATAGGGGTTCCCAGATGCTCACGGTGGAGAAGAAAGAGAAGACAGCTCACATTTGCTGGTACAGGGAGTCACTGGAGAGTGGTTGGGATATGAAGTAGTTGGTGGTGCTACTGTGGGTAACGATTCAATGATGTGGAAAGGGCTTTGGAAGAGCATGAGAAACAGGTCCCTGAACTGGTGGCTCTCCTGCAGGAAGTAAGGAGGGAAGAAATCTGTCACTTCAAAAGCATCATTTCTCTTGCATTTCAGAGAAGTATGTGAAACACATCATTTTTAATAAGCATCGGATTCAAATAGATTTCTTCCCTGGTCCATCAGCTGCTGAGAACTAAGGCTATGTTTTGAGTTTAATGGGTATGATAGGTGGTTTGTTGGAGACAGTCCTGAAATCACCAACCATTCACCAATTTGACTCGAGTAACTTGGCAGCAGGAGGACCTCTTCTGGGTCTGGAAAGAGGGCAGAGCACCTGGCTGTGGATGAGGGGCAACCCCAGTGCCACCGGAGGCTTTGAAAACCCCCCAAAGTCTTGCTTATCACACATCTTTTTATTTCAGGAGGATTTGGGGGAAAGAAACCTGTTGCATTTGCCATGGTTGCTCATCTGACGGTGAGGAGGCCTTGTGTATCCTCTGTGAGGTTCAGACTGAAGTGGTCTCTCCCAGCTGTAAGCCAGGACCCGTGTGGGTGCCAACTGCCTGCCCAGAGGTGGGGGCCCCATCACCATACCAGGTGGACCACAGGTGCAAGACACAGGTAGATGAGGAGGAGAAAACTCGGTGGGTATGTTGTTGGCTTGTTAATTTTGCTTATAAAATAAAGGACTCTTTTTTCTAGTTGGTATTTTTAAAAATTTATTTTATTTTTGGCTACGTTGGGTCTTTGTTGCTGCGCGTGGGCTTTCTCTAGTTGCCGCGAGCGGGGGCTACTCTTTGTTGTGTTGCACGGGCTTCTTATTGCGGTGGCTTCTCTTGTTGCAGAGCACGGGCTCTAGGCGCACAGGTTTCAGTAGTTGTGGCTCGCGGACTCTAGAGCACAGGCTCAGTAGTTGTGGCGCACGGGCTTAGTTGCTCTGCAGCATGTGAGATATTCCCAGATCGGGGATCAAACCTGTGTCCCCTGCATTGGCAGGCTGATTGTTAACCACTGTGCCATCAGGGAAGCCCTCTAGTCTTTTTTTTTCCCTATAGGTTTTCTGTTTGGGGTGTCATTCTTAGAAATGTCTTTCTCTCCACAAGATGACAAAACTTTCCACTCATATAATCTAGTACTTTTATGGTTTTGTCCCCACCTCTTAAAAATGTGGTTAAATGGACATAACATGAAATTTATCATTTTAGCCATTTTTAAGCATATAGTTCTGTGACATTAAGTACATTGACATTTTTGTGCAACCATCAGCACCATCATCTCCAGAACTTTTACATCTTTCTCAACTGAAACGCTGTACCTGTTAAATGAGAGCTCTCTATTCTCTCTCCCCCAGCCCTTGGCAACTGTCATTCTACTTTCTGTCTCTAGGAACTTGAATTTGACTACTCATAAGTGGAATCATACCATTTTTGTCCTTCGTGACTGGCTTATTTTACTTAGCATAATGTCTTCAAGGTTCATTCACGTTGCAGTATGTATCAGAATTTCCTTCCTTTTGAAGGCTGAATAATATTCCATTCTATGATATACCAAATTTTATTTATCCATTCAACCATTGATAGGCAGTTGGGTTGTTTCTGCCTTTTGCTATTGTGAATAATGCAGTGAACATTGGTGCACAAATTTCTGTTCAAGGTCCTGCTTTCAATTCTTTTCAGTATATACCCAGATGTGGTGTTCTTCCCCTTTAAGTGTGAAATCCATCTGAATATAAAGGCTGGTACTGAGGTAGGATGAGGTGGAAACCCACCTTTGTTTTACTAAAAGGCTGACTAACAAGGCTGTGTCTCGATTGACTTTACGGAATAATTTTTTACCACTGTTTTGAAATGCCACCTGCAATGTCCTCTCTGCTTGACCAGCACAGTGACTCAGTCCAGTTGGACACTCACAGTCACAAGACCAATAGGCCACACCTGGCATCAGCCTCATTTAGATCTATAGAAGGACACAGGACAGGAATTACAGCATGTCAGCAGAACAGCATCAGATGTGTCATCACCAGGGGTCCTTACAGAGTCCAGGAACTAGAATTTTGGCCTCCAAGGAGCAGCACAGGTATAACAGATCAAAGCCACCCAAGAACCAAGACCACCATAGGAACCAATATTGTTTGTAAAAGCTCATGAACATCACTTCCAGGGCCCTGCGTGGAAGTATGCACTCGCTCACAGGGTGAACCTCATAGTGAAGCCCCAGGGCCCTGCTTCCCACCAGGCGTTAAAAGCCTCCCAGACTAGGTGCAATTTACTCATTAGGGGGTCATGTTTACTATAAGCAATGCTGCCTGGTAACACAGCTGACACCCTACCCTATTAGGTTTCCAGGCAAATAATGCTGGGAGAAAGTGAATCCAAGGTCTTTTCCTTTTGGAAAAGGAGAAGGGGTTTTGTTAACTCTTTATTCCCACCATCTTAATTACATAGCAAATTCAAATGGTGACTATTTCTGGACTTTCTGTTTTGTTCCATTGAACTGTTTGTTTCTGAGCCAGTACCAAATTATTTTAATGATTATAACTTTACAACACATTTAATTTCTTTCTTTTTTTTGAGCTTAATTTTTATTTTATATTGGGGTATAGTTGATGTACAATGCTGTGTTAGTTTCATGTGTGCAGCAAAGTGGTTCAGTTATACATATACATATATCCATTCTTTTTTAGATTCTTTTCCCGTATAGGTTATTATAGAATACCGAGTAGAGTTCCCTGTGCTATACAGTAGGTCCTTGTTGATTATTTTATATATAGTAGTGTGTATATGTTAATCCCAACTTTCTAAATTATCTCCCCCCCAACATGTCCCCTTTGGTAATCATAAGTTGGTTTTCAAAGTCTGTGAGTCTGTTTCTGTTTTGTAAATAAGTTCATTTGTATCATCTTTTTAGATTCCACATCTAAGTGACATCATATGATATTTGTCTTTCTCTGTCTGACTTCCGTCACTTAGTATAATAATCTCCAGGTCCATCCATGTTGCTTCAAATGGCATTATTTCATTCTTTTTTATGCCTGAGTAATATTCCACTGTTGTATGTATGTACCACATCTTTCTCCATTCCTCTGTCGATGGACATTTAGGTTGCTTCCATGTCTTGGGTCTTGTAAATAGTGCTGCAATGAACATTGGGGTACACGTATTTTTTCAAATTATGGTTTTCTCTGGATATCTGCCCAGGAGTGGGATTGCTGGATCATATGGTAGTTCTGTTTTTAGTTTTTTAAAGAACCTCCATATTGTTCTCCATAGTGGTTGTACCAATTTACCTTCCCACTCACAGTGTAGGAAGGTTCCCTTTCTCCACACCCTCTCCAGCATTTATTGTTTGTAGACTTTTTGATGATGGCCATTCTGACCAAAGTGAGCTGATACCTCATTGTAGTTTTGATTTGCATTTCTCTAATAATTAGTGATGTTAAGCAAATTTTCATGTGCTTTTTGGCCATCTGTATGTCTTCTGTTTTATTCCACTGAACTGTTTGTCTATTTCTGAGCCAGTACCAAATTATTTTAATATTTATAACTTCATAACACATTTATTTTCTTTTTAAAAATGGCTTATTTAGTGAAAGTATAATATACTTAGGGAAAAGGGCTCAGATCACAAGTGTAGGGGCCAGTGAATTATTTCAAAGTGAACACAACCATGAAATCACCACCCAAATCAAGAAATAGAATGTGACCAGCTCCCCTACAGGCCACCTATACTCATTGCTGGTCAGAATGTGCGGTTTGAACTGTGTCAGTCTAATTAAGGTGGAACTACGTTTTCCAGAATTCCTTTCTCTGAGTGGTTCCATGTTAAGGTTGGCCTGGGGAGTTTGTGTGTGTGTGTGTGTGTGTGTGTGTGTGTGTATAAAATTTATGTTTGTGCAGTTGACTGCTCCCCCTAACCCCACCCCACTGCATTAGAAATCCATATGCTGCTATTTCTACCTCAAAGACAAAGGAATTGATAGATGCCTCACTCAAGGGCAGGAAGGTAAAACCGTTTGTATAGAATCAGGACTCAAATCCTAGTTTTTTTGATTCTACATATTGTGACCTCTGATTGAACACAGGCTTTTCCCCACACTTAGTTAATTTAAGGTTTTGTAAAATGAAATACAAGTGCTATATTTATTGAAAAAATTTGCATGCAAATGGACCTGTGCAGTTCAAACCCATATTGTTTAAGGATCACCTATGTGTATATATATACACACACATATATATATATAATTTTAAATAATATATTTTATAAACATATATTTATAGATAAATAAAGTGAAATCTGTATTTTTATATATGTTTGCTCTTGTTAAAAACTCAATTCTTATTTTCTTGAGTATTTTTATCTTCAATGGATGTTGATTTTTATTGAAGGCTTTTTCAGCGTCTATGAAAATAATTATGATTTTTCCCATAGATTTTTAATATTTTTCGTTTTTGGTTTTTATTATGGTATATGATATTAACAGATATTCTAATATTGAACCAACCTTGCATTCCTGGAATACATCCAAGTTGGTTATAGTATATTACTTTCTTGGTATGGTGTTGAATTCTGTTTGCCGATTCTTTAGTATTTTTGCATGAATATTCATGAGTGATATTGCTCTGTAGTTTTTTTTAATCATCTTTATCAGGTTTAGGTATCAATGTTATACTTGCCTTAAAAAAGGTATTAGGAAGTTTTCCTTCATTTTAATGCTCTGGAATAATGATGAAACATTTGGGTACCAGTCTTTGAAGCTTTGGTAGAATTCCACGTTTATGTTAGGTAATTTCTTAATAACTTTCTCTATTTCTTCTACAGAAATTCGTCTGTTTAAGCTTCTATAATTAAGGGCATTAATTTTTTTTTGTGGTACGTGGGCCTCTCACTGTTGTAGCCTCTCCCGTTGCAGAGCACAGGCTCTGGACGTGCAGGCCCAGTGGCCATGGCTCACTGGCCTAGCTGCTCCGCGGCATGTGGGATCTTCCCGGACCAGGGCACGAACTCATGTCCTCTGCATCGGCAGGCGGACTCTCAACCACTGTGCCACCAGGGAAGCCCAAGGGCATCAATTTTGATCAGCTGTATTTCCCTAGGAAATTATCCCTTTCATCTAAGTTTTCAAATTTATTTGCAGCAAGATGTGCAAAGTAGTCTCTCATGACTTAAAATTTCTTTTGTTTCAATGGTTATTTCTACCTTGTCATTTTTCAGTATTTATGCTTTTTCCCTTTTTAATGATCAAATTAACTAGTGGTTTTGTCTATTTTGTTAATTTTTTAAAATAGGATTTTAATTTATTTACTAGATCTATTTTTAAATTCTCTATCATCCTTTTCTGCTTTTATTATTCCCTTCTTTGTATATTCTTTTGGTTTACTTTTTTCTTTCACTAGTTTCTATGAGCTTGAAACTTGATTTTTTGGTTTTCAGTTTTTCATTTTTATTGATAAAAATGTTTAGTGCTATGAATTCTGATCACTGCTAATATTTTGGTAAGGATTTTTGCATCTCTATTCATCAGGGATATTGGCTTGTAGTTTTATGGTATCCTTGTCTAGTTTGGTATCAGGGTAATGCTGGACTCATAAAATGAGTTTTGGAAGTGTGCATTCCTCTTGTATTTTTTGGGAGAGTTTGACAAGGATTGGTATTAATTATTCTTTGAATGTTTGGTAGAACTCACCAGTGAGGCCATCTGGTCCTGGACTTTACCTTGTTGGGAGGTTTTTGATTACTGATGCAATCTCCTTATTTCTCTTCAGTATGTTCAGATTTTCTATTTTTCATGATTCAGTCTCAAGGGTTGTATATTTCTAAGAATTTATTTCTTCTAGGTTGTCAAATTTGTTGGTGTGTAATTCTTCATCGTAGTCTGTTATGATCTTTTGTATTTCTGTGGTACCTCTCTTTTTTTCTTGGTGGGTCTAGCTTAAAATTTGTCAGTGTTGTTTATCTTTTCAAAGAACCATCCTTAGTTTCATTAATCTTTTATGCTGTCTTTTTAGTCTCTATTTCATTCATTTCTGCTCTGTTCTTTATTTCTTTCCTTCTACTAACTTGGGCTTCATGTTTTTCTTTTCCTGATTTCTTGAGGTGTAGTGTTAGGTTGTTTGTTTGTGATTTTTCTCATGTCTTGAGGTAGGTGTTTATTGCTATAAACTTCCTTCTTAGAACTGCTTTTGCTGTATTCCATAAATTTTGGTGTGTTTTATTCCCATTTTCATTTGTCTTAGGTATTTTTTATTTCTCTTGTGATTCCTTCTTTGACCCACTGATTGTTCCGTAGCATGTTGTTTATTCTCCACATATATGTGAGTTTTCCAGTTTTCTTCTTGTAATTAATTTCTACTTTTATACCATTGTTGTTAGAAAAGATGCATGATACGATTTTAGTCTTCTTAAATTTATTAAGACTTGTTTTGTGGCCTAACATATGATCTATCCTAGAGAGTATTCCAAGCGCACTTGAGAAGAATGTGTATTCTGCTGCTTTTGGATGGAATATTTTGTGTGTATCTGTTAAGTCTGTTTGATCTAATGTGTCATTTAAGGTCTATGTTTCCTTATTGATTTTTCATGTGGATGATCTATACATTGATGTAAGTGAAGTATTGTAGTCCCCTACTATTATTGTATTGCTGTCTATTTCTCCTTCTTTTTAGCCTGTTAATATTTGCTGTATATATTTAGGTGGCTGTTATGTTGGGAACCTAAATATTTATACCTGGTATATCCTTTTGCTGGACTGACCCCTTTATCATTATCTCCTTCTTTGTCTCTTATTACAGTCTTTGTTTTAAAGACTAATATTTTGTCTGATAAGTATAGGTAACTCAGCTTTCTTTTTGTTTCTGTTGCATGGAATCTCTTTTTTTATCCCTTCACTTTCAGTCTGTGTTCTTACAGATGGAGTGTCTTGTGAGCATAGATGGGTCTTAGTTTTTATGTGTGTTTTTTTAATGCATTTAGCCACTCCTTGTCTTTTGATTGGAAAATTTAGTTCATTTACATTTAAAGTAATTATTGATAGATAAGTATTTATTGCCATTTTGTTAATTGTTTTCTGGCTATTTTGTACTTCTTCTCTGTTCCTTTCTTCTCTTGATCTCTTCCTTTGTGGATTGGTGACTTCCTTTAGTGGTATACTTAGATTCCTTTCTCATTATCTTTTGTGTATCTACCATAGGTTTTTGCTTTGTGGCTACCATGAGGCTTATATATAACAACTTATAATAGTCAATAAGTTAATAATAAGTTTGAACATATTTTGAAGTTCTACCTTTTTATGCACCCCCAACGTTTTATATTTTTGATGTCACATTTTACATCTTTTAATCTTATGTATCCCTTAACTAATTATTATAGTTATTTTTACTACTTTTTTCTTTTTAGTTTTATAAGTGAATGATCCACTACATTTACCAGTGAGATTTATACTTTCATATGTTTTTCTGTTACTAATTAGTGCCCTTCCTTTTCAGCTTAAAGAAATCCCTTTAACATTTCTTTTAAGGCTGGCTTCATGGTAATGGATCCCTTTAGTTTTTGCTTGCTTGGAAAACTCTTCATCTCTCCTTCAATTCTGAATAATAATTTTTCCAGGTAGAGTATTCTTGGTTGGAACATTTTTTTTCTTTTAGCACTTTAAATATATTGTGTCACTACCTTCTAGCCTGTGAAGTTTCTGCTGAAAAATCTGTTCAGGGTCTTATGAGAGGGTTCCCTTGTATGTAACAAACTGTTTTTCTCTTGCTGTTTTTAAGATTTTTTCATTGTCTTTCACTTTTGAAATTTTAATTGTAATGTGTTTCCGTGTGGATCTCTTTGGGTTCATCTTTTTTGGAACTCCCTAGGCTTTCTGGATCTGGATGTCTATTTCCTTTCCCATGTTAGGGAAGTTTTAAGCCATTATTTCTGCAAATAAGTTTCCTGCCCTTTTCTCTCTCTCTTCTCCTTCTGGGACCCCTTTAATGTGACCATTAATATGCTTGATGTCCCATAAGTCGCTTAGGCCATCTTAACTTTTTTCATTCTTTTTCTTTTTGCTGCTCTGATTGGGTGAGTTCCACTGCCTGGCCTTTGAGTTGATTGATCCTTTCTTCTGCTTCATCTACTCTGCTGTTGAATCCCTTTAGTGTATTTTTGAGTTCTGTTACTGTGTTCTTCAGTTTTGTGACTTCTATTTGATACTATCTTATATTTTTCATCTCTTTATTAAAGTTCTCACTAGGTTCATCCATTGTTCTCCCCAGTTTGGTGAGCATTTTTATGACCATTATTGAACTCTTTATCAGCTAAATTACTTATCTCTATTTCATAGGTTTTATCTTCTTCCTTTATTTGGAACATATTCCTCAATTTCTTCATTTTATGTGACTCTTTGTTGGTTTCTATATAGTAGACGAAACAACTACCCCTCTGTCTTGAAGGAGTGACCTTGTGTAGGAGATGAACCTTATCATTCGGCCCTGCCCCAGCTCTTCGTTGTCTCTCAATCCTTTGTGACTGTCCACACGGCCTATTTTATTTTTAATGGTTCCCAGTAGTTGAGGGTGTGCCAAGACCTGTCAGTGTTCCAAAGAGGGGTATTTCAGTCAGCACCTTGATTCAGGCAGATTTAGAAGCCAGACCTTCAGGCAGCAGCTTTTAAAGCATGCAAATATATACAGTCCTGTGGAACTGCAGGCATAAGTCCTGCTGGCCCCTAGAGCCAGGTGATCTGGAGGTGTTCCCTGGGCAACAGCTGCAAAAATCAAGGCTCCAGAGGAGTGTATAAGTTGCTTTTCTGGGAGTGAGGCAGAGGGAGAGAGTGTAGATGGTGTCCTCTTGCCCATATTTCTTGAGAGCACCTCCACATGCCTCTAAATGCATGCTATACCTGAATCCTGTCCCTTAGGCCAAAGCTCCAGGATAAGTAAATACCTCTTTCAGAGAAAGACCAAAGGTGTGTTTCAGGCTTCTGTCTGTGCAGTGCCCTGGGGGTGACAGTCTGCCAAGAATTCTCTCTTCTATTGTTACAGTCCTGTGGAACCCAGGAAGGTGAGCCCCTGTGGCTACCAGAGCCAGGTGATAAAGGGATGTTTCCTGGGTGGCAGCCACAGAAACCAGGGCACCAGAGGTAAAAACTGGGGCCCTAGACATGTGTAAGAGCTCCTGCCCAAGCAATGCTGGCGTTCTGGAGTGCCAGTACCTGCTCTGGAGGGAGAGCATGAAGGCTGTGTCTGCCCTCTGCAGTCTCTAGAAAGGTTTACAGTCAGCCCTTGGTGTGTTTATAATTAGAAGCCTTGCCCCTATGCTGCATCAGTGATGCTAAACTTTTGGGCCTCTTTCATAAGAAGACTGAGCTCCTGGCTCTCCTGATCTCCTTGCCGCTTGCTGTGCCCTAAGGGTGGTAGCTGTTTAAGAACTCTTTCTCCTGGCTATAGTTCTGTGGGACCCATAGTGTAAGCCCCCAGAGCCAGAAAATGTAGAGGTGTTCCCTGGTGGCAGCTGCAAATATTGGGGCACAAAACAAGGGTATAAGCTGCTTTCTGGAATATACCAGCAAGCTGCAGTGAAGCATGGGGAGAGCACAAAGATTGTGCCCACCAGCCTGTCTTACCCAAGGTCACCTCCTAGAAGAGTGCCAGACCAGTAAAGCCTGCTGCTCAGGTCAGAGCTCCTGGACGAGCAAATAGACCTCTTTCTCAGAAACACTGTGAGTATGTTTTAGCAGGCTATTTTTGCAGTGCCCTGGAGGTAGTAGTCTGCCAAGAACTGTCTCTGATTGTGACAGTCCTCTGGCACCCAAAAATGTAAGCCCCCAGGCCTCCAGAGCCATGTGATCAAGGGGCATCCTGTGGGCGGCATCCACAAAAACCAGGCACCAGATGCATATAAAACCTCTCCTCTGGGAGATGCTGACACTCTGGAGCACAGTAGAGAGAGAGCACAAAGATGGAGCCCACCCCAAGAAGAGAAAACAAAGGTCTAGAGTGGGGAAAAAAGATGGCACCTCTAGGTTTAGCAAAATTAAAGTTTTAGTGAGGATGGCACTCCCTGGTTGGAGGGTAGAGATGACACTTGCCAAGGGGTGAGAAAAAAAGGCACCCACTGGCTTTAGCAATGCAGAGGGAGAGTGTGAAAATGGTGCCCACCATCCTCCGTCCCTGGAGAGTATTGCAGCGCATCCCACCCTTCTGGTGGATGCTTTAAGATTAGCAGTTGAATCTCTTTCTTGTAAAGTCGAAGTGTTTTTCAAATGGCTGCTTCTGTGCTGGGCCCCGTGGTAAGTGAGTTCATGCAAGCCCTTCAAGGGCCATTTCTCAGATTGCCGCAGCCCTTTGGGTCTCACAGACATGAGCCCTGTTGGATTTCAAAGCCAGATGTTTTGGAGGCTTGTCTCTCATGTGCAAATCTTAAAAGTTGGGGTGCCTTTTTTGGGTACAAACCCTTCACTCCTCTGGGAGCAGCTCTGGGTTTATGTTTCCTCCTGATTGTGGATTGCCATGCCAGGGATGGGGTTTGTGATGAGATTGGATCTCAGCCTCTCCTACCGCTTTGATGTGGCCTTTTGCTCATTTTCCCCATGTAGAGATGCTCAGCTAGTTTTCAGAGGAAATTGTTCCATATATAGCTGTAGATTCAGTGTGTGCGTAGGAGGAGGTGGGTCCAGAATCTTCTTACATCATCGTCTTGGGCTGCCTCCCTTGCTTGTACTTTTTAAAAAGCTGTTACTCCAGTTTCCTTATTTAACCTTTGGCTATCTGGTTTATCAAGTTTTTTTTATCCTTTAATGCCTTCCTGTGGCCTACATAGCATTATTCTATTTTTGTATTTCCTTCTTTTTGCCATTTTTGTAGTTGCGTTTCTGCTTTGTCATAATATGTAACACTTGTACATCAGTTTTTCATTGTCATTCTGACCTTTGCTTCATATATTGCTTTATATATTTTTAAATGCTCACACCATCAGTCCTTTGCCTGAAATTTTCCCAGTTATCACTTGGTTGGATGAGGCTCATCCTTAATACAGAGGTTGTTCAAATAAGGCCCACAGTCCAAATATGGCCCATAGCCCATTTTTATATGGCTTCTGAGCTAAGAATTTTTCTCCTTATTTTTAAAGGATTGTATAAAACACACACACACACAAACCAAAGAATAATGAGTGACAGAAACCGTATATGACCCTCAAAGCCCATAATATCTACCATCAGGCCCTTTACAGAGCAAGTTTGCTGACCTCTGCTCTTGCAAATTCCTTAAGAAGGGCTGATGGGTACAGAATCCTCTAAGTTTTTATATGTTTCTAACTAATTTTCTTAGTCTTGCTATTTGAAGGACAATGTATCTGGATATAAAATCCTTGGTTCACACACATTCTTTGAGTTTTTTTTTAACACATTCTTAGAGTTTTAAAAAAATGCTACTTGTTTTAACTTTTTATTGCTGCTACCTTAAACCCTTAAAATAATACACACTTATTATTTCATACTTTTTGTGCATCAGGAATACAGACACAGAGAGGCTAGAGTCTCACTCAGGGTTTCATAGGCTGAAAGCAAGGTATCAGCAAGGCTGTGCTTCTATCTGGAGGTCTAGGGAAGAATTTGCTTTGAAGCTCAACCTGGTTGTTGGCAGAATTCAGTTTTTTTTTTTTTTGCAGTTTTAGGACTGAGGTCAACATTTCCTTGCTGGTTTTCAGCCGGGGGCTGCTCTCAGCTCCTAGAGGACACCTGCATTCTTTGCCATGTGGCCTTCTCCATCTTCAAGG
Organism: Hyperoodon ampullatus; assembly: GCF_949752795.1. NCBI lineage: Eukaryota > Metazoa > Chordata > Mammalia > Artiodactyla > Ziphiidae > Hyperoodon > Hyperoodon ampullatus. The sequence goes on from NC_136921.1 coordinate 97,775,995, forward strand.
CAGCAAGGGCATGTGAAATCTTGTGCTTCAAATCTCCGACTTCCCCTTCTGTAACCAGGTGGGGAAAACAGTTTTTAAAAGACTCACGTGATTAGACCAGGATACTCTTCCTTTCTTAAAGTCAATTGTAACATATAATTGAATCATGAGGAAAATCACCATTTTCACAGTCGCAGGGATGGTGTAGGCATGCATATCAGAGTGTAGGAAATCTCAGGGCCTTAGAATTCTGCCTACCACACTGCTGCACTGTTGCTTTGCTTGGTGTGTTGGTTTTTAAATGTCTATTGCCAGTTTCTTTTGCCTTTTAAGTTATTTGATCTTTTTGCCTGTAGACTTTGATAACATTTTGTCTTTGAAATCTAATAGTTTTATTAGAATATGTCTCAAAGTTGATCAGTTTTCCCAGGGTACCCACAGCGTCCTTATAATGTAGATTCATATATACGTTTTTTTTCTACTTTTGGAAAGTGTGCTTGGGCTGTAGGTTAAAATATTACTTCTATTCTACTGTTTTTTTCCTCAGGGCCTCCAATAACACAATTATTTTTCCTTCTTTGCCTATTTTCCATTCCATTTACATTTTCTCTGAACTTCTTTATACAATTTTCATTTTCTTGGTTGTTTTCCTGCCTTTCTTCAATGACTGTTATTCTCATCTGAATCCGTTCTCCCTTGAGCATCTTGTAACTTATTCCTCATTTCTGAGACAATTTTGTCTTTTTTTCTATTTCTTTCCTGAGTTTAAACAACTCTCCTTTTACTTCTGATGTTTGTCCATTTCTGTTCTCAGTTTTTGAATTTGTTTCCCAGTGGTTTATCGTGTCCTCAAAAGTTTGTCTGAAATACATTTGTTTGGAATGTTCACTTTTCCTGTCCTCCTCCATGAATGCTTATTGGAAATTTTCCTCAGTTGAAATGTAGGGAATTTCACTTCCTGACTTTCTGCAGTAGCTCTGTACGGACTTAACTTTCCTCTTGTTCACAGGTATGGTATTTTATGCTTGTCTTTTTTCTTACTGGCCCTAAAATTTTCCCTTTTTCTCTTTCCCCTTAACACTTTGGAAAGAGGGCTTCTCCCTTTTGCCTTTATTACTCCTCCAGAATCTATGCATTTTGATGACTGCCCCCTTAAAACATGCCTGTACCTTTTAAATCATGTATGTACTTTGAAGTCCCTTTCCTGTAGTTCATGCTCTGATCTGCCTGGACACTTTTTAGTATTTCCAGATTTAGGGTGCAATTAGTATTTGTGCTGGCAGTTCAAGATCAACCTTAGACTCCTTCCCTTGTTTCCTTTTTCTGTCTTCACTGCACTTATTTTGGTCTACCTTTGTCTGCCACAGAGCCTTTTATTGAGGGAGGTGGGGCAGAAGTGTGAGAGAGCCATGCATGGGGATTTGGTGATTTTTTTTCTCCTCATTTTACTTAATTATTTTGAAGATTTGACATTATCTGCCTTCGAGTTATATAGAGTATGATTTTGTGTAGAATTTACTTTTTCTTTCTTGTTTCATATTGCTTGTGAAGGGAGTATTAGGAGGCAGACAGCTAAGTGGCTGCCATGTCTTTATTTACCTGAAAGCCCCTATACATAGGTTACTAACGAAATAGTTTTAAAAGCTTTAGGAAGAACTTGACAGCTTGTGGCTGTCCATTAGTGCTCTGGAGAAAAACGAGTGTCAGTATGAGGACCCTATCCTCTACTCAAAGTTTTCTGGCTGCAGTGTAAATGAAGTTCACTAGTGACCTTGGTGTTTTTTCTCCACTTACAAACTTTTGACATCTATGGTTTTGATCTGGTCTACCTCCTTTTCCCCTTACTTCTGGATATATCACTTAGATTTCCTTTGGGGACCACCCTCAGTTTCAGAGATGGACACATCTCACATAGAGACCTAACCAGTCAGTATACAATTCAGCTTTCAAGTCACAGTGATTGTTTGAGGGTGGCATTGAACCAATCCTTCCAATAAGACTCAATCCTGATCTCTTATTAGAACTATATAAGAAAAGAAAAACACTCTGCTGGGGCTGGTAATCAGGAAATATTCCAGTCTGTTTTAGTCTTCTATATATTGTTCATCATTTCTGACCATTTAGAAAAAGGATTACATTAGCAAATGGTTTACAGAGTCCCTATTGCCCAAGGAAATCCAAGGTGGAGAAAATATTATAGTATGGTGCCACCATAGAGCCATCTCACTCAATGAAGTGAGAGATCACCAGAGATAAAAGCCCAGAATAAACACTCTTGAGAAGAGAGATGTCAAATATTATCAAATAGTCAAATTTCTTAGAAAACCTCCTCTTTTTTCGAAAGTATTCTGGGGTAGACCCCACAGCTGAAGTAAAGGAGGACTAGTCCTCCCTTTTTTAAAACAGGCTCAAATATAAACTAGAGAACTTATTAAGAAAAAAATTGAAATGTGAAACTATTTTTAGAAAATATATAATATGTGGCCAGATGTTTTTAGAGAGGCTTAGAGAGTAAACAAGCTATGGCTCTCTAGATAAAAATTGACCCCTGAGATAAAAACTAGACCAAAAGGTCTTCTGTTAAGAATTGGAAGCCTGTAGGTAAAGAAGCCAGGAGAATAGTGCAAGTGAAAGGAGCACTGAAATAACAATTGTTCAATTCTGGCTAAGAAGCTGAAGGACAATCCAAAATCTGTCTAATCATGGCCGCTCTGAAGGAGACCTGAGTCCACAACAGTTCCTCGTCCTTCCTCTAAACTCCCAAGTGGAACAATATAGCATTCTTGTTGATATTAGTGTTCTCTATCCTTAATCCTGCTACTCTGGAACATCAGATCCTCAGAGGAGTTTTGAGGTTGTCTAAAAAGCAAAATGACTTACGGTGAGAGAGACAGAGAGGATTTTGTCTTAATGTAAAAATGACTGACATGATAAAAGATGATGAAGAATTTGAAAATGTAATCATAGAAGCTTGAGAAGAAATCAACTTTATTTGATTTGGTCTACTAGAACCACTCTGAAAACTGAGAATTTACAACAACTCTAAGTCTCAACCCATATCTGATACTTTGGGATCTCTGTTGGAGAAATATTTCTTTATTCTTTGTGGCACCTACAGATTTAATAGGCAGGATCTACTTCCAGAGAAAATATACTGCAGCCCTTTCATATTATCAGATTATAGCTGATGTGACATTAGATTACCTACACTAGCCTAAAGAAATGACTCAAGGAATTACCAAAGATACTTACATGTGGAATCCCCCCAAAAAAGTTCAAACTCATAGAAACAGAGATTAGAAAAGTGATTTCCAGGGGTTGGGAGGTAGAGGAAATAGGAAGCAGTTGGGAAAAGGGTACAAAGTTTCAGTTATAAGATAATGTATAACATGATGATTGTGGTTGAAAATACTGTCTTGTATAAGTAAAATTTACTAACAGTAGAAATTAAATGCTGTCACCAAATTTTTTTAAAAAAGATGTGAGGTGATGGATGTGTTAATTAGCAAGATGAGAAGAATCTTTCACAGTGAATATCAAATTATTACAATGTATACTTTAAATATCTTATAATTTAATGTCAGTTATACCTCAATAAAGCTGACCAAAAAATTACCAAAGAAATAGCTATGGTCTCAGAATCCCCAAGGGTAAATGACTTTACAGACAGGCTAACTGGAACAAAGTCAATTAGAGTTCAGATGGATTCTTCCTAGATTTTCATAAATCTCTTTTTGTACTGACGTGAAAAGGTTAGGCCATGCTCTAGGGGTGTTAAAAACATGGCACTGCCTGTCCCTTAAATCAGTAGAAGCCGTGGCTTAGTCTCCTTGCTTCAGAACAATTACAGTCTTCAAGAAATTAGTCAAAGCATCTTCAGATCTTGTGTTAGGCTCACCTTTAAATCTGATGTTACCACAGGCAGTATATCTCTATTGCTAAAGGAAATCACTCATCATTTTTCTACTAGTTAACTACATAATTATAAACTATTGCCACTTTCTTTTTCTCATATTACCATCTACTGGTATAATATTCTTTGAATATACAGAGTAGTTACAATAATTGTTTTAATGTCCTTGTCTGTCAACTCTAATGTTTGTGTTAGTTCTGGGTCAATTTTGATTTTCTCATTATGGGCCCTATTTTCCTGCTTCTTTGCATGCCTGATAATTTTGCCAGAAATCGTGATTCTACCTTGATGGATACCATATTTTTTTGTATCCTTCTAAATATTCTTAAGCTCTGTTTTGGAACACAGTTACTTGGAAATGGGTCATTTGGGGCCATGCTGTGAAGACGTGTTAGGAGCAGAGCTGTGTTGACTCCAGGGCTCACTATTCACTACTACTGAGGCCAAGCCCTGTTGTATACTACCCAGTGCCCGGAAATCACAAGGTTTCCAATTCTGGCTGGTGAGAACTGGTACTGCACGCTTGTGTGTGTGTGTGCGCGTGTGTGTGCATGCATGGGCATGCTGGGCACTGTCACTTCTAACCCTTTTGGATGGCCTTTTCTCCAGCCTTAGGTAGATTCCTCAAAGGCATGTGCTGCCCAGTACTCAGCTCAGTACTCAGAGAGGACCTTGTGGGCGTCTCTGTGCGGCTCTCTCCTCTCCCGTCCTGTGTCCTGGAACGCTTGCAGCCTGTGTCTCCCTGGACTCTCAATTCTCATTCCTTAACCCAGGGAACCCATCCTGATTTCCACTCCTTGCATCACAGGCTGAACTCCCTCAAGGCTGTAAGTCGAGGCAACAATAGGGCTCACCTCACTTGTTCCCTTTCTTTCAGGGATGAGAGTGCTTTGTTACTTGATGTCCAGTCTCTTAAAAACCATTGTTTCATATTTTGTCTGTTTTTTTGTTATTTCAAATGAAAGTAGAGGGTCACAATAGAAGCTAGTATATATGATAGATACTCTAAACGTACTATAGAAACACTTCTAAAGTATCATAGAAATGCTTTAACAAATCATCACACTAAATAGGCTGTTTTAACTATAATCTTGACTAGAAATGATCATCAGTCTAACTCTATAATTCTCCTCTTGTTCTGGATGAGGATATTAATATTCTTGGCATGTGACTGTTACGACAACACTCATTTGCAACCCATTAAGACTGATCATCTCTCCTGTGCAGCAATTGGGATCTTTGTTCCTATGCATATTTCAGGACCAAGGTTTTCAGTGCCACCCCAGGACCAGGTTAATTGTTCTCTGGGGCTCTTAGTTAGGCTGTTTCAAGATTCTGACTCCCCAATACCATCAAATTGACAATACCTTCTTACCCCCAAAGGGATAAATACTATAGGAGTTAGACAACTTAAGGAGGCTTTTACCAGCCTGCCAATCAGTGAGCCCCTCACTCTTGAAAGTCAGACACACAAATGGATGCCCTCCAGGAAACTTGCCTCTGAATGTCAATTAATCAACAATAGTCTCACTCAAGTACTACACACCTGCAGATGATGTCAACCCACTTAAACCTCTGAAACTCTTCCAGTGCTTGAACTCCATGCTTTCTCAAAACCCTATATAAGATCAGCAGTTTGCTCTCATCAGGGGGGCCACTGTCTGTCTAACATCTCTCCCCTACCACAGTAAGCAATACATTCAGTGGTGTTTTTTTATTTTTTAGTATTTTGTTCTATTTTTAAAATTTATTTATTTTGGGCTGCATTGGGTATTCGTTGCTGCGTGTGGCTTTCTCTAGTTGCAGAGAGCAGGGGCTACACTTTGTTGCAGTGCGTGGGCTTCTCATTGTGGTGCCTTCTCTTGTTGCGGAGCATGGGCTCTAGGTGTGCGGGCTGCAGTAGTTGCAGCATGCGGACTCAGTAGTTGCAGCACGCAGGCCCTAGAGTGCAGGCTTCAGTAGTTGTGGCACATGGGCTTAGTTGCTCTGCGGCATGTGGGATCTTCCTGGACCAGGGATTGAACCTATGTCTCCTGCATTGACAGGTGGATTCCTAAACACTGCACCACCAGGGAAGTCCCCAGCTGTGTTTTTTTATATTAGATATTGAGTGCTGGGCTCATCAACCTCTGAGTCTTATATTTGATATTCTAATTTTATAATTGCTCATTTGATTTAGGTCCTAATACTATTATCAGCAGCTACCATTACTTGAGCATCAATTAAGCCAGGTATTATGCCAGCTGTTTACATACTTTAAATCTGGATTATTTAATCTGAAATGAGAAGATAAAGCTGAATTTATTGCTTACTATAGTAAGGGAGAGCTACATTGGTCAGGCATAATCTCCTGGAACAGAGTTGAATAAACTTCTTTGTAAATGTCCAAGGAAACTGCAAATACAACCTCTGAGATATCTTATATGCGAATAGAGATATGGTCTTATAAAAGGTGTGCTAGTAATTACCCAGCATAGAAGGGTATATGTTTACTAGACAGTGGGAGAGTTTTTACCACTTTTCAGGTGATCGTATTTCCAGGGAGTATCTACTAGATGTTAGACTAGGACATTTCACTGAAATAAAGTATCATATCATTTAGTTGCCAAATCATCCAGTACCTCATTAAATGCTTTTTGATAAAATTTACTTAAAACAATAGCCAAGTATCATGCAACAGCATCTCCTATCATACAACACATTAATATAAATTTACTGGGTGGAAAATGGGGAAAGGGACAAAAAAGATGGGGTGGTTCTGTATTGATATCAAAGAGTTCATAAAAGGATAAACTCAGGTCCAAAACCTTCAGTCCACATCAAAGACTTCATGTCCTGATGACGGTGGAAACAGCCCAGCCCTAGTTGCTGGGCTCAGGGAATCAGGGTGATGTAGCTGTTCTAAGTGAAGAAGCTCCTCTGTCAAGGACACCACCTCTCTTTAGTTCAGAATGACACTTCTTCGGCACAAGTCTAAGATTCAGTTTATTCTCCCATCGATGTAGAGCAGACTGATCGGATATGCTGCTGTGCCTTTCATCTTGGTCCTATTGGAAAGAAAACACACCCCAAAACTGTTAGAAACTAACTGCAGAGCTGAGGACCTATTTTGTCTTTATGGATGTCATTTTCTTTTCAAGATAGGTGGTTCTAAACTAGACAGCTTGGGAGAGGTAGAACTTTTAAGAAAGAAATTCAGTTCATTGGTTTTCCAAACAGCAGTTTAAAGAGATCTACAGATTAGTGGAGAGTAGCTGGATGAAGAGAGAACTTGTGTAATTAGAAATCTGAGAAGGAACAAATCCAGAATTGCTTAAGACACACAAATATTCCACCTCTTTCCGCCACCTGTCTTCCCTCTGCAACGGGTTTTTGGTCAGCTCAAGTTGTAGGCCATCGCGTTTGCACTTAAACCAGCACCAAGCTTGTTCCAGGTTAGCTGTTATCTGCACATACAAATGTTCTCATTAAAATTTACAACAAAGGAACACTTAATCATTTTGTGTATTAGTTCAAGAGACTCTTTTTTTTTTTTTTTTTTTTTTTTTGCGGTACACGGGCCTCTCACTGTTGTGGCCTCTCCCGTTGTGGAGCACAGGCTCCGGACGCGCAGGCTCAGTGGCCATGGCTCATGGGCCCAGCCATTCCGCGGCGTGTGGGATCTTCCCGGACCGGGGCACGAACCCGTTTCCCCTGCATCAGCAGGCGGACTCTCAACCATTGTGCCACCAGGGAAGCCTGAGACTCTTTCTTTTTACACTGTATAATTTAAAAGCTTTATTTCCCCCCACAATTAGCAAATGGGCTTCATATTAGTTAAACTGGAAGTATTCTTCCTATAGTTGCCAGTTCAAGAGACTTTACCTAGATATTAAAAGACTCACATTCTAACTGCATGGTCTTTGCAACCTGTTTGTATAATACACATCCTCCTATAGATGAGAGAATAATTTCTGAATATGGAGTTAAACAATGAATACAAACCTGCTGATTTTCATGCATTTGTTAATATTTCCTGGACGTGAACTGAGGTGAGAGGGCTCGGGAGAAAGTTAAGGTAGGAGTGAAAGTACAAGATGCCATTGAAAATTCATGTGGTAATTCAAACCACACTTTGAGTTCTGTTCTCTGAGACTAAACACTTCTCCAAAGTCCCTGAACTGTAAAGCCTAGATTTTCCTGCTGTGCTTTATAAAGGTAATAGAACGAATTAGTAAAAACACTGGACCAGCTTAGTGTAAATGGTATTTTTTATTTCCTTTATCAAAATATTTTATACTTTAGCTCCTAAGCACAAACTTCCAAATGATCTGTTAGACTTGAAAACAGTCCCTCTAATAGTCTGCCTTTGAAGATGATCTAGAATCAGTATTCATTTACTTGACAAATATTTATTGAGTGCCTATATGTGCCTAGCACTTTTCTATGTATTTGGGATATTATTTTGAAGGTAGAGCCAACAGGTTTTTATTATATATAAAGGTTGCTTCAAAATAGCTGTAGAACATATCCTCTAGAATAAAAAGCAAAATGACTGGTTTTCCCCCTTTGATTATTTATGTTTCATGGACAGCATTTTCATGTTTTGACTCTGAGGTCTCAGAGACTAGTGTATTTCTCTCTTGCTTGGGAGAAGGCAAGTTCTATGAGACCAGGGGCTTCTTCTGGCTTATTCACCCTATAGCTCCATCACCTAGCACGGTACAAGCCATATAATAGGTCCTTTATAAATTTGTGCTACTATGTACTTGTCCCCTATTAACCAGGTCACAGTGTGAGTACAAAATAGTGAGACGAGAAAATAGAGCTCTGCTTGTCATTTAACTTTTATAAAGCTACAAAGCTAAAGTATTTTCCAGGTTTGTTTGTGCATCCTGACGACAGACACACTCCCATCCACCCACAAACCAAACCCCACTTTTCTCTTTATCAGAAGTGGAGGGAAAGATGCTTGAAATGACATTCATTGTACATCATGTCTCGTCTTGTATGGTGAATGAGAATGGAGCCAACGTTTATTGAAACTTACTCCAAGCCATCTATCAGAGTAACAGTGGTAGGTAATAACTTCCTGACTATTATAGAAGTGGTAACTGATGAGTTACAGAAAGTAAATGTAACTTCCTTAAGGGCCCAGTAAGTGTCATTGTTGGCAAACTCACAAGAGACGAGTCCATATTCCTTTTAATTAATTAATTAATTATTTAAAACATCTTTATTGGAGTATAATTGCTTTACAGTGGTGTTAGGTTCTGCTTTATAACAAAGTGAATCCGTTATACATATACATATGTCCCCATATCTCTTCCCTCTTGTGTCACCCTCCCTCCCACCCTCCCTATCCCACCCCTCTAGGTGGTCACAAAGCACTGAGCTGATCTCCCTGTGCTATGCAGCCGCTTCCCACTAGCTATCTATTTTACGTTTGGTAGTGTGTATATGTCCAAGCCACTCTCTCACTTCGTCCCAGCTTACCCTTCCCCCTCCCTGTATCCTCAAGTCCATTCTCTAGTAGGTCTGTGTCTTTATTCCCGTCTTGCCCTTAGGTTCTTCATGACTTTTGTTCTTTTTTTTTTTAGATTCCATATATATGTGTTAGCATATGGTATCTGATTTTCTCTTTCTGACTTACTTCACTCTTTATGACAGACTCTAGGTCCATCCACCTCAGTATAAATAACTCAATTTCGTTTACTTTTATGGCGAGTAATATTCCATTGTATATATGTGCCACATCTTCTTCGTCCATTCATCTGTTGATGGACACTTAGGTTGCTTCCATGTCCTGGCTATTGTAAATAGAGCTGCAATGAACATTGTGGTACATGACTCTTTTTGAATTATGGTTTTCTCAGGGTATATGCCCAATAGTGGTATTGCTGGGTCATATGCTAGTTCTATTTTTAGGTTTTTAAGGAATCTCCATACTGTTCTCTATAGTGGGTGTATCAATTTACATTCCCACCAACAGTGCAAGAGGGTTCCCTTTTCTCCACCTACTCTCCAGCATTTATTATTTGTAGATTTTTTTTTTTTTTGCAGTACACGGGCCTGTCACTGTTGTGGCCTCTCCCATTGTGGAGCACAGGCTCTGGATGCGCAGGCTCAGCGGCCATGGCTCACGGGCCCAGCTGCTCCGTGGCATGTGGGATCTTCCCAGACCGGGGCATGAACCCGTGTCCCCTGTATCGGCAGGTGGACTCCCAACCACTGCACCACCAGGGAAGCCCAATTGTTTGTAGAATTTTTGATGATGGCCATTCAGACTGGTGTGAGGTGATACCTCACTGTAGTTTCGATTTGCATTTCTCTAATGATTAGTGATGTTGAGCATCTTTTCATGTGTTTGTTCGCCATCTGTATCTTCTTAGGAGAAATGTCTCTTTAGGTCTTCTGCCCATTTTTGGATTGTGTTTTCTGTTTTTTTGATATTGAGCTGCATGAGCTGCTTGTATATTTTGGAGATTAATCTTTTGTCAGTTGCTTGATTTGCAAACATTTTCTCCCATTCTGAGGGTGGTCTTTTCATCTTGTTTGTGGTTTCCTTTGTTGTGCAAAAGATTTTAAGTTTCATTCGGTCCCATTTGTTTCTGTTTCTGTTTCTGTTTCCATTTCTCTAGGAGGTGGGTCAAAAAGGATCTTGCTGTGATTTATGTCATAGAGTGTCCTCTAAGAGTTTGATAGTGTCTGGCCTTACATTTAGGTCTTTAATCCATTTTGAGTTTATTTTGTGTATGGTGTTAGGGAGTGTTCTAATTTCATTCTTTTACATGTAGCTCTCCTGTTTTCCCAGCACCACTTATTGAAGAGGCTGTCTTTTATCCATTGTATATTCTTGCCTCCTTTGTCAAAGATAAGTTGACCATATGTGAGTGGATTTATCTCAGGGCTTCCTATCCTGTTCCATTGATCTATATTTCTGTTTTTGTGCCAGTACCATACTGTCTTGATAACTGTAGCTTTGTAGTATAGTCTGAAGTCTGGGAGCCTGATTCCTCCAGCTCTGTCTTTCTTTCTCAAGATTGCTTTGGCTATTCAGGGTCTTTTGTGTTTCCATACAAATTGTGAAATTTGTAAGTTGCTTTGGGTGGTATAGTCATATTCACAAATGTTGATTCTTCCAATCCAAGAACATGGTATACCTCTCCATCTGTTTGTATCATCTTTAACTTCTTTCATCAGTGTCTTATAGTTTTCTGCATACAGGTCTTTTGTCTCCTTAGGTAGGTTTCTTCCTAGGTATTTTATTGTTTTTGTTGCAATGGTAAATGTGTTTCCTTAATTTCACTTTCAGATTTTTCATCATTATTGTATAGGAATGCTAGAGATTTCTGTGCATTAATTTTGTATCCTGCTACACTACCAAATTCATTGATTAGCTCTAGTAGTTTTCTGGTAGCATCTTTAGGATTCTCTATGTATAGTATCATGTCATCTGCAAAAAGTAATGTTTTATTTCTTTTTTTCTGATTTTCATTCCCTTTTTTTCTTTTCCTTCTCTGATAGCTGTGGCTAAAACTTCCAAAACTATGCTGAATAATAGTGGTAAGAGTGGGCAACCTTGTCTTCTTCCTGATCTTAGAGGAAATGGTTTCAGTTTTTCCCCATTGAGGATGATATGCCTATTTTCTGGAGGGTTTTTATCATAAATGGGTTTTGACTTTTGTCAAAAGCTTTGTCTGTATCTATTGAGATGGTCATATGGTTTTCTCCTTCAGTTTGTTAATATGTTGTATCACATTGATTGATTTGTGTATATTGAAGAATCCTTGCATTCCTGGGATAAACCCCACTTGATCATGGTGTATGATCCTTTTAATGTGCTGTAGGGATTCTGTTTGCTAGTATTTTGTTGAGGATTTTTTCATCTATGTTCATGAGCAATATTGGCGTGTAGTTTTCTTTCTTTGTGACATCTTTGTCTGGTTTTGATATCAGGGTGATGGTGGCCTCACAGAATGAGTTTGGGCGTGTTCCTCCCTCTGCTATATTTTGGGAGAGTTTCAGAAGGATAGGTGTTAGCTCTTCTCTAAATGTTTGATAGAATTCATCTGTGGATCCATCTGGTCCTGGGCTTTTGTTTATTGGAAGATTTTTAATCACAGTTTCAATTTCAGTGCTTGTGATTGGACTGTTCATATTTTCTCTTTCTTCCTGGTTCAGTCTCGGAAGGTTGTGCATTTCTAAGAATTTGTCCATTTCTTCCAGGTTGTCCATTTTATTGGCATAGAGTTGCTTGTAGTAATCTCTCATGATCCTTTGTATTTCTGAAGTGTCAGTTGTTACTTCTCCTTTTTCATTTATAATTCTATTGATTTGTGTCTTCTTCCTTTTTTTCTTGATGAGTCTGGCTAATGGTTTATCAATTTTGTTTATCTTCTCAAAGAACCAGCTTTTAGTTTTATTGATCTTTGCTATTGTTTCCTTCATTTCTATTTCATTTATTTCTCATCTTTATGATTTCTTTCCTTCTGCTAACTTTGGGGTTATTTTGTTCTTCCTTCTCTAATTGCTTTAGGTGTAAGGTTAAGTCGTTTATTTGAGATGTTTCTTGTTTCTTGAGGTAGGATTTTTTTGCTATAAACTTCCCTCTTAGCACTGCTTCTGCTGCATCCCATAGGTTTTGTGTCGTCGTTTTCATTGTCATTTGTTTCTAGGTATTTTTTTGATTTACTCTTTGATTTCTTCAGTGATCTCTTGGTTATTTAGCTGTGTATTGTTTAGCCTCCATGTATTTGTATTTCCTACAGATTTTTGCCTGTAGTTAATCGATATCCAGTCTCATAGCATTGTGGTCAGAAAAGATACTTGATACGATTTCAGTTTTCTTAAATTTACTGAGGATTGATCTGTGACCCAAGATATGATCTATTCTGAGTGTTCCATGAGCACTTGAGAAGAAAGTATATTCTGTTGTTTCTGGATGGAATGTCCTATAAATGTCAATTAAGTCCATCTTGTTTAATGTATCATTTGAAGCTTGTGTTTCCTTATTTCTTTCCAGTTTGGATGATCTGTTCATTGGTGCAAGTGGGGTGTTAAAGTCCCCTGCTGTGATTGTGTTGCTCTTGATTTCCCCTTTTATGGCTGTTAGCATTTGCGTTATGTTTTGAGGTGCTCCTATGATGGGTGCATATTTACAATTGTTATATCTTCTTCTTGGATCAATCTCTTGACCATTATGTAGTGTCCTTGTCTCTTGTAATAGTCTTGATTTTAAAGTCTATTTTGTCTGATATGAGAATTGCTACTCCAGCTTTCTTTTGCTTTCCATTTGCATGCAATATCTTTTTCTATCCCCTCACTTTCAGTCTGTATGTGTCCCTAGGTCTGAAGTGGCTCTCTTGTAGAGAGCATATATATGGGTCTTGTTTTTGTATCCATTCAGCCAGTCTGTGTCTTTTGGTTGGAGCAATTAAACCATTTACATTTAAAGTAATTATTGATATGTATGCTACTATTACCATTTTCTTAATTGTTTTGGGTTTGTTATTGTAGGTCTTTTCCTTCTCTTGTGTTTCCTGCCTAGAGAAGTTCCTTTAGCATTTGTTGTAAAGCTGGTTTGGTGGTGCTGATTTCTCTTAGATTTTTCTTTTAAAGGTTTTAATTTCTCTGTTGAATCTGAATGACATCCTTGCTGGGTAGAGTAATATTGGTTGTAGGTTTTTCCCTTTCACCACTTTAATTATGTTCTGCCACTCCCTTTTGGGTTGCAGAGTTTCTGCTGAAAAATCAGCTGTTAACCTTATGGGGATTCCCTTGTATGTTATTTGTTGCTTTTCCTTTGCTGCTTTTAACATTTTTTCCTTTTATTTAAATTTTGATAGTTTGATTAATGTGTCTCGGCATGTTTCTCTTTGGGTTTATCCTGTGTGGTACTCTCTGTGCTTCCTGGACTTGATTGACTATTTCATTTCCCATGTTAGGGAACTTCTCAACTATAATCTCTTCAAATATTTTCTGAGTCCCTTTCTTTTCTCTTCTTCTTCTGGGACCCCTATATTTCAAATGTTGGTGTGTTTAATGTTGTCCCAGAGGTCTCTGAGACTGCCCTCAATTCTTTTCATTCTTTTATTCTGCTCCCTGGCAGTTATTTCCACCATCTTGTCTTCCAGCTCACTTATCCATTCTTTTGCCTCAGTTATTCTGCTACTGATTTCTTCTAGAGTATTTCTAATTTCAGTAACTGTTTGTTTGTTTGCTCTTTAATTCTTCTAGATCCTTGTTAAATGTTTTTTTGTAATTTCTCCATTCTGTTTCCGAGATTTTGGATCACCTTTACTATCATTACTCTGAATTCTTTTTCAGGTAGCTTGCCTATTTCATCTTCACTTATTTGTCTTTTAGGTTTTCACCTTGTTCCTTCATCTGTAACATTTTTTTTGTCATTTCATTTTTTTTTGATGGGTGGTGCTGTATTCCTATCTATCTTACTGGTTGTCTGGCCTGAGACATCCAGCACTGGAGTTTGCAGGCAGTTGGATAGAGCCGGGTCTTGGTGCTGAGATGAGGACCTCCAGGATGCCTCACTCCCATTAATTTTCCCTGGGGTTTGATGTTCTCTGTTAGTGCAGCAGACTTGGAGCTCCCACCACAGCAGCTCGGGCCTCACCTCTGTCCTGGGAACCAAGATCTTGCAAGTTTTGTGGTATTGTAAAAAAGAAAAAGAAAAAGGAAAAAAAGGACCAGAGCAGCACAATATCAAAGAATAAAAAAGAAAATAAAATTAGAAACATACAAAATATATTAGGAAATATAAAACTATAATTGAAACAAGTGCAACAAGGTAAAATAAAACCACAACAGAAAAAAGGGGGGGGTACAAGCCAAAAGGAGAGAATAATAACAAAGTATAAAGAATAAAATAAAATTAGAAAAATAAAAGATTAGGAAATATAAAAATATAAGAGAATCAACAATGAGTCAACAAGGTAAAACAGAACCCAATCTAAGAGAGGAAAAGAAAAAAAGCCTTAGATATGGGGGGGTGGGGTATAGGCAGGAGTGGAACTTAGGCAGGGTCAGGGTTTAAGGTGGGGCAGGACCTAGGCTCAGAACCCCCATAGCAGGAAAAGGCACTGGGGGTGGGGCCTAGGTGGGGTGATGTTCAAGTGTGGGGCAGGGCCTCTGCTTAGGACCTGGGTGGAAGGAAGGGAGGGCCTCTGCAGTGTGGAGTTCTGGAGTTTGGAGGTAAGGCCCTGAGTGAGGGTGTGTGGGTGGGGTTTAGGCCCAGTGCCTTGGACGGGGTCTCTGAGTGTAGAGGTGGGGCCCTGGGTGGGGGGGTGTAGGGGCAGGGCTTGGGCTCTGCATAGTAGGAGGGAGGCTCTGAGGATTAGGCCCAGGAGCCCAACAGGGAAAGTGCTGGCCCTGTTTCCTTCCATTGCTCTGTGCCCTCCACCACTGTCTCCTCCAGGGTCTCCCCCGTTGCTGCAGGACCCCTAGCCGTGGGTGTGTCCCACTGAGTGTAGGAACTCCTCCCCTCGCCCAGCCACCCCTCAGGGGTGCCAGTCACACAGGTCCAGCCTTTACTTTTCTTCCCCCTTCCATCCGACTCCCTCAGGACCCGCACAGCTGGAGGGGGCCTCAGTGAGCAGAGGGTCAGGCCCGGGATCTCAGCAGGCCCCGAGGGGCCCAAGTGGGCAGGGGACACCTGGTCCTGGTCCCTTTTGATCCTCTGCCCTCCCATTGGTACCAAAATTTCCCCCGACAGGCATGGAATCCCTTCCCCTCCCCTACCTGCCCGTCAGTCCTGTCCCACCTCAGCTTCTCCTCCCCCTTCACTCCCCCCCACGCCCCAGGTCCTACCTGGTCTCTGGGGGTTACTCCCGTCCCCTTAGGTGTCCGTGGTCCCCCAGGTGCCCTCGTTGTGAGCAGACGCGAATTCCGCATCCTCCTAGTGCACCGTCTTCACCCCGCCCCCCATATTCCTTTTAATATACCATTCTGACAGTCATATTATCATGTAACTTAATGGCTACAAAAGGGATAAACTGGCAGCAAGGTCACTGTGATACCTTTAGCTTAAGAATCTCTTCTTTTTTGAATTTTATTTGTTTATTATACAGCGGGTTCTTATTGGTTATCTATTTTATACATATTAGTGTAGATATGTCAATCCCAATTCCAGGGATTTCTGAAATTTCAGGGGCTTAGACGACCAAGTTAATATTAGTCAATGTCAATCAATCTTTTAGCATTCTATGATGTCTCATCAAGACAGAATCTTAATCTAAAACTATTCTTTATAACGGAGGCTATACTAAGGTATTGGTTCTTGCCTTTTGCACTCCTGACAACTGTGTTACTGAAGGATATTACACGCACTTGTGTTTCAGGGTCATCGTGTCTGAGGAAGCTTGTCTAAGTCTTCATGTCCGTGGGTCTGCCTTACCTGTTCTGATTCCACACTAGCTTCTTTCAGTTTATCCTCTGTTGCCTCTTTACATTTCTTCAGGTGTCTAACTGTTTCTTCCAATTCCTGAAAACGTGATACAGAGATTTTTGACAAACTCCCAATGTACTATATATGGAAGAAAAAGCTTCAATACTGTAATAAATGAGCCACCAAATTATGAAAGTATGATGGGGTACTTTCTAACTCCAGGTGCTACCAGACTATAGGATAAAAACTATTATTTTCAGTTTAACCTACAGTATACATTTGTGTATATGATTATAGATTTTGATTTACAGATTCTCCTGAGAAAAGATGATTAACATCTCTTTCCAGAACTGGGGAATACTTTTCATAGCAGACAATCTCTGTTGGAAGGCAAGAGCAAAGTCTTGTACAATCACTGTGGAAGAGGCAGCTGGGGAGCCAGAATGTGACACTGGCAGCTAATGAGAAACCAAACACGGATGCAGCAGTATCTCCGCGGGAAAAAGAGTCTCCCCCCACCTCCCCCCAGGCAATCTGCCCACTTCCCAGGTGTAGCTGTAATTCCCAGAGAACACATGGTGGTGGTGGGGCTCTGAAACCTTCTTCCCCAGACACCACTGCCTGCCTGGATCCTCATCAGATACTAAGGAGGAGAGGAGAGTTAGGGTTTCTCATACAACCTTCCTCCTCTCTATGTTCTGAGCATTATTCGCCTTAGCTGATAAGTGGAACTTAATTTGGGCCTTTTGATCCTTTATTTTCTCCTTGCTGCTGTTCAGTACCTTTTCCAACTCTGTGAGTTTCTGCCGCAGCTCCCGGTTGGTCCGGGATACTTCCACTTCTCTGAAGTTGCTTTCATCAAGGGCTTTCTTCAGCTGTGGGATACAAAGGGAAAATTAGAACATTTTAACCTTCTATTCAGTACGAGAAGCTTATGTTTAGCTGTGTCCCTATATTTTGTTCTCTTTGGGCCTTTCTTTTAAAAAGAAGGTTAAGTGATGGGACTTCCCTGGTGGTCCAGTCGCTAAGACTCTGTGCTCCCAATGCATGGGGGCCGGGTTTGATCCCTGGTCAGGAAACTAGATCCTGTGTGCCACAACTAACAATCCTGTGTGCTGCAACTAAGACCTGGCACAGCCAAATAAATTGATATTTTAAAAAGGAGGGTAAGTGAGGCAATATTAAGAAGTAGATTTGTGGAGAAACACTCTCAGTGATTTTCATAATTTTTAACACTAAAGAACACAATTTTTCTTAGAACAGATAATGTAAATGTATGTCCGTTATTTGCTTTCTAAGAGCATGGCTTTGGAATCAGACAGAAGTTAAAATCTCAGCTTCACCACACACTAGTCAAGTAATTTCAGATAATTAACTTCTCTAAGCTAAAGACTCATCACTGGAAAAGGATGAGAAGAGCCTACTTCATAGGATTCATGTAACAGTTAAACAAGAGGAGGCAGAGAAGGAATATAGAGCCTGGCACACACTAATTGCTCAGTGCGCATTGCTGTGCTTTAAAGGTGTTTTTTTTTTGTTTGTTTTTTGTTTTTTAAAAAAAAGCTTAAGCTCGTCTCTTTCTGTTACTTGTGACCTCATGTATAGAGAAGTGAAAACAAATTATATGGAGTGTATGTAAATACACCTGTCAGTTATTGACTATCCTTGCATGTATTTTTATAATCTTGCTTTTTTTCTATTGAGGTATAGTTGATTTATGATATTATATTAGATTTTGGTGTATGACATAGTGATTAAAAATTTTTATAGATTATACTCCAGTTATTATAAAATACTGGCTATATTCCCTGTGCTGTACAATATATCCTTGTAGCTTATTTACATAGTAGTTTATACTTCTTATGAATATTGCTTTATGTTTAGAAATTTTAATAAACTTGTCTAGTGGAAAAATAACATATTGATTACTATTCAAAACAAGACAACAGGCCCACAATGAAGTCACTTATGCTAAACCTTATGTCACCAAACTGAGACTTAATTACAGTCTTGGCTCCCCCAGAAAAGGACTCTTAAACCAGTCAATCAGGAATGGCCTGATAAGCATTAGGTGAGTAATCTGCCTGACAGACCCCTGCCATCCCTTAAAGGAAGTAACTCTGCTACTAGTAACTAATCTACTTTTTTGCCTAGTATAACTTCCTTGTTCCTGCTCCCCTCTGCCTATAAAAGTCTTTCATTTTATACAACTCCTAAGGGCGCCTTTCTATTGCAATCGATTGCATACTGCCTGATTCAAATTGACTTTTGTTCAAATAAACTCTTAATTTTATTATTCCTCAATTTATCTTTTAACATTACTTAAATCATTTTAGAGAGTTCCCCCTCTTCCTCATATGCCCTTAAATGAGTACCACTGGATTTGTAGGAAGAAGAGATGGCAGCTCTCCTCCCCCTTCACTCCCCCACACGCCGCAGGTCCTACCTAGTCTCTGGGGGTTACTCCCGTCCCCTTAGGTGTCCGTGGTCCCCCAGGTGCCCTCGTTGTGAGCAGACGCGAATTCCGTGTCCTCCTAGTGCACCGTCTTCACCCCGCCCCCCATATTCCTTTTAATATACCATTCTGACAGTCATATTATCATGTAACTTAATGGCTACAAAAGGGATAAACTGGCAGCAAGGTCACTGTGATACCTTTAGCTTAAGAATCTCTTCTTTTTTGAATTTTATTTGTTTATTATACAGCGGGTTCTTATTGGTTATCTATTTTATACATATTAGTGTAGATATGTCAATCCCAATTCCAGGGATTTCTGGAATTTCAGTGGCTTAGACGACCAAGGTAATATTAGTCAATGTCAATCAATCTTTTAGCATTCTATGATGTCTCATCAAGACAGAATCTTAATCTAAAACTATTCTTTATAACGGAGGCTATACTAAGGTATTGGTTCTTGCCTTTTGCACTCCTGACAACTGTGTTACTGAAGGATATTACACGCACTTGTGTTTCAGGGTCATCGTGTCTGAGGAAGCTTGTCTAAGTCTTCATGTCCGTGGGTCTGCCTTACCTGTTCTGATTCCACACTAGCTTCTTTCAGTTTATCCTCTGTTGCCTCTTTACATTTCTTCAGGTGTCTAACTGTTTCTTCCAATTCCTGAAAACGTGATACAGAGATTTTTGACAAACTCCCAATGTACTATATATGGAAGCAAAAGCTTCAATACTGTAATAAATGAGCCACCAAATTATGAAAGTATGATGGGGTACTTTCTAACTCCAGGTGCTACCAGACTATAGGATAAAAACTATTATTTTCAGTTTAACCTACAGTATACATTTGTGTATATGATTATAGATTTTGATTTACAGATTCTCCTGAGAAAAGATGATTAACATCTCTTTCCAGAACTGGGGAATACTTTTCATAGCAGACAATCTCTGTTGGAAGGCAAGAGCAAAGTCTTGTACAATCACTGTGGAAGAGGCAGCTGGGGAGCCAGAATGTGACACTGGCAGCTAATGAGAAACCAAACACGGATGCAGCAGTATCTCCGCGGGACAAAGAGTCTCCCCCCACCTCCCCCCAGGCAATCTGCCCACTTCCCAGGTGTAGCTGTAATTCCCAGAGAACACATGGTGGTGGTGGGGCTCTGAAACCTTCTTCCCCAGACACCACTGCCTGCCTGGATCCTCATCAGATACTAAGGAGGAGAGGAGAGTTAGGGTTTCTCATACAACCTTCCTCCTCTCTATGTTCTGAGCATTATTCGCCTTAGCTGATAAGTGGAACTTAATTTGGGCCTTTTGATCCTTTATTTTCTCCTTGCTGCTGTTCAGTACCTTTTCCAACTCTGTGAGTTTCTGCCGCAGCTCCCGGTTGGTCCGGGATACTTCCACTTCTCTGAAGTTGCTTTCATCAAGGGCTTTCTTCAGCTGTGGGATACAAAGGGAAAATTAGAACATTTTAACCTTCTATTCAGTACGAGAAGCTTATGTTTAGCTGTGTCCCTATATTTTGTTCTCTTTGGGCCTTTCTTTTAAAAAGAAGGTTAAGTGATGGGACTTCCCTGGTGGTCCAGTCGCTAAGACTCTGTGCTCCCAATGCATGGGGGCCGGGTTTGATCCCTGGTCAGGAAACTAGATCCTGTGTGCCACAACTAACAATCCTGTGTGCTGCAACTAAGACCTGGCACAGCCAAATAAATTGATATTTTAAAAAGGAGGGTAAGTGAGGCAATATTAAGAAGTAGATTTGTGGAGAAACACTCTCAGTGATTTTCATAATTTTTAACACTAAAGAACACAATTTCTCTTAGAACAGATAATGTAAATGTATGTCCGTTATTTGCTTTCTAAGAGCATGGCTTTGGAATCAGACAGAAGTTAAAATCTCAGCTTCACCACACACTAGTCAAGTAATTTCAGATAATTAACTTCTCTAAGCTAAAGACTCATCACTGGAAAAGGATGAGAAGAGCCTACTTCATAGGATTCATGTAACAGTTAAACAAGAGGAGGCAGAGAAGGAATATAGAGCCTGGCACACACTAATTGCTCAGTGCTCATTGCTGTGCTTTAAAGGTTTTTTTTTTTTCTTTTTTTAAAAAGCTTAAGCTCGTCTCTTTCTGTCACTTGTGACCTCACGTATGGAGAAGTAAACATAAATTATATGGAGTTTATGTAAATACACCTGTCAGTTATTGACTATTCTTGCATGTATTTTTATAATGTTTCTTTTTTTCTATTGAGGTATAGTTGATGTATGATATTATATTAATTTTAGGTGTATGACATAGTGATCAAAAATTTTTATAGATTATACTCCAGTTATTATAAAATACTGGCTATATTCCCTGTGCTGTACAATATATCCTTGTAGCTTATTTACATAGTAGTTTATACTTCTTATGAATATTGCTTTATGTTTAGAAATTTTAATAAACTTGTCTAGTGGAAAAATAACATAGTGATTACTATTCAAAACAAGACAACAGGCCCACAATGAAGTCACTTATGCTAAACCTTATGTCACCAAACTGAGACTTAATTACAGTTTTGGCTCTCCCAGAAAAGGACTCTTAAACCAGTCAATCAGGAATGGCCTGATCAGCATTAGGTGAGTAATCTGCCTGACAGACCCCTGCCATCCCTTAAAGGAAGTAACTCTGCTACTAGTAACTAATCTACCTTTTTGCCTAGTATAACTTCCTTGTTCCTGCTCCCCTCTGCCTATAAAAGTCTTTCATTTTATACAAATCCTCAGAGCGCCTTTCTATTGCAATCGATTGCATACTGCCTGATTCAAATTGACTTTTGTTCAAATAAACTCTTAATTTTATTATTCCTCAATTTATCTTTTAACATTACGTAAATCATTTTGCAGAGTTCCCCCTCTTCCTCATATGCCCTTAACTGAGTACCACTGGATTTGTAGGAAGAAGAGACGGCAGCTCTCCTCCCCCTTCACTCCCCCACATGCCCCAGGTCCTACCTGGTCTCTGGGGCTTCCTCCCGTCCCCATAGGTGTCCGTGGTCCCCCAGGTGCCCTCGTTGTGAGGAGATGCGAATTCCGCATCCTCCTAGTGCACCGTCTTCACCCCGCCCCCCATATTCCTTTTAATATACCATTCTGGCAGTCATATTATCATGTAACTTAATGGCTACAAAAGGGATAAACTGGCAGCAATGTCACTGTGATACCTTTAGCTTAAGAATCTCTTATTTTTTGAATTTTATTTGTTTATTATACAGCGGGTTCTTATTGGTTATCTATTTTATACATATTAGTGTAGATATGTCAATCCCAATTCCAGGGATTTCTGGAATTTCAGGGGCTTGGACGACCAAGTTAATATTAGTCAATGTCAATCAATCTTTTAGCATTCTATGATGTCTCATCAAGACAGAATCTTAATCTAAAACTATTCTTTATAACGGAGGCTATACTAAGGTATTGGTTCTTGCCTTATGCACTCCTGACAACTGTGTTACTGAAGGATATTACACGCACTTGTGTTTCAGGGTCATCGTGTCTGAGGAAGCTTGTCTAAGTCTTCATGTCCGTGGGTCTGCCTTACCTGTTCTGATTCCACACTAGCTTCTTTCAGTTTATGCTCTGTTGCCTCTTTACATTTCTTCAGGTGTCTAACTGTTTCTTCCAATTCCTGAAAACGTGATACAGAGATTTTTGACAAACTCCCAATGTACTATATATGGAAGAAAAAGCTTCAATATTGTAATAAATGAGCCACCAAATTATGAAAGTATGATGGGGTACTTTCTAACTCCAGGTGCTACCAGACTATAGGATAAAAACTATTATTTTCAGTTTAACCTACAGTATACATTTGTGTATATGATTATAGATTTTGATTTACAGATTCTCCTGAGAAAAGATGATTAACATCTCTTTCCAGAACTGGGGAATACTTTTCATAGCAGACAATCTCTGTTGGAAGGCAAGAGCAAAGTCTTGTACAATCACTGTGGAAGAGGCAGCTGGGGAGCCAGAATGTGACACTGGCAGCTAATGAGAAACCAAACACGGATGCAGCAGTATCTCCGCGGGACAAAGAGTCTCCCCCCACCTCCCCCCAGGCAACCTGCCCACTTCCCAGGTGTAGCTGTAATTCCCAGAGAACACATGGTGGTGGTGGGGCTCTGAAACCACATTCCCCAGACACCACTGCCTGCCTGGATCCTCATCAGATACTAAGGAGGAGAGGAGAGTTAGGGTTTCTCATACAACCTTCCTCCTCTCTATGTTCTGAGCATTATTCGCCTTAGCTGATAAGTGGAACTTAATTTGGGCCTTTTGATCCTTTATTTTCTCCTTGCTGCAGTTCAGTACCTTTTCCAACTCTGTGAGTTTCTGCCGCAGCTCCCGGTTGGTCCGGGATACTTCCACTTCTCTGAAGTTGCTTTCATCAAGGGCTTTCTTCAGCTGTGGGATACAAAGGGAAAATTAGAACATTTTAACCTTCTATTCAGTACGAGAAGCTTATGTTTAGCTGTGTCCCTATATTTTGTTCTCTTTGGGCCTTTCTTTTAAAAAGAAGGTTAAGTGATGGGACTTCCATGGTGGTCCAGTGGCTAAGACTCTGTGCTCCCAATGCATGGGGGCCGGGTTTGATCCCTGGTCAGGAAACTAGATCCTGTGTGCCACAACTAAAGATCCTGTGTGCTGCAACTAAGACCTGGCACAGCCAAATAAATAGATATTTAAAAAACGATGGTAAGTGAGGCAATAATAAAAAGTAGATTTGTGGAGAAACACTCTCAGTGATTTTCATAATTTTTAACACTAAAGAACACAATTTTTCTTACAACAGATAATGTAAATGTATGTTCGCCATTTGCTTTCTAAGAGCATTGCTTTAGAATCAGACAGAAGTTAAAATCTCAGCTTCACCACACACTAGTCAAGTAATTTCAGATAATTAACTTCTCTAAGCTAAAGGCTCATCACTGGAAAAGTATGAGAAGAGCCTACTTCATAGGATTCATGTAACAGTTAAACAAGAGGAGGCAGAGAAGGAATATAGAGCCTGGCACACACTAATTGCTCAGTGCGCATTGCTGTGCTTTAAAGGTGTTTTTTTTTGTTTGTTTTTTGTTTTTTACAAAAAAGCTTAAGCTCGTCTCTTTCTGTCACTTGTGACCTCATGTATAGAGAAGTGAAAACAAATTATATGGAGTTTATGTAAATACACCTGTCAGTTATTGACTATCCTTGCATGTATTTTTATAATCTTGCTTTTTTTCTATTGACGTATAGTTGATTTATGATATTATATTAGATTTTGGTGTATGACATAGTGATTAAAAATTTTTATAGATTATACTCCAGTTATTATAAAATACTGGCTATATTCCCTGTGCTGTACAATATATCCTTGTAGGTTATTTACATAATAGTTTATACTTCTTATGAATATTGCTTTATGTTTAGAAATTTTAATAAACTTGTCTAGTGGAAAAATAACATAGTGATTACTATTCAAAACAAGACAACAGGCCCAAAATGAAGTCACTTGTGCTAAACCTTATGTCACCAAACTGAGACTTAATTACAGTTTTGGCTCTCCCAGAAAAGGACTCTTAAACCAGTCAATCAGGAATGGCCTGATCAGCATTAGGTGAGTAATCTGCCTGACAGACCCCTGCCATCCCTTAAAGGAAGTAACTCTGCTACTAGTACCTAATCTACCTTTTTGCCTAGTATAACTTCCTTGTTCCTGCTCCCCTCTGCCTATAAAAGTCTTTCATTTTATACAACTCCTCAGAGCGCCTTTCTATTGCAATCGATTGCATACTGCCTGACTCAAATTGACTTTTGTTCAAATAAACTCTTAATTTTATTATTCCTCAATTTATCTTTTAACATTACGTAAATCATTTTGCAGAGTTCCCCCTCTTCCTCATATGCCCTTAAATGAGTACCACTGGATTTGTAGGAAGAAGAGACGGCAGCTCTCCTCCCCCTTCACTCCCCCCCACGCCCCAGGTCCTACCTGGTCTCTGGGGGTTCCTCCCGTCCCCTTAGGTGTCCGTGGTCCCCCAGGTGCCCTCGTTGTGAGGAGACGCGAATTCCACGTCCTCCTAGTGCACCGTCTTCACCCCGCCCCCCATATTCCTTTTAATATACCATTCTGACAGTCATATTATCATGTAACTTAATGGCTACAAAAGGGATAAACTGGCAGCAAGGTCACTGTGATACCTTTAGCTTAAGAATCTCTTCTTTTTTGAATTTTATTTATTTATTATACAGCAGGTTCTTATTGGTTATCTATTTTATACATATTAGTGTAGATATGTCAATCCCAATTCCAGGGATTTCTGGAATTTCAGGGGCTTGGACGACCAAGTTAATATTAGTCAATGTCAATCAATCTTTTAGCATTCTATGATGTCTCATCAAGACACAGAATCTTAATCTAAAACTATTCTTTATAACGGAAGCTATACTAAGGTATTGGTTCTTGCCTTTTGCACTCCTGACAACTGTGTTACTGAAGGATATTATATGCACTTGTGTTTCAGGGTCATCGTGTCTGAGGAAGCTTGTCTAAGTCTTCATGTCCGTGGGTCTGCCTTACCTGTTCTGATTCCACACTAGCTTCTTTCAGTTTATCCTCTGTTGCCTCTTTACATTTCTTCAGGTGTCTAACTGTTTCTTCCAATTCCTGAAAACGTGATACAGAGATTTTTGACAAACTCCCAATGAACTATATATGGAAGAAAAAGCTTCAATATTGTAATAAATGAGCCACCAAATTATGAAAGTATGATGGGGTACTTTCTAACTCCAGGTGCTACCAGACTATAGGATAAAAACTATTATTTTCAGTTTAACCTACAGTATACATTTGTGTATATGATTATAGATTTTGATTTACAGATTCTCCTGAGAAAAGATGATTAACATCTCTTTCCAGAACTGGAGAATACTTTTCATAGCAGACAATCTCTGTTGGAAGGCAAGAGCTTGATGGTCTCTTGAAATCCCTTTTTAGCAATAAAATGTGCTTTTCATTAGTTTGGGAGTAGATAAAAGTCCTGTAACGGCAACAGATGTATCTGAGCTATGGGGAAGAACCAAGGGGTGTAAAGTTCCTGAAAGACTATGAAGTTCACAAGTCTTACTTAGTAACTAGTACTTTGCATATGTGAGCTTTAGCCGTTCTTCAAAAATGAGTATCATTTTTATTAAGTTGAACATGAAGACGAGGTGCCATAGTCAAAGCTCCAGGCTTCATTCCTAAATATGATTCTAAGGACTTAGCTAAGATGAACGACTTGTAAGTTTGTCTTCTTCTATAGAGCCTAGAAAAGCCAGGTGCCCTCATGCTGGGTTTTGCACATGGCCTTTGCTGGTAATCTCTGAGATGAATCTTAGGAACCCTTTTACCTGGCACCGATGCTCCAGCTCCCACCTCCTCTTCTGCTCTGCCTCGAGTTGCAGCTCCTGCTGTTTCTTCTGAGCTGACAGATCATGTTGGCTCTTGGCCAACAGCTGCATCTCCTGCTGTAGGTTAGTTATTTCAGATACACATTTCTGGATATTCAGTGACTGGTAGGGCACAAAGAGGGAGACGGTTGGTGAACCTGTCCAAGTTTGGGATTTCATGTGAATAGTAAACAGAGTGTGTGGAAATCATCTACCCGTTCATAGCCTTTTTTCTGATACTGATCCAGAATTAGCTCCATTTGCCTCAATTCTGTTTCTATTTGCTGAATGTAAATGTGGAAATAACATAGAAAGATGGTCAGTGGAAAAACTGGCTTGCTCTTTTTGCCTATAGGCTGACAGAAAGAATCCCACATGAGATCCACTGTTACCAGTTCCTGCTGGGCTCTCCATCCCATCCAGCCCCCTGACCCCGAAAGAGCAAAGTCGTGTACAATCACTGTGGAAGAGACAGCTGGGGAGCCAGAATGTGACACTGGCAGCTAATGAGAAACCAAACACGGATGCAGCAGTATCTCCGCGGGACAAAGAGTCTCCCCCCACCTCCCCCCAGGCAACCTGCCCACTTCCCAGGTGTAGCTCTAATTCCCAGAGAACACATGGTGGTGGTGGGGCTCTGAAACCACATTCCCCAGACACCACTCCCTGCCTGGATCCTCATCAGATACTAAGGGGGAGAGGAGAGTTAGGGTTTCTCATACAACCTTCTTCCTCTCTATGTTCTGAGCATTATTCGCCTTAGCTGATAAGTGGAACTTAATTTGGGCCTTTTGATCCTTTATTTTCTCCTTGCTGCCGTTCAGTACCTTTCTCAACTCTGTAACTGTCTGCCACAGCTCCCGGATGGTCTGGGATACTTCCACTTCTCTGAAGTTGCTTTCATCAAGGGCTTTCTTCAGCTGTGGGATACAAAGGGAAAATTAGAACATTTTAACCTTCCATACAGTAAGAGAAGCTTATGTTTAGCTGTGTCCCTATATTTTGTTCTCTTTGGACCTTTCTTTTAAAAAGGAGGTTAAGTGATGGGACTTCCCTGGTGGTCCAGTGGCTAAGACTCTGTGCTCCCAATGCATGGGGGCCGGGTTTGATCCCTGGTCAGGGAACTAGATCCTGTGTGCCACAACTAAAGATCCTGTGTGCTGCAACTAAGACCTGGCACAGCCAAATAAATAGATATTTTAAAAAGGAGGGTAAGTGAGGCAATAATAAGAAGTAGATTTGTGGAGAAACACTCTCAGTGATTTTCATAATTTTTAACACTAAAGAACACAATTTTTCTTACAACAGATAATGTAAATGTATGTTCGTCATTTGCTTTCTAAGAGCATGGCTTTGGAATCAGACAGAAGTTAAAATCTCAGCTTCACCACACACTAGTCAAGTAATTTCAGATAATTAACTTCCCTAAGCTAAAAGTTCATCATTGGAAAAGTATGAGAATAGCCTACTTCATAGGATTCATGTAACAGTTAAACAAGAGGAGGCAGAAAAGGAATATAGAGCCTGGCACACACTAATTGCTCAGTGCGCATTGCTGTGCTTTAAGGGTTTTTTTTTAAAAAAAATTAAGGTCGTGACCTCATGTATGGAGAAGTGAAAATAAATTATATGGAGTTTATGTAAATACACCTGTCAGTTATTGACTATCCTTGCATGTATTTTTATATTCTTGCTTTTTTTTCTATTGAGGTATAGTTGATTTATGATATTATATTAGATTTAGGTGTAGGACATAGTGATTAAAAATTTTTATAGATTATACTCCAGTTATTATAAAATACTGGCTATATTCCTTGTGCTGTACAATATGTCCTTGTAGCTTATTTACATAGTAGTTTATACTTCTTATGAATATTGCTTTATGTTTAGAAATTTTAATAAACTTGTCTAGTTGAAAAATAACATAGTGATTACTATTCAAGACAAGACAACAGGCCCACAATGAAGTCACTTATGCTAAACCTTATGTCACCAAACTGAGACTTAATTACAGTTTTGGCTCTCCCAGAAAAGGACTCTTAAACCAGTCAATCAGGAATGGCCTGATCAGCATTAGGTGAGTAATCTGCCTGACAGACCCCTGCCATCCCTTAAAGGAAGTAACTCTGCTACTAGTAACTAATCTACTTTTTTGCCTAGTATAACTTCCTTGTTCCTGCTCCCCTCTGCCTATAAAAGTCTTTCATTTTATACAACTCCTCAGAGCGCCTTTCTATTGCAATCGATTGCATACTGCCTGACTCAAATTGACTTTTGTTCAAATAAACTCTTAATTTTATTATTCCTCAATTTATCTTTTAACATTACGTAAATCATTTTGCAGAGTTCCCCTTCTTCCTCATATGCCCTTAAATGAGTACCACTGGATTTGTAGGAAGAAGAGACGGCAGCTCTCCTCCCCCTTCACTCCCCCACACGCCCCAGGTCCTACCTGGTCTCTGGGGGTTCCTCCTGTCCCCTTAGGTGTCCGTGGTCCCCCAGGTGCCCTCGTTGTGAGGAGACGCGAATTCCGCATCCTCCTAGTGCACCGTCTTCACCCCGCCCCCCCATATTCCTTTTAATATACCATTCTGACAGTCATATTATCATGTAACTTAATGGCTACAAAAGGGATAAACTGGCAGCAAGGTCACTGTGATACCTTTAGCTTAAGAATCTCTTCTTTTTTGAATTTTATTTATTTATTATACAGCAGGTTCTTATTGGTTATCTATTTTATACATATTAGTGTAGATATGTCAATCCCAATTCCAGGGATTTCTGGAATTTCAGGGGCTTGGACGACCAAGTTAATATTAGTCAATGTCAATCAATCTTTTAGCATTCTATGATGTCTCATCAAGACACAGAATCTTAATCTAAAACTATTCTTTATAACGGAAGCTATACTAAGGTATTGGTTCTTGCCTTTTGCACTCCTGACAACTGTGTTACTGAAGGATATTATACGCACTTGTGTTTCAGGGTCATCGTGTCTGAGGAAGCTTGTCTAAGTCTTCATGTCCGTGGGTCTGCCTTACCTGTTCTGATTCCACACTAGCTTCTTTCAGTTTATCCTCTGTTGCCTCTTTACATTTCTTCAGGTGTCTAACTGTTTCTTCCAATTCCTGAAAACGTGATACAGAGATTTTTGACAAACTCCCAATGTACTATATATGGAAGAAAAAGCTTCAATATTGTAATAAATGAGCCACCAAATTATGAAAGTATGATGGGGTACTTTCTAACTCCAGGTGCTACCAGACTATAGGATAAAAACTATTATTTTCAGTTTAACCTACAGTATACATTTGTGTATATGATTATAGATTTTGATTTACAGATTCTCCTGAGAAAAGATGATTAACATCTCTTTCCAGAACTGGAGAATACTTTTCATAGCAGACAATCTCTGTTGGAAGGCAAGAGCTTGATGGTCTCTTGAAATCCCTTTTTAGTAATAAAATGTGCTTTTCATTAGTTTGGGAGTAGATAAAAGTCCTGTAACGGCAACAGATGTATCTGAGCTATGGGGAAGAACCAAGGGGTGTAAAGTTCCTGAAAGACTATGAAGTTCACAAGTCTTACTTAGTAACTAGTACTTTGCATATGTGAGCTTTAGCCGTTCTTCAAAAATGAGTATCATTTTTATTAAGTTGAACATGAAGACGAGGTGCCATAGTCAAAGCTCCAGGCTTCATTCCTAAATATGATTCTAAGGACTTAGCTAAGATGAACGACTTGTAAGTTTGTCTTCTTCTATAGAGCCTAGAAAAGCCAGGTGCCCTCATGCTGGGTTTTGCACATGGCCTTTGCTGGTAATCTCCGAGATGAATCTTAGGAACCCTTTTACCTGGCACCGATGCTCCAGCTCCCACCTCCTCTTCTGCTCTGCCTCGAGTTGCAGCTCCTGCTGTTTCTTCTGAGCTGACAGATCATTTTGGCTCTTCGCCAACAGCTGCATCTCCTGCTGTAGGTTAGTCATTTCAGATACACATTTCTGGATACTCAGTGACTGGTAGGGCACAAAGAGGGAGACGGTTGGTGAACCTGTCCAAGTTTGGGATTTCATGTGAATGGTAAACAGTGTGTGGAAATCATCTACCTGTTCATAGCTTTTTTTCTGATACTGATCCTTAATTAACTCCATTTGGCTCAATTCTGTTTCTATTTGCTGAAAGTAAATGTGGAAATAACATAGAAAGATGATCAGTGGAAAAACTGGCTTGCTCTTTTTGCCTATAGGCTGACAGAAAGAATCCCACATGAGATCCACTGTTATCAGTTCCTGCTGGGCTCTCCTTCCCATCCAGCCCCCTGACCCCGAAAGAGCAAAGTCTTGTACAATCACTGTGGAAGAGACAGCTGGGGAGCCAGAATGTGACACTGGCAGCTAATGAGAAACCAAACACGGATGCAGCAGTATCTCCGCGGGACAAAGAGTCTCCCCCCACCTCCCCCCAGGCAACCTGCCCACTTCCCAGGTGTAGCTGTAATTCCCAGAGAACACATGGTGGTGGTGGGGCTCTGAAACCATCTTCCCCAGACATCACTTCCTGGCTGGATCCTCATCAGATACTAAGCAGGAGAGGAGAGTTAGGGTTTCTCATACAACCTTCCTCCTCTCTATGTTCTGAGCATTATTCGCCTTAGCTGATAAGTGGAACTTAATTTGGGCCTTTTGATCCTTTATTTTCTCCTTGCTGCCGTTCAGTACCTTTCTCAACTCTGTAAGTGTCTGCCACAGCTCCCGGTTGGTCTGGGATACTTCCACTTCTCTGAAGTTGCTTTCATCAAGGGCTTTCTTCAGCTGTGGGATACAAAGGGAAAATTAGAACATTTTAACCTTCCATTCAGTAAGAGAAGCTTATGTTTAGCTGTGTCCCTATATTTTGTTCTCTTTGGACCTTTCTTTTAAAAAGGAGGTTAAGTGATGGGACTTCCCTGGTGGTCCAGTGGCTAAGACTCTGTGCTCCCAATGCATGAGGGCCGGGTTTGATCCCTGGTCAGGGAACTAGATCCTGTGTGCCACAACTAAAGATCCTGTGTGCTGCAACTAAGACCTGGCACAGCCAAATAAATAGATATTTTAAAAAGGAGGGTAAGTGAGGCAATAATAAGAAGTAGATTTGTGGAGAAACACTCTCAGTGATTTTCATAATTTTTAACACTAAAGAACACACTTTTTCTTACAACAGATAATGTAAATGTATGTTCGTTATTTGCTTTCTAAGAGCATGGCTTTGGAATCAGACAGAAGTTAAAATCTCAGCTTCACCACACACTAGTCAAGTAATTTCAGATAATTAACTTCCCTAAGCTTCAGGTTCATCATTGGAAAAGTATGAGAATAGCCTACTTCATAGGATTCATGTAACAGTTAAACAAGAGGAGGCAGAGAAGGAATATAGAGCCTGGCACACACTAATTGCTCAGTGCTCATTGCTGTGCTTTAAGGGTTTTTTTTTTTTTTAAAAAACTTAAGCTCGTGACTTCATATATGGAGAAGTGAAAATGAATTATATGGAGTTTTGTAAATACACCTGTCAGTTATTGACTATCCTTGCATATATTTTTATAATATTGATTTTGTCTATTGAGGTATAGTTGATTTATGATATTATATTAGTATTAGGTGTAGGACATAGTGATTAAAAATTTTTATAGATCATACTCCAGTTATTATAAAATACTTGCTATATTCCCTGTGCTGTACAATATATCCTTGTAGCTTATTTACATAGTAGTTTATACTTCTTATGAATATTGCTTTATGTTTAGAAATTTTAATAAACTTGTCTAGTGGAAAAATAACATAGTGATTACTATTCAAAACAAGACAACAGACCCACAATGAAGTCACTTATGCTAAACCTTATGTCACCAAACTGAGACTTAATTACAGTCTTGGCTCCCCCAGAAAAGGACTCTTAAACCAGTCAATCAGGAATGGCCTGATCAGCATTAGGTGAGTAATCTGCCTGACAGACCCCTGCCGTCCCTTAAAGGAAGTAACTCTGCTACTAGTAACTAATCTACCTTTTTGCCTAGTATAACTTCCTTGTTCCTGCTCCCCTCTGCCTATAAAAGTCTTTCATTTTATACAAATCCTCAGAGCGCCTTTCTATTGCAATCGATTGCATACTGTCTGATTCAAATTGACTTTTGTTCAAATAAACTCTTAATTTTATTATTCCTGAATTTATCTTTTAACATTACTTAAATCATTTTACAGAGTTCCCCCTCTTCCTCATATGCCCTTAAATGAGTACCACTGGATTTGTAGGAAGAAGAGACGGCAGCTCTCCTCCTCCATCACTCCCCCACACACCCCAGGTCCTACCTGGTCTCTGGGGGTTCCTCCCGTCCCCTTAGGTGTCCGTGGTCCCCCAGGTGCCCTCGTTGTGAGCAGACGCGAATTCCGCATCATCCTAGTGCACAGTCTTCACCCCGCCCCCCATATTCCTTTTAATATACCATTCTGGCAGTCATATTATCATGTAACTTAATGGCTACAAAAGGGATAAACTGGCAGCAAGGTCACTGTGATACCTTTAGCTTAAGTATCTCTTCTTTTTTGAATTTTATTTATTTATTATACAGCAGGTTCTTATTGGTTATCTATTTTATACATATTAGTGTAGATATGTCAATCCCAATTCCAGGGATTTCTGGAATTTCAGGGGCTTGGATGACCAAGTTAATATTAGTCAATGTCAATCAATCTTTTAGCATTCTATGATGTCTCATCAAGACACAGAATCTTAATCTAAAACTATTCTTTATAACGGAAGCTATACTAAGGTATTGGTTCTTGCCTTATGCACTCCTGACAACTGTGTTACTGAAGGATATTATACGCACTTGTGTTTCAGGGTCATCGTGTCTGAGGAAGCTTGTCTAAGTCTTCATGTCCGTGGGTCTGCCTTACCTGTTCTGATTCCACACTAGCTTCTTTCAGTTTATCCTCTGTTGCCTCTTTACATTTCTTCAGGTGTCTAAATGTTTCTTCCAATTCCTGAAAACGTGATACAGAGATTTTTGACAAACTCCCAATGTACTATATATGGAAGAAAAAGCTTCAATATTGTAATAAATGAGCCACCAAATTATGAAAGTATGATGGGGTACTTTCTAACTCCAGGTGCTACCAGACTATAGGATAAAAACTATTATTTTCAGTTTAACCTACAGTATACATTTGTGTATATGATTATAGATTTTGATTTACAGATTCTCCTGAGAAAAGATGATTAACATCTCTTTCCAGAACTGGAGAATACTTTTCATAGCAGACAATCTCTGTTGGAAGGCAAGAGCTTGATGGTCTCTTGAAATCCCTTTTTAGTAATAAAATGTGCTTTTCATTAGTTTGGGAGTAGATAAAAGTCCTGTAACGGCAACAGATGTATCTGAGCTATGGGGAAGAACCAAGGGGTGTAAAGTTCCTGAAAGACTATGAAGTTCACAAGTCTTACTTAGTAACTAGTACTTTGCATATGTGAGCTTTAGCCGTTCTTCAAAAATGAGTATCATTTTTATTACGTTGAACATGAAGACGAGGTGCCATAGTCAAAGCTCCAGGCTTCATTCCTAAATAAGGTTCTAAGGACTTAGCTAAGGTGAACGACTTGTAAGTTTGTCTTCTTCTATAGAGCCTAGAAAAGCCAGGTGCCCTCATGCTGGGTTTTGCACATGGCCTTTGCTGGTAATCTCTGAGATGAATCTTAGGAACCCTTTTACCTGGCACCGATGCTCCAGCTCCCACCTCCTCTTCTGCTCTGCCTCGAGTTGCAGCTCCTGCTGTTTCTTCTGAGCTGACAGATCATGTTGGCTCTTGGCCAACAGCTGCATCTCCTGCTGTAGGTTAGTCATTTCAGATACACATTTCTGGATACTCAGTGACTGGTAAGGCACAAAGAGGGAGACGGTTGCTGAACCTGTCCAAGTTTGGGATTTCATGTGAATGGTAAACAGTGTGTGGAAATCATCTACCCGTTCATAGCCTTGTTTCTGATACTGATCCTTAATTAGCTCCTTTTGCCTCAATTCTGTTTCTATTTGGTGAATGTAAATGTGGAAATAACATAGAAAGATGGTCAGTGGAAAAACTGGCTTGCTCTTTTTGCCTATAGGCTGACAGAAAGAATCCCACATAAGATCCACTGTTACCAGTTCCTGCTGGGCTCTCCTTCCCATCCAGCCCCCTGACCCCGAAAGAGCAAAGTCTTGTACAATCACTGTGGAAGAGACAGCTGGGGAGCCAGAATGTGACACTGGCAGCTAATGAGAAACCAAACACGGATGCAGCAGTATCTCCGCGGGACAAAGAGTCTCCCCCCACCTCCCCCCAGGCAACCTGCCCACTTCCCAGGTGTAGCTGTAATTCCCAGAGAACACATGGTGGTGGTGGGGCTCTGAAACCATATTCCCCAGACATCACTTCCTGCCTGGATCCTCATCAGATAATAAGGAGGAGAGGAGAGTTAGGGTTTCTCATACAACCTTCTTCCTCTCTATGTTCTGAGCATTATTCGCCTTAGCTGATAAGTGGAACTTAATTTGGGCCTTTTGATCCTTTATTTTCTCCTTGCTGCCGTTCAGTACCTTTCTCAACTCTGTAAGTGTCTGCCACAGCTCCCGGTTGGTCTGGGATACTTCCACTTCTCTGAAGTTGCTTTCATCAAGGGCTTTCTTCAGCTGTGGGATACAAAGGGAAAATTAGAACATTTTAACCTTCCATACAGTAAGAGAAGCTTATGTTTAGCTGTGTCCCTATATTTTGTTCTCTTTGGACCTTTCTTTTAAAAAGGAGGTTAAGTGATGGGACTTCCCTGGTGGTCCAGTGGCTAAGACTGTGTGCTCCCAATGCATGGGGGCCGGGTTTGATCCCTGGTCAGGGAACTAGATCCTGTGTGCCACAACTAAAGATCCTGTGTGCTGCAACTAAGACCTGGCACAGCCAAATAAATAGATATTTTAAAAAGGAGGGTAAGTGAGGCAATAATAAGAAGTAGATTTGTGGAGAAACACTCTCAGTGATTTTCATAATGTTTAACACTAAAGAACACAATTTTTCTTACAACAGATAATGTAAATGTATGTTCGTCATTTGCTTTCTAAGAGCATGGCTTTGGAATCAGACAGAAGTTAAAATCTCAGCTTCACCACACACTAGTCAAGTAATTTCAGATAATTAACTTCCCTAAGCTAAAAGTTCATCATTGGAAAAGTATGAGAATAGCCTACTTCATAGGATTCATGTAACAGTTAAACAAGAGGAGGTAGAAAAGCAATATAGAGCCTGGCACACACTAATTGCTCAGTGCTCATTGCTGTGCTTTAAAGGTTTTTTTTTTCTTTTTAAAGCTTAAGCTGATCTCTTTCTGTCACTTGTAACCTCATGTATGGAGAAGTGAAAATAAATTATATGGAGTGTATGTAAATACACCTGTCAGTTATTGACTATCCTTGCATGTATTTTCATAATCTTGCTTTTTTTTCTATTGAGGTATAGTTGATTTATGATATTATATTAGATTTAGGTGTAGGACATAGTGATTAAAAATTTTTATAGATTATACTCCAGTTATTATAAAATACTTGCTATATTCCCTGTGCTGTACAATATATCCTTGTAGCTTATTTACATAGTAGTTTATACTTCTTATGAATATTGCTTTATGTTTAGAAATTTTAATAAACTTGTCTAGTGGAAAAATAACATAGTGATTACTATTCAAAACAAGACAACAGACCCACAATGAAGTCACTTATGCTAAACCTTATGTCACCAAACTGAGACTTAATTACAGTTTTGGCTCTCCCAGAAAAGGACTCTTAAACCAGTCAATCAGGAATGGCCTGATCAGCATTAGGTGAGTAATCTGCCTGACAGACCCCTGCCATCCCTTAAAGGAAGTAACTCTGCTACTAGTAACTAATCTACTTTTTTGCCTAGTATAACTTCCTTGTTCCTGCTCCCCTCTGCCTATAAAAGTCTTTCATTTTATACAACTCCTCAGAGCGCCTTTCTATTGCAATTGATTGCATACTGCCTGACTCAAATTGACTTTTGTTCAAATAAACTCTTAATTTTATTATTCCTCAATTTATCTTTTAACATTACTTAAATCATTTTACAGAGTTCCCCCTCTTCCCCATATGCCCTTAAATGAGTACCACTGGATTTGTAGGAAGAAGAGTCGGCAGCTGAGAAGGGAGATGATAGGAGGGTGGTATACTCTGTGGCTGGTAAGTATTTAACATGTGAAAGAAAAAAGTCAAAATTATGTGTTACCTTTTCTCTTTATACTAGCTCATTCCCTCAGATCCTAACCTCACACTACAGTGTTACTCTTTTATTGTCACCCAACTAAATTTCTGTTAGATATTCCACCATTACCTCAATCACAGCTTTGTCAAAACTGGGTAAGCCCTAAAAACTAACCCTCAAAACCACCCTGGAAAGCAGTTGTGATGATTTCCATTTTGATTGAGGAAACTGAGACTCAGAAGTGAAGTCTTCTGCACAGATAGTAAATTTACACATTGCTAATAAGAGGCAGCGCTGGGAATCTTAAACAGTGTATCCTGAACCCACCCCTGCCACTAACTGCTCAAGACATCACACTCATACTGTTCCTTGGTCTCTCCTGCACAAGTTCACCATCTTTACTGATCCCTGTTAAAAGGATTTAAACCTTTAAATATTCTGAACAACTCTCTCTGAATAAAGGTACTTTTAATTTCAGTGCCCATTTTTGTTTCCCACAGAAATTATTTCTATAATATTTTTAACACTTATACAGTGCTTTTTCAATTTACAAAGCATCCTATAAACGGTTGAATCTGATTTTGTGACTGTGCGCTGTCAAGTGCAATTGCTAAATACGCTAAATTTGGCAAAATACAGACTGGCCACCCCAACCAAGTCTTCGAATTATTTTAATTACTCCCTCCCCTTTGCTTATGATACATTTAGTGTCTGATTTTTCTATTAATTAAAATGGATTTTTGATTTGATTGTTCTCTATTTTCAACAGAAACACTTTGCTTGGCTCTAATCATCTGAAGCCCAGAGTAACTGCTGTAGTTCCCCTTAGCCTCCATGTTTCCAGTTTCTCTTCATTCTTACCTACTCTCCACTGCTAACAGACTAACTGACCTAACATTGTGCTCACAGCCTTCTCAGAAACCTACAGTGCTCTCCTTTTACCTAATACTTTCCATCCAACATTCTGGTAGTCAAGGCCATCTACCAGCTGGTCTCATCTAAGCTAACCCCCTTTTCTCAGAAATTTCCTAAAGTCTCTGCTCTGATCAAGAGAGGCAAATCCTTTTTCTTTGCTCACATGTCCTATTTATTTCTGTAACTAAGCTTTGTTCATCCTCTTACATAGAGTGTCACAGCCCTGTCAGCTCTGCCAGTCTCAACCCTGTAGAATTTCGTCAAGCTTCCCCTCTTCTTCGATCACCCAACCAGCCTAAAACAAACTTTCCCTTACTTTTGAATTCCTTTAAAATTGTACACAGCTTCTAGCTATCCAGGAAACATCTTCTGATGTCTTCCTAGTTGTCTCATGTAAAGAGTGGAGATGACAATTAAATAAGGGGTAATTTAGCACGGACCACATCTTCTGCTGTTTTTACTTGTGCCTCTTAGGAGGAGGTAGGTGCATGATGGATGCTAGTTAAGTGAATTGAGGAGACAGGTGATTTGCCATCTGTCTAGCAGATGGCGGTCTCCTCCTTCCCACTCAGTTATTATTCTCCAATGGGAAGGCTGTCATCAAGGCATTCCTTCATTGGGCAGATAACTATATCAGAAACTTTTTCTGTGTTAATTTACAAACAGCATAGAGATGTATCTGGCTTGCTGGCAAAATGGGGATTAGAAGAACCAAAGAACAACTGTAGCCATTCTCGGAAATCCTGTAGCTGGTTCTCCTCTTCAAAGGCATTCACCTAGAGGGAGGCTTTTGTCACTTGCCTCCATACCTCAGTCACTTCCCGTTGTGCTGCTTTCTTTGCAGTTTCTCTCTCAATTTGAAACTGCTTCCTTAGAGCATCTATGCGTTCAGCATGCAATTCTGCTTCTATTTTGGATTCTTCACTCATCTGTTCTCTGTTTTGAAAAAGAGACATGATAAATCACCTTTAGAAAACATCTTAGTAGGCGTCATTTACCAATGAGAAGCAGATCAGTCACCGGGTAAAAAATCACTGATCTGGAACTCATTAGCAGAAGAAGAAATAAGCATTTACCTACAGCATTAAAAAACAAAAAGTTATTCAATATAAAGAGATCCACCCAAAAGAGTGAAACACATACTCTTGTTTTAACCAATACTGAGTAGTCTTGAGCCAGCAACATTTCACCAGAATATAAAATTTGTACAGATTACAAATATGAAAACTACCTTCTTTGCTTTAGCTTATACTTGTCTGCTATATCAGTATGTCCACTACATGAAAGGAATAAAGATCCACGTGCACAATGCATTTCCCTTGGGTATAAATTTTCATGGGATGTTATTAATATCTAAATCCTATTTGCCTAGATAAAGTTTAACAAATAAACTTTAGTGGGTTGACCTGAACTTGATGGGTTTGACCTCACTAATCTCAGGGAAAAAGTTGAAAACAATGAATGGTTTAGCAGCTGCTTAAATGGCATTATCCCACTCCTGGACGGGTTATTCCCATCCATCCTTCTGTTTCTACTTTTCCAAATCATGCTTTTAAAGGACACATAAGCTTCTGATAGAAAAGGTTTGGCAGAAACATGTAAGTATCCCTTCCAACTTGGTTTAAACCTTCATGTACAGAAGAAGACCGACACTATATGAGGGAAGAGCTGAAAAGGAGCGTACCCCAGCCAGCTAATATCTGCTCTGCTCAACTATGCCTGCTTCCTTCACATGGCTCTGCTGGGAGTACTAGCTCAAAGTAGGGAAAAAGGGTTTAACTGGTTTATGTGAATTAGCCAAACTTTCTCTCCCAGAGGCTCTTGCCTAATTCCACTGTGACTATACTGCCCTTACATGAAGGTTTCCAAATTCCGTAGCTCAAGTTCTTTGCTTTCCAATTTCTCTTGAACAGGATCAAGCTTTGTTTGCAGCTGATGATTTGTCTGGAGAGCTTGCTCCAGGCTCATAGCCAGTCTCCTGTTTTCTTCTCTAGCTACATCTAGAGCTTTTTGTAGAGCCTCCATCTGAAAGAGAGAAGGAAGAAGATTGTTTATAATTCCACTGTAACAGATACAAGAAGTCCATAACACTGTATATTCACTCTTTAAACTTTGAAACAATAATTATTTGGAAAGAGAACCAAAGACTCCAGATGCCTGGAATATATATATGTGAGAACTTATTACAGACAGTCCTTAGGAGACTCTTAGAAGGTGATGGGAAGGGTATGCTCCACTGGTCACTAGAGAGTTTTGGAAAATAGAGCCAACTTATTTATCCTAATTTCTAAGGTTTTAAACCAGTTGAACTCCCCTTCCTGATCCTATGACCCTCTGGTCTCACTGCCTAGAGAGATAAGAACTGGCAACTGTCCCTTGTATATCCTTCTAGAAAAAGCTTTTTATAGGAAATATCTCTATTTTATATGTGTGCATACGTGTCGATACATATTTATGTGTGTATACACCTATAAACATGTGAGTATGCCTCCTTATTAAGTGGGATCACTCTCGCTACTTCTGACTAAAGTAATGTTGTTTTCTAAGCCCTTTAAGTTCACTTATGCATTAATACATGAAAAGAATGCAGACCATATAAGACAAAGAGAGTTAGGCATATTTATGGTCCTGGTTTCCCAATAAATGGTTCACTATAAGATCACAGACCCATTTCCCATTTGGAAATATGTCACTGTTCAAAACTCAGACTTGAATGGAAAGGAAATTTACCCGATTGTTTTACTCCATTTTTCCAAATTAGCAATATGCCAATAAAATAAAAAATATCAACGTTATCATCTATAAAAACCTGGCTTCTACCTTACTGTTGTGCTGGGCATCCATGACAAGGATTCTGGACCGCCTCTGGTCCACTTCTGCTTCCAGCTTCTGTACCCGCTGTTGATTTAGAGCCCTGTAAATGAAGGGCACAGGGAGAGTGACCACAGAAAAGTACCATCTAGGAGTGATACCACTGGGAGTTACAGGGCACCTTCCAGGAAGCCCAAATGGCATATGTAGTGGGCTACAGATGCTCAGAATATCTGAGAGTTGGCAGGTGACAATTAGTAGCCTCAGCTTCAGGTTAAGAAACTAATTTTCCTATGGATTAAAAACTTGTCCCATTTATGATTCAATTTGGCTTTATATATTAAAGTATCAGTACATGTTAATGACTAACTTATGGGCTGGTAACTTTATACTATATATATATTACTAGTACAAAAATATATCACCTCTGTATGGACTGGCTTGCTGTTGAGATTTCTGCTTTTTACCCAGAATTTTATTGTGAATAGTAAACAATTTTTAATACCATCCCCTTGACTTTTTTTTAAGTTCAGAGGTAATACAGATTCATAATATGTAAAAAAAGAAGCACAATGAAGAATATAAAACTCACTTGTTCTCCCATAACACAGAGGCAATATTCACCACTAATGTATTACAATATGTCTTAGAGGTCTGATTAAACTCAAACCATTTGTTCATTAACCTAAAAGGGAAACTTTTATGTAATTTTTGAAACATTTAAAGGAGTTCACTTACAAAACATGGCTAAAAGTAGTTCTCAGAATGATTCATCTAAAATAAATAGGATACTAATTAATGGATAATTAATTCAAACAGAAGTAGACACTTGGCTTTAATCTTGACAATTACCATTCTGTAGACCCAAGGGCAGGTATAAATGGTGTAGAAAACAGCAAGGATAAAACAGCATATATCACATGAATTTCTAGAATACATACTTATTTACATCGCTACAAAATATGAGAATTTTTGGATATCATTTTTATTTATAATTCCAGATTTTTCTGAATTTGCTAGTTCTTTAAATACCATTTTACTACTTTATTTTCACAAGGGGATCAATAGAAAATGACTGTTTGTTGACTGCACTCTGTTCTTTACTACAACGCAGCAGAAAAATACAAGTACAAAGACAGAAAAATAATCTCTGGTACCTTTCTTTCTTGAGGCCTGCAATCTCTGCATCCCTCCGCCCAAGCTCTATTTGCACTTTTTCCAGAGAGCCTTGCATCTTACTGTGAGAAGCCAACACATTCTCCAACATGATTGTAACTTTGCAGTTGTCTTCTTTAGCTTCTGCCAGTTGTTGCTGAAAGTTTCCCACCTAATAGAAAATGAAATAAGACAAAGATATTTGATCCTTTCTGGTTATTCTTCTGCTGAGTCCCATGACTTCTAGAAGAGTATGGAAACCAGGTCTGGTAGAATGCTAAGAGGAATAATTAAAGTATATTTTATATTTATTTTGTTTCTTAAGTTATTTTGACTCTGAGAAAAAGAAAACTAAACCCTAGATCATATGGATCCTATGAAGAGCTCTGCAGTGCATCCTAACTATTGTCGTGTCACAGCACATATATTAACTAGAGACATAAGGACCAACAGCTTCTTGGGTCTAGAGGTGGTCCCAGACTGGCCTGTGCTAGCCCTCCTCAGCTATCTTACCATGGGGTCAGAAGAAGATAACACCTTTGAAGCCCATCAGAATTATCTGAGGAAAGAGGACCATAAGTGGAAGCTGCTGAAGAATGATGTGACTCACAGCCCTCTTCAGAGGGGCAAAATCTAGCCCCTGCTGTCAAGAATTTTGGGATGTTACCTCTCTTCCCACTAAGTACACACACTGTTAAGCAGAAAGCATTTGGTAATTTGACTTAACATAAACTCTTAACAGTGTTATATCACATTAATAATACATAAGTATGTGGTTATTATTAACAAGGTCAGATGTGTTTCAACAGAAAAAAATAGGACTTTTGATTATTTTAAGACAGGAAGGAAAAAAAACATTGGGAGTTAAATCATGTATTTTTAAAGGAAATATTTTAGAGCTCTTCTAAAGTTATCCTTTCTTTAGGAAAAAAAAATCCTCTTCTGATCAATCCTCATTCTGTTTTACTAAAGGTCACAAGAAAAGAAAGAATATGGCTCATGAAAGATTTCAGAAGTGCTTCATTTCAGTAACAGACTTCAGAAAGGATTGATGTCTTGCCTTCTTGTTCTCCCAGTCCTCCAAAGCTTTGAGGTCATGTTTCAACTTCTGACTCTCTTTCAGGGCTGCAGCACGACCCTTCACAACTCGTGAGAGCTCACGTTCTTTCTTTTCAAGAATGGATTTCACCTTAGTAGAAAAAAAGAAATGATAAATGATTCTCCCAAAGCACAGTCAATCAGCAATTAGAATAAGACACAGCAATTTAGAAACCAAATTTAAAATGTTTAATTAAATATGCTTATATATTATTGTAAATAAAAACTAGCTTTAGTAGCTGTTTTCCCCCTTAAAACTACAAAGCAAAAAAAATCTGTTAATAAACATGGGCAAATCTGTAATATATGTCAATCTCTATGACAGCGCAGAATGAAGGTAAGGTAGATGAGACAATGATGCTAAGATGAAAAATGGGGGAGAAATTGATTATCACAGAATTTGAAAATACAACATAAATTAATATCATAAAAGCAAAGGTGAATAAGAACTAAATAGTGTCAAGAAAATAGTGTTACAGAAGTCTTCTAAATAGTGTCCTAATCCTAATTAGAAGTATTCGACTTTTACATATCTGAAATACTTTTAGTATATCTACACAGTTGTTTCAGATTCATCATACTATTCTAAATACTACTCTTTTAAAAAATACTTTATCTTGAAATACAGAGTCACAGGAGTTTACAAAATTAGTGCAGAGTCCCCATGCACTCTTTTCCCTGCTTCTAATGATGACATCTTATATTGTAGTTCAACATTAAAACCAGGAAATTGACTTTAATGAGAATAACTACACTACAAAATTTACAATTTTCATTTTTTATTTTTTATTTTTTTGCAGTACACGGGCCTCTCACTGTTGTGTCCTCTCCCGTTGCGGAGCACAGGCTCCGGACACGCAGGCTCAGCGGCCATGGCTCACGGGCTCAGCCGCTCCGCGGCATGTGGGATCTTCCCGGACCGGGGCACGAACCCGCGTCCCCTGCATCGGCAGGCGGACTCTCAACCACTGCGCCACCAGGGAAGCCCTTCACCATTTTTTTAACCTGCATTCATCTGTGTATGCACACATGCACGTAGCTCTATGTAATTTGACACCATGCACATATTCCTGTGATCACGACAATCAAGATACAGAACTGCTCCACTGCCGCAAAGAACTCACTTGTGCTACTTCTCTGTGTTCACACCCTCCCCCAAACTCATCCCAGGTCCCCTGGCAACCAGTAATTTGTTCTCTATCGCTACTGCTTTTGTCATTTCAAGAATGTTATTTTAAACATTTAAAAATAATTAATTTTAGTATAATACATTCACATTTTCTAAAACAGCCTTACTGAGATATAGTTGAAATACAATAAGCTATGTATATTTAAAGTGTACAATTTTGATATATGTATAAACCATAATCATGATAATGAACACTTCCATTATCCCAAAAGTTCCCTTATGCCTTTTTGTAATTTCCCCCACTTCTATCTCTCCCTGTTCCTACACATCCACCCAAGGCTACCACTGACCTGTTTTCTGTCACAATCAATTCACTTTTATTTCCTAGAATTTTATATAAATGAAATCATATTTGATGTACTCATTTTT
Organism: Hyperoodon ampullatus; assembly: GCF_949752795.1. NCBI lineage: Eukaryota > Metazoa > Chordata > Mammalia > Artiodactyla > Ziphiidae > Hyperoodon > Hyperoodon ampullatus. The sequence continues at coordinate 97,819,999 of NC_136921.1, forward strand.
GAACGATTTTCCACTCAGCACAATTATTGTGAGATTCACTCACTCTTCTTTATATATCAATACTTCTTCCTTTCTGTTGCTGAATAGTGTTCTGCTGAACACTGGAGTTGTTCCAGTTTTAAGCTGTTACAAGTAGAGCTGCTCTGGGCAGTTGTATACAGATCTTCGTGTAGATATACGCTTTCATTCATCTTTGGTGAATGCATAGGAGTGGAATGCCTGGGTTGTATGGTCGTAGTATGTCTCACTTTTAAAGAAACTACCAAACTATTTTCCAGAGTGGCTGAGTGATTTTACATTCCCTTCAGCAATGTATGAGAGTTCCTCCACATCCTCACTAACACTTGGGGTAATCAGTTTTTCAATCTTAGACATTCTAATAGTGTGTGGTAGTACCTCACTGCAGTTTTAATTTGCATTTCCCTAATGACTGATGTTTAACATCTTTTCAGGTGCTTATTTATCGTCCGTATATCTTTTTTGGTGAAACGTGTGTTCACCAAATAAATAAAATACTTTGCGCCTTTTTTTTTCCAGATTGTTTTTCCTTCTTAGTGAGTTTTGAGAGTTTTTAATAAACTGTGGAGACAAGACCTTTATCAGATATGTGATTTGCAAATGTTTTCTTCCCCCAGCCTGTAGCTTGTCATTTTCTTAACAATGTCTTTGAAGAGCATACGTTGTCAATGTTACATTTTTTCCTTTATGGATCATGCTTTTGATGTCAAATCTAAGAAATCTTAGTGTAATCCAAGATCACAATGGTTTCATCCTATGTTTCAGAAGTTTTACAGTTTTAAGTTTTACCTTTAGGGCTTTCATCCATTTTGAGTTAATTTTTATGTATGGTAAGAGGTATGGATCAAAGGTATTTTGTTTTTTTGTTTCTGCATATGATACCCAATTGCTTTAGCACATTTGTTGAAAAGACCATCCTTTCTCTACTTTTACTTCTGTTGAAAATAAAATGTTCATAAATTTTTTCTGGATGGGTAGCACATTCACATTACTCTTAAGGTACAAAAGGATAAAGTGAAAAATCTCCCAGCCACCCAGTTTCCTTCCTCGAAAATAATGTTGCCAATTTATTACGATTCATTTTAGAGAGACTCTATTCAAAAGTGAATACATATGTATACTTCATCGCCCCAACCCTTTTGCACACAAATAGTAAAATACTCTGTATACTCTTCTGAACCTTGACTGTTTTAACCTAATAATAGATATGTTATGATTAAGATAAATATATCTTCAAACAGTATTCCAAACTATGGATATACCATGATTTATTTAGCCAGCCTCTTACTGATGGAATTTTGGTTGTTTCTAGTCTTTTGCTAATAACAAACAATACTTCAGAAAGTAACCTTGTAAACATGTCTTATGTACAAGCTAGTGTATCTGTAGGAAAAAGTACAACTGTGGGTGTAAGGTGATAAACAAAGCCAAATTGTCCTCCACAGGAAAAGGGCACTCCAAACAGCAGCAAAGAAGAATGCCTTTTCCCCACATCTTCCTCAAATTATACTTCCTTATAACTTTTAACCTGTAACGTTAAAAATACTTTAACGTCTTCTGTAAGGGTTCAAGAATACTACAAAAGATGCTAACTTATAAGGTTTTGAAAACCTATTGGATTTTGTTCTAGAAAAGCACATTAGGAAGAATATAGTTTTTATAATTTTACCAGTGCTTATAAATTATTTATAAAAATGAAAAGGCCACTAGCAAAAGTGCTTACAGAAAGGGTCTAAATTGTAGTTAACTCTAGAAGACAAGCTACAGTACTTTCTATTTTTAAATACCAAACAAAGATGGATGCTCTAGTAAGTTTTCTTTGGGAAGTATTTTCCAGTGTTCAAGTTCTCAGGGCTTCTATTTATGTATTTCTACTTGAAAATCAGGCTTTACCCATTTTACTGTAAATGTTAAGACTATTAGCATTAATTTTTAAAGTGAAAATTAGATTAAAAATCTCAATGGTTACTCTTAAGCCAAATATGACATTTCTGTGTCCAAATCAAAAACTAAGTATGCAATAGCCAGAATGATGGTTTTGATCTACATCATCAGTTTTTGCTGTTTGTGAAGAAGTTCTTTCCTTGTTGTTACTCACACCTCCAAACGTTATCTTTCTAGATGTTACTACTTTTCTTCATTGTTGTATAAATCTGAAATTTCCTTATGATTTAATTTGTGGCCTTCACTTACCGAATCCCGGTGAAGAAAATTTGGTGACTCATCATTTTTTAATGGTCTTGAGGCAAGAATGTCTATTTTACCTTCCAGTCTTCCCTCCATGGTTTTAATGGCATTCAAAAGAGTCTTTAGAGAGATCCCAGAGTCTCCAATCTCCTGAGAAGACCTCACAGAAGTCACGGTAGGTGCAAAGGTCACATGGTGTGTAGGGTTTGGCCTAACACTGGGCAAAACAACTGATGAACTTCGTTCCTTTACATTGTTGACACGGGGCCTATGGCTTTAAAGTAATTTTGAAGATGCAGGCCTCTCTGGAGACTTCCTCCTTCTTGGAAGCATCAGCAATTTAAAAAGACAAAATCAACTAAACCTAGAATTATTTTTCAGTGAGTGCCCCCTTTACTATGAGAAACAGCACAACGTTCTAAATGAAGCTGGGATGGAAAATATACTTTAAAATGTGTTCCTTTGCTTTCAGAATGAAGAAAATACTAGTGTAAAGTATGTCCTCATGAAGAAACAAAGCATATCTAATGAGGTCCCCTTTGCCAGTATAGTCAGATTGTTAGAACCCATTTGAAGACACATTCTAGTTGCTTGGTTACCAAGGGTATACATACACAAACGTTATAGTTAAAGAAGTTACACATGCTTACACTGTTAAAAATTAAAAATAAATAATGTGATAAATTTGTAAATCATTGTTAATAGTCTCAATAGTCTCAGTCTCAATTGCCACCATGCTAACCAGTAAGCACCTTCACTACTAATACCTCTTTCAAGTGCGCTATTGCAAGTATATCTTGTTGGCAATGAGTTCTGCGTTCGCCTGTAATTAAAAACCCAAAGATACTTGTTCCTCACCTCTGCCAAAAGTTTTAAGGTTCAAATTAAAAAAACACTTCCTCTATGATAGAGATTCTCGAGGCTTTCATCATGATGATGTTCCCTATGCATGCTCACAATACAATCTATTTTGTTTCTGAAAGGCATAACCTTCTATTCTATAATAAAGTCTGCCGAGTACATTCCTAATCCTGCAATTAGAGCATGCAAGTTCAATGTCCCAATACTGCTTCAGGCATCTTTATGAACTCTTCTGTGGTTGAGTGGAACCTTGTACATCGAGGGTGTTTAAAATATTTTTGATAAATTGAGTCAAGTGAGAGAATATTCATCTTTCTGGGATCATACGGTGAGGTGGGGAGAAAGTCACCAATTTCTTAAAAGCTAATTAAAACAACATAGAAGCAATCTGTTTTATAGCTATTAATCACACCTGAGCATATTTGCCCTCTAGTGCCTTATTCAACTTGCGTAGATGGTCGTTCTGTGAACTGGTTTCAGAAAAAGAATGTAGTTGTTCTTCTAGCTGCTTAACTTTTATCTAGAGGAAAAACAGAAGAATAAAAAAACAAGTCTCATTAACGAAATATATATATATATATAAATATACGTATATATACATATATATATGTGTGTATATATATATATATATATATATATATATATATATATATACACACACACACACTCCAAAACAGAAAAAAAAAGGTGTCACAAGTTTTGCAGAAAAAAATCACAGAAAATCCTTAAACCTTGTAAAAAGCGATCCTGTTTTTCTAATGACGCTACTTCTACTAAAATAGCTATTTCAACAAATAAAATAGGCTATAGCCTTATACATGTACTGAGATAATTCATTTGGTTTATAGCGTTTATGGAAAGTGCAAATTAACATGACTCATGAATATAACAGTGAGACTTTGTGGGTAAAATATTTCAATTTTAAAGAAATTGTGGTATCTAGTATTCAAAACCCTTTCTGAGTACGGATAATTAGAATTGTCAATATGTAAGCAGACAAGAGTCTTGTGTTTACCCACAGAGAATTACGAAAGTTGAATTAACAGAATTCTTATAGGCTGAATTATATTTGAAAACTAACTCATAAAGCTGACTACTCACATCTTTCACTTTAAAGAAAAGATGATTTGGGGGAATAAAATCATTAATATTTACTCACAAATCTCCAAATTGTGTGTTTTTCTACATTTTCTTCCTCTTATTCCCAACCCTCTCAATACAAATCGACAATTAACATTACTGAGCTTATCTCTGAATCAGAAAAAAATTCATCCAAAATTTTTAATTTAAATCAACTTTTTCCTCTCTCAGTATCTTTTCTTGTTTCCCACCTCTGAAGGGCAAACTCCTCTTGGTTGTAGCCACTGATTGTTTTCAAGAACTGTTAAAATTTGAGTGCTAATACTTCGTTTTTTTTAGAAAGGCTACATGAAAACACATTTTGTCTTAGGAAATCTCTCTTGTTCCATCAGCAGAATCCTTTTTCTCATCTTTGCCTGTTTCTGGTGCTCTTTTCCACAGTGTACAGTATAAAACATGTTCCATGGCTCCCCCTTAAGTGTATTCACTTAAGGTTCAGAATTAGAATGGCTGCCTCTAAAGAGAGGTATTGATGCAACACTTATTCTCATTTTAAACGTAAGCAAACTGCTGTTAACCTTAGAACTCAGTGGAAAATACTGATGAACACTCAAGAATTTTCGATTTGCCTCTCTTCAAACAAAACACAGAATATCCTTATTCCACAATATTTCTCAGGTAACTGACGTTACCCCCAGCCTCAGAGTACTCAATAAAATGCCCTGAAACTTGTCAGATGGCATGTTCTCATCTATAAAGCACTTTACTTTTTATACTGGGTTTCTTTTCTGGAAGAATTTCTAATTCAGGACACTGAAATGGGGAAGAACACAGAAGCAAATAAATCCTGCTGCCCTCAGAGACCTGATGTTTCTGTGTCATTAAAATCCAAGTAGCTTCCACAGCTAGCTTACCAGGCAGTCTCGGAAATACCAGTATTTAGGTCAAGGTCATATCCTCCTACTGTTTCAAATGATCTAAATATATATAGATACATATTTTTAAAAATTGAGGTAGAGTTGATTTATAATATTATGTAAGTTTCAACTATACAACCTAGGGATTCACAATTTTTAAAGATTATACTCCATTTATAGTTATTATAAAATATCGGCTATATTCCATGTAATGTACAATATATCCTTGTAGCTTATTTTATACACAGTAGTCTGTACTTCTTAATCTCCTACCCTAATATTGCCCCTTACATATATTTTCTAATATAAAACTATAAAAACATAACACTATAGAAACTGTGAGACACCTAAGAAATGGATGAAAAGGAACTTTTTGTGTGTGTGTGTGTGTGTGTGTGTGTGTGGTACGTGGGCCTCTCACTGTTGTGGCCTCTCCCGTTGCGGAGCACAGGCTCCGGACACGCAGGCTCAGCGGCCATGTCTCACGGGCACAGCCGCTCCGCGGCATGTGGGATCTTCCCGGACCGGGGCACGAACCCGCGTCCCCTGCATCGGCAGGCGGACTCTCAACCACTGCACCACCAGGGAAGCCCTTCACCATTTTTTTAACCTGCATTCATCTGTGTATGCACACATGCACGTAGCTCTATGTAATTTGACCCCATGCACATATTCCTGTGATCACGACAATCAAGATACAGAACTGCTCCACTGCCGCAAAGAACTCACTTGTGCTACTTCTCTGTGTTCACACCCTCCCCCAAACTCATCCCAGGTCCCCTGGCAACCAGTAATTTGTTCTCTATCGCTACTGCTTTTGTCATTTCAAGAATGTTATTTTAAACATTTAAAAATAATTAATTTTAGTATAATACATTCACATTTTCTAAAACAGCCTTACTGAGATATAGTTGAAATACAATAAGCTATGTATATTTAAAGTGTACAATTTTGATTTATGTATAAACCATAATCATGATAATGAACACTTCCATTATCCCAAAAGTTCCCTTATGCCTTTTTGTAATTTCCCCCACTTCTATCTCTCCCTGTTCCTACACATCCACCCAAGGCTACCACTGACCTCTTTTCTGTCACAATCAATTCACTTTTATTTCCTAGAATCTTATATAAATGAAATCATATTTGATGTACTCATTTTTGAATGATTTTCCACTCAGCACAATTATTGTGAGATTCACTCACTCTTCTTTATATATCAATACTTCTTCCTTTCTGTTGCTGAAGAGTGTTCTGCTGAACACTGGAGTTGTTCCAGTTTTAAGCTGTTACAAGTAGAGTTGCTCTGGGCAGTTGTATACAGATCTTCGTGTAGATATATGCTTTCATTTATCTTTGGTGAATGCATAGGAGTGGAATGCCTGGGTTGTATGGTCGTAGTATGTCTCACTTTTAAAGAAACTACCAAACTATTTTCCAGAGTGGCTGAGTGATTTTACATTCCCTTCAGCAATGTATGAGAGTTCCTCCACATCCTCACTAACACTTGGGGTAATCAGTTTTTCAATCTTAGACATTCTAATAGTGTGTGGTAGTACCTCACTGCAGTTTTAATTTGCATTTCCCTAATGACTGATGTTTAACATCTTTTCAGGTGCTTATTTATCATCCGTATATCTTTTTTGGTGAAACGTGTGTTCACCAAATAAATAAAATACTTTGAGCCTTTTTTTTTTTCAGATTGTTTTTCCTTCTTAGTGAGTTTTGAGAGTTTTTAATAAACTGTGGAGACAAGACCTTTATCAGATATGTGATTTGCAAATGTTTTCTTCCCCCAGCCTGTAGTTTGTCATTTTCTTAACAATGTCTTTGAAGAGCATACGTTGTCAATGTTACATTTTTTCCTTTATGGATCATGCTTTTGATGTCAAATCTAAGAAATCTTAGTGTAATCCAAGATCACAATGGTTTCATCCTATGTTTCAGAAGTTTTACAGTTTTAAGTTTTACCTTTAGGGCTTTCATCCATTTTGAGTTAATTTTTATGTATGGTAAGAGGTATGGATCAAAGGTATTTTGTTTTTTTGTTTCTGCATATGATACCCAATTGCTTTAGCACATTTGTTGAAAAGACCATCCTTTCTCTACTTTTACTTCTGTTGAAAATAAAATGTTCATAAATTTTTTCTGGATGGGTAGCACATTCACATTACTCTTAAGGTACAAAAGGATAAAGTGAAAAATCTCCCAGCCACCCAGTTTCCTTCCTCGAAAATAATGTTGCCAATTTATTACGATTCATTTTAGAGAGACTCTATTCAAAAGTGAATACATATGTATACTTCATCGCCCTAACCCTTTTGCACACAAATAGTAAAATACTCTGTATACTCTTCTGAACCTTGACTGTTTTAACCTAATAATAGATATGTTATGATTAAGATAAATATATCTTCAAACAGTATTCCAAACTATGGATATACCATGATTTATTTAGCCAGCCTCTTACTGATGGAATTTTGGTTGTTTCTAGTCTTTTGCTAATAACAAACAATACTTCAGAAAGTAACCTTGTAAACATGTCTTATGTACAAGCTAGTGTATCTGTAGGAAAAAGTACAACTGTGGGTGTAAGGTGATAAACAAAGCCAAATTGTCCTCCACAGGAAAAGGGCACTCCAAACAGCAGCAAAGAAGATTGCCTTTTCCCCACACCTTCCTCAAATTATACTTCCTTATAACTTTTAACCTGTAACGTTAAAAATACTTTAACGTCTTCTGTAAGGGTTCAAGAATACTACAAAAGATGCTAACTTATAAGGTTTTGAAAACCTATTGGATTTTGTTCTAGAAAAGCACATTAGGAAGAATATAGTTTTTATAATTTTACCAGTGCTTATAAATTATTTATAAAAATGAAAAGGCCACTAGCAAAAGTGCTTACAGAAAGGGTCTAAATTGTAGTTAACTCTAGAAGACAAGCTACAGTACTTTCTATTTTTAAATACCAAACAAAGATGGATGCTCTAGTAAGTTTTCTTTGGGAAGTATTTTCCAGTGTTCAAGTTCTCAGGGCTTCTATTTATGTATTTCTACTTGAAAATCAGGCTTTACCCATTTTACTGTAAATGTTAAGACTATTAGCATTAATTTTTAAAGTGAAAATTAGATTAAAAATCTCAATGGTTACTCTTAAGCCAAATATGACATTTCTGTGTCCAAATCAAAAACTAAGTATGCAATAGCCAGAATGATGGTTTTGATCTACATCATCAGTTTTTGCTGTTTGTGAAGAAGTTCTTTCCTTGTTGTTACTCACACCTCCAAACGTTATCTTTCTAGATGTTACTACTTTTCTTCATTGTTGTATAAATCTGAAATTTCCTTATGATTTAATTTGTGGCCTTCACTTACCGAATCCCGGTGAAGAAAATTTGGTGACTCATCATTTTTTAATGGTCTTGAGGCAAGAATGTCTATTTTACCTTCCAGTCTTCCCTCCATGGTTTTAATGGCATTCAAAAGAGTCTTTAGAGAGATCCCAGAGTCTCCAATCTCCTGAGAAGACCTCACAGAAGTCACGGTAGGTGCAAAGGTCACATGGTGTGTAGGGTTTGGCCTAACACTGGGCAAAACAACTGATGAACTTCGTTCCTTTACATTGTTGACACGGGGCCTATGGCTTTAAAGTAATTTTGAAGATGCAGGCCTCTCTGGAGACTTCCTCCTTCTTGGAAGCATCAGCAATTTAAAAAGACAAAATCAACTAAACCTAGAATTATTTTTCAGTGAGTGCCCCCTTTACTATGAGAAACAGCACAACGTTCTAAATGAAGCTGGGATGGAAAATATACTTTAAAATGTGTTCCTTTGCTTTCAGAATGAAGAAAATACTAGTGTAAAGTATGTCCTCATGAAGAAACAAAGCATATCTAATGAGGTCCCCTTTGCCAGTATAGTCAGATTGTTAGAACCCATTTGAAGACACATTCTAGTTGCTTGGTTACCAAGGGTATACATACACAAACGTTATAGTTAAAGAAGTTACACATGCTTACACTGTTAAAAATTAAAAATAAATAATGTGATAAATTTGTAAATCATTGTTAATAGTCTCAATAGTCTCAGTCTCAATTGCCACCATGCTAACCAGTAAGCACCTTCACTACTAATACCTCTTTCAAGTGCGCTATTGCAAGTATATCTTGTTGGCAATGAGTTCTGCGTTCGCCTGTAATTAAAAACCCAAAGATACTTGTTCCTCACCTCTGCCAAAAGTTTTAAGGTTCAAATTAAAAAAACACTTCCTCTATGATAGAGATTCTCGAGGCTTTCATCATGATGATGTTCCCTATGCATGCTCACAATACAATCTATTTTGTTTCTGAAAGGCATAACCTTCTATTCTATAATAAAGTCTGCCGAGTACATTCCTAATCCTGCAATTAGAGCATGCAAGTTCAATGTCCCAATACTGCTTCAGGCATCTTTATGAACTCTTCTGTGGTTGAGTGGAACCTTGTACATCGAGGGTGTTTAAAATATTTTTGATAAATTGAGTCAAGTGAGAGAATATTCATCTTTCTGGGATCATACGGTGAGGTGGGGAGAAAGTCACCAATTTCTTAAAAGCTAATTAAAACAACATAGAAGCAATCTGTTTTATAGCTATTAATCACACCTGAGCATATTTGCCCTCTAGTGCCTTATTCAACTTGCGTAGATGGTCGTTCTGTGAACTGGTTTCAGAAAAAGAATGTAGTTGTTCTTCTAGCTGCTTAACTTTTATCTAGAGGAAAAACAGAAGAATAAAAAAACAAGTCTCATTAACGAAATATATATATATATATAAATATACGTATATATACATATATATATGTGTGTATATATATATATATATATATATATATATACACACACACACACTCCAAAACAGAAAAAAAAAGGTGTCACAAGTTTTGCAGAAAAAAATCACAGAAAATCCTTAAACCTTGTAAAAAGCGATCCTGTTTTTCTAATGACGCTACTTCTACTAAAATAGCTATTTCAACAAATAAAATAGGCTATAGCCTTATACATGTACTGAGATAATTCATTTGGTTTATAGCGTTTATGGAAAGTGCAAATTAACATGACTCATGAATATAACAGTGAGACTTTGTGGGTAAAATATTTCAATTTTAAAGAAATTGTGGTATCTAGTATTCAAAACCCTTTCTGAGTACGGATAATTAGAATTGTCAATATGTAAGCAGACAAGAGTCTTGTGTTTACCCACAGAGAATTACGAAAGTTGAATTAACAGAATTCTTATAGGCTGAATTATATTTGAAAACTAACTCATAAAGCTGACTACTCACATCTTTCACTTTAAAGAAAAGATGATTTGGGGGAATAAAATCATTAATATTTACTCACAAATCTCCAAATTGTGTGTTTTTCTACATTTTCTTCCTCTTATTCCCAACCCTCTCAATACAAATCGACAATTAACATTACTGAGCTTATCTCTGAATCAGAAAAAAATTCATCCAAAATTTTTAATTTAAATCAACTTTTTCCTCTCTCAGTATCTTTTCTTGTTTCCCACCTCTGAAGGGCAAACGCCTCTTGGTTGTAGCCACTGATTGTTTTCAAGAACTGTTAAAATTTGAGTGCTAATACTTCGTTTTTTTTAGAAAGGCTACATGAAAACACATTTTGTCTTAGGAAATCTCTCTTGTTCCATCAGCAGAATCCTTTTTCTCATCTTTGCCTGTTTCTGGTGCTCTTTTCCACAGTGTACAGTATAAAACATGTTCCATGGCTCCCCCTTAAGTGTATTCACTTAAGGTTCAGAATTAGAATGGCTGCCTCTAAAGAGAGGTATTGATGCAACACTTATTCTCATTTTAAACGTAAGCAAACTGCTGTTAACCTTAGAACTCAGTGGAAAATACTGATGAACACTCAAGAATTTTCGATTTGCCTCTCTTCAAACAAAACACAGAATATCCTTATTCCACAATATTTCTCAGGTAACTGACGTTACCCCCAGCCTCAGAGTACTCAATAAAATGCCCTGAAACTTGTCAGATGGCATGTTCTCATCTATAAAGCACTTTACTTTTTATACTGGGTTTCTTTTCTGGAAGAATTTCTAATTCAGGACACTGAAATGGGGAAGAACACAGAAGCAAATAAATCCTGCTGCCCTCAGAGACCTGATGTTTCTGTGTCATTAAAATCCAAGTAGCTTCCACAGCTAGCTTACCAGGCAGTCTCGGAAATACCAGTATTTAGGTCAAGGTCATATCCTCCTACTGTTTCAAATGATCTAAATATATATAGATACATATTTTTAAAAATTGAGGTAGAGTTGATTTATAATATTATGTAAGTTTCAAGTATACAACATAGAGATTCACAATGTTTAAAGATTATACTCCATTTATAGTTATTAAAAAATATCGGCTGGGCCTCCCTGGTGGCGCAGTGGTTGAGAGTCCGCCTGCCGATGCAGGGGATACGGGTTCGTGCCCCGGTCTGGGAGGATCCCATATGCCGCGGAGCGGCTGGGCCCGTGAGCCATGGCTGCTGAGCCTGCGCATCCGGAGCCTGTGCTCCGCAACGGGAGAGGCCACAACAGTGAGAGGCCCGCATACCACAAAAAAAAAAAAAAAAAAAAAAAAAAAAAAAAAAAAAAAAAAAATATCGGCTATATTCCATGTAATGTACAATATATCCTTGTAGCTTATTTTATACACAGTAGTCTGTACTTCTGAATCTCCTACCCTAATATTGCCCCTTACATATATTTTCTAATATAAAACTATAAAAACATAACACTATAGAAACTGTGAGACACCTAAGAAATGGATGAAAAGGAACTTTTTGTGTGTGTGTGTGTGGTACGTGGGCCTCTCACTGTTGTGGCCTCTCCCGTTGCGGAGCACAGGCTCCGGACACGCAAGCTCAGCGGCCATGGCTCACGGGCCCAGCCGCTCCGCGGCATGTGGGATCTTCCCGGACCGGGGCACGAACCCGCGTCCCCTGCATCGGCAGGCGGACTCTCAACCACTGTGCCACCAGGGAAGCCCTTCACCATTTTTTTAACCTGCATTCATCTGTGTATGCACACATGCACGTAGCTCTATGTAATTTGACCCCATGCACATATTCCTGTGATCACGACAATCAAGATACAGAACTGCTCCACTGCCGCAAAGAACTCACTTGTGCTACTTCTCTGTGTTCACACCCTCCCCCAAACTCATCCCAGGTCCCCTGGCAACCAGTAATTTGTTCTCTATCGCTACTGCTTTTGTCATTTCAAGAATGTTATTTTAAACATTTAAAAATAATTAATTTTAGTATAATACATTCACATTTTTTAAAACAGCCTTAGTGAGATATAGTTGAAATACAATAAGCTATGTATATTTAAAGTGTACAATTTTGATATATGTATAAACCATAATCATGATAATGAACACTTCCATTATCCCAAAAGTTCCCTTATGCCTTTTTGTAATTTCCCGCACTTCTATCTCTCCCTGTTCCTACACATCCACCCAAGGCTACCACTGACCTCTTTTCTGTCACAATCAATTCACTTTTATTTCCTAGAATTTTATATAAATGAAATCATATTTGATGTACTCATTTTTGAATGATTTTCCACTCAGCACAATTATTGTGAGATTCACTCACTCTTCTTTATATATCAATACTTCTTCCTTTCTGTTGCTGAAGAGTGTTCTGCTGAACACTGGAGTTGTTCCAGTTTTAAGCTGTTACAAGTAGAGTTGCTCTGGGCAGTTGTATACAGATCTTCGTGTAGATATACGCTTTCATTTATCTTTGGTGAATGCATAGGAGTGGAATGCCTGGGTTGTATGGTCGTAGTATGTCTCACTTTTAAAGAAACTACCAAACTATTTTCCAGAGTGGCTGAGTGATTTTACATTCCCTTCAGCAATGTATGAGAGTTCCTCCACATCCTCACTAACACTTGGGGTAATCAGTTTTTCAATCTTAGACATTCTAATAGTGTGTGGTAGTACCTCACTGCAGTTTTAATTTGCATTTCCCTAATGACTGATGTTTAACATCTTTTCAGGTGCTTATTTATCATCCGTATATCTTTTTTGGTGAAACGTGTGTTCACCAAATAAATAAAATACTTTGCGCCTTTTTTTTTTTCAGATTGTTTTTCCTTCTTAGTGAGTTTTGAGAGTTTTTAATAAACTGTGGAGACAAGACCTTTATCAGATATGTGATTTGCAAATGTTTTCTTCCCCCAGCCTGTAGCTTGTCATTTTCTTAACAATGTCTTTGAAGAGCATACGTTGTCAATGTTACATTTTTTCCTTTATGGATCATGCTTTTGATGTCAAATCTAAGAAATCTTAGTGTAATCCAAGATCACAATGGTTTCATCCTATGTTTCAGAAGTTTTACAGTCTTAAGTTTTACCTTTAGGGCTTTCATCCATTTTGAGTTAATTTTTATATATGGTAAGAGGTGTGGATCAAAGGTATTTTGTTTTTTTGTTTCTGCATATGATACCCAATTGCTTTAGCACATTTGTTGAAAAGACCATCCTTTCTCTACTTTTACTTCTGTTGAAAGTAAAATGTTCATAAATTTTTTCTGGATGGGTAGCACATTCACATTACTCTTAAGGTACAAAAGGATAAAGTGAAAAATCTCCCAGCCACCCAGTTTCCTTCCTCGAAAATAATGTTGCCAATTTATTACGATTCATTTTAGAGAGACTCTATTCAAAAGTGAATACATATGTATACTTCATCGCCCCAACCCTTTTGCACACAAATAGTAAAATACTCTGTATACTTTTCTGAACCTTGACTGTTTTAACCTAATAATAGATATGTTATGATTAAGATAAATATATCTTCAAACAGTATTCCAAACTATGGATATACCATGATTTATTTAGCCAGCCTCTTACTGATGGAATTTTGGTTGTTTCTAGTCTTTTGCTAATAACAAACAATACTTCAGAAAGTAACCTTGTAAACATGTCTTATGTACAAGCTAGTGTATCTGTAGGAAAAAGTACAACTGTGGGTGTAAGGTGATAAACAAAGCCAAATTGTCCTCCACAGGAAAAGGGCACTCCAAACAGCAGCAAAGAAGAATGCCTTTTCCCCACATCTTCCTCAAATTATACTTCCTTATAACTTTTAACCTGTAACGTTAAAAATACTTTAACGTCTTCTGTAAGGGTTCAAGAATACTACAAAAGATGCTAACTTATAAGGTTTTGAAAACCTATTGGATTTTGTTCTAGAAAAGCACATTAGGAAGAATATAGTTTTTATAATTTTACCAGTGCTTATAAATTATTTATAAAAATGAAAAGGCCACTAGCAAAAGTGCTTACAGAAAGGGTCTAAATTGTAGTTAACTCTAGAAGACAAGCTACAGTACTTTCTATTTTTAAATACCAAACAAAGATGGATACTCTAGTAAGTTTTCTTTGGGAAGTATTTTCCAGTGTTCAAGTTCTCAGGGCTTCTATTTATGTATTTCTACTTGAAAATCAGGCTTTACCCATTTTACTGTAAATGTTAAGACTATTAGCATTAATTTTTAAAGTGAAAATTAGATTAAAAATCTCAATGGTTACTCTTAAGCCAAATATGACATTTCTGTGTCCAAATCAAAAACTAAGTATGCAATAGCCAGAATGATGGTTTTGATCTACATCATCAGTTTTTGCTGTTTGTGAAGAAGTTCTTTCCTTGTTGTTACTCACACCTCCAAACGTTATCTTTCTAGATGTTACTACTTTTCTTCATTGTTGTATAAATCTGAAATTTCCTTATGATTTAATTTGTGGCCTTCACTTACCGAATCCCGGTGAAGAAAATTTGGTGACTCATCATTTTTTAATGGTCTTGAGGCAAGAATGTCTATTTTACCTTCCAGTCTTCCCTCCATGGTTTTAATGGCATTCAAAAGAGTCTTTAGAGAGATCCCAGAGTCTCCAATCTCCTGAGAAGACCTCACAGAAGTCACGGTAGGTGCAAAGGTCACATGGTGTGTAGGGTTTGGCCTAACACTGGGCAAAACAACTGATGAACTTCGTTCCTTTACATTGTTGACACGGGGCCTATGGCTTTAAAGTAATTTTGAAGATGCAGGCCTCTCTGGAGACTTCCTCCTTCTTGGAAGCATCAGCAATTTAAAAAGACAAAATCAACTAAACCTAGAATTATTTTTCAGTGAGTGCCCCCTTTACTATGAGAAACAGCACAACGTTCTAAATGAAGCTGGGATGGAAAATATACTTTAAAATGTGTTCCTTTGCTTTCAGAATGAAGAAATACTAGTGTAAAGTATGTCCTCATGAAGAAACAAAGCATATCTAATGAGGTCCCCTTTGCCAGTATAGTCAGATTGTTAGAACCCATTTGAAGACACATTCTAGTTGCTTGGTTACCAAGGGTATACATACACAAACGTTATAGTTAAAGAAGTTACACATGCTTACACTGTTAAAAATTAAAAATAAATAATGTGATAAATTTGTAAATCATTGTTAATAGTCTCAATAGTCTCAGTCTCAATAGCCACCATGCTAACAAGTAAGCACCTTCACTACTAATACCTCTTTCTAGTGCGCTATTGCAAGTATATCTTGTTGGCAATGAGTTCTGCGTCCGCCTGTAATTAAAAACCCAAAGATACTTGTTCCTCACCTCTGCCAAAAGTTTTAAGGTTCAAATTAAAAAAACACTTCCTCTATGATAGAGATTCTCGAGGCTTTCATCATGATGATGTTCCCTATGCATGCTCACAATACAATCTATTTTGTTTCTGAAAGGCATAACCTTCTATTCTATAATAAAGTCTGCCGAGTACATTCCTAATCCTGCAATTAGAGCATGCAAGTTCAATGTCCCAATACTGCTTCAGGCATCTTTATGAACTCTTCTGTGGTTGAGTGGAACCTTGTACATCGAGGGTGTTTAAAATATTTTTGATAAATTGAGTCAAGTGAGAGAATATTCATCTTTCTGGGATCATACGGTGAGGTGGGGAGAAAGTCACCAATTTCTTAAAAGCTAATTAAAACAACATAGAAGCAATCTGTTTTATAGCTATTAATCACACCTGAGCATATTTGCCCTCTAGTGCCTTATTCAACTTGCGTAGATGGTCGTTCTGTGAACTGGTTTCAGAAAAAGAATGTAGTTGTTCTTCTAGCTGCTTAACTTTTATCTAGAGGAAAAACAGAAGAATAAAAAAACAAGTCTCATTAACGAAATATATATATATATATATAAATATACGTATATATACATATATATATATGTGTGTATATATATATATATATATATATACACACATAAATATATATATACACACGCACAGACTCCAAAACAGAAAAAAAAAGATGTCACAAGTTTTGCAGAAAAAAATCACAGAAAATCCTTAAACCTTGTAAAAAGCGATCCTGTTTTTCTAATGACGCTACTTCTACTAAAATAGCTATTTCAACAAATAAAATAGGCTATAGCCTTATACATGTACTGAGATAATTCATTTGGTTTATAGCGTTTATGGAAAGTGCAAATTAACATGACTCATGAATATAACAGTGAGACTTTGTGGGTAAAATATTTCAATTTTAAAGAAATTGTGGTATCTAGTATTCAAAACCCTTTCTGAGTACGGATAATTAGAATTGTCAATATGTAAGGAGACAAGAGTCTTGTGTTTACCCACAGAGAATTACGAAAGTTGAATTAACAGAATTCTTATAGGCTGAATTATATTTGAAAACTAACTCATAAAGCTGACTACTCACATCTTTCACTTTAAAGAAAAGATGATTTGGGGGAATAAAATCATTAATATTTACTCACAAATCTCCAAATTGTGTGTTTTTCTACATTTTTTTCCTCTTATTCCCAACCCTCTCAATACAAATCGACAATTAACATTACTGAGCTTATCTCTGAATCAGAAAAAAATTCATCCAAAATTTTTAATTTAAATCAACTTTTTCCTCTCTCAGTATCTTTTCTTGTTTCCCACCTCTGAAGGGCAAACGCCTCTTGGTTGTAGCCACTGATTGTTTTCAAGCACTGTTAAAATTTGAGTGCTAATACTTCGTTTTTTTTAGAAAGGCTACATGAAAACACATTTTGTCTTAGGAAATCTCTCTTGTTCCATCAGCAGAATCCTTTTTCTCATCTTTGCCTGTTTCTGGTGCTCTTTTCCACAGTGTACAGTATAAAACATGTTCCATGGCTCCCCCTTAAGTGTATTCACTTAACGTTCAGAATTAGAATGGCTGCCTCTAAAGAGAGGTATTGATGCAACACTTATTCTCATTTTAAACGTAAGCAAACTGCTGTTAACCTTAGAACTCAGTGGAAAATACTGATGAACACTCAAGAATTTTCGATTTGCCTCCCTTCAAACAAAACACAGAATATCCTTATTCCACAATATTTCTCAGGTAACTGACGCTACCCCCAGCCTCAGAGTACTCAATAAAATGCCCTGAAACTTGTCAGAAGGCATGTTCTCATCTATAAAGCACTTTACATTTTATACTGGGTTTCTTTTCTGGAAGAATTTCTAATTCAGGACACTGAAATGGGGAAGAACACAGAAGCAAATAAATCCTGCTGCCCTCAGAGATCTGATGTTTCTGTGTCATTAAAATCCAAGTAGCTTCCACAGCTAGCTTACCAGGCAGTCTCGGAAATACCAGTATTTAGGTCAAGGTCATATCCTCCTACTGTTTCAAATGATCTAAATATATATAGATACATATTTTTAAAAATTGAGGTAGAGTTGATTTATAATATTATGTAAGTTTCAACTATACAACATAGGGATTCACAATTTTTAAAGATTATACTCCATTTATAGTTATTATAAAATATCGGCTATATTCCATGTAATGTACAATATATCCTTGTAGCTTATTTTATACACAGTAGTCTGTACTTCTTAATCTCCTACCCTAATATTGCCCCTTCCATATATTTTCTAATATAAAACTATAAAAACATAACACTATAGAAACTGTGAGACACCTAAGAAATGGATGAAAAGGAACTTTTTGTGTGTGTGTGTGTGGTACGTGGGCCTCTCACTGTTGTGGCCTCTCCCGTTGCGGAGCACAGGCTCCGGACACGCAAGCTCAGCGGCCATGGCTCACGGGCCCAGCCGCTCCGCGGCATGTGGGATCTTCCCGGACCGGGGCACGAACCCGCGTCCCCTGCATCGGCAGGCGGACTCTCAACCACTGTGACGCCAGGGAAGCCCTTCACCATTTTTTTAACCTGCATTCATCTGTGTATGCACACATGCACGTAGCTCTATGTAATTTGACCCCATGCACATATTCCTGTGATCACGACAATCAAGATACAGAACTGCTCCACTGCCGCAAAGAACTCACTTGTGCTACTTCTCTGTGTTCACACCCTCCCCCAAACTCATCCCAGGTCCCCTGGCAACCAGTAATTTGTTCTCTATCGCTACTGCTTTTGTCATTTCAAGAATGTTATTTTAAACATTTAAAAATAATTAATTTTAGTATAATACATTCACATTTTTTAAAACAGCCTTACTGAGATATAGTTGAAATACAATAAGCTATGTATATTTAAAGTGTACAATTTTGATATATGTATAAACCATAATCATGATAATGAACACTTCCATTATCCCAAAAGTTCCCTTATGCCTTTTTGTAATTTCCCCCACTTCTATCTCTCCCTGTTCCTACACATCCACCCAAGGCTACCACTGACCTCTTTTCTGTCACAATCAATTCACTTTTATTTCCTAGAATTTTATATAAATGAAATCATATTTGATGTACTCATTTTTGAATGATTTTCCACTCAGCACAATTATTGTGAGATTCACTCACTCTTCTTTATATATCAATACTTCTTCCTTTCTGTTGCTGAAGAGTGTTCTGCTGAACACTGGAGTTGTTCCAGTTTTAAGCTGTTACAAGTAGAGTTGCTCTGGGCAGTTGTATACAGATCTTCGTGTAGATATATGCTTTCATTTATCTTTGGTGAATGCATAGGAGTGGAATGCCTGGGTTGTATGGTCGTAGTATGTCTCACTTTTAAAGAAACTACCAAACTATTTTCCAGAGTGGCTGAGTGATTTTACATTCCCTTCAGCAATGTATGAGAGTTCCTCCACATCCTCACTAACACTTGGGGTAATCAGTTTTTCAATCTTAGACATTCTAATAGTGTGTGGTAGTACCTCACTGCAGTTTTAATTTGCATTTCCCTAATGACTGATGTTTAACATCTTTTCAGGTGCTTATTTATCATCCGTATATCTTTTTTGGTGAAACGTGTGTTCACCAAATAAATAAAATACTTTGCGCCTTTTTTTTTTCAGATTGTTTTTCCTTCTTAGTGAGTTTTGAGAGTTTTTAATAAACTGTGGAGACAAGACCTTTATCAGATATGTGATTTGCAAATGTTTTCTTCCCCCAGCCTGTAGCTTGTCATTTTCTTAACAATGTCTTTGAAGAGCATACGTTGTCAATGTTACATTTTTTCCTTTATGGATCATGCTTTTGATGTCAAATCTAAGAAATCTTAGTGTAATCCAAGATCACAATGGTTTCATCCTATGTTTCAGAAGTTTTACAGTCTTAAGTTTTACCTTTAGGGCTTTCATCCATTTTGAGTTAATTTTTATATATGGTAAGAGGTGTGGATCAAAGGTATTTTGTTTTTTTGTTTCTGCATATGATACCCAATTGCTTTAGCACATTTGTTGGAAAGACCATCCTTTCTCTACTTTTACTTCTGTTGAAAATAAAATGTTCATAAATTTTTTCTGGATGGGTAGCACATTCACATTACTCTTAAGGTACAAAAGGATAAAGTGAAAAATCTCCCAGCCACCCAGTTTCCTTCCTCGAAAATAATGTTGCCAATTTATTACGATTCATTTTAGAGAGACTCTATTCAAAAGTGAATACATATGTATACTTCATCGCCCCAACCCTTTTGCACACAAATAGTAAAATACTCTGTATACTCTTCTGAACCTTGACTGTTTTAACCTAATAATAGATATGTTATGATTAAGATAAATATATCTTCAAACAGTATTCCAAACTATGGATATACCATGATTTATTTAGCCAGCCTCTTACTGATGGAATTTTGGTTGTTTCTAGTCTTTTGCTAATAACAAACAATACTTCAGAAAGTAACCTTGTAAACATGTCTTATGTACAAGCTAGTGTATCTGTAGGAAAAAGTACAACTGTGGGTGTAAGGTGATAAACAAAGCCAAATTGTCCTCCACAGGAAAAGGGCACTCCAAACAGCAGCAAAGAAGAATGCCTTTTCCCCACATCTTCCTCAAATTATACTTCCTTATAACTTTTAACCTGTAACGATAAAAATACTTTAACGTCTTCTGTAAGGGTTCAAGAATACTACAAAAGATGCTAACTTATAAGGTTTTGAAAACCTATTGGATTTTGTTCTAGAAAAGCACATTAGGAAGAATATAGTTTTTATAATTTTACCAGTGCTTATAAATTATTTATAAAAATGAAAAGGCCACTAGCAAAAGTGCTTACAGAAAGGGTCTAAATTGTAGTTAACTCTAGAAGACAAGCTACAGTACTTTCTATTTTTAAATACCAAACAAAGATGGATGCTCTAGTAAGTTTTCTTTGGGAAGTATTTTCCAGTGTTCAAGTTCTCAGGGCTTCTATTTATGTATTTCTACTTGAAAATCAGGCTTTACCCATTTTACTGTAAATGTTAAGACTATTAGCATTAATTTTTAAAGTGAAAATTAGATTAAAAATCTCAATGGTTACTCTTAAGCCAAATATGACATTTCTGTGTCCAAATCAAAAACTAAGTATGCAATAGCCAGAATGATGGTTTTGATCTACATCATCAGTTTTTGCTGTTTGTGAAGAAGTTCTTTCCTTGTTGTTACTCACACCTCCAAACGTTATCTTTCTAGATGTTACTACTTTTCTTCATTGTTGTATAAATCTGAAATTTCCTTATGATTTAATTTGTGGCCTTCACTTACCGAATCCCGGTGAAGAAAATTTGGTGACTCATCATTTTTTAATGGTCTTGAGGCAAGAATGTCTATTTTACCTTCCAGTCTTCCCTCCATGGTTTTAATGGCATTCAAAAGAGTCTTTAGAGAGATCCCAGAGTCTCCAATCTCCTGAGAAGACCTCACAGAAGTCACGGTAGGTGCAAAGGTCACATGGTGTGTAGGGTTTGGCCTAACACTGGGCAAAACAACTGATGAACTTCGTTCCTTTACATTGTTGACACGGGGCCTATGGCTTTAAAGTAATTTTGAAGATGCAGGCCTCTCTGGAGACTTCCTCCTTCTTGGAAGCATCAGCAATTTAAAAAGACAAAATCAACTAAACCTAGAATTATTTTTCAGTGAGTGCCCCCTTTACTATGAGAAACAGCACAACGTTCTAAATGAAGCTGGGATGGAAAATATACTTTAAAATGTGTTCCTTTGCTTTCAGAATGAAGAAATACTAGTGTAAAGTATGTCCTCATGAAGAAACAAAGCATATCTAATGAGGTCCCCTTTGCCAGTATAGTCAGATTGTTAGAACCCATTTGAAGACACATTCTAGTTGCTTGGTTACCAAGGGTATACATACACAAACGTTATAGTTAAAGAAGTTACACATGCTTACACTGTTAAAAATTAAAAATAAATAATGTGATAAATTTGTAAATCATTGTTAATAGTCTCAATAGTCTCAGTCTCAATAGCCACCATGCTAACAAGTAAGCACCTTCACTACTAATACCTCTTTCTAGTGCGCTATTGCAAGTATATCTTGTTGGCAATGAGTTCTGCGTCCGCCTGTAATTAAAAACCCAAAGATACTTGTTCCTCACCTCTGCCAAAAGTTTTAAGGTTCAAATTAAAAAAACACTTCCTCTATGATAGAGATTCTCGAGGCTTTCATCATGATGATGTTCCCTATGCATGCTCACAATACAATCTATTTTGTTTCTGAAAGGCATAACCTTCTATTCTATAATAAAGTCTGCCGAGTACATTCCTAATCCTGCAATTAGAGCATGCAAGTTCAATGTCCCAATACTGCTTCAGGCATCTTTATGAACTCTTCTGTGGTTGAGTGGAACCTTGTACATCGAGGGTGTTTAAAATATTTTTGATAAATTGAGTCAAGTGAGAGAATATTCATCTTTCTGGGATCATACGGTGAGGTGGGGAGAAAGTCACCAATTTCTTAAAAGCTAATTAAAACAACATAGAAGCAATCTGTTTTATAGCTATTAATCACACCTGAGCATATTTGCCCTCTAGTGCCTTATTCAACTTGCGTAGATGGTCGTTCTGTGAACTGGTTTCAGAAAAAGAATGTAGTTGTTCTTCTAGCTGCTTAACTTTTATCTAGAGGAAAAACAGAAGAATAAAAAAACAAGTCTCATTAACGAAATATATATATATATATATAAATATACGTATATATACATATATATATGTGTGTATATATATATATATATATATATACACACATAAATATATATATACACACGCACACACTCCAAAACAGAAAAAAAAAGATGTCACAAGTTTTGCAGAAAAAAATCACAGAAAATCCTTAAACCTTGTAAAAAGCGATCCTGTTTTTCTAATGACGCTACTTCTACTAAAATAGCTATTTCAACAAATAAAATAGGCTATAGCCTTATACATGTACTGAGATAATTCATTTGGTTTATAGCGTTTATGGAAAGTGCAAATTAACATGACTCATGAATATAACAGTGAGACTTTGTGGGTAAAATATTTCAATTTTAAAGAAATTGTGGTATCTAGTATTCAAAACCCTTTCTGAGTACGGATAATTAGAATTGTCAATATGTAAGGAGACAAGAGTCTTGTGTTTACCCACAGAGAATTACGAAAGTTGAATTAACAGAATTCTTATAGGCTGAATTATATTTGAAAACTAACTCATAAAGCTGACTACTCACATCTTTCACTTTAAAGAAAAGATGATTTGGGGGAATAAAATCATTAATATTTACTCACAAATCTCCAAATTGTGTGTTTTTCTACATTTTCTTCCTCTTATTCCCAACCCTCTCAATACAAATCGACAATTAACATTACTGAGCTTATCTCTGAATCAGAAAAAAATTCATCCAAAATTTTAAATTTAAATCAACTTTTTCCTCTCTCAGTATCTTTTCTTGTTTCCCACCTCTGAAGGGCAAACGCCTCTTGGTTGTAGCCACTGATTGTTTTCAAGCACTGTTAAAATTTGAGTGCTAATACTTCGTTTTTTTTAGAAAGGCTACATGAAAACACATTTTGTCTTAGGAAATCTCTCTTGTTCCATCAGCAGAATCCTTTTTCTCATCTTTGCCTGTTTCTGGTGCTCTTTTCCACAGTGTACAGTATAAAACATGTTCCATGGCTCCCCCTTAAGTGTATTCACTTAACGTTCAGAATTAGAATGGCTGCCTCTAAAGAGAGGTATTGATGCAACACTTATTCTCATTTTAAACGTAAGCAAACTGCTGTTAACCTTAGAACTCAGTGGAAAATACTGATGAACACTCAAGAATTTTCGATTTGCCTCCCTTCAAACAAAACACAGAATATCCTTATTCCACAATATTTCTCAGGTAACTGACGCTACCCCCAGCCTCAGAGTACTCAATAAAATGCCCTGAAACTTGTCAGAAGGCATGTTCTCATCTATAAAACACTTTACATTTTATACTGGGTTTCTTTTCTGGAAGAATTTCTAATTCAGGACACTGAAATGGGGAAGAACACAGAAGCAAATAAATCCTGCTGCCCTCAGAGATCTGATGTTTCTGTGTCATTAAAATCCAAGTAGCTTCCACAGCTAGCTTACCAGGCAGTCTCGGAAATACCAGTATTTAGGTCAAGGTCATATCCTCCTACTGTTTCAAATGATCTAAATATATATAGATACATATTTTTAAAAATTGAGGTAGAGTTGATTTATAATATTATGTAAGTTTCAACTATACAACATAGGGATTCACAATTTTTAAAGATTATACTCCATTTATAGTTATTATAAAATATCGGCTATATTCCATGTAATGTACAATATATCCTTGTAGCTTATTTTATACACAGTAGTCTGTACTTCTTAATCTCCTACCCTAATATTGCCCCTTACATATATTTTCTAATATAAAACTATAAAAACATAACACTATAGAAACTGTGAGACACCTAAGAAATGGATGAAAAGGAACTTTTTGTGTGTGTGTGTGTGGTACGTGGGCCTCTCACTGTTGTGGCCTCTCCCGTTGCGGAGCACAGGCTCCGGACACGCAAGCTCAGCGGCCATGGCTCACGGGCCCAGCCGCTCCGCGGCATGTGGGATCTTCCCGGACCGGGGCACGAACCCGCGTCCCCTGCATCGGCAGGCGGACTCTCAACCACTGTGACGCCAGGGAAGCCCTTCACCATTTTTTTAACCTGCATTCATCTGTGTATGCACACATGCACGTAGCTCTATGTAATTTGACCCCATGCACATATTCCTGTGATCACGACAATCAAGATACAGAACTGCTCCACTGCCGCAAAGAACTCACTTGTGCTACTTCTCTGTGTTCACACCCTCCCCCAAACTCATCCCAGGTCCCCTGGCAACCAGTAATTTGTTCTCTATCGCTACTGCTTTTGTCATTTCAAGAATGTTATTTTAAACATTTAAAAATAATTAATTTTAGTATAATACATTCACATTTTTTAAAACAGCCTTACTGAGATATAGTTGAAATACAATAAGCTATGTATATTTAAAGTGTACAATTTTGATATATGTATAAACCATAATCATGATAATGAACACTTCCATTATCCCAAAAGTTCCCTTATGCCTTTTTGTAATTTCCCCCACTTCTATCTCTCCCTGTTCCTACACATCCACCCAAGGCTACCACTGACCTCTTTTCTGTCACAATCAATTCACTTTTATTTCCTAGAATTTTATATAAATGAAATCATATTTGATGTACTCATTTTTGAATGATTTTCCACTCAGCACAATTATTGTGAGATTCACTCACTCTTCTTTATATATCAATACTTCTTCCTTTCTGTTGCTGAAGAGTGTTCTGCTGAACACTGGAGTTGTTCCAGTTTTAAGCTGTTACAAGTAGAGTTGCTCTGGGCAGTTGTATACAGATCTTCGTGTAGATATATGCTTTCATTTATCTTTGGTGAATGCATAGGAGTGGAATGCCTGGGTTGTATGGTCGTAGTATGTCTCACTTTTAAAGAAACTACCAAACTATTTTCCAGAGTGGCTGAGTGATTTTACATTCCCTTCAGCAATGTATGAGAGTTCCTCCACATCCTCACTAACACTTGGGGTAATCAGTTTTTCAATCTTAGACATTCTAATAGTGTGTGGTAGTACCTCACTGCAGTTTTAATTTGCATTTCCCTAATGACTGATGTTTAACATCTTTTCAGGTGCTTATTTATCATCCGTATATCTTTTTTGGTGAAACGTGTGTTCACCAAATAAATAAAATACTTTGCGCCTTTTTTTTTTCAGATTGTTTTTCCTTCTTAGTGAGTTTTGAGAGTTTTTAATAAACTGTGGAGACAAGACCTTTATCAGATATGTGATTTGCAAATGTTTTCTTCCCCCAGCCTGTAGCTTGTCATTTTCTTAACAATGTCTTTGAAGAGCATACGTTGTCAATGTTACATTTTTTCCTTTATGGATCATGCTTTTGATGTCAAATCTAAGAAATCTTAGTGTAATCCAAGATCACAATGGTTTCATCCTATGTTTCAGAAGTTTTACAGTCTTAAGTTTTACCTTTAGGGCTTTCATCCATTTTGAGTTAATTTTTATATATGGTAAGAGGTGTGGATCAAAGGTATTTTGTTTTTTTGTTTCTGCATATGATACCCAATTGCTTTAGCACATTTGTTGGAAAGACCATCCTTTCTCTACTTTTACTTCTGTTGAAAATAAAATGTTCATAAATTTTTTCTGGATGGGTAGCACATTCACATTACTCTTAAGGTACAAAAGGATAAAGTGAAAAATCTCCCAGCCACCCAGTTTCCTTCCTCGAAAATAATGTTGCCAATTTATTACGATTCATTTTAGAGAGACTCTATTCAAAAGTGAATACATATGTATACTTCATCGCCCCAACCCTTTTGCACACAAATAGTAAAATACTCTGTATACTCTTCTGAACCTTGACTGTTTTAACCTAATAATAGATATGTTATGATTAAGATAAATATATCTTCAAACAGTATTCCAAACTATGGATATACCATGATTTATTTAGCCAGCCTCTTACTGATGGAATTTTGGTTGTTTCTAGTCTTTTGCTAATAACAAACAATACTTCAGAAAGTAACCTTGTAAACATGTCTTATGTACAAGCTAGTGTATCTGTAGGAAAAAGTACAACTGTGGGTGTAAGGTGATAAACAAAGCCAAATTGTCCTCCACAGGAAAAGGGCACTCCAAACAGCAGCAAAGAAGAATGCCTTTTCCCCACATCTTCCTCAAATTATACTTCCTTATAACTTTTAACCTGTAACGTTAAAAATACTTTAACGTCTTCTGTAAGGGTTCAAGAATACTACAAAAGATGCTAACTTATAAGGTTTTGAAAACCTATTGGATTTTGTTCTAGAAAAGCACATTAGGAAGAATATAGTTTTTATAATTTTACCAGTGCTTATAAATTATTTATAAAAATGAAAAGGCCACTAGCAAAAGTGCTTACAGAAAGGGTCTAAATTGTAGTTAACTCTAGAAGACAAGCTACAGTACTTTCTATTTTTAAATACCAAACAAAGATGGATGCTCTAGTAAGTTTTCTTTGGGAAGTATTTTCCAGTGTTCAAGTTCTCAGGGCTTCTATTTATGTATTTCTACTTGAAAATCAGGCTTTACCCATTTTACTGTAAATGTTAAGACTATTAGCATTAATTTTTAAAGTGAAAATTAGATTAAAAATCTCAATGGTTACTCTTAAGCCAAATATGACATTTCTGTGTCCAAATCAAAAACTAAGTATGCAATAGCCAGAATGATGGTTTTGATCTACATCATCAGTTTTTGCTGTTTGTGAAGAAGTTCTTTCCTTGTTGTTACTCACACCTCCAAACGTTATCTTTCTAGATGTTACTACTTTTCTTCATTGTTGTATAAATCTGAAATTTCCTTATGATTTAATTTGTGGCCTTCACTTACCGAATCCCGGTGAAGAAAATTTGGTGACTCATCATTTTTTAATGGTCTTGAGGCAAGAATGTCTATTTTACCTTCCAGTCTTCCCTCCATGGTTTTAATGGCATTCAAAAGAGTCTTTAGAGAGATCCCAGAGTCTCCAATCTCCTGAGAAGACCTCACAGAAGTCACGGTAGGTGCAAAGGTCACATGGTGTGTAGGGTTTGGCCTAACACTGGGCAAAACAACTGATGAACTTCGTTCCTTTACATTGTTGACACGGGGCCTATGGCTTTAAAGTAATTTTGAAGATGCAGGCCTCTCTGGAGACTTCCTCCTTCTTGGAAGCATCAGCAATTTAAAAAGACAAAATCAACTAAACCTAGAATTATTTTTCAGTGAGTGCCCCCTTTACTATGAGAAACAGCACAACGTTCTAAATGAAGCTGGGATGGAAAATATACTTTAAAATGTGTTCCTTTGCTTTCAGAATGAAGAAATACTAGTGTAAAGTATGTCCTCATGAAGAAACAAAGCATATCTAATGAGGTCCCCTTTGCCAGTATAGTCAGATTGTTAGAACCCATTTGAAGACACATTCTAGTTGCTTGGTTACCAAGGGTATACATACACAAACGTTATAGTTAAAGAAGTTACACATGCTTACACTGTTAAAAATTAAAAATAAATAATGTGATAAATTTGTAAATCATTGTTAATAGTCTCAATAGTCTCAGTCTCAATAGCCACCATGCTAACAAGTAAGCACCTTCACTACTAATACCTCTTTCTAGTGCGCTATTGCAAGTATATCTTGTTGGCAATGAGTTCTGCGTCCGCCTGTAATTAAAAACCCAAAGATACTTGTTCCTCACCTCTGCCAAAAGTTTTAAGGTTCAAATTAAAAAAACACTTCCTCTATGATAGAGATTCTCGAGGCTTTCATCATGATGATGTTCCCTATGCATGCTCACAATACAATCTATTTTGTTTCTGAAAGGCATAACCTTCTATTCTATAATAAAGTCTGCCGAGTACATTCCTAATCCTGCAATTAGAGCATGCAAGTTCAATGTCCCAATACTGCTTCAGGCATCTTTATGAACTCTTCTGTGGTTGAGTGGAACCTTGTACATCGAGGGTGTTTAAAATATTTTTGATAAATTGAGTCAAGTGAGAGAATATTCATCTTTCTGGGATCATACGGTGAGGTGGGGAGAAAGTCACCAATTTCTTAAAAGCTAATTAAAACAACATAGAAGCAATCTGTTTTATAGCTATTAATCACACCTGAGCATATTTGCCCTCTAGTGCCTTATTCAACTTGCGTAGATGGTCGTTCTGTGAACTGGTTTCAGAAAAAGAATGTAGTTGTTCTTCTAGCTGCTTAACTTTTATCTAGAGGAAAAACAGAAGAATAAAAAAACAAGTCTCATTAACGAAATATATATATATATATAAATATACGTATATATACATATATATATATGTGTGTATATATATATATATATATATACACACATAAATATATATATACACACGCACACACTCCAAAACAGAAAAAAAAAGATGTCACAAGTTTTGCAGAAAAAAATCACAGAAAATCCTTAAACCTTGTAAAAAGCGATCCTGTTTTTCTAATGACGCTACTTCTACTAAAATAGCTATTTCAACAAATAAAATAGGCTATAGCCTTATACATGTACTGAGATAATTCATTTGGTTTATAGCGTTTATGGAAAGTGCAAATTAACATGACTCATGAATATAACAGTGAGACTTTGTGGGTAAAATATTTCAATTTTAAAGAAATTGTGGTATCTAGTATTCAAAACCCTTTCTGAGTACGGATAATTAGAATTGTCAATATGTAAGGAGACAAGAGTCTTGTGTTTACCCACAGAGAATTACGAAAGTTGAATTAACAGAATTCTTATAGGCTGAATTATATTTGAAAACTAACTCATAAAGCTGACTACTCACATCTTTCACTTTAAAGAAAAGATGATTTGGGGGAATAAAATCATTAATATTTACTCACAAATCTCCAAATTGTGTGTTTTTCTACATTTTCTTCCTCTTATTCCCAACCCTCTCAATACAAATCGACAATTAACATTACTGAGCTTATCTCTGAATCAGAAAAAAATTCATCCAAAATTTTAAATTTAAATCAACTTTTTCCTCTCTCAGTATCTTTTCTTGTTTCCCACCTCTGAAGGGCAAACGCCTCTTGGTTGTAGCCACTGATTGTTTTCAAGCACTGTTAAAATTTGAGTGCTAATACTTCGTTTTTTTTAGAAAGGCTACATGAAAACACATTTTGTCTTAGGAAATCTCTCTTGTTCCATCAGCAGAATCCTTTTTCTCATCTTTGCCTGTTTCTGGTGCTCTTTTCCACAGTGTACAGTATAAAACATGTTCCATGGCTCCCCCTTAAGTGTATTCACTTAACGTTCAGAATTAGAATGGCTGCCTCTAAAGAGAGGTATTGATGCAACACTTATTCTCATTTTAAACGTAAGCAAACTGCTGTTAACCTTAGAACTCAGTGGAAAATACTGATGAACACTCAAGAATTTTCGATTTGCCTCCCTTCAAACAAAACACAGAATATCCTTATTCCACAATATTTCTCAGGTAACTGACGCTACCCCCAGCCTCAGAGTACTCAATAAAATGCCCTGAAACTTGTCAGAAGGCATGTTCTCATCTATAAAGCACTTTACATTTTATACTGGGTTTCTTTTCTGGAAGAATTTCTAATTCAGGACACTGAAATGGGGAAGAACACAGAAGCAAATAAATCCTGCTGCCCTCAGAGATCTGATGTTTCTGTGTCATTAAAATCCAAGTAGCTTCCACAGCTAGCTTACCAGGCAGTCTCGGAAATACCAGTATTTAGGTCAAGGTCATATCCTCCTACTGTTTCAAATGATCTAAATATATATAGATACATATTTTTAAAAATTGAGGTAGAGTTGATTTATAATATTATGTAAGTTTCAACTATACAACATAGGGATTCACAATTTTTAAAGATTATACTCCATTTATAGTTATTATAAAATATCGGCTATATTCCATGTAATGTACAATATATCCTTGTAGCTTATTTTATACACAGTAGTCTGTACTTCTTAATCTCCTACCCTAATATTGCCCCTTCCATATATTTTCTAATATAAAACTATAAAAACATAACACTATAGAAACTGTGAGACACCTAAGAAATGGATGAAAAGGAACTTTTTGTGTGTGTGTGTGTGGTACGTGGGCCTCTCACTGTTGTGGCCTCTCCCGTTGCGGAGCACAGGCTCCGGACACGCAAGCTCAGCGGCCATGGCTCACGGGCCCAGCCGCTCCGCGGCATGTGGGATCTTCCCGGACCGGGGCACGAACCCGCGTCCCCTGCATCGGCAGGCGGACTCTCAACCACTGTGACGCCAGGGAAGCCCTTCACCATTTTTTTAACCTGCATTCATCTGTGTATGCACACATGCACGTAGCTCTATGTAATTTGACCCCATGCACATATTCCTGTGATCACGACAATCAAGATACAGAACTGCTCCACTGCCGCAAAGAACTCACTTGTGCTACTTCTCTGTGTTCACACCCTCCCCCAAACTCATCCCAGGTCCCCTGGCAACCAGTAATTTGTTCTCTATCGCTACTGCTTTTGTCATTTCAAGAATGTTATTTTAAACATTTAAAAATAATTAATTTTAGTATAATACATTCACATTTTTTAAAACAGCCTTACTGAGATATAGTTGAAATACAATAAGCTATGTATATTTAAAGTGTACAATTTTGATATATGTATAAACCATAATCATGATAATGAACACTTCCATTATCCCAAAAGTTCCCTTATGCCTTTTTGTAATTTCCCGCACTTCTATCTCTCCCTGTTCCTACACATCCACCCAAGGCTACCACTGACCTCTTTTCTGTCACAATCAATTCACTTTTATTTCCTAGAATTTTATATAAATGAAATCATATTTGATGTACTCATTTTTGAATGATTTTCCACTCAGCACAATTATTGTGAGATTCACTCACTCTTCTTTATATATCAATACTTCTTCCTTTCTGTTGCTGAAGAGTGTTCTGCTGAACACTGGAGTTGTTCCAGTTTTAAGCTGTTACAAGTAGAGTTGCTCTGGGCAGTTGTATACAGATCTTCGTGTAGATATACGCTTTCATTTATCTTTGGTGAATGCATAGGAGTGGAATGCCTGGGTTGTATGGTCGTAGTATGTCTCACTTTTAAAGAAACTACCAAACTATTTTCCAGAGTGGCTGAGTGATTTTACATTCCCTTCAGCAATGTATGAGAGTTCCTCCACATCCTCACTAACACTTGGGGTAATCAGTTTTTCAATCTTAGACATTCTAATAGTGTGTGGTAGTACCTCACTGCAGTTTTAATTTGCATTTCCCTAATGACTGATGTTTAACATCTTTTCAGGTGCTTATTTATCATCCGTATATCTTTTTTGGTGAAACGTGTGTTCACCAAATAAATAAAATACTTTGCGCCTTTTTTTTTTTCAGATTGTTTTTCCTTCTTAGTGAGTTTTGAGAGTTTTTAATAAACTGTGGAGACAAGACCTTTATCAGATATGTGATTTGCAAATGTTTTCTTCCCCCAGCCTGTAGCTTGTCATTTTCTTAACAATGTCTTTGAAGAGCATACGTAGTCAATGTTACATTTTTTCCTTTATGGATCATGCTTTTGATGTCAAATCTAAGAAATCTTAGTGTAATCCAAGATCACAATGGTTTCATCCTATGTTTCAGAAGTTTTACAGTCTTAAGTTTTACCTTTAGGGCTTTCATCCATTTTGAGTTAATTTTTATATATGGTAAGAGGTGTGGATCAAAGGTATTTTGTTTTTTTGTTTCTGCATATGATACCCAATTGCTTTAGCACATTTGTTGAAAAGACCATCCTTTCTCTACTTTTACTTCTGTTGAAAGTAAAATGTTCATAAATTTTTTCTGGATGGGTAGCACATTCACATTACTCTTAAGGTACAAAAGGATAAAGTGAAAAATCTCCCAGCCACCCAGTTTCCTTCCTCGAAAATAATGTTGCCAATTTATTACGATTCATTTTAGAGAGACTCTATTCAAAAGTGAATACATATGTATACTTCATCGCCCCAACCCTTTTGCACACAAATAGTAAAATACTCTGTATACTCTTCTGAACCTTGACTGTTTTAACCTAATAATAGATATGTTATGATTAAGATAAATATATCTTCAAACAGTATTCCAAACTATGGATATACCATGATTTATTTAGCCAGCCTCTTACTGATGGAATTTTGGTTGTTTCTAGTCTTTTGCTAATAACAAACAATACTTCAGAAAGTAACCTTGTAAACATGTCTTATGTACAAGCTAGTGTATCTGTAGGAAAAAGTACAACTGTGGGTGTAAGGTGATAAACAAAGCCAAATTGTCCTCCACAGGAAAAGGGCACTCCAAACAGCAGCAAAGAAGAATGCCTTTTCCCCACATCTTCCTCAAATTATACTTCCTTATAACTTTTAACCTGTAACGTTAAAAATACTTTAACGTCTTCTGTAAGGGTTCAAGAATACTACAAAAGATGCTAACTTATAAGGTTTTGAAAACCTATTGGATTTTGTTCTAGAAAAGCACATTAGGAAGAATATAGTTTTTATAATTTTACCAGTGCTTATAAATTATTTATAAAAATGAAAAGGCCACTAGCAAAAGTGCTTACAGAAAGGGTCTAAATTGTAGTTAACTCTAGAAGACAAGCTACAGTACTTTCTATTTTTAAATACCAAACAAAGATGGATGCTCTAGTAAGTTTTCTTTGGGAAGTATTTTCCAGTGTTCAAGTTCTCAGGGCTTCTATTTATGTATTTCTACTTGAAAATCAGGCTTTACCCATTTTACTGTAAATGTTAAGACTATTAGCATTAATTTTTAAAGTGAAAATTAGATTAAAAATCTCAATGGTTACTCTTAAGCCAAATATGACATTTCTGTGTCCAAATCAAAAACTAAGTATGCAATAGCCAGAATGATGGTTTTGATCTACATCATCAGTTTTTGCTGTTTGTGAAGAAGTTCTTTCCTTGTTGTTACTCACACCTCCAAACGTTATCTTTCTAGATGTTACTACTTTTCTTCATTGTTGTATAAATCTGAAATTTCCTTATGATTTAATTTGTGGCCTTCACTTACCGAATCCCGGTGAAGAAAATTTGGTGACTCATCATTTTTTAATGGTCTTGAGGCAAGAATGTCTATTTTACCTTCCAGTCTTCCCTCCATGGTTTTAATGGCATTCAAAAGAGTCTTTAGAGAGATCCCAGAGTCTCCAATCTCCTGAGAAGACCTCACAGAAGTCACGGTAGGTGCAAAGGTCACATGGTGTGTAGGGTTTGGCCTAACACTGGGCAAAACAACTGATGAACTTCGTTCCTTTACATTGTTGACACGGGGCCTATGGCTTTAAAGTAATTTTGAAGATGCAGGCCTCTCTGGAGACTTCCTCCTTCTTGGAAGCATCAGCAATTTAAAAAGACAAAATCAACTAAACCTAGAATTATTTTTCAGTGAGTGCCCCCTTTACTATGAGAAACAGCACAACGTTCTAAATGAAGCTGGGATGGAAAATATACTTTAAAATGTGTTCCTTTGCTTTCAGAATGAAGAAATACTAGTGTAAAGTATGTCCTCATGAAGAAACAAAGCATATCTAATGAGGTCCCCTTTGCCAGTATAGTCAGATTGTTAGAACCCATTTGAAGACACATTCTAGTTGCTTGGTTACCAAGGGTATACATACACAAACGTTATAGTTAAAGAAGTTACACATGCTTACACTGTTAAAAATTAAAAATAAATAATGTGATAAATTTGTAAATCATTGTTAATAGTCTCAATAGTCTCAGTCTCAATAGCCACCATGCTAACAAGTAAGCACCTTCACTACTAATACCTCTTTCTAGTGCGCTATTGCAAGTATATCTTGTTGGCAATGAGTTCTGCGTCCGCCTGTAATTAAAAACCCAAAGATACTTGTTCCTCACCTCTGCCAAAAGTTTTAAGGTTCAAATTAAAAAAACACTTCCTCTATGATAGAGATTCTCGAGGCTTTCATCATGATGATGTTCCCTATGCATGCTCACAATACAATCTATTTTGTTTCTGAAAGGCATAACCTTCTATTCTATAATAAAGTCTGCCGAGTACATTCCTAATCCTGCAATTAGAGCATGCAAGTTCAATGTCCCAATACTGCTTCAGGCATCTTTATGAACTCTTCTGTGGTTGAGTGGAACCTTGTACATCGAGGGTGTTTAAAATATTTTTGATAAATTGAGTCAAGTGAGAGAATATTCATCTTTCTGGGATCATACGGTGAGGTGGGGAGAAAGTCACCAATTTCTTAAAAGCTAATTAAAACAACATAGAAGCAATCTGTTTTATAGCTATTAATCACACCTGAGCATATTTGCCCTCTAGTGCCTTATTCAACTTGCGTAGATGGTCGTTCTGTGAACTGGTTTCAGAAAAAGAATGTAGTTGTTCTTCTAGCTGCTTAACTTTTATCTAGAGGAAAAACAGAAGAATAAAAAAACAAGTCTCATTAACGAAATATATATATATATATATAAATATACGTATATATACATATATATATATGTGTGTATATATATATATATATATATATACACACATAAATATATATATACACACGCACAGACTCCAAAACAGAAAAAAAAAGATGTCACAAGTTTTGCAGAAAAAAATCACAGAAAATCCTTAAACCTTGTAAAAAGCGATCCTGTTTTTCTAATGACGCTACTTCTACTAAAATAGCTATTTCAACAAATAAAATAGGCTATAGCCTTATACATGTACTGAGATAATTCATTTGGTTTATAGCGTTTATGGAAAGTGCAAATTAACATGACTCATGAATATAACAGTGAGACTTTGTGGGTAAAATATTTCAATTTTAAAGAAATTGTGGTATCTAGTATTCAAAACCCTTTCTGAGTACGGATAATTAGAATTGTCAATATGTAAGGAGACAAGAGTCTTGTGTTTACCCACAGAGAATTACGAAAGTTGAATTAACAGAATTCTTATAGGCTGAATTATATTTGAAAACTAACTCATAAAGCTGACTACTCACATCTTTCACTTTAAAGAAAAGATGATTTGGGGGAATAAAATCATTAATATTTACTCACAAATCTCCAAATTGTGTGTTTTTCTACATTTTTTTCCTCTTATTCCCAACCCTCTCAATACAAATCGACAATTAACATTACTGAGCTTATCTCTGAATCAGAAAAAAATTCATCCAAAATTTTTAATTTAAATCAACTTTTTCCTCTCTCAGTATCTTTTCTTGTTTCCCACCTCTGAAGGGCAAACGCCTCTTGGTTGTAGCCACTGATTGTTTTCAAGCACTGTTAAAATTTGAGTGCTAATACTTCGTTTTTTTTAGAAAGGCTACATGAAAACACATTTTGTCTTAGGAAATCTCTCTTGTTCCATCAGCAGAATCCTTTTTCTCATCTTTGCCTGTTTCTGGTGCTCTTTTCCACAGTGTACAGTATAAAACATGTTCCATGGCTCCCCCTTAAGTGTATTCACTTAAGGTTCAGAATTAGAATGGCTGCCTCTAAAGAGAGGTATTGATGCAACACTTATTCTCATTTTAAACGTAAGCAAACTGCTGTTAACCTTAGAACTCAGTGGAAAATACTGATGAACACTCAAGAATTTTCGATTTGCCTCCCTTCAAACAAAACACAGAATATCCTTATTCCACAATATTTCTCAGGTAACTGACGCTACCCCCAGCCTCAGAGTACTCAATAAAATGCCCTGAAACTTGTCAGAAGGCATGTTCTCATCTATAAAGCACTTTACATTTTATACTGGGTTTCTTTTCTGGAAGAATTTCTAATTCAGGACACTGAAATGGGGAAGAACACAGAAGCAAATAAATCCTGCTGCCCTCAGAGATCTGATGTTTCTGTGTCATTAAAATCCAAGTAGCTTCCACAGCTAGCTTACCAGGCAGTCTCGGAAATACCAGTATTTAGGTCAAGGTCATATCCTCCTACTGTTTCAAATGATCTAAATATATATAGATACATATTTTTAAAAATTGAGGTAGAGTTGATTTATAATATTATGTAAGTTTCAACTATACAACATAGGGATTCACAATTTTTAAAGATTATACTCCATTTATAGTTATTATAAAATATCGGCTATATTCCATGTAATGTACAATATATCCTTGTAGCTTATTTTATACACAGTAGTCTGTACTTCTTAATCTCCTACCCTAATATTGCCCCTTCCATATATTTTCTAATATAAAACTATAAAAACATAACACTATAGAAACTGTGAGACACCTAAGAAATGGATGAAAAGGAACTTTTTGTGTGTGTGTGTGTGGTACGTGGGCCTCTCACTGTTGTGGCCTCTCCCGTTGCGGAGCACAGGCTCCGGACACGCAAGCTCAGCGGCCATGGCTCACGGGCCCAGCCGCTCCGCGGCATGTGGGATCTTCCCGGACCGGGGCACGAACCCGCGTCCCCTGCATCGGCAGGCGGACTCTCAACCACTGTGACGCCAGGGAAGCCCTTCACCATTTTTTTAACCTGCATTCATCTGTGTATGCACACATGCACGTAGCTCTATGTAATTTGACCCCATGCACATATTCCTGTGATCACGACAATCAAGATACAGAACTGCTCCACTGCCGCAAAGAACTCACTTGTGCTACTTCTCTGTGTTCACACCCTCCCCCAAACTCATCCCAGGTCCCCTGGCAACCAGTAATTTGTTCTCTATCGCTACTGCTTTTGTCATTTCAAGAATGTTATTTTAAACATTTAAAAATAATTAATTTTAGTATAATACATTCACATTTTTTAAAACAGCCTTACTGAGATATAGTTGAAATACAATAAGCTATGTATATTTAAAGTGTACAATTTTGATATATGTATAAACCATAATCATGATAATGAACACTTCCATTATCCCAAAAGTTCCCTTATGCCTTTTTGTAATTTCCCCCACTTCTATCTCTCCCTGTTCCTACACATCCACCCAAGGCTACCACTGACCTCTTTTCTGTCACAATCAATTCACTTTTATTTCCTAGAATTTTATATAAATGAAATCATATTTGATGTACTCATTTTTGAATGATTTTCCACTCAGCACAATTATTGTGAGATTCACTCACTCTTCTTTATATATCAATACTTCTTCCTTTCTGTTGCTGAAGAGTGTTCTGCTGAACACTGGAGTTGTTCCAGTTTTAAGCTGTTACAAGTAGAGTTGCTCTGGGCAGTTGTATACAGATCTTCGTGTAGATATATGCTTTCATTTATCTTTGGTGAATGCATAGGAGTGGAATGCCTGGGTTGTATGGTCGTAGTATGTCTCACTTTTAAAGAAACTACCAAACTATTTTCCAGAGTGGCTGAGTGATTTTACATTCCCTTCAGCAATGTATGAGAGTTCCTCCACATCCTCACTAACACTTGGGGTAATCAGTTTTTCAATCTTAGACATTCTAATAGTGTGTGGTAGTACCTCACTGCAGTTTTAATTTGCATTTCCCTAATGACTGATGTTTAACATCTTTTCAGGTGCTTATTTATCATCCGTATATCTTTTTTGGTGAAACGTGTGTTCACCAAATAAATAAAATACTTTGCGCCTTTTTTTTTTCAGATTGTTTTTCCTTCTTAGTGAGTTTTGAGAGTTTTTAATAAACTGTGGAGACAAGACCTTTATCAGATATGTGATTTGCAAATGTTTTCTTCCCCCAGCCTGTAGCTTGTCATTTTCTTAACAATGTCTTTGAAGAGCATACGTTGTCAATGTTACATTTTTTCCTTTATGGATCATGCTTTTGATGTCAAATCTAAGAAATCTTAGTGTAATCCAAGATCACAATGGTTTCATCCTATGTTTCAGAAGTTTTACAGTCTTAAGTTTTACCTTTAGGGCTTTCATCCATTTTGAGTTAATTTTTATATATGGTAAGAGGTGTGGATCAAAGGTATTTTGTTTTTTTGTTTCTGCATATGATACCCAATTGCTTTAGCACATTTGTTGGAAAGACCATCCTTTCTCTACTTTTACTTCTGTTGAAAATAAAATGTTCATAAATTTTTTCTGGATGGGTAGCACATTCACATTACTCTTAAGGTACAAAAGGATAAAGTGAAAAATCTCCCAGCCACCCAGTTTCCTTCCTCGAAAATAATGTTGCCAATTTATTACGATTCATTTTAGAGAGACTCTATTCAAAAGTGAATACATATGTATACTTCATCGCCCCAACCCTTTTGCACACAAATAGTAAAATACTCTGTATACTCTTCTGAACCTTGACTGTTTTAACCTAATAATAGATATGTTATGATTAAGATAAATATATCTTCAAACAGTATTCCAAACTATGGATATACCATGATTTATTTAGCCAGCCTCTTACTGATGGAATTTTGGTTGTTTCTAGTCTTTTGCTAATAACAAACAATACTTCAGAAAGTAACCTTGTAAACATGTCTTATGTACAAGCTAGTGTATCTGTAGGAAAAAGTACAACTGTGGGTGTAAGGTGATAAACAAAGCCAAATTGTCCTCCACAGGAAAAGGGCA
Source organism: Hyperoodon ampullatus (assembly GCF_949752795.1). Taxonomy (NCBI): domain Eukaryota; kingdom Metazoa; phylum Chordata; class Mammalia; order Artiodactyla; family Ziphiidae; genus Hyperoodon; species Hyperoodon ampullatus. The sequence continues at coordinate 97,859,017 of NC_136921.1, forward strand.
CTCCAAACAGCAGCAAAGAAGAATGCCTTTTCCCCACATCTTCCTCAAATTATACTTCCTTATAACTTTTAACCTGTAACGTTAAAAATACTTTAACGTCTTCTGTAAGGGTTCAAGAATACTACAAAAGATGCTAACTTATAAGGTTTTGAAAACCTATTGGATTTTGTTCTAGAAAAGCACATTAGGAAGAATATAGTTTTTATAATTTTACCAGTGCTTATAAATTATTTATAAAAATGAAAAGGCCACTAGCAAAAGTGCTTACAGAAAGGGTCTAAATTGTAGTTAACTCTAGAAGACAAGCTACAGTACTTTCTATTTTTAAATACCAAACAAAGATGGATGCTCTAGTAAGTTTTCTTTGGGAAGTATTTTCCAGTGTTCAAGTTCTCAGGGCTTCTATTTATGTATTTCTACTTGAAAATCAGGCTTTACCCATTTTACTGTAAATGTTAAGACTATTAGCATTAATTTTTAAAGTGAAAATTAGATTAAAAATCTCAATGGTTACTCTTAAGCCAAATATGACATTTCTGTGTCCAAATCAAAAACTAAGTATGCAATAGCCAGAATGATGGTTTTGATCTACATCATCAGTTTTTGCTGTTTGTGAAGAAGTTCTTTCCTTGTTGTTACTCACACCTCCAAACGTTATCTTTCTAGATGTTACTACTTTTCTTCATTGTTGTATAAATCTGAAATTTCCTTATGATTTAATTTGTGGCCTTCACTTACCGAATCCCGGTGAAGAAAATTTGGTGACTCATCATTTTTTAATGGTCTTGAGGCAAGAATGTCTATTTTACCTTCCAGTCTTCCCTCCATGGTTTTAATGGCATTCAAAAGAGTCTTTAGAGAGATCCCAGAGTCTCCAATCTCCTGAGAAGACCTCACAGAAGTCACGGTAGGTGCAAAGGTCACATGGTGTGTAGGGTTTGGCCTAACACTGGGCAAAACAACTGATGAACTTCGTTCCTTTACATTGTTGACACGGGGCCTATGGCTTTAAAGTAATTTTGAAGATGCAGGCCTCTCTGGAGACTTCCTCCTTCTTGGAAGCATCAGCAATTTAAAAAGACAAAATCAACTAAACCTAGAATTATTTTTCAGTGAGTGCCCCCTTTACTATGAGAAACAGCACAACGTTCTAAATGAAGCTGGGATGGAAAATATACTTTAAAATGTGTTCCTTTGCTTTCAGAATGAAGAAATACTAGTGTAAAGTATGTCCTCATGAAGAAACAAAGCATATCTAATGAGGTCCCCTTTGCCAGTATAGTCAGATTGTTAGAACCCATTTGAAGACACATTCTAGTTGCTTGGTTACCAAGGGTATACATACACAAACGTTATAGTTAAAGAAGTTACACATGCTTACACTGTTAAAAATTAAAAATAAATAATGTGATAAATTTGTAAATCATTGTTAATAGTCTCAATAGTCTCAGTCTCAATAGCCACCATGCTAACAAGTAAGCACCTTCACTACTAATACCTCTTTCTAGTGCGCTATTGCAAGTATATCTTGTTGGCAATGAGTTCTGCGTCCGCCTGTAATTAAAAACCCAAAGATACTTGTTCCTCACCTCTGCCAAAAGTTTTAAGGTTCAAATTAAAAAAACACTTCCTCTATGATAGAGATTCTCGAGGCTTTCATCATGATGATGTTCCCTATGCATGCTCACAATACAATCTATTTTGTTTCTGAAAGGCATAACCTTCTATTCTATAATAAAGTCTGCCGAGTACATTCCTAATCCTGCAATTAGAGCATGCAAGTTCAATGTCCCAATACTGCTTCAGGCATCTTTATGAACTCTTCTGTGGTTGAGTGGAACCTTGTACATCGAGGGTGTTTAAAATATTTTTGATAAATTGAGTCAAGTGAGAGAATATTCATCTTTCTGGGATCATACGGTGAGGTGGGGAGAAAGTCACCAATTTCTTAAAAGCTAATTAAAACAACATAGAAGCAATCTGTTTTATAGCTATTAATCACACCTGAGCATATTTGCCCTCTAGTGCCTTATTCAACTTGCGTAGATGGTCGTTCTGTGAACTGGTTTCAGAAAAAGAATGTAGTTGTTCTTCTAGCTGCTTAACTTTTATCTAGAGGAAAAACAGAAGAATAAAAAAACAAGTCTCATTAACGAAATATATATATATATATATAAATATACGTATATATACATATATATATATGTGTGTATATATATATATATATATACACACATAAATATATATATACACACGCACACACTCCAAAACAGAAAAAAAAAGATGTCACAAGTTTTGCAGAAAAAAATCACAGAAAATCCTTAAACCTTGTAAAAAGCGATCCTGTTTTTCTAATGACGCTACTTCTACTAAAATAGCTATTTCAACAAATAAAATAGGCTATAGCCTTATACATGTACTGAGATAATTCATTTGGTTTATAGCGTTTATGGAAAGTGCAAATTAACATGACTCATGAATATAACAGTGAGACTTTGTGGGTAAAATATTTCAATTTTAAAGAAATTGTGGTATCTAGTATTCAAAACCCTTTCTGAGTACGGATAATTAGAATTGTCAATATGTAAGGAGACAAGAGTCTTGTGTTTACCCACAGAGAATTACGAAAGTTGAATTAACAGAATTCTTATAGGCTGAATTATATTTGAAAACTAACTCATAAAGCTGACTACTCACATCTTTCACTTTAAAGAAAAGATGATTTGGGGGAATAAAATCATTAATATTTACTCACAAATCTCCAAATTGTGTGTTTTTCTACATTTTCTTCCTCTTATTCCCAACCCTCTCAATACAAATCGACAATTAACATTACTGAGCTTATCTCTGAATCAGAAAAAAATTCATCCAAAATTTTAAATTTAAATCAACTTTTTCCTCTCTCAGTATCTTTTCTTGTTTCCCACCTCTGAAGGGCAAACGCCTCTTGGTTGTAGCCACTGATTGTTTTCAAGCACTGTTAAAATTTGAGTGCTAATACTTCGTTTTTTTTAGAAAGGCTACATGAAAACACATTTTGTCTTAGGAAATCTCTCTTGTTCCATCAGCAGAATCCTTTTTCTCATCTTTGCCTGTTTCTGGTGCTCTTTTCCACAGTGTACAGTATAAAACATGTTCCATGGCTCCCCCTTAAGTGTATTCACTTAAGGTTCAGAATTAGAATGGCTGCCTCTAAAGAGAGGTATTGATGCAACACTTATTCTCATTTTAAACGTAAGCAAACTGCTGTTAACCTTAGAACTCAGTGGAAAATACTGATGAACACTCAAGAATTTTCGATTTGCCTCCCTTCAAACAAAACACAGAATATCCTTATTCCACAATATTTCTCAGGTAACTGACGCTACCCCCAGCCTCAGAGTACTCAATAAAATGCCCTGAAACTTGTCAGAAGGCATGTTCTCATCTATAAAGCACTTTACATTTTATACTGGGTTTCTTTTCTGGAAGAATTTCTAATTCAGGACACTGAAATGGGGAAGAACACAGAAGCAAATAAATCCTGCTGCCCTCAGAGATCTGATGTTTCTGTGTCATTAAAATCCAAGTAGCTTCCACAGCTAGCTTACCAGGCAGTCTCGGAAATACCAGTATTTAGGTCAAGGTCATATCCTCCTACTGTTTCAAATGATCTAAATATATATAGATACATATTTTTAAAAATTGAGGTAGAGTTGATTTATAATATTATGTAAGTTTCAACTATACAACATAGGGATTCACAATTTTTAAAGATTATACTCCATTTATAGTTATTATAAAATATCGGCTATATTCCATGTAATGTACAATATATCCTTGTAGCTTATTTTATACACAGTAGTCTGTACTTCTTAATCTCCTACCCTAATATTGCCCCTTCCATATATTTTCTAATATAAAACTATAAAAACATAACACTATAGAAACTGTGAGACACCTAAGAAATGGATGAAAAGGAACTTGTGTGTGTGTGTGTGTGTGTGGTACGTGGGCCTCTCACTGTTGTGGCCTCTCCCGTTGCGGAGCACAGGCTCCGGACACGCAAGCTCAGCGGCCATGGCTCACGGGCCCAGCCGCTCCGCGGCATGTGGGATCTTCCCGGACCGGGGCACGAACCCGCGTCCCCTGCATCGGCAGGCGGACTCTCAACCACTGTGACGCCAGGGAAGCCCTTCACCATTTTTTTAACCTGCATTCATCTGTGTATGCACACATGCACGTAGCTCTATGTAATTTGACCCCATGCACATATTCCTGTGATCACGACAATCAAGATACAGAACTGCTCCACTGCCGCAAAGAACTCACTTGTGCTACTTCTCTGTGTTCACACCCTCCCCCAAACTCATCCCAGGTCCCCTGGCAACCAGTAATTTGTTCTCTATCGCTACTGCTTTTGTCATTTCAAGAATGTTATTTTAAACATTTAAAAATAATTAATTTTAGTATAATACATTCACATTTTTTAAAACAGCCTTACTGAGATATAGTTGAAATACAATAAGCTATGTATATTTAAAGTGTACAATTTTGATATATGTATAAACCATAATCATGATAATGAACACTTCCATTATCCCAAAAGTTCCCTTATGCCTTTTTGTAATTTCCCCCACTTCTATCTCTCCCTGTTCCTACACATCCACCCAAGGCTACCACTGACCTCTTTTCTGTCACAATCAATTCACTTTTATTTCCTAGAATTTTATATAAATGAAATCATATTTGATGTACTCATTTTTGAATGATTTTCCACTCAGCACAATTATTGTGAGATTCACTCACTCTTCTTTATATATCAATACTTCTTCCTTTCTGTTGCTGAAGAGTGTTCTGCTGAACACTGGAGTTGTTCCAGTTTTAAGCTGTTACAAGTAGAGTTGCTCTGGGCAGTTGTATACAGATCTTCGTGTAGATATATGCTTTCATTTATCTTTGGTGAATGCATAGGAGTGGAATGCCTGGGTTGTATGGTCGTAGTATGTCTCACTTTTAAAGAAACTACCAAACTATTTTCCAGAGTGGCTGAGTGATTTTACATTCCCTTCAGCAATGTATGAGAGTTCCTCCACATCCTCACTAACACTTGGGGTAATCAGTTTTTCAATCTTAGACATTCTAATAGTGTGTGGTAGTACCTCACTGCAGTTTTAATTTGCATTTCCCTAATGACTGATGTTTAACATCTTTTCAGGTGCTTATTTATCATCCGTATATCTTTTTTGGTGAAACGTGTGTTCACCAAATAAATAAAATACTTTGCGCCTTTTTTTTTTCAGATTGTTTTTCCTTCTTAGTGAGTTTTGAGAGTTTTTAATAAACTGTGGAGACAAGACCTTTATCAGATATGTGATTTGCAAATGTTTTCTTCCCCCAGCCTGTAGCTTGTCATTTTCTTAACAATGTCTTTGAAGAGCATACGTTGTCAATGTTACATTTTTTCCTTTATGGATCATGCTTTTGATGTCAAATCTAAGAAATCTTAGTGTAATCCAAGATCACAATGGTTTCATCCTATGTTTCAGAAGTTTTACAGTCTTAAGTTTTACCTTTAGGGCTTTCATCCATTTTGAGTTAATTTTTATATATGGTAAGAGGTGTGGATCAAAGGTATTTTGTTTTTTTGTTTCTGCATATGATACCCAATTGCTTTAGCACATTTGTTGGAAAGACCATCCTTTCTCTACTTTTACTTCTGTTGAAAATAAAATGTTCATAAATTTTTTCTGGATGGGTAGCACATTCACATTACTCTTAAGGTACAAAAGGATAAAGTGAAAAATCTCCCAGCCACCCAGTTTCCTTCCTCGAAAATAATGTTGCCAATTTATTACGATTCATTTTAGAGAGACTCTATTCAAAAGTGAATACATATGTATACTTCATCGCCCCAACCCTTTTGCACACAAATAGTAAAATACTCTGTATACTCTTCTGAACCTTGACTGTTTTAACCTAATAATAGATATGTTATGATTAAGATAAATATATCTTCAAACAGTATTCCAAACTATGGATATACCATGATTTATTTAGCCAGCCTCTTACTGATGGAATTTTGGTTGTTTCTAGTCTTTTGCTAATAACAAACAATACTTCAGAAAGTAACCTTGTAAACATGTCTTATGTACAAGCTAGTGTATCTGTAGGAAAAAGTACAACTGTGGGTGTAAGGTGATAAACAAAGCCAAATTGTCCTCCACAGGAAAAGGGCACTCCAAACAGCAGCAAAGAAGAATGCCTTTTCCCCACATCTTCCTCAAATTATACTTCCTTATAACTTTTAACCTGTAACGTTAAAAATACTTTAACGTCTTCTGTAAGGGTTCAAGAATACTACAAAAGATGCTAACTTATAAGGTTTTGAAAACCTATTGGATTTTGTTCTAGAAAAGCACATTAGGAAGAATATAGTTTTTATAATTTTACCAGTGCTTATAAATTATTTATAAAAATGAAAAGGCCACTAGCAAAAGTGCTTACAGAAAGGGTCTAAATTGTAGTTAACTCTAGAAGACAAGCTACAGTACTTTCTATTTTTAAATACCAAACAAAGATGGATGCTCTAGTAAGTTTTCTTTGGGAAGTATTTTCCAGTGTTCAAGTTCTCAGGGCTTCTATTTATGTATTTCTACTTGAAAATCAGGCTTTACCCATTTTACTGTAAATGTTAAGACTATTAGCATTAATTTTTAAAGTGAAAATTAGATTAAAAATCTCAATGGTTACTCTTAAGCCAAATATGACATTTCTGTGTCCAAATCAAAAACTAAGTATGCAATAGCCAGAATGATGGTTTTGATCTACATCATCAGTTTTTGCTGTTTGTGAAGAAGTTCTTTCCTTGTTGTTACTCACACCTCCAAACGTTATCTTTCTAGATGTTACTACTTTTCTTCATTGTTGTATAAATCTGAAATTTCCTTATGATTTAATTTGTGGCCTTCACTTACCGAATCCCGGTGAAGAAAATTTGGTGACTCATCATTTTTTAATGGTCTTGAGGCAAGAATGTCTATTTTACCTTCCAGTCTTCCCTCCATGGTTTTAATGGCATTCAAAAGAGTCTTTAGAGAGATCCCAGAGTCTCCAATCTCCTGAGAAGACCTCACAGAAGTCACGGTAGGTGCAAAGGTCACATGGTGTGTAGGGTTTGGCCTAACACTGGGCAAAACAACTGATGAACTTCGTTCCTTTACATTGTTGACACGGGGCCTATGGCTTTAAAGTAATTTTGAAGATGCAGGCCTCTCTGGAGACTTCCTCCTTCTTGGAAGCATCAGCAATTTAAAAAGACAAAATCAACTAAACCTAGAATTATTTTTCAGTGAGTGCCCCCTTTACTATGAGAAACAGCACAACGTTCTAAATGAAGCTGGGATGGAAAATATACTTTAAAATGTGTTCCTTTGCTTTCAGAATGAAGAAATACTAGTGTAAAGTATGTCCTCATGAAGAAACAAAGCATATCTAATGAGGTCCCCTTTGCCAGTATAGTCAGATTGTTAGAACCCATTTGAAGACACATTCTAGTTGCTTGGTTACCAAGGGTATACATACACAAACGTTATAGTTAAAGAAGTTACACATGCTTACACTGTTAAAAATTAAAAATAAATAATGTGATAAATTTGTAAATCATTGTTAATAGTCTCAATAGTCTCAGTCTCAATAGCCACCATGCTAACAAGTAAGCACCTTCACTACTAATACCTCTTTCTAGTGCGCTATTGCAAGTATATCTTGTTGGCAATGAGTTCTGCGTCCGCCTGTAATTAAAAACCCAAAGATACTTGTTCCTCACCTCTGCCAAAAGTTTTAAGGTTCAAATTAAAAAAACACTTCCTCTATGATAGAGATTCTCGAGGCTTTCATCATGATGATGTTCCCTATGCATGCTCACAATACAATCTATTTTGTTTCTGAAAGGCATAACCTTCTATTCTATAATAAAGTCTGCCGAGTACATTCCTAATCCTGCAATTAGAGCATGCAAGTTCAATGTCCCAATACTGCTTCAGGCATCTTTATGAACTCTTCTGTGGTTGAGTGGAACCTTGTACATCGAGGGTGTTTAAAATATTTTTGATAAATTGAGTCAAGTGAGAGAATATTCATCTTTCTGGGATCATACGGTGAGGTGGGGAGAAAGTCACCAATTTCTTAAAAGCTAATTAAAACAACATAGAAGCAATCTGTTTTATAGCTATTAATCACACCTGAGCATATTTGCCCTCTAGTGCCTTATTCAACTTGCGTAGATGGTCGTTCTGTGAACTGGTTTCAGAAAAAGAATGTAGTTGTTCTTCTAGCTGCTTAACTTTTATCTAGAGGAAAAACAGAAGAATAAAAAAACAAGTCTCATTAACGAAATATATATATATATATATAAATATACGTATATATACATATATATATATGTGTGTATATATATATATATATATATACACACATAAATATATATATACACACGCACACACTCCAAAACAGAAAAAAAAAGATGTCACAAGTTTTGCAGAAAAAAATCACAGAAAATCCTTAAACCTTGTAAAAAGCGATCCTGTTTTTCTAATGACGCTACTTCTACTAAAATAGCTATTTCAACAAATAAAATAGGCTATAGCCTTATACATGTACTGAGATAATTCATTTGGTTTATAGCGTTTATGGAAAGTGCAAATTAACATGACTCATGAATATAACAGTGAGACTTTGTGGGTAAAATATTTCAATTTTAAAGAAATTGTGGTATCTAGTATTCAAAACCCTTTCTGAGTACGGATAATTAGAATTGTCAATATGTAAGGAGACAAGAGTCTTGTGTTTACCCACAGAGAATTACGAAAGTTGAATTAACAGAATTCTTATAGGCTGAATTATATTTGAAAACTAACTCATAAAGCTGACTACTCACATCTTTCACTTTAAAGAAAAGATGATTTGGGGGAATAAAATCATTAATATTTACTCACAAATCTCCAAATTGTGTGTTTTTCTACATTTTCTTCCTCTTATTCCCAACCCTCTCAATACAAATCGACAATTAACATTACTGAGCTTATCTCTGAATCAGAAAAAAATTCATCCAAAATTTTAAATTTAAATCAACTTTTTCCTCTCTCAGTATCTTTTCTTGTTTCCCACCTCTGAAGGGCAAACGCCTCTTGGTTGTAGCCACTGATTGTTTTCAAGCACTGTTAAAATTTGAGTGCTAATACTTCGTTTTTTTTAGAAAGGCTACATGAAAACACATTTTGTCTTAGGAAATCTCTCTTGTTCCATCAGCAGAATCCTTTTTCTCATCTTTGCCTGTTTCTGGTGCTCTTTTCCACAGTGTACAGTATAAAACATGTTCCATGGCTCCCCCTTAAGTGTATTCACTTAAGGTTCAGAATTAGAATGGCTGCCTCTAAAGAGAGGTATTGATGCAACACTTATTCTCATTTTAAACGTAAGCAAACTGCTGTTAACCTTAGAACTCAGTGGAAAATACTGATGAACACTCAAGAATTTTCGATTTGCCTCCCTTCAAACAAAACACAGAATATCCTTATTCCACAATATTTCTCAGGTAACTGACGCTACCCCCAGCCTCAGAGTACTCAATAAAATGCCCTGAAACTTGTCAGAAGGCATGTTCTCATCTATAAAGCACTTTACATTTTATACTGGGTTTCTTTTCTGGAAGAATTTCTAATTCAGGACACTGAAATGGGGAAGAACACAGAAGCAAATAAATCCTGCTGCCCTCAGAGATCTGATGTTTCTGTGTCATTAAAATCCAAGTAGCTTCCACAGCTAGCTTACCAGGCAGTCTCGGAAATACCAGTATTTAGGTCAAGGTCATATCCTCCTACTGTTTCAAATGATCTAAATATATATAGATACATATTTTTAAAAATTGAGGTAGAGTTGATTTATAATATTATGTAAGTTTCAACTATACAACATAGGGATTCACAATTTTTAAAGATTATACTCCATTTATAGTTATTATAAAATATCGGCTATATTCCATGTAATGTACAATATATCCTTGTAGCTTATTTTATACACAGTAGTCTGTACTTCTTAATCTCCTACCCTAATATTGCCCCTTCCATATATTTTCTAATATAAAACTATAAAAACATAACACTATAGAAACTGTGAGACACCTAAGAAATGGATGAAAAGGAACTTTTTGTGTGTGTGTGTGTGGTACGTGGGCCTCTCACTGTTGTGGCCTCTCCCGTTGCGGAGCACAGGCTCCGGACACGCAAGCTCAGCGGCCATGGCTCACGGGCCCAGCCGCTCCGCGGCATGTGGGATCTTCCCGGACCGGGGCACGAACCCGCGTCCCCTGCATCGGCAGGCGGACTCTCAACCACTGTGACGCCAGGGAAGCCCTTCACCATTTTTTTAACCTGCATTCATCTGTGTATGCACACATGCACGTAGCTCTATGTAATTTGACCCCATGCACATATTCCTGTGATCACGACAATCAAGATACAGAACTGCTCCACTGCCGCAAAGAACTCACTTGTGCTACTTCTCTGTGTTCACACCCTCCCCCAAACTCATCCCAGGTCCCCTGGCAACCAGTAATTTGTTCTCTATCGCTACTGCTTTTGTCATTTCAAGAATGTTATTTTAAACATTTAAAAATAATTAATTTTAGTATAATACATTCACATTTTTTAAAACAGCCTTACTGAGATATAGTTGAAATACAATAAGCTATGTATATTTAAAGTGTACAATTTTGATATATGTATAAACCATAATCATGATAATGAACACTTCCATTATCCCAAAAGTTCCCTTATGCCTTTTTGTAATTTCCCCCACTTCTATCTCTCCCTGTTCCTACACATCCACCCAAGGCTACCACTGACCTCTTTTCTGTCACAATCAATTCACTTTTATTTCCTAGAATTTTATATAAATGAAATCATATTTGATGTACTCATTTTTGAATGATTTTCCACTCAGCACAATTATTGTGAGATTCACTCACTCTTCTTTATATATCAATACTTCTTCCTTTCTGTTGCTGAAGAGTGTTCTGCTGAACACTGGAGTTGTTCCAGTTTTAAGCTGTTACAAGTAGAGTTGCTCTGGGCAGTTGTATACAGATCTTCGTGTAGATATATGCTTTCATTTATCTTTGGTGAATGCATAGGAGTGGAATGCCTGGGTTGTATGGTCGTAGTATGTCTCACTTTTAAAGAAACTACCAAACTATTTTCCAGAGTGGCTGAGTGATTTTACATTCCCTTCAGCAATGTATGAGAGTTCCTCCACATCCTCACTAACACTTGGGGTAATCAGTTTTTCAATCTTAGACATTCTAATAGTGTGTGGTAGTACCTCACTGCAGTTTTAATTTGCATTTCCCTAATGACTGATGTTTAACATCTTTTCAGGTGCTTATTTATCATCCGTATATCTTTTTTGGTGAAACGTGTGTTCACCAAATAAATAAAATACTTTGCGCCTTTTTTTTTTCAGATTGTTTTTCCTTCTTAGTGAGTTTTGAGAGTTTTTAATAAACTGTGGAGACAAGACCTTTATCAGATATGTGATTTGCAAATGTTTTCTTCCCCCAGCCTGTAGCTTGTCATTTTCTTAACAATGTCTTTGAAGAGCATACGTTGTCAATGTTACATTTTTTCCTTTATGGATCATGCTTTTGATGTCAAATCTAAGAAATCTTAGTGTAATCCAAGATCACAATGGTTTCATCCTATGTTTCAGAAGTTTTACAGTCTTAAGTTTTACCTTTAGGGCTTTCATCCATTTTGAGTTAATTTTTATATATGGTAAGAGGTGTGGATCAAAGGTATTTTGTTTTTTTGTTTCTGCATATGATACCCAATTGCTTTAGCACATTTGTTGAAAAGACCATCCTTTCTCTACTTTTACTTCTGTTGAAAATAAAATGTTCATAAATTTTTTCTGGATGGGTAGCACATTCACATTACTCTTAAGGTACAAAAGGATAAAGTGAAAAATCTCCCAGCCACCCAGTTTCCTTCCTCGAAAATAATGTTGCCAATTTATTACGATTCATTTTAGAGAGACTCTATTCAAAAGTGAATACATATGTATACTTCATCGCCCCAACCCTTTTGCACACAAATAGTAAAATACTCTGTATACTCTTCTGAACCTTGACTGTTTTAACCTAATAATAGATATGTTATGATTAAGATAAATATATCTTCAAACAGTATTCCAAACTATGGATATACCATGATTTATTTAGCCAGCCTCTTACTGATGGAATTTTGGTTGTTTCTAGTCTTTTGCTAATAACAAACAATACTTCAGAAAGTAACCTTGTAAACATGTCTTATGTACAAGCTAGTGTATCTGTAGGAAAAAGTACAACTGTGGGTGTAAGGTGATAAACAAAGCCAAATTGTCCTCCACAGGAAAAGGGCACTCCAAACAGCAGCAAAGAAGAATGCCTTTTCCCCACATCTTCCTCAAATTATACTTCCTTATAACTTTTAACCTGTAACGTTAAAAATACTTTAACGTCTTCTGTAAGGGTTCAAGAATACTACAAAAGATGCTAACTTATAAGGTTTTGAAAACCTATTGGATTTTGTTCTAGAAAAGCACATTAGGAAGAATATAGTTTTTATAATTTTACCAGTGCTTATAAATTATTTATAAAAATGAAAAGGCCACTAGCAAAAGTGCTTACAGAAAGGGTCTAAATTGTAGTTAACTCTAGAAGACAAGCTACAGTACTTTCTATTTTTAAATACCAAACAAAGATGGATGCTCTAGTAAGTTTTCTTTGGGAAGTATTTTCCAGTGTTCAAGTTCTCAGGGCTTCTATTTATGTATTTCTACTTGAAAATCAGGCTTTACCCATTTTACTGTAAATGTTAAGACTATTAGCATTAATTTTTAAAGTGAAAATTAGATTAAAAATCTCAATGGTTACTCTTAAGCCAAATATGACATTTCTGTGTCCAAATCAAAAACTAAGTATGCAATAGCCAGAATGATGGTTTTGATCTACATCATCAGTTTTTGCTGTTTGTGAAGAAGTTCTTTCCTTGTTGTTACTCACACCTCCAAACGTTATCTTTCTAGATGTTACTACTTTTCTTCATTGTTGTATAAATCTGAAATTTCCTTATGATTTAATTTGTGGCCTTCACTTACCGAATCCCGGTGAAGAAAATTTGGTGACTCATCATTTTTTAATGGTCTTGAGGCAAGAATGTCTATTTTACCTTCCAGTCTTCCCTCCATGGTTTTAATGGCATTCAAAAGAGTCTTTAGAGAGATCCCAGAGTCTCCAATCTCCTGAGAAGACCTCACAGAAGTCACGGTAGGTGCAAAGGTCACATGGTGTGTAGGGTTTGGCCTAACACTGGGCAAAACAACTGATGAACTTCGTTCCTTTACATTGTTGACACGGGGCCTATGGCTTTAAAGTAATTTTGAAGATGCAGGCCTCTCTGGAGACTTCCTCCTTCTTGGAAGCATCAGCAATTTAAAAAGACAAAATCAACTAAACCTAGAATTATTTTTCAGTGAGTGCCCCCTTTACTATGAGAAACAGCACAACGTTCTAAATGAAGCTGGGATGGAAAATATACTTTAAAATGTGTTCCTTTGCTTTCAGAATGAAGAAAATACTAGTGTAAAGTATGTCCTCATGAAGAAACAAAGCATATCTAATGAGGTCCCCTTTGCCAGTATAGTCAGATTGTTAGAACCCATTTGAAGACACATTCTAGTTGCTTGGTTACCAAGGGTATACATACACAAACGTTATAGTTAAAGAAGTTACACATGCTTACACTGTTAAAAATTAAAAATAAATAATGTGATAAATTTGTAAATCATTGTTAATAGTCTCAATAGTCTCAGTCTCAATAGCCACCATGCTAACAAGTAAGCACCTTCACTACTAATACCTCTTTCTAGTGCGCTATTGCAAGTATATCTTGTTGGCAATGAGTTCTGCGTCCGCCTGTAATTAAAAACCCAAAGATACTTGTTCCTCACCTCTGCCAAAAGTTTTAAGGTTCAAATTAAAAAAACACTTCCTCTATGATAGAGATTCTCGAGGCTTTCATCATGATGATGTTCCCTATGCATGCTCACAATACAATCTATTTTGTTTCTGAAAGGCATAACCTTCTATTCTATAATAAAGTCTGCCGAGTACATTCCTAATCCTGCAATTAGAGCATGCAAGTTCAATGTCCCAATACTGCTTCAGGCATCTTTATGAACTCTTCTGTGGTTGAGTGGAACCTTGTACATCGAGGGTGTTTAAAATATTTTTGATAAATTGAGTCAAGTGAGAGAATATTCATCTTTCTGGGATCATACGGTGAGGTGGGGAGAAAGTCACCAATTTCTTAAAAGCTAATTAAAACAACATAGAAGCAATCTGTTTTATAGCTATTAATCACACCTGAGCATATTTGCCCTCTAGTGCCTTATTCAACTTGCGTAGATGGTCGTTCTGTGAACTGGTTTCAGAAAAAGAATGTAGTTGTTCTTCTAGCTGCTTAACTTTTATCTAGAGGAAAAACAGAAGAATAAAAAAACAAGTCTCATTAACGAAATATATATATATATATATAAATATACGTATATATACATATATATATATGTGTGTATATATATATATATATACACACACACACACTCCAAAACAGAAAAAATATGATGTCACAAGTTTTGCAGAAAAAAATCACAGAAAATCCTTAAACCTTGTAAAAAGCGATCCTGTTTTTCTAATGACGCTACTTCTACTAAAATAGCTATTTCAACAAATAAAATAGGCTATAGCCTTATACATGTACTGAGATAATTCATTTGGTTTATAGCGTTTATGGAAAGTGCAAATTAACATGACTCATGAATATAACAGTGAGACTTTGTGGGTAAAATATTTCAATTTTAAAGAAATTGTGGTATCTAGTATTCAAAACCCTTTCTGAGTACGGATAATTAGAATTGTCAATATGTAAGGAGACAAGAGTCTTGTGTTTACCCACAGAGAATTACGAAAGTTGAATTAACAGAATTCTTATAGGCTGAATTATATTTGAAAACTAACTCATAAAGCTGACTACTCACATCTTTCACTTTAAAGAAAAGATGATTTGGGGGAATAAAATCATTAATATTTACTCACAAATCTCCAAATTGTGTGTTTTTCTACATTTTCTTCCTCTTATTCCCAACCCTCTCAATACAAATCGACAATTAACATTACTGAGCTTATCTCTGAATCAGAAAAAAATTCATCCAAAATTTTTAATTTAAATCAACTTTTTCCTCTCTCAGTATCTTTTCTTGTTTCCCACCTCTGAAGGGCAAACGCCTCTTGGTTGTAGCCACTGATTGTTTTCAAGCACTGTTAAAATTTGAGTGCTAATACTTCGTTTTTTTTAGAAAGGCTACATGAAAACACATTTTGTCTTAGGAAATCTCTCTTGTTCCATCAGCAGAATCCTTTTTCTCATCTTTGCCTGTTTCTGGTGCTCTTTTCCACAGTGTACAGTATAAAACATGTTCCATGGCTCCCCCTTAAGTGTATTCACTTAACGTTCAGAATTAGAATGGCTGCCTCTAAAGAGAGGTATTGATGCAACACTTATTCTCATTTTAAACGTAAGCAAACTGCTGTTAACCTTAGAACTCAGTGGAAAATACTGATGAACACTCAAGAATTTTCGATTTGCCTCCCTTCAAACAAAACACAGAATATCCTTATTCCACAATATTTCTCAGGTAACTGACGCTACCCCCAGCCTCAGAGTACTCAATAAAATGCCCTGAAACTTGTCAGAAGGCATGTTCTCATCTATAAAGCACTTTACTTTTTATACTGGGTTTCTTTTCTGGAAGAATTTCTAATTCAGGACACTGAAATGGGGAAGAACACAGAAGCAAATAAATCCTGCTGCCCTCAGAGATCTGATGTTTCTGTGTCATTAAAATCCAAGTAGCTTCCACAGCTAGCTTACCAGGCAGTCTCGGAAATACCAGTATTTAGGTCAAGGTCATATCCTCCTACTGTTTCAAATGATCTAAATATATATAGATACATATTTTTAAAAATTGAGGTAGAGTTGATTTATAATATTATGTAAGTTTCAACTATACAACATAGGGATTCACAATTTTTAAAGATTATACTCCATTTATAGTTATTATAAAATATCGGCTATATTCCATGTAATGTACAATATATCCTTGTAGCTTATTTTATACACAGTAGTCTGTACTTCTTAATCTCCTACCCTAATATTGCCCCTTACATATATTTTCTAATATAAAACTATAAAAACATAACACTATAGAAACTGTGAGACACCTAAGAAATGGATGAAAAGGAACTTTTTGTGTGTGTGTGTGTGGTACGTGGGCCTCTCACTGTTGTGGCCTCTCCCGTTGCGGAGCACAGGCTCCGGACACGCAAGCTCAGCGGCCATGGCTCACGGGCCCAGCCGCTCCGCGGCATGTGGGATCTTCCCGGACCGGGGCACGAACCCGCGTCCCCTGCATCGGCAGGCGGACTCTCAACCACTGTGACGCCAGGGAAGCCCTTCACCATTTTTTTAACCTGCATTCATCTGTGTATGCACACATGCACGTAGCTCTATGTAATTTGACCCCATGCACATATTCCTGTGATCACGACAATCAAGATACAGAACTGCTCCACTGCCGCAAAGAACTCACTTGTGCTACTTCTCTGTGTTCACACCCTCCCCCAAACTCATCCCATGTCCCCTGGCAACCAGTAATTTGTTCTCTATCGCTACTGCTTTTGTCATTTCAAGAATGTTATTTTAAACATTTAAAAATAATTAATTTTAGTATAATACATTCACATTTTTTAAAACAGCCTTACTGAGATATAGTTGAAATACAATAAGCTATGTATATTTAAAGTGTACAATTTTGATATATGTATAAACCATAATCATGATAATGAACACTTCCATTATCCCAAAAGTTCCCTTATGCCTTTTTGTAATTTCCCCCACTTCTATCTCTCCCTGTTCCTACACATCCACCCAAGGCTACCACTGACCTCTTTTCTGTCACAATCAATTCACTTTTATTTCCTAGAATTTTATATAAATGAAATCATATTTGATGTACTCATTTTTGAATGATTTTCCACTCAGCACAATTATTGTGAGATTCACTCACTCTTCTTTATATATCAATACTTCTTCCTTTCTGTTGCTGAAGAGTGTTCTGCTGAACACTGGAGTTGTTCCAGTTTTAAGCTGTTACAAGTAGAGTTGCTCTGGGCAGTTGTATACAGATCTTCGTGTAGATATATGCTTTCATTTATCTTTGGTGAATGCATAGGAGTGGAATGCCTGGGTTGTATGGTCGTAGTATGTCTCACTTTTAAAGAAACTACCAAACTATTTTCCAGAGTGGCTGAGTGATTTTACATTCCCTTCAGCAATGTATGAGAGTTCCTCCACATCCTCACTAACACTTGGGGTAATCAGTTTTTCAATCTTAGACATTCTAATAGTGTGTGGTAGTACCTCACTGCAGTTTTAATTTGCATTTCCCTAATGACTGATGTTTAACATCTTTTCAGGTGCTTATTTATCATCCGTATATCTTTTTTGGTGAAACGTGTGTTCACCAAATAAATAAAATACTTTGCGCCTTTTTTTTTTCAGATTGTTTTTCCTTCTTAGTGAGTTTTGAGAGTTTTTAATAAACTGTGGAGACAAGACCTTTATCAGATATGTGATTTGCAAATGTTTTCTTCCCCCAGCCTGTAGCTTGTCATTTTCTTAACAATGTCTTTGAAGAGCATACGTTGTCAATGTTACATTTTTTCCTTTATGGATCATGCTTTTGATGTCAAATCTAAGAAATCTTAGTGTAATCCAAGATCACAATGGTTTCATCCTATGTTTCAGAAGTTTTACAGTCTTAAGTTTTACCTTTAGGGCTTTCATCCATTTTGAGTTAATTTTTATATATGGTAAGAGGTGTGGATCAAAGGTATTTTGTTTTTTTGTTTCTGCATATGATACCCAATTGCTTTAGCACATTTGTTGGAAAGACCATCCTTTCTCTACTTTTACTTCTGTTGAAAATAAAATGTTCATAAATTTTTTCTGGATGGGTAGCACATTCACATTACTCTTAAGGTACAAAAGGATAAAGTGAAAAATCTCCCAGCCACCCAGTTTCCTTCCTCGAAAATAATGTTGCCAATTTATTACGATTCATTTTAGAGAGACTCTATTCAAAAGTGAATACATATGTATACTTCATCGCCCCAACCCTTTTGCACACAAATAGTAAAATACTCTGTATACTCTTCTGAACCTTGACTGTTTTAACCTAATAATAGATATGTTATGATTAAGATAAATATATCTTCAAACAGTATTCCAAACTATGGATATACCATGATTTATTTAGCCAGCCTCTTACTGATGGAATTTTGGTTGTTTCTAGTCTTTTGCTAATAACAAACAATACTTCAGAAAGTAACCTTGTAAACATGTCTTATGTACAAGCTAGTGTATCTGTAGGAAAAAGTACAACTGTGGGTGTAAGGTGATAAACAAAGCCAAATTGTCCTCCACAGGAAAAGGGCACTCCAAACAGCAGCAAAGAAGAATGCCTTTTCCCCACATCTTCCTCAAATTATACTTCCTTATAACTTTTAACCTGTAACGTTAAAAATACTTTAACGTCTTCTGTAAGGGTTCAAGAATACTACAAAAGATGCTAACTTAGAAGGTTTTGAAAACCTATTGGATTTTGTTCTAGAAAAGCACATTAGGAAGAATATAGTTTTTATAATTTTACCAGTGCTTATAAATTATTTATAAAAATGAAAAGGCCACTAGCAAAAGTGCTTACAGAAAGGGTCTAAATTGTAGTTAACTCTAGAAGACAAGCTACAGTACTTTCTATTTTTAAATACCAAACAAAGATGGATGCTCTAGTAAGTTTTCTTTGGGAAGTATTTTCCAGTGTTCAAGTTCTCAGGGCTTCTATTTATGTATTTCTACTTGAAAATCAGGCTTTACCCATTTTACTGTAAATGTTAAGACTATTAGCATTAATTTTTAAAGTGAAAATTAGATTAAAAATCTCAATGGTTACTCTTAAGCCAAATATGACATTTCTGTGTCCAAATCAAAAACTAAGTATGCAATAGCCAGAATGATGGTTTTGATCTACATCATCAGTTTTTGCTGTTTGTGAAGAAGTTCTTTCCTTGTTGTTACTCACACCTCCAAACGTTATCTTTCTAGATGTTACTACTTTTCTTCATTGTTGTATAAATCTGAAATTTCCTTATGATTTAATTTGTGGCCTTCACTTACCGAATCCCGGTGAAGAAAATTTGGTGACTCATCATTTTTTAATGGTCTTGAGGCAAGAATGTCTATTTTACCTTCCAGTCTTCCCTCCATGGTTTTAATGGCATTCAAAAGAGTCTTTAGAGAGATCCCAGAGTCTCCAATCTCCTGAGAAGACCTCACAGAAGTCACGGTAGGTGCAAAGGTCACATGGTGTGTAGGGTTTGGCCTAACACTGGGCAAAACAACTGATGAACTTCGTTCCTTTACATTGTTGACACGGGGCCTATGGCTTTAAAGTAATTTTGAAGATGCAGGCCTCTCTGGAGACTTCCTCCTTCTTGGAAGCATCAGCAATTTAAAAAGACAAAATCAACTAAACCTAGAATTATTTTTCAGTGAGTGCCCCCTTTACTATGAGAAACAGCACAACGTTCTAAATGAAGCTGGGATGGAAAATATACTTTAAAATGTGTTCCTTTGCTTTCAGAATGAAGAAAATACTAGTGTAAAGTATGTCCTCATGAAGAAACAAAGCATATCTAATGAGGTCCCCTTTGCCAGTATAGTCAGATTGTTAGAACCCATTTGAAGACACATTCTAGTTGCTTGGTTACCAAGGGTATACATACACAAACGTTATAGTTAAAGAAGTTACACATGCTTACACTGTTAAAAATTAAAAATAAATAATGTGATAAATTTGTAAATCATTGTTAATAGTCTCAATAGTCTCAGTCTCAATAGCCACCATGCTAACAAGTAAGCACCTTCACTACTAATACCTCTTTCTAGTGCGCTATTGCAAGTATATCTTGTTGGCAATGAGTTCTGCGTCCGCCTGTAATTAAAAACCCAAAGATACTTGTTCCTCACCTCTGCCAAAAGTTTTAAGGTTCAAATTAAAAAAACACTTCCTCTATGATAGAGATTCTCGAGGCTTTCATCATGATGATGTTCCCTATGCATGCTCACAATACAATCTATTTTGTTTCTGAAAGGCATAACCTTCTATTCTATAATAAAGTCTGCCGAGTACATTCCTAATCCTGCAATTAGAGCATGCAAGTTCAATGTCCCAATACTGCTTCAGGCATCTTTATGAACTCTTCTGTGGTTGAGTGGAACCTTGTACATCGAGGGTGTTTAAAATATTTTTGATAAATTGAGTCAAGTGAGAGAATATTCATCTTTCTGGGATCATACGGTGAGGTGGGGAGAAAGTCACCAATTTCTTAAAAGCTAATTAAAACAACATAGAAGCAATCTGTTTTATAGCTATTAATCACACCTGAGCATATTTGCCCTCTAGTGCCTTATTCAACTTGCGTAGATGGTCGTTCTGTGAACTGGTTTCAGAAAAAGAATGTAGTTGTTCTTCTAGCTGCTTAACTTTTATCTAGAGGAAAAACAGAAGAATAAAAAAACAAGTCTCATTAACGAAATATATATATATATATATAAATATACGTATATATACATATATATATGTGTGTATATATATATATATATATATACACACATAAATATATATATACACACGCACACACTCCAAAACAGAAAAAAAAAGATGTCACAAGTTTTGCAGAAAAAAATCACAGAAAATCCTTAAACCTTGTAAAAAGCGATCCTGTTTTTCTAATGACGCTACTTCTACTAAAATAGCTATTTCAACAAATAAAATAGGCTATAGCCTTATACATGTACTGAGATAATTCATTTGGTTTATAGCGTTTATGGAAAGTGCAAATTAACATGACTCATGAATATAACAGTGAGACTTTGTGGGTAAAATATTTCAATTTTAAAGAAATTGTGGTATCTAGTATTCAAAACCCTTTCTGAGTACGGATAATTAGAATTGTCAATATGTAAGGAGACAAGAGTCTTGTGTTTACCCACAGAGAATTACGAAAGTTGAATTAACAGAATTCTTATAGGCTGAATTATATTTGAAAACTAACTCATAAAGCTGACTACTCACATCTTTCACTTTAAAGAAAAGATGATTTGGGGGAATAAAATCATTAATATTTACTCACAAATCTCCAAATTGTGTGTTTTTCTACATTTTCTTCCTCTTATTCCCAACCCTCTCAATACAAATCGACAATTAACATTACTGAGCTTATCTCTGAATCAGAAAAAAATTCATCCAAAATTTTAAATTTAAATCAACTTTTTCCTCTCTCAGTATCTTTTCTTGTTTCCCACCTCTGAAGGGCAAACGCCTCTTGGTTGTAGCCACTGATTGTTTTCAAGCACTGTTAAAATTTGAGTGCTAATACTTCGTTTTTTTTAGAAAGGCTACATGAAAACACATTTTGTCTTAGGAAATCTCTCTTGTTCCATCAGCAGAATCCTTTTTCTCATCTTTGCCTGTTTCTGGTGCTCTTTTCCACAGTGTACAGTATAAAACATGTTCCATGGCTCCCCCTTAAGTGTATTCACTTAAGGTTCAGAATTAGAATGGCTGCCTCTAAAGAGAGGTATTGATGCAACACTTATTCTCATTTTAAACGTAAGCAAACTGCTGTTAACCTTAGAACTCAGTGGAAAATACTGATGAACACTCAAGAATTTTCGATTTGCCTCCCTTCAAACAAAACACAGAATATCCTTATTCCACAATATTTCTCAGGTAACTGACGCTACCCCCAGCCTCAGAGTACTCAATAAAATGCCCTGAAACTTGTCAGAAGGCATGTTCTCATCTATAAAGCACTTTACATTTTATACTGGGTTTCTTTTCTGGAAGAATTTCTAATTCAGGACACTGAAATGGGGAAGAACACAGAAGCAAATAAATCCTGCTGCCCTCAGAGATCTGATGTTTCTGTGTCATTAAAATCCAAGTAGCTTCCACAGCTAGCTTACCAGGCAGTCTCGGAAATACCAGTATTTAGGTCAAGGTCATATCCTCCTACTGTTTCAAATGATCTAAATATATATAGATACATATTTTTAAAAATTGAGGTAGAGTTGATTTATAATATTATGTAAGTTTCAACTATACAACATAGGGATTCACAATTTTTAAAGATTATACTCCATTTATAGTTATTATAAAATATCGGCTATATTCCATGTAATGTACAATATATCCTTGTAGCTTATTTTATACACAGTAGTCTGTACTTCTTAATCTCCTACCCTAATATTGCCCCTTACATATATTTTCTAATATAAAACTATAAAAACATAACACTATAGAAACTGTGAGACACCTAAGAAATGGATGAAAAGGAACTTTTTGTGTGTGTGTGTGTGGTACGTGGGCCTCTCACTGTTGTGGCCTCTCCCGTTGCGGAGCACAGGCTCCGGACACGCAAGCTCAGCGGCCATGGCTCACGGGCCCAGCCGCTCCGCGGCATGTGGGATCTTCCCGGACCGGGGCACGAACCCGCGTCCCCTGCATCGGCAGGCGGACTCTCAACCACTGTGACGCCAGGGAAGCCCTTCACCATTTTTTTAACCTGCATTCATCTGTGTATGCACACATGCACGTAGCTCTATGTAATTTGACCCCATGCACATATTCCTGTGATCACGACAATCAAGATACAGAACTGCTCCACTGCCGCAAAGAACTCACTTGTGCTACTTCTCTGTGTTCACACCCTCCCCCAAACTCATCCCAGGTCCCCTGGCAACCAGTAATTTGTTCTCTATCGCTACTGCTTTTGTCATTTCAAGAATGTTATTTTAAACATTTAAAAATAATTAATTTTAGTATAATACATTCACATTTTTTAAAACAGCCTTACTGAGATATAGTTGAAATACAATAAGCTATGTATATTTAAAGTGTACAATTTTGATATATGTATAAACCATAATCATGATAATGAACACTTCCATTATCCCAAAAGTTCCCTTATGCCTTTTTGTAATTTCCCCCACTTCTATCTCTCCCTGTTCCTACACATCCACCCAAGGCTACCACTGACCTCTTTTCTGTCACAATCAATTCACTTTTATTTCCTAGAATTTTATATAAATGAAATCATATTTGATGTACTCATTTTTGAATGATTTTCCACTCAGCACAATTATTGTGAGATTCACTCACTCTTCTTTATATATCAATACTTCTTCCTTTCTGTTGCTGAAGAGTGTTCTGCTGAACACTGGAGTTGTTCCAGTTTTAAGCTGTTACAAGTAGAGTTGCTCTGGGCAGTTGTATACAGATCTTCGTGTAGATATATGCTTTCATTTATCTTTGGTGAATGCATAGGAGTGGAATGCCTGGGTTGTATGGTCGTAGTATGTCTCACTTTTAAAGAAACTACCAAACTATTTTCCAGAGTGGCTGAGTGATTTTACATTCCCTTCAGCAATGTATGAGAGTTCCTCCACATCCTCACTAACACTTGGGGTAATCAGTTTTTCAATCTTAGACATTCTAATAGTGTGTGGTAGTACCTCACTGCAGTTTTAATTTGCATTTCCCTAATGACTGATGTTTAACATCTTTTCAGGTGCTTATTTATCATCCGTATATCTTTTTTGGTGAAACGTGTGTTCACCAAATAAATAAAATACTTTGCGCCTTTTTTTTTTCAGATTGTTTTTCCTTCTTAGTGAGTTTTGAGAGTTTTTAATAAACTGTGGAGACAAGACCTTTATCAGATATGTGATTTGCAAATGTTTTCTTCCCCCAGCCTGTAGCTTGTCATTTTCTTAACAATGTCTTTGAAGAGCATACGTTGTCAATGTTACATTTTTTCCTTTATGGATCATGCTTTTGATGTCAAATCTAAGAAATCTTAGTGTAATCCAAGATCACAATGGTTTCATCCTATGTTTCAGAAGTTTTACAGTCTTAAGTTTTACCTTTAGGGCTTTCATCCATTTTGAGTTAATTTTTATATATGGTAAGAGGTGTGGATCAAAGGTATTTTGTTTTTTTGTTTCTGCATATGATACCCAATTGCTTTAGCACATTTGTTGGAAAGACCATCCTTTCTCTACTTTTACTTCTGTTGAAAATAAAATGTTCATAAATTTTTTCTGGATGGGTAGCACATTCACATTACTCTTAAGGTACAAAAGGATAAAGTGAAAAATCTCCCAGCCACCCAGTTTCCTTCCTCGAAAATAATGTTGCCAATTTATTACGATTCATTTTAGAGAGACTCTATTCAAAAGTGAATACATATGTATACTTCATCGCCCCAACCCTTTTGCACACAAATAGTAAAATACTCTGTATACTCTTCTGAACCTTGACTGTTTTAACCTAATAATAGATATGTTATGATTAAGATAAATATATCTTCAAACAGTATTCCAAACTATGGATATACCATGATTTATTTAGCCAGCCTCTTACTGATGGAATTTTGGTTGTTTCTAGTCTTTTGCTAATAACAAACAATACTTCAGAAAGTAACCTTGTAAACATGTCTTATGTACAAGCTAGTGTATCTGTAGGAAAAAGTACAACTGTGGGTGTAAGGTGATAAACAAAGCCAAATTGTCCTCCACAGGAAAAGGGCACTCCAAACAGCAGCAAAGAAGAATGCCTTTTCCCCACATCTTCCTCAAATTATACTTCCTTATAACTTTTAACCTGTAACGTTAAAAATACTTTAACGTCTTCTGTAAGGGTTCAAGAATACTACAAAAGATGCTAACTTATAAGGTTTTGAAAACCTATTGGATTTTGTTCTAGAAAAGCACATTAGGAAGAATATAGTTTTTATAATTTTACCAGTGCTTATAAATTATTTATAAAAATGAAAAGGCCACTAGCAAAAGTGCTTACAGAAAGGGTCTAAATTGTAGTTAACTCTAGAAGACAAGCTACAGTACTTTCTATTTTTAAATACCAAACAAAGATGGATGCTCTAGTAAGTTTTCTTTGGGAAGTATTTTCCAGTGTTCAAGTTCTCAGGGCTTCTATTTATGTATTTCTACTTGAAAATCAGGCTTTACCCATTTTACTGTAAATGTTAAGACTATTAGCATTAATTTTTAAAGTGAAAATTAGATTAAAAATCTCAATGGTTACTCTTAAGCCAAATATGACATTTCTGTGTCCAAATCAAAAACTAAGTATGCAATAGCCAGAATGATGGTTTTGATCTACATCATCAGTTTTTGCTGTTTGTGAAGAAGTTCTTTCCTTGTTGTTACTCACACCTCCAAACGTTATCTTTCTAGATGTTACTACTTTTCTTCATTGTTGTATAAATCTGAAATTTCCTTATGATTTAATTTGTGGCCTTCACTTACCGAATCCCGGTGAAGAAAATTTGGTGACTCATCATTTTTTAATGGTCTTGAGGCAAGAATGTCTATTTTACCTTCCAGTCTTCCCTCCATGGTTTTAATGGCATTCAAAAGAGTCTTTAGAGAGATCCCAGAGTCTCCAATCTCCTGAGAAGACCTCACAGAAGTCACGGTAGGTGCAAAGGTCACATGGTGTGTAGGGTTTGGCCTAACACTGGGCAAAACAACTGATGAACTTCGTTCCTTTACATTGTTGACACGGGGCCTATGGCTTTAAAGTAATTTTGAAGATGCAGGCCTCTCTGGAGACTTCCTCCTTCTTGGAAGCATCAGCAATTTAAAAAGACAAAATCAACTAAACCTAGAATTATTTTTCAGTGAGTGCCCCCTTTACTATGAGAAACAGCACAACGTTCTAAATGAAGCTGGGATGGAAAATATACTTTAAAATGTGTTCCTTTGCTTTCAGAATGAAGAAATACTAGTGTAAAGTATGTCCTCATGAAGAAACAAAGCATATCTAATGAGGTCCCCTTTGCCAGTATAGTCAGATTGTTAGAACCCATTTGAAGACACATTCTAGTTGCTTGGTTACCAAGGGTATACATACACAAACGTTATAGTTAAAGAAGTTACACATGCTTACACTGTTAAAAATTAAAAATAAATAATGTGATAAATTTGTAAATCATTGTTAATAGTCTCAATAGTCTCAGTCTCAATAGCCACCATGCTAACAAGTAAGCACCTTCACTACTAATACCTCTTTCTAGTGCGCTATTGCAAGTATATCTTGTTGGCAATGAGTTCTGCGTCCGCCTGTAATTAAAAACCCAAAGATACTTGTTCCTCACCTCTGCCAAAAGTTTTAAGGTTCAAATTAAAAAAACACTTCCTCTATGATAGAGATTCTCGAGGCTTTCATCATGATGATGTTCCCTATGCATGCTCACAATACAATCTATTTTGTTTCTGAAAGGCATAACCTTCTATTCTATAATAAAGTCTGCCGAGTACATTCCTAATCCTGCAATTAGAGCATGCAAGTTCAATGTCCCAATACTGCTTCAGGCATCTTTATGAACTCTTCTGTGGTTGAGTGGAACCTTGTACATCGAGGGTGTTTAAAATATTTTTGATAAATTGAGTCAAGTGAGAGAATATTCATCTTTCTGGGATCATACGGTGAGGTGGGGAGAAAGTCACCAATTTCTTAAAAGCTAATTAAAACAACATAGAAGCAATCTGTTTTATAGCTATTAATCACACCTGAGCATATTTGCCCTCTAGTGCCTTATTCAACTTGCGTAGATGGTCGTTCTGTGAACTGGTTTCAGAAAAAGAATGTAGTTGTTCTTCTAGCTGCTTAACTTTTATCTAGAGGAAAAACAGAAGAATAAAAAAACAAGTCTCATTAACGAAATATATATATATATATATATAAATATACGTATATATACATATATATATATGTGTGTGTATATATATATATATATATACACACATAAATATATATATACACACGCACACACTCCAAAACAGAAAAAAAAAGATGTCACAAGTTTTGCAGAAAAAAATCACAGAAAATCCTTAAACCTTGTAAAAAGCGATCCTGTTTTTCTAATGACGCTACTTCTACTAAAATAGCTATTTCAACAAATAAAATAGGCTATAGCCTTATACATGTACTGAGATAATTCATTTGGTTTATAGCGTTTATGGAAAGTGCAAATTAACATGACTCATGAATATAACAGTGAGACTTTGTGGGTAAAATATTTCAATTTTAAAGAAATTGTGGTATCTAGTATTCAAAACCCTTTCTGAGTACGGATAATTAGAATTGTCAATATGTAAGGAGACAAGAGTCTTGTGTTTACCCACAGAGAATTACGAAAGTTGAATTAACAGAATTCTTATAGGCTGAATTATATTTGAAAACTAACTCATAAAGCTGACTACTCACATCTTTCACTTTAAAGAAAAGATGATTTGGGGGAATAAAATCATTAATATTTACTCACAAATCTCCAAATTGTGTGTTTTTCTACATTTTCTTCCTCTTATTCCCAACCCTCTCAATACAAATCGACAATTAACATTACTGAGCTTATCTCTGAATCAGAAAAAAATTCATCCAAAATTTTAAATTTAAATCAACTTTTTCCTCTCTCAGTATCTTTTCTTGTTTCCCACCTCTGAAGGGCAAACGCCTCTTGGTTGTAGCCACTGATTGTTTTCAAGCACTGTTAAAATTTGAGTGCTAATACTTCGTTTTTTTTAGAAAGGCTACATGAAAACACATTTTGTCTTAGGAAATCTCTCTTGTTCCATCAGCAGAATCCTTTTTCTCATCTTTGCCTGTTTCTGGTGCTCTTTTCCACAGTGTACAGTATAAAACATGTTCCATGGCTCCCCCTTAAGTGTATTCACTTAACGTTCAGAATTAGAATGGCTGCCTCTAAAGAGAGGTATTGATGCAACACTTATTCTCATTTTAAACGTAAGCAAACTGCTGTTAACCTTAGAACTCAGTGGAAAATACTGATGAACACTCAAGAATTTTCGATTTGCCTCCCTTCAAACA
Source organism: Hyperoodon ampullatus (assembly GCF_949752795.1). Taxonomy (NCBI): domain Eukaryota; kingdom Metazoa; phylum Chordata; class Mammalia; order Artiodactyla; family Ziphiidae; genus Hyperoodon; species Hyperoodon ampullatus. The sequence continues at coordinate 97,887,184 of NC_136921.1, forward strand.
AAACACAGAATATCCTTATTCCACAATATTTCTCAGGTAACTGACGCTACCCCCAGCCTCAGAGTACTCAATAAAATGCCCTGAAACTTGTCAGAAGGCATGTTCTCATCTATAAAGCACTTTACATTTTATACTGGGTTTCTTTTCTGGAAGAATTTCTAATTCAGGACACTGAAATGGGGAAGAACACAGAAGCAAATAAATCCTGCTGCCCTCAGAGATCTGATGTTTCTGTGTCATTAAAATCCAAGTAGCTTCCACAGCTAGCTTACCAGGCAGTCTCGGAAATACCAGTATTTAGGTCAAGGTCATATCCTCCTACTGTTTCAAATGATCTAAATATATATAGATACATATTTTTAAAAATTGAGGTAGAGTTGATTTATAATATTATGTAAGTTTCAACTATACAACATAGGGATTCACAATTTTTAAAGATTATACTCCATTTATAGTTATTATAAAATATCGGCTATATTCCATGTAATGTACAATATATCCTTGTAGCTTATTTTATACACAGTAGTCTGTACTTCTTAATCTCCTACCCTAATATTGCCCCTTACATATATTTTCTAATATAAAACTATAAAAACATAACACTATAGAAACTGTGACACACCTAAGAAATGGATGAAAAGGAACTTTTTGTGTGTGTGTGTGTGGTACGTGGGCCTCTCACTGTTGTGGCCTCTCCCGTTGCGGAGCACAGGCTCCGGACACGCAAGCTCAGCGGCCATGGCTCACGGGCCCAGCCGCTCCGCGGCATGTGGGATCTTCCCGGACCGGGGCACGAACCCGCGTCCCCTGCATCGGCAGGCGGACTCTCAACCACTGTGACGCCAGGGAAGCCCTTCACCATTTTTTTAACCTGCATTCATCTGTGTATGCACACATGCACGTAGCTCTATGTAATTTGACCCCATGCACATATTCCTGTGATCACGACAATCAAGATACAGAACTGCTCCACTGCCGCAAAGAACTCACTTGTGCTACTTCTCTGTGTTCACACCCTCCCCCAAACTCATCCCAGGTCCCCTGGCAACCAGTAATTTGTTCTCTATCGCTACTGCTTTTGTCATTTCAAGAATGTTATTTTAAACATTTAAAAATAATTAATTTTAGTATAATACATTCACATTTTTTAAAACAGCCTTACTGAGATATAGTTGAAATACAATAAGCTATGTATATTTAAAGTGTACAATTTTGATATATGTATAAACCATAATCATGATAATGAACACTTCCATTATCCCAAAAGTTCCCTTATGCCTTTTTGTAATTTCCCCCACTTCTATCTCTCCCTGTTCCTACACATCCACCCAAGGCTACCACTGACCTCTTTTCTGTCACAATCAATTCACTTTTATTTCCTAGAATTTTATATAAATGAAATCATATTTGATGTACTCATTTTTGAATGATTTTCCACTCAGCACAATTATTGTGAGATTCACTCACTCTTCTTTATATATCAATACTTCTTCCTTTCTGTTGCTGAAGAGTGTTCTGCTGAACACTGGAGTTGTTCCAGTTTTAAGCTGTTACAAGTAGAGTTGCTCTGGGCAGTTGTATACAGATCTTCGTGTAGATATATGCTTTCATTTATCTTTGGTGAATGCATAGGAGTGGAATGCCTGGGTTGTATGGTCGTAGTATGTCTCACTTTTAAAGAAACTACCAAACTATTTTCCAGAGTGGCTGAGTGATTTTACATTCCCTTCAGCAATGTATGAGAGTTCCTCCACATCCTCACTAACACTTGGGGTAATCAGTTTTTCAATCTTAGACATTCTAATAGTGTGTGGTAGTACCTCACTGCAGTTTTAATTTGCATTTCCCTAATGACTGATGTTTAACATCTTTTCAGGTGCTTATTTATCATCCGTATATCTTTTTTGGTGAAACGTGTGTTCACCAAATAAATAAAATACTTTGCGCCTTTTTTTTTTCAGATTGTTTTTCCTTCTTAGTGAGTTTTGAGAGTTTTTAATAAACTGTGGAGACAAGACCTTTATCAGATATGTGATTTGCAAATGTTTTCTTCCCCCAGCCTGTAGCTTGTCATTTTCTTAACAATGTCTTTGAAGAGCATACGTTGTCAATGTTACATTTTTTCCTTTATGGATCATGCTTTTGATGTCAAATCTAAGAAATCTTAGTGTAATCCAAGATCACAATGGTTTCATCCTATGTTTCAGAAGTTTTACAGTCTTAAGTTTTACCTTTAGGGCTTTCATCCATTTTGAGTTAATTTTTATATATGGTAAGAGGTGTGGATCAAAGGTATTTTGTTTTTTTGTTTCTGCATATGATACCCAATTGCTTTAGCACATTTGTTGAAAAGACCATCCTTTCTCTACTTTTACTTCTGTTGAAAATAAAATGTTCATAAATTTTTTCTGGATGGGTAGCACATTCACATTACTCTTAAGGTACAAAAGGATAAAGTGAAAAATCTCCCAGCCACCCAGTTTCCTTCCTCGAAAATAATGTTGCCAATTTATTACGATTCATTTTAGAGAGACTCTATTCAAAAGTGAATACATATGTATACTTCATCGCCCCAACCCTTTTGCACACAAATAGTAAAATACTCTGTATACTCTTCTGAACCTTGACTGTTTTAACCTAATAATAGATATGTTATGATTAAGATAAATATATCTTCAAACAGTATTCCAAACTATGGATATACCATGATTTATTTAGCCAGCCTCTTACTGATGGAATTTTGGTTGTTTCTAGTCTTTTGCTAATAACAAACAATACTTCAGAAAGTAACCTTGTAAACATGTCTTATGTACAAGCTAGTGTATCTGTAGGAAAAAGTACAACTGTGGGTGTAAGGTGATAAACAAAGCCAAATTGTCCTCCACAGGAAAAGGGCACTCCAAACAGCAGCAAAGAAGAATGCCTTTTCCCCACATCTTCCTCAAATTATACTTCCTTATAACTTTTAACCTGTAACGTTAAAAATACTTTAACGTCTTCTGTAAGGGTTCAAGAATACTACAAAAGATGCTAACTTATAAGGTTTTGAAAACCTATTGGATTTTGTTCTAGAAAAGCACATTAGGAAGAATATAGTTTTTATAATTTTACCAGTGCTTATAAATTATTTATAAAAATGAAAAGGCCACTAGCAAAAGTGCTTACAGAAAGGGTCTAAATTGTAGTTAACTCTAGAAGACAAGCTACAGTACTTTCTATTTTTAAATACCAAACAAAGATGGATGCTCTAGTAAGTTTTCTTTGGGAAGTATTTTCCAGTGTTCAAGTTCTCAGGGCTTCTATTTATGTATTTCTACTTGAAAATCAGGCTTTACCCATTTTACTGTAAATGTTAAGACTATTAGCATTAATTTTTAAAGTGAAAATTAGATTAAAAATCTCAATGGTTACTCTTAAGCCAAATATGACATTTCTGTGTCCAAATCAAAAACTAAGTATGCAATAGCCAGAATGATGGTTTTGATCTACATCATCAGTTTTTGCTGTTTGTGAAGAAGTTCTTTCCTTGTTGTTACTCACACCTCCAAACGTTATCTTTCTAGATGTTACTACTTTTCTTCATTGTTGTATAAATCTGAAATTTCCTTATGATTTAATTTGTGGCCTTCACTTACCGAATCCCGGTGAAGAAAATTTGGTGACTCATCATTTTTTAATGGTCTTGAGGCAAGAATGTCTATTTTACCTTCCAGTCTTCCCTCCATGGTTTTAATGGCATTCAAAAGAGTCTTTAGAGAGATCCCAGAGTCTCCAATCTCCTGAGAAGACCTCACAGAAGTCACGGTAGGTGCAAAGGTCACATGGTGTGTAGGGTTTGGCCTAACACTGGGCAAAACAACTGATGAACTTCGTTCCTTTACATTGTTGACACGGGGCCTATGGCTTTAAAGTAATTTTGAAGATGCAGGCCTCTCTGGAGACTTCCTCCTTCTTGGAAGCATCAGCAATTTAAAAAGACAAAATCAACTAAACCTAGAATTATTTTTCAGTGAGTGCCCCCTTTACTATGAGAAACAGCACAACGTTCTAAATGAAGCTGGGATGGAAAATATACTTTAAAATGTGTTCCTTTGCTTTCAGAATGAAGAAATACTAGTGTAAAGTATGTCCTCATGAAGAAACAAAGCATATCTAATGAGGTCCCCTTTGCCAGTATAGTCAGATTGTTAGAACCCATTTGAAGACACATTCTAGTTGCTTGGTTACCAAGGGTATACATACACAAACGTTATAGTTAAAGAAGTTACACATGCTTACACTGTTAAAAATTAAAAATAAATAATGTGATAAATTTGTAAATCATTGTTAATAGTCTCAATAGTCTCAGTCTCAATAGCCACCATGCTAACAAGTAAGCACCTTCACTACTAATACCTCTTTCTAGTGCGCTATTGCAAGTATATCTTGTTGGCAATGAGTTCTGCGTCCGCCTGTAATTAAAAACCCAAAGATACTTGTTCCTCACCTCTGCCAAAAGTTTTAAGGTTCAAATTAAAAAAACACTTCCTCTATGATAGAGATTCTCGAGGCTTTCATCATGATGATGTTCCCTATGCATGCTCACAATACAATCTATTTTGTTTCTGAAAGGCATAACCTTCTATTCTATAATAAAGTCTGCCGAGTACATTCCTAATCCTGCAATTAGAGCATGCAAGTTCAATGTCCCAATACTGCTTCAGGCATCTTTATGAACTCTTCTGTGGTTGAGTGGAACCTTGTACATCGAGGGTGTTTAAAATATTTTTGATAAATTGAGTCAAGTGAGAGAATATTCATCTTTCTGGGATCATACGGTGAGGTGGGGAGAAAGTCACCAATTTCTTAAAAGCTAATTAAAACAACATAGAAGCAATCTGTTTTATAGCTATTAATCACACCTGAGCATATTTGCCCTCTAGTGCCTTATTCAACTTGCGTAGATGGTCGTTCTGTGAACTGGTTTCAGAAAAAGAATGTAGTTGTTCTTCTAGCTGCTTAACTTTTATCTAGAGGAAAAACAGAAGAATAAAAAAACAAGTCTCATTAACGAAATATATATATATATATATAAATATACGTATATATACATATATATATATGTGTGTATATATATATATATATATATACACACATAAATATATATATACACACGCACACACTCCAAAACAGAAAAAAAAAGATGTCACAAGTTTTGCAGAAAAAAATCACAGAAAATCCTTAAACCTTGTAAAAAGCGATCCTGTTTTTCTAATGACGCTACTTCTACTAAAATAGCTATTTCAACAAATAAAATAGGCTATAGCCTTATACATGTACTGAGATAATTCATTTGGTTTATAGCGTTTATGGAAAGTGCAAATTAACATGACTCATGAATATAACAGTGAGACTTTGTGGGTAAAATATTTCAATTTTAAAGAAATTGTGGTATCTAGTATTCAAAACCCTTTCTGAGTACGGATAATTAGAATTGTCAATATGTAAGGAGACAAGAGTCTTGTGTTTACCCACAGAGAATTACGAAAGTTGAATTAACAGAATTCTTATAGGCTGAATTATATTTGAAAACTAACTCATAAAGCTGACTACTCACATCTTTCACTTTAAAGAAAAGATGATTTGGGGGAATAAAATCGTTAATATTTACTCACAAATCTCCAAATTGTGTGTTTTTCTACATTTTCTTCCTCTTATTCCCAACCCTCTCAATACAAATCGACAATTAACATTACTGAGCTTATCTCTGAATCAGAAAAAAATTCATCCAAAATTTTAAATTTAAATCAACTTTTTCCTCTCTCAGTATCTTTTCTTGTTTCCCACCTCTGAAGGGCAAACGCCTCTTGGTTGTAGCCACTGATTGTTTTCAAGCACTGTTAAAATTTGAGTGCTAATACTTCGTTTTTTTTAGAAAGGCTACATGAAAACACATTTTGTCTTAGGAAATCTCTCTTGTTCCATCAGCAGAATCCTTTTTCTCATCTTTGCCTGTTTCTGGTGCTCTTTTCCACAGTGTACAGTATAAAACATGTTCCATGGCTCCCCCTTAAGTGTATTCACTTAAGGTTCAGAATTAGAATGGCTGCCTCTAAAGAGAGGTATTGATGCAACACTTATTCTCATTTTAAACGTAAGCAAACTGCTGTTAACCTTAGAACTCAGTGGAAAATACTGATGAACACTCAAGAATTTTCGATTTGCCTCCCTTCAAACAAAACACAGAATATCCTTATTCCACAATATTTCTCAGGTAACTGACGCTACCCCCAGCCTCAGAGTACTCAATAAAATGCCCTGAAACTTGTCAGAAGGCATGTTCTCATCTATAAAGCACTTTACATTTTATACTGGGTTTCTTTTCTGGAAGAATTTCTAATTCAGGACACTGAAATGGGGAAGAACACAGAAGCAAATAAATCCTGCTGCCCTCAGAGATCTGATGTTTCTGTGTCATTAAAATCCAAGTAGCTTCCACAGCTAGCTTACCAGGCAGTCTCGGAAATACCAGTATTTAGGTCAAGGTCATATCCTCCTACTGTTTCAAATGATCTAAATATATATAGATACATATTTTTAAAAATTGAGGTAGAGTTGATTTATAATATTATGTAAGTTTCAACTATACAACATAGGGATTCACAATTTTTAAAGATTATACTCCATTTATAGTTATTATAAAATATCGGCTATATTCCATGTAATGTACAATATATCCTTGTAGCTTATTTTATACACAGTAGTCTGTACTTCTTAATCTCCTACCCTAATATTGCCCCTTACATATATTTTCTAATATAAAACTATAAAAACATAACACTATAGAAACTGTGAGACACCTAAGAAATGGATGAAAAGGAACTTTTTGTGTGTGTGTGTGTGGTACGTGGGCCTCTCACTGTTGTGGCCTCTCCCGTTGCGGAGCACAGGCTCCGGACACGCAAGCTCAGCGGCCATGGCTCACGGGCCCAGCCGCTCCGCGGCATGTGGGATCTTCCCGGACCGGGGCACGAACCCGCGTCCCCTGCATCGGCAGGCGGACTCTCAACCACTGTGACGCCAGGGAAGCCCTTCACCATTTTTTTAACCTGCATTCATCTGTGTATGCACACATGCACGTAGCTCTATGTAATTTGACCCCATGCACATATTCCTGTGATCACGACAATCAAGATACAGAACTGCTCCACTGCCGCAAAGAACTCACTTGTGCTACTTCTCTGTGTTCACACCCTCCCCCAAACTCATCCCAGGTCCCCTGGCAACCAGTAATTTGTTCTCTATCGCTACTGCTTTTGTCATTTCAAGAATGTTATTTTAAACATTTAAAAATAATTAATTTTAGTATAATACATTCACATTTTTTAAAACAGCCTTACTGAGATATAGTTGAAATACAATAAGCTATGTATATTTAAAGTGTACAATTTTGATATATGTATAAACCATAATCATGATAATGAACACTTCCATTATCCCAAAAGTTCCCTTATGCCTTTTTGTAATTTCCCCCACTTCTATCTCTCCCTGTTCCTACACATCCACCCAAGGCTACCACTGACCTCTTTTCTGTCACAATCAATTCACTTTTATTTCCTAGAATTTTATATAAATGAAATCATATTTGATGTACTCATTTTTGAATGATTTTCCACTCAGCACAATTATTGTGAGATTCACTCACTCTTCTTTATATATCAATACTTCTTCCTTTCTGTTGCTGAAGAGTGTTCTGCTGAACACTGGAGTTGTTCCAGTTTTAAGCTGTTACAAGTAGAGTTGCTCTGGGCAGTTGTATACAGATCTTCGTGTAGATATATGCTTTCATTTATCTTTGGTGAATGCATAGGAGTGGAATGCCTGGGTTGTATGGTCGTAGTATGTCTCACTTTTAAAGAAACTACCAAACTATTTTCCAGAGTGGCTGAGTGATTTTACATTCCCTTCAGCAATGTATGAGAGTTCCTCCACATCCTCACTAACACTTGGGGTAATCAGTTTTTCAATCTTAGACATTCTAATAGTGTGTGGTAGTACCTCACTGCAGTTTTAATTTGCATTTCCCTAATGACTGATGTTTAACATCTTTTCAGGTGCTTATTTATCATCCGTATATCTTTTTTGGTGAAACGTGTGTTCACCAAATAAATAAAATACTTTGCGCCTTTTTTTTTTCAGATTGTTTTTCCTTCTTAGTGAGTTTTGAGAGTTTTTAATAAACTGTGGAGACAAGACCTTTATCAGATATGTGATTTGCAAATGTTTTCTTCCCCCAGCCTGTAGCTTGTCATTTTCTTAACAATGTCTTTGAAGAGCATACGTTGTCAATGTTACATTTTTTCCTTTATGGATCATGCTTTTGATGTCAAATCTAAGAAATCTTAGTGTAATCCAAGATCACAATGGTTTCATCCTATGTTTCAGAAGTTTTACAGTCTTAAGTTTTACCTTTAGGGCTTTCATCCATTTTGAGTTAATTTTTATATATGGTAAGAGGTGTGGATCAAAGGTATTTTGTTTTTTTGTTTCTGCATATGATACCCAATTGCTTTAGCACATTTGTTGAAAAGACCATCCTTTCTCTACTTTTACTTCTGTTGAAAATAAAATGTTCATAAATTTTTTCTGGATGGGTAGCACATTCACATTACTCTTAAGGTACAAAAGGATAAAGTGAAAAATCTCCCAGCCACCCAGTTTCCTTCCTCGAAAATAATGTTGCCAATTTATTACGATTCATTTTAGAGAGACTCTATTCAAAAGTGAATACATATGTATACTTCATCGCCCCAACCCTTTTGCACACAAATAGTAAAATACTCTGTATACTCTTCTGAACCTTGACTGTTTTAACCTAATAATAGATATGTTATGATTAAGATAAATATATCTTCAAACAGTATTCCAAACTATGGATATACCATGATTTATTTAGCCAGCCTCTTACTGATGGAATTTTGGTTGTTTCTAGTCTTTTGCTAATAACAAACAATACTTCAGAAAGTAACCTTGTAAACATGTCTTATGTACAAGCTAGTGTATCTGTAGGAAAAAGTACAACTGTGGGTGTAAGGTGATAAACAAAGCCAAATTGTCCTCCACAGGAAAAGGGCACTCCAAACAGCAGCAAAGAAGAATGCCTTTTCCCCACATCTTCCTCAAATTATACTTCCTTATAACTTTTAACCTGTAACGTTAAAAATACTTTAACGTCTTCTGTAAGGGTTCAAGAATACTACAAAAGATGCTAACTTATAAGGTTTTGAAAACCTATTGGATTTTGTTCTAGAAAAGCACATTAGGAAGAATATAGTTTTTATAATTTTACCAGTGCTTATAAATTATTTATAAAAATGAAAAGGCCACTAGCAAAAGTGCTTACAGAAAGGGTCTAAATTGTAGTTAACTCTAGAAGACAAGCTACAGTACTTTCTATTTTTAAATACCAAACAAAGATGGATGCTCTAGTAAGTTTTCTTTGGGAAGTATTTTCCAGTGTTCAAGTTCTCAGGGCTTCTATTTATGTATTTCTACTTGAAAATCAGGCTTTACCCATTTTACTGTAAATGTTAAGACTATTAGCATTAATTTTTAAAGTGAAAATTAGATTAAAAATCTCAATGGTTACTCTTAAGCCAAATATGACATTTCTGTGTCCAAATCAAAAACTAAGTATGCAATAGCCAGAATGATGGTTTTGATCTACATCATCAGTTTTTGCTGTTTGTGAAGAAGTTCTTTCCTTGTTGTTACTCACACCTCCAAACGTTATCTTTCTAGATGTTACTACTTTTCTTCATTGTTGTATAAATCTGAAATTTCCTTATGATTTAATTTGTGGCCTTCACTTACCGAATCCCGGTGAAGAAAATTTGGTGACTCATCATTTTTTAATGGTCTTGAGGCAAGAATGTCTATTTTACCTTCCAGTCTTCCCTCCATGGTTTTAATGGCATTCAAAAGAGTCTTTAGAGAGATCCCAGAGTCTCCAATCTCCTGAGAAGACCTCACAGAAGTCACGGTAGGTGCAAAGGTCACATGGTGTGTAGGGTTTGGCCTAACACTGGGCAAAACAACTGATGAACTTCGTTCCTTTACATTGTTGACACGGGGCCTATGGCTTTAAAGTAATTTTGAAGATGCAGGCCTCTCTGGAGACTTCCTCCTTCTTGGAAGCATCAGCAATTTAAAAAGACAAAATCAACTAAACCTAGAATTATTTTTCAGTGAGTGCCCCCTTTACTATGAGAAACAGCACAACGTTCTAAATGAAGCTGGGATGGAAAATATACTTTAAAATGTGTTCCTTTGCTTTCAGAATGAAGAAAATACTAGTGTAAAGTATGTCCTCATGAAGAAACAAAGCATATCTAATGAGGTCCCCTTTGCCAGTATAGTCAGATTGTTAGAACCCATTTGAAGACACATTCTAGTTGCTTGGTTACCAAGGGTATACATACACAAACGTTATAGTTAAAGAAGTTACACATGCTTACACTGTTAAAAATTAAAAATAAATAATGTGATAAATTTGTAAATCATTGTTAATAGTCTCAATAGTCTCAGTCTCAATAGCCACCATGCTAACCAGTAAGCACCTTCACTACTAATACCTCTTTCAAGTGCGCTATTGCAAGTATATCTTGTTGGCAATGAGTTCTGCGTTCGCCTGTAATTAAAAACCCAAAGATACTTGTTCCTCACCTCTGCCAAAAGTTTTAAGGTTCAAATTAAAAAAACACTTCCTCTATGATAGAGATTCTCGAGGCTTTCATCATGATGATGTTCCCTATGCATGCTCACAATACAATCTATTTTGTTTCTGAAAGGCATAACCTTCTATTCTATAATAAAGTCTGCCGAGTACATTCCTAATCCTGCAATTAGAGCATGCAAGTTCAATGTCCCAATACTGCTTCAGGCATCTTTATGAACTCTTCTGTGGTTGAGTGGAACCTTGTACATCGAGGGTGTTTAAAATATTTTTGATAAATTGAGTCAAGTGAGAGAATATTCATCTTTCTGGGATCATACGGTGAGGTGGGGAGAAAGTCACCAATTTCTTAAAAGCTAATTAAAACAACATAGAAGCAATCTGTTTTATAGCTATTAATCACACCTGAGCATATTTGCCCTCTAGTGCCTTATTCAACTTGCGTAGATGGTCGTTCTGTGAACTGGTTTCAGAAAAAGAATGTAGTTGTTCTTCTAGCTGCTTAACTTTTATCTAGAGGAAAAACAGAAGAATAAAAAAACAAGTCTCATTAACGAAATATATATATATATATAAATATACGTATATATACATATATATATATGTGTGTATATATATATATATATATATATATATATACACACACAGACACTCCAAAACAGAAAAAAAAAGATGTCACAAGTTTTGCAGAAAAAAATCACAGAAAATCCTTAAACCTTGTAAAAAGCGATCCTGTTTTTCTAATGACGCTACTTCTACTAAAATAGCTATTTCAACAAATAAAATAGGCTATAGCCTTATACATGTACTGAGATAATTCATTTGGTTTATAGCGTTTATGGAAAGTGCAAATTAACATGACTCATGAATATAACAGTGAGACTTTGTGGGTAAAATATTTCAATTTTAAAGAAATTGTGGTATCTAGTATTCAAAACCCTTTCTGAGTACGGATAATTAGAATTGTCAATATGTAAGGAGACAAGAGTCTTGTGTTTACCCACAGAGAATTACGAAAGTTGAATTAACAGAATTCTTATAGGCTGAATTATATTTGAAAACTAACTCATAAAGCTGACTACTCACATCTTTCACTTTAAAGAAAAGATGATTTGGGGGAATAAAATCATTAATATTTACTCACAAATCTCCAAATTGTGTGTTTTTCTACATTTTTTTCCTCTTATTCCCAACCCTCTCAATACAAATCGACAATTAACATTACTGAGCTTATCTCTGAATCAGAAAAAAATTCATCCAAAATTTTTAATTTAAATCAACTTTTTCCTCTCTCAGTATCTTTTCTTGTTTCCCACCTCTGAAGGGCAAACGCCTCTTGGTTGTAGCCACTGATTGTTTTCAAGCACTGTTAAAATTTGAGTGCTAATACTTCGTTTTTTTTAGAAAGGCTACATGAAAACACATTTTGTCTTAGGAAATCTCTCTTGTTCCATCAGCAGAATCCTTTTTCTCATCTTTGCCTGTTTCTGGTGCTCTTTTCCACAGTGTACAGTATAAAACATGTTCCATGGCTCCCCCTTAAGTGTATTCACTTAAGGTTCAGAATTAGAATGGCTGCCTCTAAAGAGAGGTATTGATGCAACACTTATTCTCATTTTAAACGTAAGCAAACTGCTGTTAACCTTAGAATTCAGTGGAAAATACTGATGAACACTCAAGAATTTTCGATTTGCCTCCCTTCAAACAAAACACAGAATATCCTTATTCCACAATATTTCTCAGGTAACTGACGCTACCCCCAGCCTCAGAGTACTCAATAAAATGCCCTGAAACTTGTCAGAAGGCATGTCCTCATCTATAAAGCACTTTACTTTTTATAATGGGTTTCTTTTCTGGAAGAATTTCTAATTCAGGACACTGAAATGGGGAAGAACACAGAAGCAAATAAATCCTGCTGCCCTCAGAGATCTGATGTTTCTGTGTCATTAAAATCCAAGTAGCTTCCACAGCTAGCTTACCAGGCAGTCTCGGAAATACCAGTATTTAGGTCAAGGTCATATCCTCCTACTGTTTCAAATGATCTAAATATATATAGATACATATTTTTAAAAATTGAGGTAGAGTTGATTTATAATATTATGTAAGTTTCAACTATACAACATAGGGATTCACAATTTTTAAAGATTATACTCCATTTATAGTTATTATAAAATATCGGCTATATTCCATGTAATGTACAATATATCCTTGTAGCTTATTTTATACACAGTAGTCTGTACTTCTTAATCTCCTACCCTAATATTGCCCCTTACATATATTTTCTAATATAAAACTATAAAAACATAACACTATAGAAACTGTGACACACCTAAGAAATGGATGAAAAGGAACTTTTTGTGTGTGTGTGTGTGGTACGTGGGCCTCTCACTGTTGTGGCCTCTCCCGTTGCGGAGCACAGGCTCCGGACACGCAAGCTCAGCGGCCATGGCTCACGGGCCCAGCCGCTCCGCGGCATGTGGGATCTTCCCGGACCGGGGCACGAACCCGCGTCCCCTGCATCGGCAGGCGGACTCTCAACCACTGTGACGCCAGGGAAGCCCTTCACCATTTTTTTAACCTGCATTCATCTGTGTATGCACACATGCACGTAGCTCTATGTAATTTGACCCCATGCACATATTCCTGTGATCACGACAATCAAGATACAGAACTGCTCCACTGCCGCAAAGAACTCACTTGTGCTACTTCTCTGTGTTCACACCCTCCCCCAAACTCATCCCATGTCCCCTGGCAACCAGTAATTTGTTCTCTATCGCTACTGCTTTTGTCATTTCAAGAATGTTATTTTAAACATTTAAAAATAATTAATTTTAGTATAATACATTCACATTTTTTAAAACAGCCTTACTGAGATATAGTTGAAATACAATAAGCTATGTATATTTAAAGTGTACAATTTTGATATATGTATAAACCATAATCATGATAATGAACACTTCCATTATCCCAAAAGTTCCCTTATGCCTTTTTGTAATTTCCCCCACTTCTATCTCTCCCTGTTCCTACACATCCACCCAAGGCTACCACTGACCTCTTTTCTGTCACAATCAATTCACTTTTATTTCCTAGAATTTTATATAAATGAAATCATATTTGATGTACTCATTTTTGAACGATTTTCCACTCAGCACAATTATTGTGAGATTCACTCACTCTTCTTTATATATCAATACTTCTTCCTTTCTGTTGCTGAAGAGTGTTCTGCTGAACACTGGAGTTGTTCCAGTTTTAAGCTGTTACAAGTAGAGTTGCTCTGGGCAGTTGTATACAGATCTTCGTGTAGATATATGCTTTCATTTATCTTTGGTGAATGCATAGGAGTGGAATGCCTGGGTTGTATGGTCGTAGTATGTCTCACTTTTAAAGAAACTACCAAACTATTTTCCAGAGTGGCTGAGTGATTTTACATTCCCTTCAGCAATGTATGAGAGTTCCTCCACATCTTCACTAACACTTGGGGTAATCAGTTTTTCAATCTTAGACATTCTAATAGTGTGTGGTAGTACCTCACTGCAGTTTTAATTTGCATTTCCCTAATGACTGATGTTTAACATCTTTTCAGGTGCTTATTTATCATCCGTATATCTTTTTTGGTGAAACGTGTGTTCACCAAATAAATAAAATACTTTGCGCCTTTTTTTTTTTCAGATTGTTTTTCCTTCTTAGTGAGTTTTGAGAGTTTTTAATAAACTGTGGAGACAAGACCTTTATCAGATATGTGATTTGCAAATGTTTTCTTCCCCCAGCCTGTAGCTTGTCATTTTCTTAACAATGTCTTTGAAGAGCATACGTTGTCAATGTTACATTTTTTCCTTTATGGATCATGCTTTTGATGTCAAATCTAAGAAATCTTAGTGTAATCCAAGATCACAATGGTTTCATCCTATGTTTCAGAAGTTTTACAGTTTTAAGTTTTACCTTTAGGGCTTTCATCCATTTTGAGTTAATTTTTATGTATGGCAAGAGGTATGGATCAAAGGTATTTTGTTTTTTTGTTTCTGCATATGATACCCAATTGCTTTAGCACATTTGTTGAAAAGACCATCCTTTCTCTACTTTTACTTCTGTTGAAAATAAAATGTTCATAAATTTTTTCTGGATGGGTAGCACATTCACATTACTCTTAAGGTACAAAAGGATAAAGTGAAAAATCTCCCAGCCACCCAGTTTCCTTCCTCGAAAATAATGTTGCCAATTTATTACGATTCATTTTAGAGAGACTCTATTCAAAAGTGAATACATATGTATACTTCATCGCCCCAACCCTTTTGCACACAAATAGTAAAATACTCTGTATACTCTTCTGAACCTTGACTGTTTTAACCTAATAATAGATATGTTATGATTAAGATAAATATATCTTCAAACAGTATTCCAAACTATGGATATACCATGATTTATTTAGCCAGCCTCTTACTGATGGAATTTTGATTGTTTCTAGTCTTTTGCTAATAACAAACAATACTTCAGAAAGTAACCTTGTAAACATGTCTTATGTACAAGCTAGTGTATCTGTAGGAAAAAGTACAACTGTGGGTGTAAGGTGATAAACAAAGCCAACTTGTCCTCCACAGGAAAAGGGCACTCCAAACAGCAGCAAAGAAGAATGCCTTTTCCCCACATCTTCCTCAAATTATACTTCCTTATAACTTTTAACCTGTAACGTTAAAAATACTTTAACGTCTTCTGTAAGGGTTCAAGAATACTACAAAAGATGCTAACTTATAAGGTTTTGAAAACCTATTGGATTTTGTTCTAGAAAAGCACATTAGGAAGAATATAGTTTTTATAATTTTACCAGTGCTTATAAATTATTTATAAAAATGAAAAGGCCACTAGCAAAAGTGCTTACAGAAAGGGTCTAAATTGTAGTTAACTCTAGAAGACAAGCTACAGTACTTTCTATTTTTAAATACCAAACAAAGATGGATGCTCTAGTAAGTTTTCTTTGGGAAGTATTTTCCAGTGTTCAAGTTCTCAGGGCTTCTATTTATGTATTTCTACTTGAAAATCAGGCTTTACCCATTTTACTGTAAATGTTAAGACTATTAGCATTAATTTTTAAAGTGAAAATTAGATTAAAAATCTCAATGGTTACTCTTAAGCCAAATATGACATTTCTGTGTCCAAATCAAAAACTAAGTATGCAATAGCCAGAATGATGGTTTTGATCTACATCATCAGTTTTTGCTGTTTGTGAAGAAGTTCTTTCCTTGTTGTTACTCACACCTCCAAACGTTATCTTTCTAGATGTTACTACTTTTCTTCATTGTTGTATAAATCTGAAATTTCCTTATGATTTAATTTGTGGCCTTCACTTACCGAATCCCGGTGAAGAAAATTTGGTGACTCATCATTTTTTAATGGTCTTGAGGCAAGAATGTCTATTTTACCTTCCAGTCTTCCCTCCATGGTTTTAATGGCATTCAAAAGAGTCTTTAGAGAGATCCCAGAGTCTCCAATCTCCTGAGAAGACCTCACAGAAGTCACGGTAGGTGCAAAGGTCACATGGTGTGTAGGGTTTGGCCTAACACTGGGCAAAACAACTGATGAACTTCGTTCCTTTACATTGTTGACACGGGGCCTATGGCTTTAAAGTAATTTTGAAGATGCAGGCCTCTCTGGAGACTTCCTCCTTCTTGGAAGCATCAGCAATTTAAAAAGACAAAATCAACTAAACCTAGAATTATTTTTCAGTGAGTGCCCCCTTTACTATGAGAAACAGCACAACGTTCTAAATGAAGCTGGGATGGAAAATATACTTTAAAATGTGTTCCTTTGCTTTCAGAATGAAGAAAATACTAGTGTAAAGTATGTCCTCATGAAGAAACAAAGCATATCTAATGAGGTCCCCTTTGCCAGTATAGTCAGATTGTTAGAACCCATTTGAAGACACATTCTAGTTGCTTGGTTACCAAGGGTATACATACACAAACGTTATAGTTAAAGAAGTTACACACGCTTACACTGTTAAAAATTAAAAATAAATAATGTGATAAATTTGTAAATCATTGTTAATAGTCTCAATAGTCTCAGTCTCAATAGCCACCATGCTAACAAGTAAGCACCTTCACTACTAATACCTCTTTCTAGTGCGCTATTGCAAGTATATCTTGTTGGCAATGAGTTCTGCGTTCGCCTGTAATTAAAAACCCAAAGATACTTGTTCCTCACCTCTGCCAAAAGTTTTAAGGTTCAAATTAAAAAAACACTTCCTCTATGATAGAGATTCTCGAGGCTTTCATCATGATGATGTTCCCTATGCATGCTCACAATACAATCTATTTTGTTTCTGAAAGGCATAACCTTCTATTCTATAATAAAGTCTGCCGAGTACATTCCTAATCCTGCAATTAGAGCATGCAAGTTCAATGTCCCAATACTGCTTCAGGCATCTTTATGAACTCTTCTGTGGTTGAGTGGAACCTTGTACATCGAGGGTGTTTAAAATATTTTTGATAAATTGAGTCAAGTGAGAGAATATTCATCTTTCTGGGATCATACGGTGAGGTGGGGAGAAAGTCACCAATTTCTTAAAAGCTAATTAAAACAACATAGAAGCAATCTGTTTTATAGCTATTAATCACACCTGAGCATATTTGCCCTCTAGTGCCTTATTCAACTTGCGTAGATGGTCGTTCTGTGAACTGGTTTCAGAAAAAGAATGTAGTTGTTCTTCTAGCTGCTTAACTTTTATCTAGAGGAAAAACAGAAGAATAAAAAAACAAGTCTCATTAACGAAATATATATATATATATAAATATACGTATATATACATATATATATGTGTGTATATATATATATATATATATATATATACACACACACACTCCAAAACAGAAAAAAAAAGATGTCACAAGTTTTGCAGAAAAAAATCACAGAAAATCCTTAAACCTTGTAAAAAGCGATCCTGTTTTTCTAATGACGCTACTTCTACTAAAATAGCTATTTCAACAAATAAAATAGGCTATAGCCTTATACATGTACTGAGATAATTCATTTGGTTTATAGCGTTTATGGAAAGTCCAAATTAACATGACTCATGAATATAACAGTGAGACTTTGTGGGTAAAATATTTCAATTTTAAAGAAATTGTGGTATCTAGTATTCAAAACCCTTTCTGAGTACGGATAATTAGAATTGTCAATATGTAAGCAGACAAGAGTCTTGTGTTTACCCACAGAGAATTACGAAAGTTGAATTAACAGAATTCTTATAGGCTGAATTATATTTGAAAACTAACTCATAAAGCTGACTACTCACATCTTTCACTTTAAAGAAAAGATGATTTGGGGGAATAAAATCATTAATATTTACTCACAAATCTCCAAATTGTGTGTTTTTCTACATTTTCTTCCTCTTATTCCCAACCCTCTCAATACAAATCGACAATTAACATTACTGAGCTTATCTCTGAATCAGAAAAAAATTCATCCAAAATTTTTAATTTAAATCAACTTTTTCCTCTCTCAGTATCTTTTCTTGTTTCCCACCTCTGAAGGGCAAACTCCTCTTGGTTGTAGCCACTGATTGTTTTCAAGAACTGTTAAAATTTGAGTGCTAATACTTCGTTTTTTTTAGAACGCTACATGAAAACACATTTTGTCTTAGGAAATCTCTCTTGTTCCATCAGCAGAATCCTTTTTCTCATCTTTGCCTGTTTCTGGTGCTCTTTTCCACAGTGTACAGTATAAAACATGTTCCATGGCTCGCCCTTAAGTGTATTCACTTAACGTTCAGAATTAGAATGGCTGCCTCTAAAGAGAGGTATTGATGCAACACTTATTCTCATTTTAAACGTAAGCAAACTGCTGTTAACCTTAGAACTCAGTGGAAAATACTGATGAACACTCAAGAATTTTCGATTTGCCTCTCTTCAAACAAAACACAGAATATCCTTATTCCACAATATTTCTCAGGTAACTGACGCTACCCCCAGCCTCAGAGTACTCAATAAAATGCCCTGAAACTTGTCAGAAGGCATGTCCTCATCTATAAAGCACTTTACTTTTTATACTGGGTTTCTTTTCTGGAAGAATTTCTAATTCAGGACACTGAAATGGGGAAGAACACAGAAGCAAATAAATCCTGCTGCCCTCAGAGATCTGATGTTTCTGTGTCATTAAAATCCAAGTAGCTTCCACAGCTAGCTTACCAGGCAGTCTCGGAAATACCAGTATTTAGGTCAAGGTCATGTCCTCCTACTGTTTCAAATGATCTAAATATATATAGATACATATTTTTAAAAATTGAGGTAGAGTTGATTTATAATATTATGTAAGTTTCAACTATACAACATAGGGATTCACAATTTTTAAAGATTATACTCCATTTATAGTTATTATAAAATATCGGCTATATTCCATGTAATGTACAATATATCCTTGTAGCTTATTTTATACACAGTAGTCTGTACTTCTTAATCTCCTACCCTAATATTGCCCCTTCCATATATTTTCTAATATAAAACTATAAAAACATAACACTATAGAAACTGTGAGACACCTAAGAAATGGATGAAAAGGAACTTTTTTTTTTTTTGGTACACGGGCCTCTCACTGTTGTGGCCTCTCCTGTTGCAGAGCACAGGCTCCGGACACGCAGGCTCAGCGGCCATGGCTCACGGGCCCAGCCGCTCCGCGGCATGTGGGATCTTCCCGGACCGGGGCACAAACCCGCATCCCCTGCATCGGAAGGCGGACTCTCAACCACTGCACCACCAGGGAATCCCAGCGTTATCGTTTTACTGGACAACATAGTGTTGCACAACCATGATTTAGCAACTGCTTTTCAGATCACTTGCCATTTCTGGGCTGGATTTTGTCTGCTAACCCTATAGCAAGTTCCTTGGGAAGATGAGATAAGATTAACACTGAGGTGTTCAGCAAATCTCTATTGAGATTACTTATTCAGTCAGCTCTATAGCTGCCAAGCCTAACCAGACTTCACTTCATACCATTCAGTCCAGTGGTGCTCAACTATGTGTGCACATTGGAATCAACGGGGATTTAAAAAGTATTGAAGCCTATGACTTATTTCCTGAGATTCTGATTTAAGTGCTCTGGGGTGCAAGCCCGCTCATGGGGAGTTTTCCCTTTATATTTTATTATGAAAAAATTTAAATATACAGAAAAATTGAAATGTGCATACACCTGACTTTCAAATTCAACCATTAACATTTTTATACTTACTTATCATATATCCATCCATCATTTCCTGTATCGATCTACCAAACGATTTTCTTTTTTCTTTTTTTAATGATTCATTTCAAAGTAAATGGCAGACATCATATACTTCCTAGCATGAAGAGTTTTTAAAATTCCCCAGGGGAGCCTACTGTGTAGCTAAGGCTGAGAACCACTAATTTAGACTTCAGTGTTTCTACTGAAGTTGGTTTAAGGCAGGTCTAGCCTTATTAGTGGCAAGCTTCCTGCTCTGAGGACACTTTAGGGACAAAACTCACATGGAGTGAAAGAAGAGTATCATCTCATGCACAAGTCAATTCTATTGCCTTGCCTCTCAATTTCCAGGGTTATTTCTTTTTCGGAATGTTATAAAAATTTTGCAAAAAGGAAAACATATGCGATGGAGGGAATCAAGATGGTGGAGTAGGATGATGCTGAGCTCACCTACCCCTACAAACAAATC
Organism: Hyperoodon ampullatus; assembly: GCF_949752795.1. NCBI lineage: Eukaryota > Metazoa > Chordata > Mammalia > Artiodactyla > Ziphiidae > Hyperoodon > Hyperoodon ampullatus. The sequence goes on from NC_136921.1 coordinate 97,907,568, forward strand.
AAAAACACATCTATATGTGTAGCAGCTCTCAGTGAAAACAAACTGGAGACTGGCAGGAAGATGTCTACAACCAAGGCTGCAAAGAAAGATCCACAGAGTTTGGTAGGAAGGGAGAAGTGATCAGGTTGGGACCTATGTCCCTAGTAGGGATACAGAAGAGGAGGGGATATCACAGGTTCAGAGATCCTCCCTGGGGATTTTTGGGCTTGAACCACATATTAGGAACCTCAGTCCTGGGGACCAACAATGGAAAGATGAATCCCACTAGCTGGTTTGAAAATCAGTGGGACATACCAGAGAGCTGTAAGAACCTGAGACTCCGCTACTGAAGAGTGCACACACGCTTGCTTACTCCCAGGAACAATGGAGAGGAAACAGATTAAAAATGGCCTGGGGCTCTGGCCGGTTTCCCAAGACCACCCCAACAGCTGCCCTAGCCTGCACGGATGACAGCTCCAGCCCCTCTTGCTCTGGAGCAGCTCCACACTAGGTAAAGGCTGCCACTGTCAAGGAGGATAAGCACTTGGGGGAGATGGAGCAGTTCAGACTGGGCCCTGCATCTGAACAGGGTGAGGGCAATCATTACCAGTGTGTGCAGAAGTGGTGGGGCAGGAGCTACCTGGAACTCCTACTGATGTGCTGGGACCATCCCAGTGCATACCCCAGCCAACGCCAGGTACCTACTCTGGAACCTTTTGCTCCGATGCAGCTGCCCACTAGGCTGAAGGCTGCCATTGCTGGAGGGGAGAGGGAGTGCACACTTAACAGGGAAAAAACCAGCCTGGACCTAACCCTTAGGGCTTCTGCTCCAGCACCTTGATACCTGGCCCTACACCTGATAGGGTGGCTATAGCCATTGAGCAGAGGAGAAATGCCAGCTCACACCTTGCTCTGGTTCTAGCCCCTCCGTCTCTGGCCCTACCTCCCACCAAGGTGGTAACTGCCAGCACACCCTGGGGGAAGATGTAACCTGTGCTCATTTCAGATTCAGCTCTCCCAACAAAGCCACTGGACACGAGCAGACTGCACAGGGACACTCCCACACGAGGTCACCCCTTTACGTTTGGGATAAGTAACTTTTACCTAGAGATACAGAAAGTAAAGCAAAATGAGAAGATAAAAGAATGTATTTGAAACAAAAGAACAAAAAACAACCCTGAAAAAAACAACTAATGAAATAGAGATAAATAATTTACCAGATATAGAGGTCCAAGCATTAGTAATAAGAATGCTAACTGAACTTGGGGAAAGAATAGATGAATAGAGTAAGAATTTTAACAAGGGACTAGAAAATATAAAAAAGAACCAGTTGGAGCTGAAAATCATAATAACTGAAATGAAAAGTACACTAAAGGGCTTCCCTGGTGGTGCAGTGGTTGAGAGTCTGCCTGCCAATTCAGGGGACACGGGTTCGTGCCCCGGTCTGGGAGGATCACACATGCCACGGAGTGGATGGTTCTGTGGGCCATGGCCGCTGGGCCTGCGCGTCCGGAACCTCTGCTCGGCAGCGGGAGAGGCCACAACAGTGAGAGGCCTGCGTACCACAAAAAACAAAACAAAAAAAGTACACTAAAAGGAATTAATAACAGACTAGGAGATACAGAAGAATGCATAAGTAATCAGGAAGATACAGTATTGGAAATCACCAATTCAGAAGAGCAAAAAGGAAAACAAATTTAAAAAAATGAGGATAGTTGAAGGAACCTCTGGGACAACATTCCCATTTTAGGGGTCCTAGAAGGAGAAGAGCAAGAGAAGAAGGTTAAAAATGTATTTGATGAAATTATGGCTGAAAAAATTTATTCCTGAGGATGAAGAAAGAAACAGATTTCTAGGTATAGGAAGTACAAAGAGTTCCAAATAAGATGAACCTAAAAAGACCCACACCAAGACATATAATTAAAATGGCAAAAGTTAACGAGAGAATTTTAAAGGCAGCAAGAAAAAAAAAAATAAAGACTAACATACAAAGGAACCTCCGTAAGGCTATCAGCTGCTTTTTCCATAGAAACTTGGCAGGTCAGAAGGGAGTGGCATGATATATTTAAAGTATTGAAAGGGAAAAACCTACAAGCCAGAATACTCTACCCAGCAAAATTATTATTCAGAATTGAAAGAGAGATGAACAACTTCTCAGAGAAGCAAAAACTAAGAGAGCTCATCTAACTGATGTTACAAGTGTTAAAGGGTCTTCTCTAAGTGGAAAAGGCTACAAGAAGAATTTATAGGAAAGGAAAATCCCACTAGAAAAGGCAAATATAAGATAAAGGTTGTGGATCAACTACTTAAATAAGCTAGTACAAGATTAAGAGACAAAAATTATAAAATCAACCATAACTACAATAAATAGTTAAGGGATAGACATGAATATGTAAAATATGACATTGAAAACACAAAATGTGGGGGGAGGGAATAAAAAATGTGGCTTTTTAAAAGTGTATAAATGTATCTGAACTTAAATGACTATCGGTTTAAAATAAGCACATAAAGTTCTAGGTCAACATATATGAACTCCACAGTAACCACAAATAAAAAAACTACAATAGATACAATAGATACACAAACCTACAATAGATACAAGCACACCACTAAAGAAAATCATCAAACCACAAGGGAAGGAAGTAAAAGAAGAAGATAACAGAGAAGAACTATAAAAACAACCAGAAAACTAGGGACAAAATGGCAATAAGTACACACTTATCAATAATCACTTTAAATATCAATGGGCTAAATGCTCCAGTCAAAAGACATAGGGTGGCTGACTGGATAAAAATGAAGACCCATCTATATGCTGCCTGCAAGAGACACATCTCAGAGACACACACACAGCCTGAAAGTGAGGGGATGGAAAAAGATAGTTCATGTAAATGGAAGAGGAAAAAAATGCTGAGGTAGCAATACTCATAGCAGACAAAGTAGACTTTAAAATAAAGTCTATAACAAAAGAAAACAAACAGCATTATATAATAATAAAGGGATCTGTACAAGAATAGGATTAACTTTCATTAACATATATGTACATAAAACAGGTGAACCTAATCAGGAGCATCTAAACATATAGAGCAAATATTAACAGACAGAAAGGCAGAAAAAGACAACAATACAATAATAGTACGGGACTTTAACACTCCACTTGTATCAATGGACAGAAAATCAATAAGGAAAGAGTGGTCTTAAATGGCACATTAGACCAGTTGGTCTTCATAGATATCTATGGGACTTTCGTCCAAAAACAGAAGAATACACATTCTTTTTAAATGCAGATGGGGGATTCCCTGGTGGCACAGTGGTTGGGAGTCCACCTGCCAATGCAGGGGACACAGGTTCGAGCCCTGGCCTGGGAAGATCCCACATGCCACGGAGCAACTAAGCCCATGCGCCACAACTGCTGAGCCTGTGCTCTGGAGCTCGCGTGCCACAACTACTGAAGGGCGTGCACCTAGGGCCCGTGCTCCACAACAAGAGAAGCCACTGCAATGAGAAGCCTGCACACAGCAATGAAGAACAGCCCCTGCGTGCCACAACCAGAGAAAGCCTGCGCACAGCAATGAAGACCCAATGCAGCCAAAAATTTAAAAAAATAAAAAATAAATAAAATTTAAATGCATATGGAATGTTTTTCAGGATAGATCACAAGCTAGGCCATAAAACAAGTCTCAACAAATTGAAGAGAACAGAAATTATATCAAGCATTTTTTTATGAACACAATGGTATGTAACTAGAAATCAACTACAGGAAGAAAAATGGGAAAACCACAAACGTGGAGACTACACAACATGCTATTAAAACCTATGGGTAGGTAAAGAAATCAAAGAGGAAATCAGAAAATACCTTGAAACAAATGAAAATAAAAACACAACTTTCCAAAATCTACGAGATGCAGCAAAAACAGTCCTAAGAGGGAAGTTTACGGCGACACAGGACTACCTCAAGAAAAAAGAAAAATTTCAAATGAACAACCTAACATACCATCTAAAGGAATTAGAAAAAGAACAAAGCCCAAAGTCAAAAGGAAGGAAATAATAAAGATCAGAGAGGAAGAAATGAAAAGGAGACTAAAAAAAAAAAACACCAATAGAAAGGATCAATGAAACTAAGAGCTGTTTTTTTGAAAAGATAAATAAAATCAATAAGCCTTTAGCCAGGCACTTTAAGAAAAAAAGACAGAGAACACAAATGAACAAAATAATAACTGAAAGAGGAGAAATTACAACTGATATCACAGAGGTACATAAAAACATCAGAAGAGAATACTATGAACAGCTATATGCCAACAAATTGGACAACCTAGAAGAAATGGATAAATTTCTAGAAACATACATTCTTCCAAGACTGAATGAGGAAGAAAGAGATAATCTGAACAGACTGATCACTAGTAGTGGAATTGAATTAGTAATCAAAAAACTCCCAGGAAACAAAAGTCCAGGACCTGACAGCTTCACAGGGAAATTCTATCAATAACAAACATATAAAGAAGAGCTGATACCTATCCTTCTCAAACTACTCCAAAAAACTGAAGAGGAGGGAACACTCCCAAATTCATTCTATGAGCCTACGATTATCCTGATACCAAAATCAGACAAAGACACCACAAAAAAAGAGAAAATTACAGGCCAACATCTCTGATTAATATAGTTGCAAAAATCCTCAACAAAATATTAGAAAACTGAATTCAACAATTATAAAAAGGATTATATACCGTGATCCAGTGGGATTTATTCCAGGGATGCAAGGATGGTTTAATACCTACAAATTAATCAATGTGATACACCACATTAACAAAACAAAGGATAAAAATCACATGATCATCTCAACAGATGTAGAAAAAGCATTTGAAAAAATTCAACAAACATTCATGATACAAACTTTCATCAAAGTTGGTATAGATGAAACATATCTCAACATAAATAAAGGCCATTTATGACAAACCGGCAGCTAACATCATACGCAATGTTGGAAAGCTGAAAGCTTTTCCTCTAAAATCAGAAACAAGACAAGGATGCCTACTCTTCCCATTTATATTTTACACAGTATTGGAAATCCTAGACACAGGAATCAGACAAGAAAAAGAAATAAAAGGCATCAAACTGGAAGGGAAAAGGTAAATCTGTCACTATTTGCAGATGACATTATACTTATATATAAAACCCTAAAGTCTCCACCAAAAAACTATTAGAATAAATTAATTCAGTAAAGTTGCAGGATACAAGATTAATATACAGAAGTCTGTTGCTTTTCTATACTCTTACAATGAACAATCACAAAGAGAAAGCAAAACAATCCTGTTTAAAATCACACCAAAAGAATAAAATACCTAGGAATGATCTTAACCAAGAAGGTGAAAGACCTATACTCTCCAAAACTATAAAACACTGGTGAAGGAAATTAAAGATGATATAAGGAAAGGGAAAGATATCCCATGTTCACAGAAATTTTGGTAAAATGTCCATACTACACAAAGCAATCTACAGATTTAATGCAATCCCTATCAAAAACCCAGGACATTTTTCACAGAACTAGAATAATCATAAAATTTATATTGAACCACAAAAGATCCTGAATAGCCAAAGCAATCTTGAGAAAAATGAACAAAGTTGGAGTTAACATATGCACCCTGACTTCAGACTATACTACAAAGCTATAGTAATCAAAATAGTATGGTACTGGAATAAAAAGAGACACATAGATCAATGGAACAAAACAGAGAGTCCAGAAAGAAACCCACACATATATGGTCAATTATTTTACAACAAAGGAACCAAGAATATACAATGGGAAAAAGGTAGTCTCTTCAATAAACTGTGTTGGGGAAATTGGACAGGCACTTGACAAAGAAAGAAAATGGACCACTAACTTATACCATTTACAAAAATTAACTTGAAATGGATTAAAGACTTGAATGTAAGACCCGAAACCACAAAACTCCTAGAAGAAAACACAGAACACTCTTTGACATACATTGTAGCAATCTTTCTTGGGTTCTTTCTCCTAAGGCAAAGGAAACAAAAGCAAAAATAAAACAAATGGGACCTAATTAAGCTTAAAACCTTTTGCACAGCAAAGAAAACCATTGACAAAATGAAAAGACAACCTACTGAGTGGGAGAAAATGTTTGCAAATGGAATGACTGATAAGGGGTTAATAAACAAACTACGTAAACAGCAAATACAACTCAATATCAAAAATCCCAAACACCCCAATTAAAAAAATGGTCAGAAAACCTGAATAGACATTTCTTCAAAGAAGATGTACAGAGGGCCAACATGCACATGAAAAGATGCTCAACACTGCTTATCATCAGGGAAATGCAAATCAAAACCACAATGAGATATCACCTCACACCTGTCAGAAAGGCTATCATCAAAAAGACCACAAATAACAAACATTGGCAAGGATGTGGAGAAAGGGGAACCCTAGTGCAATGTTGGTGGGAATGTAAATTGTTGCAGCCATATGGAAAACAGTATGGAGGTTCCTCAAAAAACTAAAAATAGAACTACCATATGATCGAGCAATTTCTCCCAAGTATATATCTGAAGAAAATGAAAATACTAATTCAAAAACCCCAATGTTCAATAATAGTGGGGGACTTTAACACCTCACTTACACCAATGGACAAATCATCCAAACAGAAAATTAATAAGGAAACACAAGCATTAAATGACACAATAAACCAGATAGATTTAATTGATAGTTATAGGACATTCGATCCAAAAACAGCAGATTACACTTTCTTCTCAAGTGCGCATGGAACAGTCTTCAGGATAGATCACATCTTGGTTCACAAATCAAGCCTCAGTAAATTTGAGAAAATTGAAATCATATCAAGCATCTTTTCTGAGCAAAATGCTGTGAGATTAGACATCAATTACAGGGAAAATTACATAAAAACCACAAACACATGGAGGCTAAACAATACATTACTAAATAACCAAGAGATTACTGAAGAAATCAAAGAGGAAATCAAAAAATACCCAGAGAAAATGACAATGAAAACATGACGATCCAAAACCTATGGGATGCAGCAAAAGCAGTTCTAAGAGGGAAGTTTATAGCTATACAAGCCTACCTCAAGAAACAGGAAAAATCTCAAATAAACAATCTAACCTTACACCTAAAGGAACTAGAGAAAGAACAACAAACAAAACCCAAAGTTAGCAGAAGGAAAGAATTCATGAAGCTCAGAACAGAAATAAATGAAATAGAAACAAAGAACACAATAGCAAAGATCAATAAAACTAAAAGCTGGTTCTTTGAAAAGATAAACAAAATTGATAAACCATTAGCCAGACTCATCAAGAAAAGGAGGGAGAGGACTCAAATCAATAAGATTAGAATTGAAAAAGGAGAAGTTAGTTACAACAGACACCGCAGAATTACAAAGTATCCTAAGAGACTACTACAAGCAACTCTATGCCAATAAAATGGACAACCTGGAAGAAATGGACAAATTCTTCAAAAGGTATAACCTTCCAAGTCTGAACCAGGAAGAAATAGAAAATATGAACAGACCAATCACAAGTAATGAAATTGAAACTGTGATTAAAAATCTTCCAACAAACAAAAGTCCAGGACCAGATGGCTTCACAGGTGAATTCTATCAAACATGTAGAGAAGAGCTAACACACATCCTTCTCAAACTCTTCCAAAAATTGCAGAGGAAGGAACACTCCCAAACTCACTCTATGAGGCCACCATCACCCCGATAACAAAACCAGACAAAGATACTACAAAAAAAAGAAAATTTCAGACCAATATCACTGATGAATATAGATGCAAAAATCCTCAACAAAATACCAGCAAACAGAATCCAACAACAAATTAAAGAATCATACACCATGATCAAATGGGATTTATCCCAGGGATGAAAGGATTCTTCAATATACGCAAATCAATCAATGTGATACACCATAGTAAAAATTTGAAGAATAAAAACCATATGATCATCTCAATAGATGCAGAAAAAGCTTATGACAAAATTCAACACCCATTTATGATAAAAAAGTCTCCAGAAAGTGGGCATAGAGGGAACTTTCCTCAACATAATAAAAGCCATATATGACAAACCCACAGCAAACATCATTCTCAGTGGTGAAAACCTGAAAGCATTTCCTCTAAGATCAGGAACAAGGATGTCCACTCTCACCACTATTATTCAACACTGTTTTGGAAGTCCTAGCCACAGCAATCAGAGAAGAAAAAGAAATAAAAGGAATACCAATTGGAAAAGAAGTAAAACTGTCACTGTTTGCAGATGGCATGATACTATATAGAGAGAATCCTAAAGATGCCACCAGAAAACTACTACAGCTAATCAATGAATTCGGTAAAGTTGCAGGATACAAAATTAATGCACAGAAATCTCTTGCATTCCTATACACTAATGATGAAAAATCTGAAAGACAAATTAAGGAAACACTCCCATTTACCACTGCAACAAAAAGAATAAAATACCTAGGAATAAATCTACCTAGGGAGACAAAACACCTGTATGCAGAAAACTATTAAGACACGGATGAAAGAAATTAAAGATGATACAAACAGATGGAGAGATATACCATGTTCTTGGATTGGAAGAATCAATATTGTGAAAATTACTATGCAACACAAAGCAATCTACAGATTCAATGCTATCGCTATCAAATTACCAATGGCATTTTTTACAGAACTAGAACAAAAATTCTTAAAATTTGTATGGAGACACAAAAGACCCTGAATAGCCAAAGCAGTCTTGAGGGAAAAAAACGGAGCTGGAGGAATAGACTCCCTGACTTCAGACTATACTACAAAGCTACAGTAATCAAGACAATAGGGTACTGGCACAAAAACAGAAATATAAATCAATGGAACAAGACAGAAAGCCCAGAGATAAACCCATGCACCTATGGTCAACTAATCTATCACAAAGGAGGCATGGATATACAATGGAGAAAAGACAGTCTCTTCAGTAAGTGGTGCTGGTAAAACTGGACAGCTACATATAAAAGAATGAACTTAGATCACTCCCTAACACAAAAATAAACTCAAAATGGATTCGAGACCTAAACGTAAGACTGGACACTATAAAACTCTTAGAGGAAAACCTAGGCAGAACACTGACATAAATCACAGCAAGATGTTTTTTGATCCACCTCCTAGAGTAATGGAAATAAAAACAAAAATAAACAAATGAGACCTAATGAAACTTAAAAGCTTTTGCACAGCAAAGGAAACCATAAACAAGATGAAAAGACAACCCTCAAAATGGGAGAACAAATCAAAGGACAAAGCATTAATCTCCAATATATATAAATAGCTCATGCAGCTCAATATTAAATAAACAAACAAACAACCAATCCAAAAATGGGCAGAAGACCTAAATAGATATTTCTCCAAAGAAGACACACAGATGGCCAAGAAGCACATGAAAAGCTGCTCAACATCACTAATTATTAGAGAAATGCAAATCAAAACTACAGTGACAGGGCTTCCCTGGTGGTGCAGCGGTTGAGAGTCTGCCTGCCGATGCAGGGGACACGGGTTCTTGCCCTGGTCCGGAGAGATCCCACATGCCGCGGAGCGGCTGGGATCGTGAGCCATGGCTGCTGAGCCTGCGTGTCCGGAGCCTGTGCTCCACAATGAGAGAGGCCACAACAGTGAGAGGCCCACGTACCACACACACACACACAAAAAAAACTACAATGACATATCACCTCACACCAGTTAGAATGGGCATCATTAGAAAATCTATGAACAACAAATGCTGGAGAGGGTGTGGAGAAAAGGGAACCCTCTTGTACTGTTGATGGGAATGCAAATTGATACAGCCACTATAGAGAACAGTATGGAGGTTCCCTAAAAAACTAAAAATAGAATTACCATATGATCCAGCAATCCCACTACTGGGCATATACCCAGAGAAAACCATAATTCAAAAAGACACATGCACCCCAATTTCATTGCAGCACTATTTACCATAGCCAGGTCATGGAAGCAACCTAAATGCCCACCGAGAGATGAATGGATAAAGATGTGGCACGTTTATACAATGGAATATTACTCGGCCATAAAAATGAACGAAATTGGGTCATTTGTAGAGACGTGGATGGACTTGGAGACTGTCATACAGAGTGAAGTAAGTCAGAAAGAGAAAAGCAAATACCGTATATTAACACATATATGTGGAACCTAGAAAAATGGTACAGATGAACCAGTTTGCAGGGTAGAAATAGAGACACAGATGTAGAGAACAATCGTATGGACACCAAGGGGGGAAAGCAGCTCCGGGGAGGGGGTAGTAAAAAAAAAGAAAAAAAAAAGAGTTCTTTTTTACACTTCAAAAATTAAACATGGTCCCGAATAGGAAAATCTACAGAGACAGAGAGTAAATTAGTGGTTGCCAGAGGCTAGGGAAGGGGAGAATGGGGAATGACTGCTAGTGGGTACAGGGTTTCTTTCTGTCATGATGAAAATATTCTGGAATTAGACAGTGGTAATGATTCCACAACTTTGTGAATGTACTATAAACCACTAAATTTTACATTTTAAACGTGAATTATATCTCAATAAACCCATTATTTTAGGAGGAAAAAAACCCCAATCTTCATAGCAGCATTATTTACAATAGCCAAGATATGGAATCAACCTAAGGGTCTATCAACAGATGACTGGATAAAGAAGATGTGAGAATATATATATATATGTTCTCTCTCTTTCTCTCTCTATATATATACATATACATACGTGTACGTATATATACACAGACACAGACATATATATATATATATAGAGAGAGAGAATATTAGTCAGCCATAAAAAGGAATGAAATCTTGCCATTTGCAACAACATGGATAGACCAGAAAGGTATTATACTTAGTGAAATAAGTCAGACAAAGAAAGACAAATATTATATGTTAGCACTTATATGTGGAATCTAAAGAATAAAACAAAGCAATGAAAATAACAAAACAGAGACAGACTCACAGAAATAGAATAAACTAGTGGTTATCAGTGGGGGGAAGGAAGGTGGGAGGGGCAAAACAGGGGTAGGAGATTAAGAGGTACAAACTACTATGTATAAAATAAACAAGCTACAAGGACTGATTGTTCAGTACAGGGAATATAGCCAATATTTTATAATAACTTTAAATGGAGTATAATCTATAAAAGTATTGAGTCACTCTGTTGTACACCTGAAACTAATGTAATACTGTAAATCAACTATACTTCGATAAAGAAAGAGAGAACATAGGCTTTCTACATTGGCAGCAAATGACCATGCATAAAATAATTATAATAAAGTTTTATACTGTCACAGAATGAGCCTTGGCTTCACAATTTTAGGTTTCAGTATTATATTATAGGTGTGTAAATAGAAGTCACCTGGATTTCAATGAGGGACCAAACTTAGGGAGGCTTAAAATCTTGTCCAAAGTTATAGAATTAGTAAATGACAGAGCTAAGTCCTCTCAAAATCCAGCAAAATTTAGCTTGACAACTGGCATTAAAAAATTAGAAAACAAAAATCAAAAAACGAAATCTCATACCTGTAGTCTTCCCTTTTCATAGGCCAGTTTATTTTTACTCTCAGTAATTTTTCCCAAGACATTTTCCACCTGCTGTTGGGCAAGCTGATAAAGCAAACACAGGTATCAGTACCTCTAGGCATAGAATGAATAATCATTTTCTTTCTTAAACAAGTATTTATACCCTTACTATTTCTAAAGTAATGAATCCAGGATTCATATTTATTTGCTACTGCTACCACTTAGTCTGTCTTTAGACAGCTGATCATAGTGTAATATGAAACATGTAGAGAGACTGCTAATGAAAATATGAGTGCCTTAGGACTCACTGTTGTTCTTTGTTTCCTAATTCTGTTTTTGTTATGTCAAGTATTCCTTTGTAGTTGCAACCTAACCCAGATGTGGGGTGGTTTTATCAGTGGTTGCAGATATGCAGTTTGAGGATTATATGCAGTTGGCCCTCTGTATCCACAGGTTCCACATCTACTGGTTAAACCAACTGTGGATCAAAAATATTCAGGAAAAATTAATTTCCAGTAAGTTCCAAAAAGCAAAACTTGAATTTGCCACACACGGGCAACTGACAACTATTTAAATAGCATTACATTGTGTTCGGTATTATAAATAATCTAGAGATGATTTAAAGTATATGGAAGGATGTGCATAGATTATATGCAAATATCACACCATTTTATATAAGGGACTTGAGCATCCACAGATTTTGGTATCTGGGGGGTCCTGGAACCAATCCCCCACACATACTGAGGGATGATTGTAGTTATTTAAGACAGTGGGAGCTACAAATGATCACAACCATTTGGTCAATAGCAGACACCTCAGTTACCATAGTAAAAGGCAGTAAAAAAAGAAAAAAAAACTGAAAAAAAAACAAAAGAAATGTTTGTCGGAAACTCCAACATTGTTTGATCAAGTACTCAACGTAATGTTATCTAGGACAAACATTACTGAAGTCTCTGTTTCATGAAATTACATATTTAATCATTCAAACAGCCTTTAATAATGAGGGTTTTTTCTTTTTTGCGGTACGCAGGCCTCTCACTGTTGTGGCCTCTCCCGTTGTGGAGCACAGGCTCTGGATGCTCAGGCTCAGCAGCCATGGCTCACGGGCCCAGCCACTCCGCGGCATGTGGGATCTTCCTGGACCAGGGCACGAACCCATATCCCCTGCATCGGCAGGCGGACTCTCAACCACTGTGCCACAAGGGAAGCCCTGGGATTATGTTTTGGTCAAGACTTCAGCAGAAAATATATGACAAGGATGGCCAATAATGCTACAAAAACAAAGCTACACCATAACCATAAAAGCTGAATTATTTAAAACTTAAAATTCAGTTCCAAGTCCTATAAATCAAGGTGCCCAATGTGCTGCAAAACGTAGCTATAGCTTATAAAAAGTCAAGAGCCAGATTTAACCAAAAATATGCTAGCTATTACAAATAAAAACACTCAAAAATAACTTTGCTTGCCTTCTTGGAATGTGGAAGGCTTTTTATTTTTTTTTAAATAACTTGGATAGTCTGGGTCTCTTATAAAATGTGTCCAAGAATTTTTAAAATAATGGCACTTTTTTCTTCAATAAAATTCCCTCTTTTAGGCAAAGGCATAAAGAATTCTATTACTCTTTCAAATACACTTTTAAAATAATTTCCCCGTTTTGCCACCCAAGAGAACACTAATGCACTGATAAGTGAAAACTAAGAAAAATCAAAATGTGTTACTGTTTGACACAAAGTCACTTATTTAAATTTATGACAAACAAAAATAAATTGTTCCAGTTGCTAAAGGAAAGTAGATGTTAAGGCAGTCACTTAAATGACTGTTTTCAGATTATTTAAATAGGCCCTGTACTTAAGGAAATTGGTGGAACACCAAAAATTAGAGAGAGACCACTTAAATGAGTGAATATCTCAGATTCTGAGTTGTGGAATGCAGAACTCAATGTAACCTTTGCTTAAATAATCTTGGCAATATACTATAAAATTTATTAATATACAGAGCAAAACAGAAACTGGAGAATCACCCCAGAAACAGCATACAAAGAAAAATGCTAATGGTTAGAATATACATTTTAACTCAAGCACAAAAACATCACTCCTTGGAAAAGCAGGAAGCTAACACAGAAAGAATTATCTTACGATATGAAAGGCAGGTTGACAAGGATCAACAGTAAGCCACAAAGTGATTTCTAAAATAATTTTAAAAATCTGGGTAAGCTCTAAAAGTTAGCAGAAGCTGTTAGAAGGATACATAAAACCAAGAGATAGTAGCATCTTGGTAAAGCTGTTTTATAAGTAGATTGTTAAGTACGAATTTTATTCAAAATTTTTAACAACCAGTATGACATAGGCCCCCGCAAATGGAACCGACTCTGTCACCCTCACAAGTATACACTGACTGAATGTCACCCTAGTTTTAAGAAATACTACATTTAATACATTGTTTAATTTCAAGTCATTATAATCCTAGTTGTGTATGCAACTAATTCTACTTCTGTCTGCTGCTACCATTTGAAAACGTATGTTTAAAATACAAATGAGAAGTGGGGCAAATAGTCATTTAACTTGAATCCAGGAATAGTAACCTTCTCACATTTGGACCTTTTCTCATTGTATTTCCCTGCATGACTGCCTGTGGTAACGGACTTAAGTTACACCATTATTCATAGCAAACAGACTTGTGGTTGCCAAGGGGGAGGGGAGAATGGGGGAGGGAGGGAGTGGGAGTTTGGGGTTAGCAGGTGCAAACTATTATATATAGAATATATAAACAACAAGGTCCTACTGTATAGCACAGGGAACTATATTCAATATCCTGTGATAAACCACATGGAAAAGAATATTTAAAAATATAAAAGTATAACCGGCTCACTTTGCTGTACAGCAGAAATTAACACAACGTTGTAAATCAACTATATTTCAATAAAAAAATTTAAAAATTACACAGTCATTAAAGGCTGAAATGGAAAACATAAACCTAAAATTAGGAAGTGTGAGAAAAAGAAGAAATTACATTTATACAAGTATACTGTATATGTTGGCCCTGTGAGGGGCACTTTACTCACAGTATGACATTTAATCCTCACAGCCTGGTAAGACCACATGACCCTCTTTGTGCTCTACCCAATCAACATTTCTTTAACACCTATTATGTATTAGGTGTTACGGTAGGCAAGGGAGTATACAGATGAGTAACTACTCTTCTTGCATTAGAAGAGAGTGAAGGCAGATGCATAAGCAGGTCAATTTCTAACTTAGCAGTTAGAAATGTAGTACCTATTTTGCTATGGGTTTGCACAGTAGAACCCCACAGTTAGGGCAGATCCCCTTGGCGCTGAAGGCCATAGAGGTTAAGAACTTGCCCAGGTCACACAGTAAATGGAGCCGAGTATTGTAACCAGGTCTGAATTTAAATCTGTGGTGTGGCATACACAACACACATTCATATGTATATCTCTAAAAATCAGTAAGAGGTTATACTAGAGGGTAGTTTTTATTGAGAATTTCAAGTGTTAATTCTCAAAGAACAATAGGTTTAATGACATTGCTCGGATTGAAAAAAAAAAAAGTTCTTAACCTCTTTCCTCAAGACTCATACAGCCAAGTGAGGCACTTCCAGGCAGGTTTGGTCAGAGAAGATTCTTTGCATAGACATATAAGCTGGAATTGAGGTATGGGATATCACTGGGAGACCTTAATCAAGAGATGCTGTGGACAGGCAAGAATCAGCATTGAGCAAATCACTTGCAAGACCCGTCAAAGTCACTAATAGGATAAGGTCACAGGCCTGCTCACTGGCAGTAGAGGCATGAAAGAATCATGCAGACTGAGATATGGTCTTCCAGAGAGACCCAAGCCAGGTGGGTGGATAAGCCCAGCTGAGGCCTGGCCAACAGGAAAGGACATGGATGAATCTTTAATCTTGGGGGAGGGAGGCGTGGTTTGAGACAGTACCAGGAATTAGAGCTAATGCACCTTGTTGCTCTGATAGGAACTTACAGGCTTTCTTCTGAGACAGTTGAGATACTAAGAATTCAATAAATGTTAGAATGCTCTACATGTTTTACATGTATTAACTTACTTAACCTCAACAACCTCCTAATAATAGTATGATTATCCCCATTTTGAGACATTAAGAAACTCAGGCTCCGAGAGGTTAAGGATCACACCCAAGGTCACAGCCAAAATTGAAATATAGATAGTCTGGCTCTAAAGCCATGAAAAATTAGAGTATTTATACATATATTTTTAATTTTTATTTATTTATTTATTTTTGGCTCTATGGGGTCTTCGTTGCTGCGCACGGGCTTTCTCTAGTTGCAGTGAGTGGGGGCTACTCTTCATTGGGGTGTATGAGCTTCTCATTGAGGTGGCTTCTCTTTGTTGCAGAGCACAGGCTTTAGGCATGCAGGCTTCAGTAGTTGTGGCACGAGGGCTCAGCAGTTGTGGCTCGCGGGCCCTAGAGCGCAGGCTCAGTAGTTGTGGCACATGGGCTTAGTTGCTCCGTGGCATGTGGGATCTTACTGGACCAGGGCTTGAACCCATGTCTCCTGCATTGGCAGGCGGATTCTTAACCACTGCACCACCAGGGAAGTCCCAGGATTTAGATTTAGTCTCTGTAATTTTTTATAGTTGAAGTAATGAGCAGCTTATGACAGAGTTTGAAAGAATTTAGTTCAGATTAAGGCAGACTTCACAACAGGGCCTTCTTTGGAATTTTGAAAGATGATTTGCATGTTATAGAAGCAATGGCTAATTCTTTCTCAAGTATTCAGAAGCACATGGAAAGCTTATTAGCTGTTTAACATAACAATCATCTCTTTAAATCTCCTTCACCTGGAGATGTTTTAAGACTTCTACCATTTATTTGTAATGGATTGACCTTGTCAAGTAGCCTTTAGGAATCGAACTTACTATTCATTTCCTAATGGATCGAACTGTCAGAAAGAGAAAAAAAATACAAGTTTCTTCCTCACAATTTATGGAAAAGAAAATATTTTAAAACGTTAGAAATATTGGTGCTTTTCAGCATTATAGATCATCTGTGTAGGCAGACATTTAAAGGCTGTCTTAAACTCTTGTTTTCCTAAATCCTGTATTGTCTGAATACCGTAGGGCTCTCTGACATATTTAGCCTGCATTATTCAGACTTGTGATAATTATCAAAAAAAAAATGAAGGAAACCCATCTCCTGATTTCTGATTGTTTTTAAAAC
Source organism: Hyperoodon ampullatus (assembly GCF_949752795.1). Classification (NCBI taxonomy): domain Eukaryota; kingdom Metazoa; phylum Chordata; class Mammalia; order Artiodactyla; family Ziphiidae; genus Hyperoodon; species Hyperoodon ampullatus. The sequence goes on from NC_136921.1 coordinate 97,924,305, forward strand.
TCATAGTCATTAATTGCTAATTTAGACTGACTTTTTATACCCCCAATGGTAATCAGAAGTTGCTTGCTCAAGTTCTAGGGAAGCAATTTGATCTGCCAGTTGCTTATTCTTTTGCTCTAGAGTTTGCAGGTTGCAGGTTAATGCATTTATGCCTACCTTTAGAAGAAAAAAGAGAAAAGAATTCTATGCCAGATCCAAAAATATTATCTTGTTTTTTGTTTGTTTGTTTTTTTGCGGTACGCAGGCCTCTCACTGTTGTGGCCTCTCCCATTGTGGAGCACAGGCTCCGGACGTGAAGGCTCAGCGGCCATGGCTCACGGGCCTAGCTGCTCCACGGCATGTGGGATCTTCCCGGACCGGGGCACGAACCCGTGTCCCCTGCATCGGCAGGCGGACTCTCAACCACTGCACCACCAGAGAAGCCCTTATCTTGTTTTTAAAATGACATTTTTAACTGTAAAATAAATGGTATCTTATGAATGTGTTTCCCTGCTTTTTAGTTGTCTTTAGCAGGAGAGTTATTACAAATTGCATAGTGTACATTTACTAGAAGTGAAAGTCCTTCTGATACTTGGTACCTATTTATATATTAACTCGAGCATATAAATATAGAGGCAAAAATACTCCAAAAAATATTAGCAAAATGAATCCAGCAATAAATAAAAGGATAACAAATCAGGACTAAGTGTAGTTTATTCTGGTAATACAAGGCTTGTTCAACATTCAAAATTAATTACAATAATTCACCACATCAATAGACTATAGAAGAAAAACCATATGACCATCTCAATAGACACAGAAAAAGCATTCCACAAAATTCAAATTAATTTATGATAAAAACCCAGTAACCTAGAAATGAAAGGGAACCATCTCTATGTGATCAATTATGTCTGTAAAAACCTACAACTAATATCAGTATTGGTGGAAGACTGAATGTTTTCCCCTAAGACTGGGAAAAAGGCAAGGATATCTGCTCTTGCCATTCCTATTCAGTATCATACGGGAGGCCTTAGCTGGTGCAACAAGGTAAGAAAAAGTAATAAAAAGCATAGAAATTGGAAAGGGAGAAAGAAAACTGTCTCCACTTACAACAGACATGATAGTCTACATAGGAAATCCCAAAGAATCTACAAAAGAAATCCTAGAATAAGTGAGTTTAGTAAGGTTGAAGGATACAAGGTCAAATCAATTGTATTTCTATATATTAGCAACAAACTATTGGAAATTGATATTTCTTAAAAGTTCCATTTATAACAGCACCAAAATCCATGAAATTCTTAGGTACAAATCTAAGAAAAAATATGTCCAATATTTGACATGCTGAAAATTACAGTATGCTGACAAGACAAATCAAAAGCCTAAATAAAATGGAGAGACATACTGTGGCCCTGTATTAGGAAGATACAATATTGCTAAGATGTCAATTCTCTCTAATCCCAATTTAAATTGTGTGGGATAATTTACCAGTGTCCGCCCTTTGGTGGGGTCTAGACTGTGAGGCTAGAAAAAAATGCCCTGTAAGAAATGCTAAAGGGAGCTCTTCAGGCTGAAATAAAAGGGGATTAGATAATAACTGGAATCCACATAAAGAAATAAAGGGTACCAGAAAATGTAGCAATGTAGGTACATGTAGAAGACATATAAATATGTAGTTCTTGTTTGTAACTCAGTTATCTATAAATCAAAAATATATAGTAAAAGAAAGGTTAAGGGAATTAAAATAGTGCACCAGAAATATCTACTTAACACAAAGGAAGGCAATACTGGAGAAACAGAGGAACAAATATCACATAAAACATATAAAAAAACAGTAAAGTGGCAGATGTAAATCCTACCTTATGGGTAATGATGTTAAATATTAATGGATTAAACACTCCAACTAAGAAGCAGAGACAGGCAGAATAAATTTTTTAAAAGACCCAACTGTATGCTGTTTATAAGAGACACACTTTAGATCCAAAGACACAAATGGGTTGAAAATAAAAGGATGGGAAAAGACATATGATGTAAACAGTAATCTGAAAAGAGCTGGAGTGGCTACACTAACATGAGACAAAGTAGATATTAAGACAAAAATCTGTGAGATAAAGAAGGACATTATAGGGTTTCCCTGGTGGCGCAGTGGTTGAGAGTCCGCCTGCCGATGCAGGGGACATGGGTTCGTGCCCCAGTTCGGGAAGATCCCACATGCTGCGGAGCAGCTGGGCCCGTGAGCCATGGCCGCTGAGCCTGCGCATCCAGAGCCTGTGCTCCACAACGGGAGAGGCCACAACAGTGAGAGGCCCACGAAACAAAAAAAAAAAAAAAAGAAGGACATTAAATATTGAAAAAAGGATCAATCCATTAAGAAGATAACATTTATAAATGCATTTGCATCTAACAACACAACCCCAATGAAGCAAAAACAATACAGCAAAAACTGACAGAATTGAAGGGAGAAATAACAATTCAACACTAACAGTTGAAGACTTCAATATCCCTCTTTCAATAATAGGTGGAACAGTTAGATGATCAATGAAGAAACAGCTGATGACTTGAACAACACTATAAAGCAACTGGACCTAAAACACATCTTTAGAACACTCCACCAAACAATAATAGAATACACATTTTTCTCAAGTGCACATGAAGCGTGCTCTAGGATATACCACATGTTAAACCATAAAACAACTCTCAATAAATCTGAAAGGACTGAAATTATATAAAGTATGTTCTCCAACAACAATGAAATAAAATTAAATGAATAAAAGAAGGAAATTTGGAAAATTCACATATATGGGGAAATCAACAACATATTTCTAAATAATCAATGGGTCAAAGAGGAAATTACAAAGGAAATTAAAGAATATTTTGAGATGAATGAAAATGAAAATATAACATGATAAAGAAAATGTATGGTATGCAGCTAAAGTGGTGTTTAGAGGGAAATATGTAGCTGTATAAACTTATATTTAAAAAAAGAGAAATATCTGATATCAATAACCTAAGCATCCATCTTAAGAACCTAGAAAAAGAAAATTAAACTCAAAGCAAGCAAAAGGAAGAAAATAATAAGGATTATAGCAGAAATAAAACAGAGGCTAGAAAAACAATAGAGAAAATCAGTAAAACCACAAGTTGGTTCTTTGACAAGATCAACAAAATTGACAAACCACTGTGGTATTAACCAAGAAAAAAATATAAAGAATACACAAATTGCTAAAATTAGAAATGAAAGAAGAGAGATTGTATTGAACTCCCAGAAATTAAAAAGGGGCTACTAGGAACAACTGTATGCCAATAAATTACATAGCCTAGATGAAATGGACAAATTCCTAGAAAGACCCAAATGACTAAAACTCAAAAAGAAGTAGAAATATGAATTGAACTATAACAAATAAAGAGACTGGATCAATAATAATAATAATAAAAAACAAAACACTCCCCACAAAGAAAAACCTAGAACCAGATGGCTTTACTGTTGAATTCTACAAAACACTGAAAGAATTAACACCAATCCCTCACAAAGTCTTCTCAAAATAGGAGAGGGAACACTATCAAATCATTTTAAGAGGCCAATATTATTCAATACCTTGATACCAAAACCAAAGATGTCACAAGAAAAAAAAACAAAAAACTATGTGGTAACCCTTATTAATATAGATTCTTAAATCCTCAACAAAATAATAGCAAGCCAAATCAAACAACATATGAAAAGGATTATACACCATGATCAAGTGAAATTTATCCCCCAAAGGAAAACTTGGTTCAACATTTGAAATCAATCAATGTAATACACCTTAGTAATAGAATAAAGGACAAAATCCACAAGATTATTCCAACAGATATAGAAAAAGCAACTGAACAAGTTCAACATATTTTCATGATAAAAATTCCCAACAAACTAGGAATAGAAGGGAATTTCCTCATCCTGATCATGGGCATTTCGGACACAGCTAACATCATACTTAATGGTGCCAAACTGAAAGCTAACCCTCTAAACTCAGGAACAAAACAAGGATGTCTGCTCTCATCACTTCTATTCAACCTCTCATGGCTGGAGGTTCTAGCCAAAGCAATTACACAAGAAAAAGAAACAAACAGCAACAAATTGGAAAGGAAAAAATAAAACTATCTCCATTTGCAGATGGCACAACCTTATATAGAGAAAATATATACTCTATTGTTAAGATTGCAATACTCTCCAAATTGATCTACAGGATCATACAAACCCTATCAAAATTCCAGCTCCTCTTTTTTTGCAGAAATGGAAAATCTGATCCTGAAATTCATATAGACATGCAAGGATCCAGAATAGCCAGAACAATCTCAAAAAAAATAAAGTTGGAGGGCTCACACATCTCAATTTTAAAACTTATTACAAAGCTACAGTAATCAAGACCATGTGGTACTGGCATACGTACAGTCATATATATCAATGCAATGGAATTGAGAGTCCAGAAATAAGCCCATGCATCTATGGTTAACTAGATTTTGACAAGGGAGCCAACATCATTCAATAGAAAGAACAGTCTTCCAACAAATCGTCCTGGGATAACTGGATATCCACAGGCAAAATAATGAAGTTAAACCTCTACCTCATACCATATATAAAATTTAACACAAAATGGATCAAAGACCAAAATGTAATCTGTAAAACTATAAAATTGTTAGAATAAAAAATGGGTGCAGGATGACAGTTGCAAGATGGGGGAGTAGAAGGACATGAGCTCACTCCTTCATACAAAAACACCAAAATCACAACTAACTGCTGAACAACCATAGAAAATAAAACACTAGAACCTACCTAAAGAGACACCCTTCATCCAAAGACAAAGAGGAAGCCACAACGAGATGGTAGGAGGGGCACAACTGCAATAAAATCAAATCCCATACCCACTGGGTGGGCGACCCACAAACTAGAAAGTAATTATACCTGAAAAGGTCTCCCACAGGACTGAAAGTTCAGAGCCCCATGTCGGCCTTCCCAGCGTGGGGACCTGGTAAGAGGAGGAAGAGCCCCCAGAGAATCTGGTTTTGAAGGCCAGCGGGGTTTGATCGCAGGAATTCCACAGGAATGGGGAAAGAGAAACTCCACTCTCGGAGGGCACAGGCAAGGTCTCATGTGCACCAGGACCCAGGGAAAAAAAGCAGTGACCTCATAAGAGACTGGGCCAGACCTACCTGCTAGTATTGGAGGGTCTCCTGGAGAGGCAGGGGAGGTGCTATGGCTCACTGCAGGTACAAAGACACTGGTAGCAGTAGTTGTGGTGAGTAATCATTAGCATGAGCACTCCTGGACGGTGCCATTTCCTCCCAATGACCTAGCCCCACCCAACAGCCTGTAGGCTCCAGTGCTGGGACGCCTCAGGCCAAACAACCAACAGGGCGGGAATACAGTCATACCCATCAGCAGACAGGCTGCTTAAAGTCTTCCTGAGCATGGCCCTGCCCAGAGGGACAAGAACCAGCTCTACCCACCAGTGGGCAGGAACCAGGAAGCCTGCACAAGCCTCTTAGACAGCCTCAGCCACCACAGGGCAGACAGCAGAAGCAAGAAGAACTACAATCCTGCAGCTTGCGGAATGGAAACCGCAATCACAGAAAGTTAAGACAAAATGAGACGGCAAAGGAATATGTCCCAGATGAAAGAAAAAGATAAAACACCAGAAGAACAACTAAGTGAAGTGGAGATAGGCCACCTACTGGAAAAAGAATTCAGAGTAATGATATTGAAGATGTTCCACGATCTCAGGAAAAGAATGGAGGCACACACTGAGAAGATACAAGAAATGTTTAAAAAAGACATAGAGGAACTAAAGCCCAAACAAACAGAGATGTACAATACAATAACTGAAATGAAAAATACACTAGAAGGAATCAATAGCAGAATAACTGGGGCAGAAGAATGGATAAATGAGGTGGAAGACAGAATGGTGGAAATCACTGCTATGGAGCAGAATAAAGAAAAAAGAATGAAAAGAAATGAAGAGAGTCTAAGAGACTTCAGGACAACATTAAATGCACCAACATTCACATTATAGGCCTCCCAGAAGAAGAATAGAGAGAGAAAGAACCTTTGAAAATATTTGAAGAGATAATAGCTGAAAACTTCCCTAACATGGAAAAGGAAACAGTAACCCAAGTCCAGGAAGCAGAGAGACTCCCAGGTAGGATGAACCCAAGGAGGAATATGCCAGGACACACACTAATCAAACTGACAAAAATGAAAGACAAAGAAAAGATATTAAAAGCAACAAGGGAAAAGCAACAAGTAACATACAAAGGAATTCCCATAAGGCTATCAAGTGATTTCTCAGCAGAAACTCTGCAGGCCAGAAGGGAGTGGCAAGATATATTTAAAGTGATTAAAGGCAAGAACCTAAAACCAGGAATACTCTACCCACCAAGGCTCTCTTTCAGATTTCAAGGAGAAATCAAAAGCTTTATAGACAAGCAAAAGCCAAGAGAATTCAGCACCACCAGACCACCTTTACAACAAACACTAAAGGAACTTCTCCAGGTGGAAAAGAAAAGGCCACAACTAGAAACAAGAAAATTATGAATGGAAAGCTCAGCAGTAAAGGTAAACATACAGTTAATGTAGGAAATCATCTGCACACAAATATGATATCAAAACCAGTAACTGTGAGAAGAGGAGAGCACAAATGCAGGATATTGGAATTGCATTTGAAATTAAAAGACTAGAAACTTAAAGCAATCTTCTTTATATACAGACTGCTGTATCAAAAGCTCATGGGAACCATAAACCAAAAATCTGCAATAGATACACACAAAAAAGAAAAAGGAATTGAAACACAACATTAAAGTTGGTCATCAAAGCACAAGATAAGAGAACAAAAGAGGAAGGAAAGAAGAAAGACCTACAAAAACAAATCCAGGGAATTCCCTGGTGGTCCAGTGGTTAGGACTTGGCACTTTCACTGCCATGTCCCAAAACAAGGGATGCAGCCAAAAAAACCCACAAAAAAACCCAAATCCAAAACAATTACGAAAATGGCAAGAGGAACACACATATTGATAATTACCTTAAATGTAAATGGATTAAATGCTCCAACCAAAAGACACAAGACTGGCTGAATGGATACAAAAACAAGATCCGTATATATGTTGTCTATAAGAGACCCACCTCAGATCTAGGGACACATACAGACTGAAATTGAGAGGATGGAAAAAGACATTCTATGCAAATAGAAATCAAAAGAAAGCTGAAGTAGCCATACTCATATCAGACAAAATAGACTTTAAAATAAAGACTGTTACAAGAGATAAAGAAGGCCACTACATAATGATCAAGAGATCGATCTAAGAAGAAGCTATAACAATCGAAAACGTATATGTACCCAACATAGGAGCACTCCAATATATAAGGCAAATACTAACAGCCATAAAAGGAGAAATTGACAGTAATACAATAATAGTGGGGGACTTTAACACCCCACTTTCATCCAAGAACAGATCATCCAGAAAGAAAATCAATAAGGAAACAAAGGCCTTAAATGACACATTAGACCAGATGGACCTAACTGATATTTATAGAGCATTTCATTCAAAAGCAGCAGAGTAAACAGTCTTCTGAAGTGCACATGGAACATTCTCCAGGACTGATCACAAAGCGAGTCTTGGTAACTTTAAGGAAATTGAAATCATATCAAGCATCTTTTCCAACCACAATGCTATGAGATTAGAAATAAACTACAAGAAAAAAACTGTAAAAAACACAAACATGTGGAGGCTAAACAATATGTTACTAAACAACCGATGGATCACTGAAGAAATCAAAGAGGAAATAAAACAATACTAACAGACAAATGAAAACCAAACCACAATGATCCAAAATCTATGGGATGCAGCAAAAGCAGTTCTAACAGGGAAGTTTCTAGCAATAAAATCTTACCTTAGGAAACAAGAAAAATCACATATAAACAACCTAACCTTACACCTAAAGCAACTAGAGAAAGAAGAACAAACAAAACCCAAAGTTAGTAGAAGGGAACAAATTATAAAGATCAGAGTGGAAAGAAATGAAATCGAGACAAAGAAAACAACAGAAAAGATCAATGAAACGAAAAGCTGGTTCTTTGAGAAGATAAACAAAATTGATAAACCTTTAGCCAGACTCATCGAGAAAAAGAGGGAGAGGACTCAAATCAGTAAACTTAGATATGGCAAAGGAGAAGTTACAACAATCACCATAGAAATACAAAGGATCATAAGAGACTGCTAAAAGCAACTATATGCCAATAAAACAGACAACCTAGAAGAAATGGACAAGTTCTTAGAAAAATATAATCTCCCAAGACTGAACCAGAAAGAAAGAGAAAATATGAACAGACCAACCACAAGCCCTGAAATTAAAACTGCGCTTTAAAAACTCCCAACAAACAAAAGTCCAGGACCAGATGGCTTCACAGGCGACTTCTATCAAACATTGAGAGAAGTGTTAACACTTATCCTTCTGAAACTATTCCAAAACACTGCAGAGGAGGGAAGACTTGCAAACTCATTCTATGAGGCCACCATCACCCTGATACCAAAACCAGACAAAGATACCACAAAAAAGGAAACTTATAGGCCAATATCACTGATGAACACAGGTGCAAACATCCTCAACAAAATACTAGCAAACCAAATCCAACAATACATTAAAAGGATCATACACTACGATCAAGTGGAATTTATCCCAGGGATGCAAGGATTTTTCAGTCTCTACAAATTAATCAGTGTGATACACCACATCAACAAATTGAAGAATAAAAACCATATGATCCTCTCAATAGATGCAGAAAAAGCTTTTGACAAAATTCAACACCCATTTATGATAAAAACTCTACAGAAAGTGGGCCTAGAGAGAACCTACCTCAACATAATAAAGACTGTATATGACAAACCTACAGCTAACGTCATACTCAACTGTGAATAGCTGAAAACACCTCCCCTAACATCAGGAACAAGACAAGGATGTCCACTCTCACCACTTTCATTCAACACAGTTTTGGAAGTCCTAGTCACAGTAATCAGAGAAGAAAAAGAAATAAAGGAATCAAAACTGGAAAAGAAGAAGTAAAACTGTCACTGTTTGCAGGTGTTTGCAGATACTATACATAGAAAATCCTAAAGATGCTACCAGAAAACTACTAGAGCTCATCAATGAATTCAGTCAAGTTTCAGGATACAAAATTAATACACAGAAATCTGTTGCATTTCTATACACTAACAATGAGAGATCAGAAGGAGAAATTAGGGAAACAATCACAGTTACCATCATATTAAAAAGAATAAAACACCTAGGAATAAACTTACCTAAGGAGGCAAAAGACCATTATTCTGAAAACTGTAAGATGCTGATGAAAGAAATCAAAGATGACACAGGTGGAAAGATATACCATGTTCTTGGACTGGAAGAAGCAATATTGTCAAAATGACTATACTACCCAAGACAATCTACAGATTCGATGAAATCCCTACCAAATTACCAATGGCATTTTTCACAGAACTAGAACAAAAAATCTTAAAATCTGTATGGAGACACAAAAGACCCTGAATAGCCAAAGCACTCTTGAGAAAGAAAAACGAAGCTGGAGGAATCAGGCTCCCTGAGTTCAGACCATACTACAAAGCTACAGTAATCAAAACAGTAGTATCATACTGGCACAAAAACAGAAATATAATTCAATGGAACAGGATAGAAAGCCCAGAAATAAACCACCCACCTATCATCAATTAATCTACAATAAAGGAGGTAAGACTATACAATGGAGGAAAGATAGCCTCTTCAATAAGTGGTGCTGGGAAAACTGGAGAGCTACATGTAAAAGAATGAAATCAGAACACTCCCTAACACCATACAGAAAAATAAACTCAAAATGGATTAAAGACCTAAATGTATTACTGGACACTATAAAACTCTTAGAGGAAAACATAGGAAAAACCTCTTTGACATAAACCACAGCAAGATCTTTTTTGACCCACCTTCTAGAGTAATGAAAATAAAAACAAAAATAAACAAATGGGACCAAATTAAACTCAAAAGCTTTTGAACAGCAAAAGAAACCATAAACAAAATGAAGACAACCCACAGAATGGGAGAAAATATTTGTAAACGATGCAACCGACAAGGGATTAGTCTTCAAAACATACCAACAGCTCATGCGGCTCAATACCAAAAAAACGACCCAATCAAAAACTGGGCAGAAGACCTAAATAGACATTCCTCCAAAGAAGACATACAGATGGCCAAGAGGTACACGAAAAGATGCTCAACACTGTTAATTATTAGAGAAATGCAACTCAAAACTACAATGAGATATCCCCTCACACCAGTCAGAATGGCCATTAACAAAAAGTCTACAAAAAATAAATGCTAAAGAGGGTGTGGAGGAAAGGGAACCCTCCTACACTGCTGGTGGTAATGTAAGTTGGTGCAGCCACTGTGGAGAACAATACGGAGGTTCCTTAAAAAAATAAAATTAGAACTACTATATGATCTAGGAATCCCACTCTTGGGCACATATCTGCAAAAAAAACATGGTTTCACAGGATACATGCACCCCAATGTTCACTGCAGCGCTGTTTACAAGAGCCAAGACATGGAAGCAACCTAAATGTCCATTGACAGAGGAGTGGATAAAGAAGATGAGGTACATAAATATAATGGAATATTACTCAGCCATTGAAAAGAATGAAATAATCCTATTTTCAGCAACATGGATGGAGTTGGAGATTATTATACTAAGTGAAGTAAGTCAGACAGAGAAAGACAAATATCATGATATCACTTACATGTGGAATGTAAAATAAAAAGATACAAATGCACTTATTTACAAAACAGAAACAGACTCACAGACTTAGAGAATGATCTTATGGTTACAGGGGGAAGGGTGGGGGAGGGGAGGGATTGGGAGTTTGGGACTGACATGTACACACTGCTATATTTAAAACAGATAACCAACAAGGACCTACTGTATAGCACAGGAAACTGTTCAATATTCTGTAATAACCTAAATTGAAAAAGAATAGGTACATGTATAACTTAATCACTTGGCTGTACACCTGAAACTAACACAACATTGTTGATCAACTATACTCCGATATAAAAACAAAACAAAACAAAAAGGTGTAAATCTTTGTGACCTTGGATCAGGCAACAGTTTCTCAGATGTGACGCTTAAAGGACAGGCAACTAAAGAAAAAATTGATAAACTGGACTTTATAAAAATATAAAAATTTAAACAGAACCCACAGAATGGGAGAAAAATATCTGCAAGTCACATATCTGAAAAGAGTCTACCATCCAAAATATATAAAGAACTCTTACAACTCAACAATTAAAAGACATTAAATAACCCATCTTAAAAATTGGTAAAGGATCTGAGTGAACAGCTCTCCAAAGAAGATATACAAATGGCCAATAAACACATAATAAGATGCTCAACATTATTAGCCATTAAGGAAATGCAAATCAAAACCAAAATGAGGTACCACTTTCACATTTACTAGGATGGCTATTATCAAAAAACAAAAAAATAGGTGCTTCCCTGATGGTGCAGTGGTTAAGAATCTGCCTGCTATCCAAGGAGAAACACACAAAGACACATATTAATCGAACTGTCAAAAATTAAATACAAAGAATACATATTAAAAGCAGCAAGAGAAAAACAACAAATAACACACAAGGGAATCCCCATAAGGTTAACAGCTGATCTTTCAGCAGAAACTCTGCAAGCCAGAAGGGACTGGCAGGACATATTTAAAGTGATGAAGGAGAAAAACCTACAACCAAGATTACTCTACCCAGCAAGGATCTCATTCAGATTTGATGGAGAAAGTAAAACCTTTACAGACAGTCAAAAGCTGAGAGAGTTCCGCACCACCAAACCAGCTTTACAGCAAAAGCTAAAGGAACTTTTCTAGGCAAGATACACAAGAGAAGGAAAAGACCTACAATAACAAACCCAAAACAATTAAGAAAATGGGAATAGAAACATACATATGGATAATTACCTTAAACGTAAATGGATTAAATGCTCCCACAAAAAGAAACAGACTGGCTGAATGGATACAAAAACAAGACCCATATATATGCTGTCTACAAGAGACCCACTTCAGACCTAGAGACACATACAGACTGATAGTGAGGGATGGAAAAAGATATTCCAGACAAATGGAAATCAAAAGAAAGCTGGAGTAGCAATTCTCATATCAGACAAAATAGACTTTAAATAAAGACTATTACAAGAGACAAGGAAGGACATGACATAATGATCAAGGGATTGATCCAAGAAGAAGATATAACAATTGTAAATATTTATGCACGCAACATAGGAGCACCTCAATACATAAGGCAAATAGTAACAGCCATAAAAGGGGAAATCCACAGTAACACAATCATAGTAGGGAACTTTAACACCCCACTTTCACCAATGGACAGATCATCCAAAATGAAAGTAAACAAGGAAACACAAGCGTTAAATGATACATTAAACAAGATGGACTTAATTGATATTTATAGGACATTCCATCCCAAAAAAACAGAATACACATGTTTCTCAAGTGCTCATGGAACACTGTCCAGGATAGATCATACCTTGGGTCACAAATCAAGCCTTGGTAAATTTAAAAAATTGAAATTGTATCAAGTATCTTTTCCAACCACAACGCTACAAGACTAGATATCAATTACAGGAAAAGATCTGTAAAAAATACAACCACATGGAGTGTAAACAATACACTACTTAATAACGAAGTGATCACTGAAGAAATCAAAGAGCAAATTAAAGAATACCTAGAAACAAATGACAATGAAAACACAATGACCCAAAACCTATGGGATGCAGCAAAAGCAGTTCTAAGAGGGAAGTTTATAGCAATACAATCCTACCTTAAGAAACAGGAAACATCTTGAATAAACAACCTAACCTTGCACCTAAAGCAATTAGAGAAAGAAGAACAAAAAAACCCAAAGGTTAGCAGAAGGAAATAAATCATAAAGATCAGATCAGAAATAAATGAAAAAGAAATGAAGGAAACGATAGCAAAGATCAACAAAACTAAAAGCTGGTTCTTTGAGAAGATAAATAAAATTGATAAACCATTAGCCAGACTCATCAAGAAAAGAAGGGAGAAGACTCAAATCAATAGAATTAGAAATGAAAAAGGAGAAGTAACAACTGACACTGCAGAAATACAAAAGATCATGAGAGATTACTACAAGCAACTCTGTGCCAATAAAATGGACAACATGGAAGAAATGGAGAAATTATTAGAAATGCACAACCTGCCAAGATGAAATCAGGAAGAAACAGAAAATATGAACAGACCAATCACAAGCACTGAAATTGAAACTGTGATTAAAAATTTTCCAACAAACAAAAGCCCAGGACCAGATGTCTTCACAGGCGAATTCTATCAAACATTTAGAGAAGAGCTAACACCTATCCTTCTCAAACTCTTCCAAAATATAGCAGAGGGAGGAACACTTCCAAGCTCATTCTACGTGGCCACCATCACCCTGATACCAAAAGCAGACAAGCATGTCACAAAGAAGGAAAACTACAGGCCAATATCACTGGTGAACATAGATGCAAAAATCCTCAACAAAATACTAGCAAACAGAATCCAACAGCATATTAAGGGGATCATACACCATGATCAAGTGGGGTTTATTCCAGGAATGCAAGGATTCTTCAATATACACAAATCAATCAATGTAATACACCATATTAACAAACTGAAGGAGAAAAACCATATGGTCATCTCAATAGATGCAGAGAAAGCTTTTGTCAAAATTCAACACCCATTTATGATAAAAACCCTCCAGAAAGTAGGCACAGAGGGAACTTTCCTCAACATAATAAAGGCTATATACGACAAACCCACAGCCAACATCGTCCTCAATGGTGAAAAACTGAAAGCATTTCCACTAAGATAAGGAACAAGACAAGGTTGCCCACCCTCACCACTCTTATTCAACATAGTTTTGGAAGTTTTAGCCACAGCAATCAGAGAAGAAAAGGAAATAAAAGTTATGCATATCGGAAAAGAAGAAGTATAGCTGTCACTGTTTGCAGATGACATGATGCTATACACAGAGAATCCTAAAGATGCTACCAGAAAACTACTAGGGCTAATCAATGAATTCAGTAAAGGAGCAGGATACAAAATTAATGCACAGAAATCTCTGGCATTCCTATACACTAATGATGAAAAATCTGAAAGTGAAATCAAGAAAATACTCCCATTTACCATTGCAACACAAAGAATAAAATATCTAGGAATAAACCTACCTAAGGAGACAAAAGACCTATATGCAGAAAATTATAAGACACTGTTGAAAGATATTAAAGATGATACAAATAGATGGAGAGATATATCATGTTTTTGGATTGGAAGAATCAACATTGTGAAAATGACTCTACTACCCAAAGCAATCTACAGATTCAATGCAATCCCTATCAAACTAACACTGGCATTTTTCACAGAACTAGAACAAAAAATTTCACAATTTGTATGGAAACACAAAAGACCTCGAATAGCCAAAGCAATCATGAGAACGAAAAACGGAGCTGGAGGAATCAGGCTCCCTGACTTCAGACTATACTACAAAGCTACAGTAATCAAGACAGTATGGTACTGGCACAAAAACAGACAGATAAATCAATGGAACAGGATAGAAAGCCCAGAGATAAACCCAGGCACATATGGTCACCTTATCTTTGATAAAGGAGGCAGGAATGTACAATGGAGAAAGGAGTGCCTCTTCAATAAGTGGTGCTGGGAAAACTGGACAGGTACATGTAAAAGTATCAGATTAGATCACTCCCTAACACCATACATAAAAATAAGTTCAAAATGGATTAAAGGGCCTCCCTGGTGGCGCAGTGGTTGAGAGTCCGCCTGCCGATGCAGGGGATACGGGTTCGTGCCCCGGTCTGGGAGGATCCCATATGCCGCGGAGCGGCTGGGCCCGTGAGCCATGGCCGCTGAGCCTGCGCATCCGGAGCCTGTGCTCCGCAACGGGAGAGACCACAACAGTGAGAGGCCCGCGTACCGCAAAAAAAAAAAAAAAAAAAAAAAAAAAAAAAAAAAAAATGGATTAAAGACCTAAATGTAAGGCTAGAAACTATCAAACTCTTAGAGGAAAACAAAGGCAGAACACTCTATGACATAAATCACAGCATGATCCTTTTTGACCCACCTCCTAGAGAAATGGAAATAAAAACAAAAATAAACAAATGGGACCTAATGAAACTGCAAAGCTTTTGCACAGCAAAGGAAACAAGACCAAAAGACAACCCTCAGAATGGGAGAAAATATTTGCAAATGAAGCAACTGACAAAGGATTAATCTCCAAAATTTATAAGCAGCTCATGCAGCTCAATATCAAAAAAACAAACAACCAATCCAAAAATGGGCAGAAGATCTAAACAGACATTTCTCCAAAGAAGATATACAGACTGCCAACAAACACATGAAAGAATTCTCAACATCATTAATCATTAGAGAAATGCAAATCAAAACTACAATGAGATATCATCTCACACCAGTCAGAATGGCCATCATCAAAAAATCTAGAAACAATAAATGCTGGAGAGGGTGTGGAGAAAAGGGAACACTCTTGCACTGCTGGTGGGAATGTGAATTGGTACAGCCACTATGGAGAACAGTATGGAGGTTCCTTAAAAAACTAAAAATAAAACTACCATATGACCCAGCAATCCCACTACTGGGCATATACCCTGAGAAAACCATAATTCAAAAAGAGACATGTACCAAAATGTTCATTGCAGCTCTATTCACAGTAGCCCAGAGATGGAAACAACCTAAGTGTCCATCATTGGATGAATGAATAAAGATGTGGCACATATATACAATGGAATATTACTCAGCCATAAAAAGAAACAAAATTGAGCTATCTGTAATGAGGTGGATAGACCTAGAGTCTGTCATACAGAGTGAAGTAAGTCAGAAAGAGAAAGACAAATACTGTATGCTAACACATATATATGGAATTTAAGAAAAAAAATGTCATGCAGAACCTAGGGGTAAAACAGGAATAAAGACACAGACCTACTTGAGAATGGACTTGAGGATATGGGGAGGGGGAAGGGTAAGCTGTGACAAAGCGAGAGAGAGGCATGGACATATATACACTACCAAACGTAAGGTAGATAGCTGGCGGGAGGCAGCCGCATAGCACAGGGAGATCAGCACGGTGCTTTGTGGCCGCCTGGAGGGGTGGGATAGGGAGTGTGGGAGGAAGGGAGACGCAGGAGGGAAGGGATATGGGAACAGATGTATATGTGTGACTGATTCACTTTGTTGTAAAGCAGAAACTAAAAAAAAGAATAAATGCATTCTTCTGATATTTAGGCTTCTTGGGAGTGAGAAATAGATATTAGACTTAATTACTAGCAAAATTACATTAGACTGCTTAAACTAATGTATCATAACTTTCCCTTAAATTGCACATTCTTTTTAATCCAGTAAGAAGGTAGATGAAAGACCTTTGTAAGTTTTAGCATGGAAAGATCTATGGTGCCATTAAAGCGAAAACCTTGGGGGAAAAAAAAAGAGTCATGTACCAAAATGTTCATTGCAGCTCTGTTTGCAATAGCCAGGAGATGGAAACAACCTAAGTGTCCATCATCGGATGAATGGATAAAGAAGAAGTGGCATATATATACAATGGAATATTACTCAGCCATAAAAAGAAACGAAATTGAGCTATTTGTAATGAGGTGGATTGACCTAGAGTGTGTCATACAGAGTGAAGTAAGTCAGAAAGAGAAAGACAAATACTGTATGCTAACACATATATATGGAATTAAAAAAAAAATGTCATGAAGAACCTAGGGGTAAGACAGGAATAAAGACACAGACCTACTAGAGAATGGGCTTGAGGATGTGGGGAGGGGGAAGCTGTGACAAAGTGAGAGAGTGGCATGGAAATATATACACTACCAAATGTAAAATAGATAGGTAGTGGGAAGCAGCCGCATAGCACAGGGAGATCAGCTCGGTGCTTTGTGACCATCTAGAGGAGTGGGATAGGGAGGGTGGGAGGGAGGGTGACACAAGAGGGAAGAGATATGGGAACATATGCATATGTATAACTGACTCACTTTGTTATAAAGCAGAAACTAACACACCATTGTAAAGCAATTATACTCCAATAAAGATGTAAAATAAAAAAAAGAATCTGCCTGCTGATGCAGGGGACATGGGTTCGAGCCCTGGTCCAGGAAGATCTCACATGCTGTGGAGCAACTGGGCCCATGTGCCACAACTACTGAGCCTGCGCTCTAGATCCCACGTGCCACAACTACTGAAGCCCGCAACCCTAGAGCCTGCGCTCCACCACAAAGGAGGCAACTGCAATGAGAAGCCCACGCACTTCAAGGAAGAGTAGTCCCCGTTCGATGCAACTAGAGAGAGCCCACGTGCAGCAACAAAGACCCAACACAGCCAAAAGTAAAATAAATTAAATAAATAAATAAATAAATAACGTGTTGGTGAGAATGTGGAGCAACTGGACCCCTTGTACACTGCTGGTGGGAAGAAAAAGTGGTTCAGCACTGCGGAAAACAGTCTGGTGGTTCTTCAGAAAGTTAAACATAAAATTACCATATGACCCTGCAATTCCACTCATAGCTATATATCTCAAAGATATGAAAACAGGTACTTACAAATACACATACAAGTGTTTATAGCAGCACTAATCACAACAGCCAAAAGGCAGATACAATGCAAACATCCATCAACAGATAAACAGATAAAGAAATTGTGGTATGTGTGTGTGTACATATATATACGTGTGTGTGTGTGCATGTATACACACACACATACATATATTGGGTTGGCCAAGAAATTCGTTTGGGTTTTCTGTAAAATCTTACAAAAAACCCAAACGAACTTTTTAGCCAACTCAACACACACACACACACACAAACACACACAAAATGAATATTACTCAACCATAAAAAGGAATGAAGTACTGATACATACTGATACAAAAACATGGATGACCCTCAAAAACATTATGCTAAGTGAAAGAAGCCACATACAAAAGATCCCATATTGTATCGTTATATTCATATGAAATATCCATAATAGGTAAATCCATAGAGACAGAATGCAGAGTAGTGGTTGTCAGGGGCTGGGGGAAGGAGGGAATAAGGAGTGATTGCTTAATGCGTATGGAGTTTCCTTTCGGGGTATTGAAATGTTTTGGAACTAGACAGAGGTGGTGGTTGCACAATATTGTGAATATTGTACTAAATGCCACTGAATTGTTCACTTTTAAATGGCTGATTTTATAGTATGTGAATTTCACCTCAGTTAAAAAAAAGAACCGCAATGAGATACTTCACACCGACTAGGATGGGTGTAATTTTTTTTAAAGTTTTTTTAAACAAGTTTAGGTGAGGACGTAGATAGTGGAATGCTCATACATTGCTAGTGGGATTGTAAAATGGTGCAACTACCTTACTTGTGAAACAGTTTGGCAGTTTCTCAAAATGATAAACAGAGTTATCACATGACCCAGTAGTTTTGCTCCTGGAGAACTGAAAACATATGCTCACAAAAAGGACTGTACACAAATGTTCATAGCATTATTCTTAATAGCCAAAAAATGGAAACGGCTTAAATGTCTATCAACTGATGAATGGATAAATGAAGTGTGTTATAGTCATGCAATATTATTCAGCCATAAAAGAAACGAAGTACTTATATACACTACAAAATGGACAAACTTTGAAATCATCATGCTAGGAAGCCAGACCCAAAAGGCCACATACTATTTGATTCTATTTCCATGACATGTCCAGAACAGACAAATCCACTGCGGTAGAAAGTAGAACAGTAGTTGCCAGAGGTGGGCAGGGGTAAATAGGGAGTGACTCCTAATGGGTACTGGGTTTCTTTTTAGGATGATAAAAAAGGTTCTAGAATAAGATAGTGGTGGTATTTGTGCAAACTTGTGAATATACTAAGAAATCACTAACTTGTATATTTTAAGAAGGTGAATTTATGGTATATTAATTATATCTCAATAATAAAAGGTACTAAAACAATCAGATGATCCACCTAAGAATAAATGAACCTTGGACTACATCTTGCATGATATACAAAAATTAACTTGAAGTGGATCATACACCTCATATTGAACAAAAAAGTTCTAGAGAACAAAGGAGAAAATCTATGTAATCTTAGATTAGGCAAAAATTTCTTAGCTACAACACAAAAACTATCATCCATAAAAGTTGAAGAACTGATAAACTGGACTTAATCAAAATATAAAACTTCTGCTCTTTAAAAGAGCATGAAAAGGCATAATACAGAAGAAAAGTAGGTAAAGCACATAGAAAATTTGTTTATATACAAATAGTAATAACTATTACATGAGGATTAATAGGACACTATTTTTAAAGCTCTGAAATATAAATTATAAGAAAACAAACAACTGAATTAAAAATGGTTAAAAGATTTGAAGAGACACTTTAAGTTGTTGATGGCAAATAAGCAGATGAAAAGGTACTCAATGTTACTAGTCACTGGAGAAAAGCAAAGTACACCACAATGACATACCCCTACACACCAATCAGAATGGCTGAAACTGAAAGAACTGACAATGCCAAGGGTTGGTGAGAGTGTAGAGAAACTGGAACTCATATATTCCTGGTAGGAATGCAAGATGGCACACATCCTTTGCAAGACAGTTGAACATATATTTACTGTAGGATCTAGAAGTCCAATTCCTGATATGTATCCAAGAGAAATAAAAATACATGTTCACATATGAATATTTATACAGGTTTTTTCATAACTGCCAAAATCTGGAAGCAATCCAAATGTTCTTCAATTGGCAAATGGGTAAAGAAACTGTGATATAACAGAACATAAACTACTGATACATACAGTAACATGCATGAATCTCAAATCTCAAATGCTTTATGCTAAATAAAAGAAGCCAGACTTATAATGCTACATATTGTATGATACAATTTATACGATATTCTGGAAAAGGTATAACTACAGGGATAGAAAAACAGAGCAGTGGTTGCCAGGGGATGGGGATGGAGGAAGAGGCTGACTACTAAAAGGCACAAGGGAACTTTCCGGGGTGATAGAAATGTTCTATATTTTGATTGTTGTGGTGGTGGTTACATGATTGTGTTTATCAAAGCTCACAGAACTGTACAGTAAAAAAAGGGTGAATTTCACTCTAAATTATAACTCAATAAGCCTGACTTTAAGAAAACATAGCTTTACAATGAGTACACATGTAAAAAACATCAAGTTAGACCAAAAAACGGAACTCTGTAGAAGCACTGTCATTTGCCTTAATAGAACCTCTCTAACGAGCAAGTATCTTTCAGCCCCATGAACATACACTTAGTCTACATTAAAACAAATGAAATCAGACAAGCAAAATAATAATACCATGTTTTAATCACAAATAGCATTTGCCTTAGCCATGAAATATTCACTAGCATTTTAAAGCAAAAAGTATTAATGAATTTAATAGTATCCACCAAATTCCCAAATTTTAAAAAACATATTTGAGGCCACATTGACACCAGCAAAGTCCTTGCCACAGGAAGTCAGCTTTATTTGAAAGATTTTTTGGGTGGACTGTTTTCAAATCACTAGATATGAGTGACTAAACCACAGAAGGTACCTGCCAGCTTAGTGAACTGTCTTTGAGCTCCAGCTCAGAATTTAGCTTTTCTTCTCTCCCCAGTTCTTAAATTAAAAGTTCACATATGTGGTACTAAGAATGCTATTTACTTGAGCCAAGAAACAGTCAAGGCTTGATGACTATATCTGACACCTGTTGCTGGGTTTATTGAATGTGGATGGGCTGAGAGTCCTTGATGCTCCAGATATATTCTCTAGATGATAGTGAGACACAATCTTTACCCTGTTCAAATTTTGAAATGCAAACAGCAATGTCTGAAAGATTTTTTTTTGTTTGAATAAGGATTGTATTTGTTTCTCTGGCCATTCTACCTTCATAGAACCCAGAAAGGGGTATCTCACAAATAAAGTGGCAAGTGCTAACAAGTTAGGAAGCTTAGTTTAAGAAAAAACAAAAAACAAACAAACAAACACCAGCATCGTCAGCAATCATCCCTTTGCAGCCCACAGGCCCATTAGCTCACTCTCAGGGGACTCCGTGGCTAAACTACTCAGTGAACACTAGGGTCCGAGGCAGTGATGACACACTGGCAAACATGAGATGCTCAACAAGCAAACACTCCCCAGACGCAGCCTTATGCTGAAGTGACTGGAGTGCTCCAAGTGCATCCAGCTTCGCGGCTTCTCTATTTCCCCCATGTTTTGGTATTCAACAAAATAACCCATCTCCTCATTCAGATAAGCTGATACAGGAGGCAGCAATACAGAAGGAATTAAATATAATGACATAACAACAAATAAAATGTGGAATACCTTGCTTTTAGCTAATTCCTTTTCCAAGTTGCATTTTTCTTCTGCTATTTCTTTCTCAGTTTTATTAACCTGCCCAAGAGAAGGGAAAAAAAAGAAATGGGTCATTTTAAAAACAGCAGACAGGCTCTACTACAGCAGTTACACCCTGCATGTCAATTAATACCTACACTGCAGAGATAGCACATCCTCTCAGAAAAGGGGCCACTCGGGGAGTCTCTGAGGCAGAGCAGACTTCACAAATAGCCCTGAAATTAGAAAGACACGTCTGCATGTCAGACTCTGCCGGTTATTTCCTAACTAGGAAGACAGGGCTGTTTCCCCTTACATTGTTTCCACTACACTCTCCCACTTCTACTGGGAAAATCGAGTTTTAAATCCGACTCCTTAACTAACATGAGGATGTGTGAATGGTTAACATTCACTCACGCTATATAAGGGCAACTATTTGGCACAGTGCACTCACATGCTAAAAGACACAGATTAGCCACCCAAAGGTTTCTTTCATGGGCAACTCAGACAAACTGCATCTGGGTTGTATTTCTTATCTTTTGCACTTACAAGAAAATTTTAAAACAAGATCATCACCACAACCAGGAGGTAACATAAATCTGCCTCTACCTACCTCTCCCTGAAGTCCTTCTTTCTCCTCTAGCAGAGAGGTCTTCTCTTGCATTGATGCTTCCAGTTCACTTCGCAATCTTGCAATAGTTGATTCTATCAGCTCTTTTTGCACAGCTGCCCTCTTCTCAGCATCCTGTGCTTTCTGGATACACAGGTTATGCTCAAGGACTAAATGGTCCCTGCAGGAAGAGAACAAGGAGATATGAAAGCTGAACGAGAGTTCTTCCTTAACAGAAAGACTAAATGTTCTTACAGAACATATCTCCTGCCTGAGAGCAGTTACCAAAATGTTCTAACAAAACTAGTTCCTTTAGAGCAGAGTCTTTATTTTTGTGACTGGCCCAGCAAATGCAGAATTAAATATTTTCATTAAAGATAAGAAATACAAATGCAAAAACAAAAGTTGCCCACAGTTTACTTACAGATGCATTTGGAGTTGTGTTTTCTCATTCTGAACAGTCTGAAGTTCACTTGTGATACTGACATGGGCTGCATCCAGCAGTAAGTTTTGTTCTTGAAATGTCTGTGTCATCATTTTCTGTTCTTCCTGAGTGTTAGAAGCAATATTAAAAGTTGAGATGCCAGAAGTCATTTGATAGGGTATCACTCTAAACAACTGATCAAAGATACTGATATTTACAAAGGTCAAATTTAATTTATATAAATAAAACCCCTTTTTAAAAGAATTTATCTTAATGTCCAGCTTGCTCTTTGTACCTACCCTGGCCTGACCACAATTCTATCATTTTATAGCTCTTCTAGCAAATAATCAAGAGGCATTATTTATCCAGCTTGCTGCAAAATTTATAAAACTCCTAACATGAACAAATTTTTAGATACCATGTATAAAATAGACAACTGATAGGAACATGCTGTATAGCACAGGGAACTCTACCTAATGCACTGTGGTAACCTAAATGGGAGGGAAGTCCAAGAGGGAGGGGATATCTGTATGTGTACGGCTGATTCATTTTGTTGTGCAGTGGAGGCTAACACAACATTGTAAAGCAACCATACTCCAAAAAAGATGAAAAAAATACTATATTAAGTATATTTTGGTACTTCAAAATTTCAACATGATACTATATTTTAAAAAGTAAAACAATATCAACGTATATAAAGTAAAATGATCGCTCCACCTCTATCTCCCCCACATCTCTTCCAAATAATTCCATTCTCCAGGGACAATCATGTTTCATAGTTTAAATTCTTTTGACAGTATCTGAAATTGCACTCAGACACTGCTACAGCAGACGTCTATAACTGTTCTGCACAATTTCCTCTTGCTTACTTCAATTATCAAAACAGCATTTTTATGCACACTTCCTCTACCTACAATTTACAAAGCTTTTGTAAATATAGTACATATTAATAATTATATTTGTAAACATATTTTAAAACACTTCTTTTTGAACAATATTTCATTGCAAGGTAAACCTTCACACCTTCATACTTGGTAAAATGGGATCTCACTTGTGTCATATTCCAAGGTTTTAAAATGTTTGTGAAAGTGTTACATACATAAGTCACATTCTTCAGTCTACTAAATTGTAAGTTCCATGAAAGTAGGGACTTGTCTTGTTCACTGCCATAATTCTATCTAGATCTAGCAACATACTTGCATGAGGTAAACACTAAATGCTTGCTGAATAAAAAATATTTATTGAGTACCTGTTATGTGCAAAACATGCTTAGCCCTATAGGTAATAACAAAGGTATGTAAGACAATGTCCTAGGAATGTAGTACAGGAAATGAGCAATGCACATAAACTACTACTATAGAATGCAGAACAAGAGAAGCAACATAACATAAATGATTAAAAACACTGAGTCTGGAGTCAAGTCTAGATTGAAATCTGGCTCCACCCTATACTGGCTGGGTGATTTTGGGCAAGTTGATTAACTTCTCTAAATCTTATTTTTATTATCTGTAAAACGAGGATGATAAATATCCCTTTATGTAACTGCTAGGATTAAAGGAGGTAATATATGTAAAATCCTTAGCACAATGCTTGGTATATAGTAAGTACGCTCAAAAAAGAAAAAAAAGAGAGAGCCTTATTATTACAGCCTGTTTAGTGTCCTAGAAGTAGAAATTAAAAGACAAAACTGATTTTTTCTCATTGGAGTGATCAAGCTTCTGGGTGAAAGTGAGTCTTAAAGAATGAACACAATCTCAAACAGTTGAAAATGAAGTAAAGACCATTCTCAGCAGAGGCAATGGCATAAGCAAAATGGGAAAGCACAGGTCTTTGGGGAAAAGATAAATACTTTAGGGTCAGTCATAAGTATTCTCCATAATTCTATCAATACTGGGACAGGTAATTACTTTTCCTAAAGTAATGATATTTGAGAAGAAACCATTAAGAAAGCTCTGAGTGTAAGGCCAAATGACCCCTCTGATGAAAACAGAAAACAACTAATTAAAAAATAAAATAATTCAGAAAAATCCTTGAAATTAATTGCTAAAATGTTTTACGTACCCAGTTGGCTATTTGTATTTCCTGATCTCTTAGCCAAGGAGGCTTCCTGATGACTCTACCAGAAATTGACTAGTGTTAAAAATGAATACCTGCAGAAGGGCTTGGTGGTCAGCAATGATTCTGGTATTTTCCATTCTAACAGTCTGAAGCATTCTGTTCAGCTCTGAACACTTTCTAGTCATTTGGTCATTCAAAACCTAAGACAACATATACAGCAAAGCACAGATCACTCCAATAAATAAGTCTTTTTACTTATGTATCATCATTTTTAACAATGGCATAGTATTTCACCATACATGTGAACTTAATTTATTTAACCTAATCTCAATTGATATTTCATTAGATTATAAAATACTTTCAAATATTTGGAGTCATCATCCTAAACAACTGTAAATTAAAAGGGGAAATTTGGTGATACAGTGGAACAACTGAAGCATTTGGCAGTTTACCAATCTTCCATTCTTCATAATTTTGAATGCTGGTCAATTACAGCAAGACATCTACAGAATGGAATTTACAATGTAGATGCACGGCCCATGTTATAGAAATCCATTCTCAAAACTGGATGATGAGCTTTCAGAACTGTTTAGCTGATAACAAAATATCTAAGCTCCTTCATCACCAATTACAGTATTCAAAAAAGCAAAATACAGATCACTGTGCCATTTCACAAGATTAACCTTCCAAAATAAAACAAAAATCTCTTCTGTAACATACATGTAGTTAGTTTATAATTCTCTTGTCCTTTTGGTATTTTGAAATCTGTATTCCTGTGGAAAATATTTATCTTAATTCTCAGTTATTTTTGCAAAGTATATTTGGTAAGGATCTTATGTTTTAATGTATAAACTCTTTAAGGATGGGGCAAATAACTCTGAAGCGTTAATAGAAAAATCCCTCAAAAACAACAGTAACAAGAAAGGAGACTTCCGGGTAAGATGGCGGAAGAGTAAGACGCGGAGATTACCTTCCTCCCCACGGATACACCAGAAATACAGCTACACGTGGAACAACTCCTACAGAACACCTACTGAACGCTGGCAGAAGACCCCAGACCTCCCAAAAGGCAAGAAACTCCCCACATACCTGGGTAGGGCAAAGCGGAGAGATTCCCACACAGAGGATCGGTGCCGAGTGGCACTCACCAGCCCGAGAGGCTTGTCTGCTCGCCCGCCGGGGCGGGCGGCGCTGGAAGCTGAGGCTCGGGCTTTGGTCAGAGCGCAGGGAGAGGACTGGGGCTGGCGGCGAGAACTCAGCCTGAGGGGGGCTAGTGTGCCACAGCTAGCCGGAAGGGAGTCCGGGAAAACTCTGGAGCTGCCGAAGAGGCAAGAGACTTTTTCTTCCCTCTTGGTTTCCTGGTGCGTGAGGAGAGGGGATTAAGAGCGCTGCTTAAAGGGGCTCCACAGACGGGCGCGAGTCACGACTGAAAGCGCGGAGCCCAGTGACGGGCGTGGGACGCTTGGGCTGCTGCTGCCACCGCCACGAAGCCTGTGTGCGAGCGCAGGTCACTGTCCACACCACCCTTCTGGGAGCCTGTGCAGCCCGCCACTGCCGGGGTCCCGGGATCCAGGGGCGGCTTCCCTGGGAGAACGCACGGCGCACCTCGGGCTGGTGCAACGTCACGCCGACCTCTGCCGCTGCAGGCTCGCCCCGCACTCCGTGCCCCTCCCTCCCGCCCGGCCTGAGTGAGCCAGAGTCCCCGAAGAGGCTGCTCCTTTGACCCTGTCCTGTCTGAGCGAAGAACAGACGCCCTCCGGCGACCTACACGCAGAGGCGGGGCCAAATCCAAAGCTGAGACCCAGGAGCTGTGAGAACAAAGAAGAGAAAGGGAAACCTCTCCCAGCAGCCTCAGAGGTAGCGGATTAAAGCTCCATAATCAACTTGATGTACCCTGCATCTGTGGAATACATGAATAGACAACAAATCATCCCAAATTGAGGAGCCAGGAGTCAGTGCTGTGCCTCTGAGGTGGGAGAGCCAACCTCAGGACACTGGTCCACAAGAGACCTCCCAGCTCCACATAATATCAAACGGCGAAAATCTTCCAGAGATCTCCATCTCAACACCAGCACCCAGCTTCACTCAACGACCAGCAAGCTACAGTGCTGGACACCCTATGCCAAACAACTAGCAACACAGGAACACAACGCCACCCATTAGCAGAGAGGTGGCCTAAAATCATAAAAAGTCTGCAGACACCCCAAAACACACCACCAGACGTGGACCTGCCCACCAGAAACACAAGATCCAGCCTCATCCACCACAACACAGGCACTAGTCCCCTCCACCAGGAAGCCTACACAACCCACTAAACCAACCTTAGCCACTGAGGACAGACACCAAAAACAACGGGAACTACGAACCTGCAGCCTGCAAAAAGGAGACCCCAAACACAGTAACATAAGCAAAATGAGAAGACAGAAAAACACACAGCAGGAGAAGGAGCAAGATAAAAACCCACCAGACCTAACAAATGAAGAGGTAATAGGCAGTCTACCTGAAAAAGAATTCAGAATAATGATGGTAAAGATGACCATCCAAGATTCTATTTCCCAGATCCAAAATCTTGGAAATAGAATAGACAAAATGCAAGAAACAGTTAACAAGGACCTAGAAGAACTAAAGATGAATCAAGCATCGATTAAAAACACAATAAATGAAATAAAAAATACTCTAGATGGGATCAATAGCAGAATAACTGAGGCAGAAGAACGGATAAGTGAGGTGGAAGATAAAATAGTGGAAATAACTAATGCAGAGCAAAATAAAGAAAAAAGAATGAAAAGAACAGAGGACAGTCTCAGAGACCTCTGGGACAACATTAAACGCACCAACATTCGAATTATAGGGGTTCCAGAAGAAGAAGAGAAAAAGAAAGGGACGGAGAAAATATTTGAAGAGATTATACTTGAAAACTTCCCTAATATGGGAAAGGAAATAGTTAATCAAGTCCAGGAGGCACAGAGAGTCCCATACAGAATAAATCCAAGGAAAAATACGCCAAGACACATATTAATCAAACTGTCAAAAATTAAACACAAAGAAATCATATTAAAAGCAGCAAGGCAAAAACAACAAGTAACACACAAGGGAATCCCCATCAGGATAACAGCTGATCTCTCAGCAGAAACTCTACAAGCCAGAAGGGAGTGGCAGGACATAATTAAAGTGATGAAGGAGAAAAACCTGCAACCAAGACTACTCTACCCAGCAAGGATCTCATTCAGATTTGATGGAGAAATTAAAACATTTACAGACAAGCAAAAGCTGAGAGAGTTCAGCACCACCAAACCAGCTTTACAACAAATGCTAAAGGAACTTCTCTAAGCAAGAAACACAACAGAAGGAAAAGACCTACAATAACGAACCCAAAACAATTAAGAAAATGGGAATAGGAACATACATATCGATAATTACCTTAAATGTAAATGGACTAAATGCTCCCACCAAAAGACACACAGTGGCTGAATGGATACAAAAACAAGACCCATATATATGCTGTCTACAAGAGACCCACTTCAGACCTAGAGACACATACAGACTGAAAGTAAGGGGATGGAAAAAGATATTCCATGCAAATGGAAACCAAAAGAAAGCTGGAGTAGCAATTCTCATATCAGACAAAATAGACTTTAAAATAAAGACTACTAGAAGAGACAAAGAAGGACACTACATAATGA
The DNA here is from genome assembly GCF_949752795.1 of Hyperoodon ampullatus. Classification (NCBI taxonomy): domain Eukaryota; kingdom Metazoa; phylum Chordata; class Mammalia; order Artiodactyla; family Ziphiidae; genus Hyperoodon; species Hyperoodon ampullatus. Next base: position 97,952,545 of record NC_136921.1, read on the forward strand.
TCAAGGGATCGATCCAAGAAGAAGATATAACAATTGTAAATATTTATGCACCAAACATAGGAGCACCTCAATACATAAGGCAAATACTAACAGCCATAAAAGGAGAAATCGACAGTAACACAATCATAGTAGGGGACTTTAACACCCCACTTTCACCAATGGACAGATCATCCAAAATGAAAATAAATAAGGAAACACAAGCTTTAAATGATACATTAAACAAGATGGACTTAATTGATATTTATAGGACATTCCATCAAAAAACAACAGAATACACATTTTTCTCAAGTGCTCATGGAACATTCTCCAGGATAGATCATATCTTGGGTCACAAATCAAGCCTTGGTAAATTTAAGAAAATTGAAATTGTATCAAGTATCTCTTCCGACCACAATGCTATGAGACTAGATATCAATTACAGGAAAAGAGCTGTAAAAAATACAAACACATGGAGGCTAAACAATACACTACTTAATAACGAAGTGATCACTGAAGAAATCAAAGAGGAAATTAAAAAATACCTAGAAACAAATGACAATGGAGACACGACGACCCAAAACCTATGGGATGCAGCAAAAGCAGTTCTAAGAGGGAAGTTTATAGCAATACAATCCCACCTTAAGAAACAGGAAACATCTCGAATAAACAACCTAACCTTGCACCTAAAGCAATTAGAGAAAGAAGAACAAAAACATCCCAAAGTTAGCAGAAGGAAAGAAATCATAAAAATCAGATCAGAAATAAATGAAAAAGAAATGAAGGAAACGATAGCAAAGATCAATAAAACTAAAAGCTGGTTCTTTGAGAAGATAAACAAAATTGATAAACCATTAGCCAGACTCATCAAGAAAAAAAGGGAGAAGACTCAAATCAATAGAATTAGAAATGAAAAAGGAGAAGTAACAACTGACACTGCAGAAATACAAAAGATCATGAGAGATTACTAAAAGCAACTCTATGCCAATAAAATGGACAACCTGGAAGAAATGGACAAATTCTTAGAAATGCACAACCTGCCAAGACTGAATCAGGAAGAAATAGAAAATATGAACAGACCAATCACAAGCACTGAAATTGAAACTGTGATAAAAAATCTTCCAACAAACAAAAGCCCAGGACCAGATGGCTTCGCAGGCGAATTCTATCAAGCATTTAGAGAAGAGCTAACACCTATCCTTCTCAAACTCTTCCAAAATATAGCAGAGGGAGGAACACTCCCAAACTCATTCTACGAGGCCACCATCACCTTGATACCAAAACCAGACAAGGATGTCACAAAGAAAGAAAACTACAGGCCAATATCACTGATGAACATAGATGCAAAAATCCTCAACAAAATACTAGCAAACAGAATCCAACAGCACATTAAAAGGATCATACACCATGATCAAGTGGGGTTTATTCCAGGAATGCAAGGATTCTTCAATATACGCAAATCAATCAATGTGATACACCATATTAACAAATTGAAGGAGAAAAACCATATGATCATCTCAATAGATGCAGAGAAAGCTTTCGACAAAATTCAACACCCATTTATGATAAAAACCCTGCAGAAAGTAGGCATAGAGGGAACTTTCCTCAACATAATAAAGGCCATATATGACAAACCCACAGCCAGCATCGTCCTCAATGGTGAAAAACTGAAACCATTTCCACTAAGATCAGGAACAAGACAAGGTTGCCCACTCTCACCACTCTTATTCAACCTAGTTTTGGAAGTTTTAGCCACAGCAATCAGAGAAGAAAAGGAAATAAAAGGAATCCAAATCGGAAAAGAAGAAGTAAAGCTGTCACTGTTTGCAGATGACATGATACTATACATAGAGAATCCTAAAGATGCTACCAGAAAACTACTAGAGCTAATCAATGAATTTGGTAAAGTTGCAGGATACAAAATTAATGCACAGAAATCTCTGGCATTCCTGTACACTAATGATGAAAAATCTGAAAATGAAATCAAGAAAACACTCCCATTTACCATTGCAACAAAAAGAATAAAATATCTAGGAATAAACCTACCTAAGGAGACAAAAGACCTGTATGCAGAAAATTATAAGACACTGATGAAAGAAATTAAAGAGGATACAAATAGATGGAGAGATGTGCCATGTTCTTGGATTGGAAGAATCAACATTGTGAAAATGACTCTACTACCCAAAGCAATCTACAGATTCAATGCAATCCCTATCAAACTACCACTGGCATTTTTCACAGAACTAGAGTAAAAAATTTCACAATTTGTATGGAAACACAAAAGACCCCGAATAGCCAAAGCAATCTTGAGAACGAAAAACGGAGCTGGAGGAATCAGGCTCCCTGACTTCAGACTATAGTACAAAGCTACAGTAATCAAGACAGTATGGTACTGGCACAAAAACAGAAAGATAGATCAATGGAACAGGATAGAAAGCCCAGAGATAAACCCACGGACATATGGTCACCTTATCTTTGATAAAGGAGGCAGGAATGTACAGTGGAGAAAGGACAGTGTCTTCAATAAGTGGTGCTGGGAAAACTGGATAGGGACATGTAAAAGTATGAGATTAGATCACTCCCTAACACCATACACAAAAATAAGCTCAAAATGGATTAAAGACCTAAATGTAAGGCCAGACACTATCAAACTCTTAGAGGAAAACATAGGCAGAACACTCTATGACATAAATCACAGCAAGATCCTTTTTGACCCACCTACTAGAGAAATGGAAATAAAGACAAAAATAAACACATGGGACCTAATGAAACTTAAAAGCTTTTGCACAGCAAAGGAAACCATAAACAAGACCAAAAGACAACCCTCAGTATGGGAGAAAATATTTGCAAATGAAGCAACTGACAAAGGATTAATCTCCAAAATTTATAAGCAGCTCACGCAGCTCAATAACAAAAAAACAAACAGCCCAATCCAAAAATGGGCAGAAGACCTAAATAGACATTTCTCCACAGAAGATATACAGACTGCCAACAAACACATGAAAGGATGCTCAACATCTTTACTCATTAGAGAAATGCAAATCAAAACTACAATGAGATATCATCTCACACCAGTCAGAATGGCCATCATCAAAAAATCTAGAAACAATAAATGCTGGAGAGGGTGTGGAAAAAAGGGAACACTCTTGCACTGCAGGTGGGAATGTGAATTGGTACAGCCACTGTGGAGAACGGTATGGAGGTTCCTTAAGAAACTACAAATAGAACTACCATATGACCCAGCAATCCCACTACTGGGCATATACCCTGAGAAAACCATAATTCAAAAAGAGACATGTACCAAAATGTTCATAGCAGCCCTATTTACAATAGCCCAGAGATGGAAACAACCTAAGTGTCCATCATTGGATGAATGGGTAAAGAAGATGTGGCACATATATACAATGGAATATTACTCAGCCATAAAAAGAAACGAAATTGAGCTATTTGTAATGAGGTGGATGGACCTAGAGTCTGTCATACAGAGTGAAGTAAGTCAGAAAGAGAAAGACAAATACTGTATGCTGACACATATATATGGAATTTAAGAAAAAAAAAATGTCATGAAGAACATAGGGGTAAGACAGGAATAAAGACACAGACCTACTAGAGAATGGACTTGAGGATATGGGGAGGGGGAAGGGTAAGCTGTGACAAAGTGAAAGAGCGGCATGGACATATATACACTACCAAACGTAAGGTAGATAGCTAGTGGGAAGCAGCCGCATAGCACAGGGAGATCAGCTCGGTGCTTTGAGACCGCCTGGAGGGGTGGGATAGGGAGGGTGGGAGGGAGACGCAAAAGGGAGGGGATATGGGAACATATGTATATGTATAACTGATTAAAAAAAAAAAAAAGAAAGGAGAGATAAAGATTATCTGGACAGCATCATAAGTGGGACAGCATCATAAGACAGGAATACATTCATGGGCATTTTAAAGTTATAACCAGATGCACAAACTACTTATCAAGGAATACTTGGGGGTAAGACAGAGGAGAACTCTTGCTCCTTGAAAAGAAATAGCTAATTTTCTTTACAGCTAGATTGCTGGGCTCAAATTCCAACTGCGTCACTTACTAGCTATATATATATATTTTTTTAAAATTTATTTTTGGCTGCGTTGGGTCATCATTGTTGCACGCTGGTTTTCTCTAGTTGTGGTGAGCAGGGGCTACTCTTCATTGCAGTGTGTGGGCCTGTCATTGCGGTGGCTTCTCTTGTTGCAGAGCACGGGCTCTAGGCTCAAGGGCTTCAGTAGTTGTGGCACGCGGGCTCAGTAGTTGTGGCTCGCAGGCTCTACAGAGCAGGCTCAGTAGTTGTGGCCCACAGGCTTAGCTGCTCTGCAGCATGTGGGATCCTCCCAGACCAGGGCTTGAACCCTGTTCCTTGCATTGGCAGGCAGATTCTTAACCACTGTGCCACCAGGGAAGCCCTAGCTATATTTTTAAACTTCTCTGTATATCAACTTTCTTATCTTTAAAATGGGAATAATAATAGTTCTAAAGAAGTCCTATTGAGAGGATTACAATTTGTTAGTAACATGAAGTGCTTAGAATTGTGCCATGACTGTAGTATGGATTCAGTAAATGTTAACTATCATTTATAGTAAGAGTAGTAGTAGTTACTGTTATCATTATTTTATGAAAGATCACATTTTGTATTTTCTTTATCATAAAGACAGCATAACAACACTATGATCCTAACATTGAAATAATCAAATTGTACTAACAAAAAGTTCTTTTAAACGATCGATACTATTTCTTTGGGCCCTATGAGAAATAACTCGGTTGCTTGCATATGTGGTGACTCCTTTCAATATACATGCATATAGAGAAAACATCAGCTGAATGTGGGAACCACCATCCCACATAAAATGATTACACATAACTCCAAAATCAGCAAGTTTTTATTCGGTTCCTACTGTGCTTTGCCATAGAAGATACAAAGAAAGTATAAGATAGCCCTTGGCATTGAACTGCTTAGAGTTTCATAGGGGGAAATAAAAGGTATACATTTAGTGAGTAAATTAGAAAGCAAACAAGGCAAAGTTTAAACTAGTGCATGGTTTAGCAGTATATCTCAAATACCTACGTATCACAGGAATTTAGAGGGTGAAATGGGAAATGTGGTTAATTTGATGATGTTTCACAAATGAAGTAAATCTTATGGAAATAAAAATTTTGGATGATGGCAATGGTATGAATTCATGTAACCAGGATTAACCTTGGTTCTTGGTTCTTTAACTGAACAAAATTAACATCTAAACACTAGAGAAACGGGAAGATTTACCTGTGCTTTTTCTGATGCTTCACGAAGGGATATTATTTCAGACCTCAAATATGCATTTTCTTCATGTTCCTTGTTGAAAGACAACTGTATATCCTACAGGAAAAAAAAAAGAATTTCTCTTTTTCTACATGTAAGAGCTATTACATGTATCTCTATCAAAATACCTGTTCTGTATTGTGGCTAGTACCAATTCAAGTTCTAATATACATAGATAAGTGTCTTATAAAGGATTTTTTAAAATCTTCATATATCCAACTCCCAAACTTCTCTTAATTTATAAATTATTTATCAAAACTATTTATTAAAAATATTCTCATACTGGGACTCCAATTAGAAAGAATTTGCCTAAAAACAAACCTTGATATTTACCTGGTATCCTTATGTCAAAAATATTCTACTAAGATGAAATATTTTTAGTTTATGTTACATACACATTTCTTCCTATTAGTAGTATGAGCTTATTATTTCAAAGAAACACATGCAAGGATCTTTTAAAATTATAAGTAGGGGAAGAGATTTTCCTCAAGGAATACCTGAGGGTGGAGCAGAAGAAAGCACCTTTGCTCTGTGAAAAAAAAATGTTCTCTTTGAGATGAGGGAAAGGTGATAGGGATGTGAGTTTTGGGCTGGGTTTTACCTAATAGGTACTTAGTCAAATGGGGAAGAACAAAGTCTAAGTCCTCTTCCTTCAGAGAGAGAACCACTTTTCTAGCTTTCCAGAAGAAGCATCTCAAGAAAAGTTAACATCATATAACATCTACACCATGAGATTGATTTAGAAATGTCTTGATATAAAAGTAGTAACATTTATCCTATTTTTTATTTTTTATTGTGGTAAAATACACATAACAAAATTTCTCATTTTAACCATTTTTAAGTCTTTTTAATGAAATGTCTTTTTTATTGAAGTATAGTTGACTTACAATATTGTGTTAGTTTCAGGTGTACAGCACAGTGACTCAGTTATATATAATAATAATACTATTAATATTATATACAAATATACATTATATTATTATATAATTACATATAACAATATGTATTCTTTTTCAGATTCTTTTCCCCTGTAGGGGAAAGGGGCGGGGAAGGATAAATTCGGAGGTTGGGATTAACATATACACACTACTCTATATAAAATAGATAACCAGCAAGGGCCTACTGTACAGCACTATCCTCATTTTAACTATTTCTAAGAGTACAGTTCACTTAAAACTATTTAAGTATTAAGTGTTAAATTCAGTGGTAGTAAGTACATACATTCATGTTGTTGATAAACCATCACCAAAAATAGTTAATATTTCTTACATTTCATAAAAAAAGCTTCACAGCAATTCATTTGAAATAGGTATAAAATGCAAATAAGTCTCATTAGTTTTGCCAACTCACCTTTTTTCAAACTATACTAACCTGCATGAAATGATTTATTTCCTAATACCCAGTTGACAACAGTTCTGGATATACACTCATTTACACTGAAACTTTTTTTCATAAAGATTTTAGGAGAATCAGAAGGACTGTAAACCAACATGAGTAAGGAAATACTATTTAGTGAAGAGATGAAAGAAAACCTCTGTACTCAAAACCTCAAAACCTACCTTATTTTCTTCCACCAACTTGGAAATGAGGTCATCTCTAGAAACTAAAAACAAAAAAAGTCCACACAACTATGATGATAATAACTTACAAGTACATTGAAATCACATGGTATTTTCCCTGAGGAACTTTGATTAAAAAAAAAAATTGTTTTCGTCTGTAGTTTGCAGAAATAAGGAGAACGCAAGTATTTCTATCATATTTTTATAGACTGGAAACTAAATCCTGAAATTATCAAGAAACTAGTCCACAGTCACGTACTATGGTAAATGAGGTCACGTTTTACTCAATGCACAGATGATGATGAGTCTGAGGGATTTCAAGACAGAGAGGCACACAATCAAAAAGATCAAAAAGCCTTTTGTTAGATTACTCTGACAAAGGCTCAATAAAGACAGGGAGATCAGTTTAGTAGCTGTTGCAGTAATCCAAGTGTAAAACAATGAGAGCTGGCTCTGAGGTAATGATGCAGAAGGAAAAGACTTGTGAAAAGCAAGCAGGGAGAATTGTCGGGACTTGGTGACTGACCAGTGGTGTAAAGGCAATAGATGAGTCAAGGAAAATATCTAGTGTACAGACCTGGACAGTGGGGGTGGTTGGTGGATTCTAACAGGGAATTCAGGGCAAGGAGCAGGTTTGGGGGATATAATGAGTAAAAATGACTGCAACACTTAAGCTTTCATCATGTGTTTTGAGGTATCTGCAAAGCATCTAAATATAGATGATTAGTTGGCAGTAAGATACCATCTGGAGCTCAGGAGGATGATTTGGTGTAGGAAAAAAAAAAAGATTTGAAACCACTCAGAGTATGTATATACAGTGAAAATAAAACCAAAGGCAGAAATAGGAGAACAGTTTGGCACTGTATACTAGTAGCCAAGAGATATAAACTTTTCTGAGGTTAATGTTTGGCTTCATAGAAAATTCATAAAGATCTATTAGTTTTGTTTCACTTAAAAATTCTAAAGCCAGAAAATTATAAAACATATAAAAACTCATTTTATTTAGGATATACTCAGAAAAACTGTACTTCTTGAAAATGAGTCCAAGACTCATTTTAAGTCAATTCTAATTTAACATATGTGAAGGATCAAAAAGATAAACTACATGATCTATTTTGAAAATTCCACTAGCCAAAGAAAGACTAAAAGGGGAATGTTTATCCTACTTTGGAGAACAATTTAATCACTTTAATTAATGTGTGTGTAATACACACACATAAACACACACATAATGTTTATTGCTAATAAATAAACAATTATTAATAAATAAGTACATTTTAAAATTCATTGAAGCAAATATCTAAAGGCATTCCTTTTATTAATATAGTTAGAATAACTATTTGTACCTTAAAGTAATAAAATTGCATGCATGTAAAGCATCTATTATTCACTATGAAGCATATAGCTGGTATTCAGACAGACTTCCTTTTTTATGTTAATTTGAATTACTGTTATTCTAATCTCAATGTTTTTAATGGTCTTCCATATATTCTTACAAAATTCAAAAAGCATTAATCCATTAAGAAAGTAACATTTTAAAAAATCACTTAATCAGAAGGACAACTAATATAATAGAAAAATCTGTGTTTAGTCCCAGCTATTCTATTTACTGTGGGTCCTTCACTATTGATCTTTTCATCCTTTTGTAGAATGGGGTACATTTTCTTATCTTTCTCACTAGTTTGCTGTAAGGCTCAAATGGGATAATGTGGTAGTACAATAAAATGTAACATGTATTTTTGTAGGCATGCAGTCACAGGAAGACAGAAAATTATTTAGGGACATTATCAGTGAGAACTTCACAGAATAATTCATTACTCAACAACTATATGGAAAAAGAATACTTTCTGCTAAAAGCAGTAAGTAAAAGCATTGAATGGGTTACCCTTTATGGTTTCTTTTTTCTAATTTTCATTTCCCTTTTGGTATTCCCTGTCCTCATTACAGCCACAGAGCAGGCGGGCCACAGTGGCAAGAACATTGGGTTTGGAGTTAGAAGATCCAGGTTGAGGCCTCACTTCACCATTTATTTATTTTGTAACTTTAGGAATTACAGATAGTTTTGTGTGTTACATGAGATAACGTATGTGAAAGCCCTGTGTAAACCATGAAGTGTTATTCATGCGTAAAGCACTGCACTGAAACTCTGTGTGATCTCTATAGTGAGATCTACCTGAACACTGCTGTTACAATTATATATTAACAAACAGTCGTCAGATAAGGGCTGTTGGGTTGGAAGAAGCATGTCTCTGAGCGGCCTGGGATCAAGTCTAGACACTTCCATTTCCTAGCTCTGTCACCTTTTAGGACTATTTTTTAAAACAGACATTTTTTCCTCCTCAAACGAGTAGTTAATCTAACCTCTCTCTATGGTACCTTACAACTATCCTTTACTACAAATACCAGTTGACCAAAATAGGTCGATAACCTGAAGAATGGAGAGTCTGACATGATAAATCGTTAGAATCAGTAGGATAGCAAGGATTAATGACCTCATTTCCTTATTAGCATTCTATTATCCAATATTCAATCTAGATTTATAGAACCCAAATGTTCCCAAGTCCACAGCTAAATAAACCTGAAAGAAACCCACATAAGTTTACAATTAAGAGGGTCAAATTCTATTTTATTACCAACATTCTCTGTCTTTTTCAGTGCCACACATAAAAAGGAAATCAGCAACTTTTTACATTCAGGTCTGTGGGAAATACCAGTAACACTGGCCACTTCGAGAATTTGGAATCTTAAGAGTTTTCGCATGAAATCTCAAAAAACTAACAAAAGTGTAATTTCTAGCATCTGTTTTCATACCTAGATCAGACTTGAGCTGTGAGGTAGCGGTCTCCAACTCTCCTTTCTGTTGTCGCTCCTGTGCCAGTAGTTCTTGGGTGGTCTGAAAACAGCAACGCAGTTTTGCTGCAAAATTTGCACCTGAAATCGTATAAGAAAAACTCCTTTTCTGTAAGGTAAAGATTTCTACTAAGCTAACTTATAGCACAGGTGTAAGGCAGATTTTTCTGATCTTAATGTTCCTGCAGGAAGAAGCGGTGTTTATGTGTTACAGTTAAAAGATCTCAACAGACTGCAGTGTCTTACAGCAGTGCTGTCCAGGAGAACTTTCTGTGCACTCTTCAACAGCACTCAAAATGTGGCCAGAGTGAGTGAGGAGCTGAATCTTTAATTTTGTTTAATTTTAACAAATAAAATTAATTTTCATTTAAATAGCCACATGTGGCTAGTGCCTACTATATTGGCAGTATAAAGTATAGCAATAAAGGATCATTTGCAAATTCTTTAAGTAGAATCCTCTTTATTCTACTTAAGGACATTGTAGAAGGACAGCACTCATTAAAATAATAAAAATTATGGAATCTAATAATAGGTATTATGATTTGAAACTACTAATTGCCTCAGTACTTAGAATTTAAAATATTCTAAATAACATATAGATATTTCAAATAACAACTTTGATGAAAGCAAAAATATTTTGCTAAAATAATGAGACTTGAAAACAGCAATGTAAACACATTCCTGATTATCTGACTTATTCCTTGCTTCAAATGTCAGCTCAGTTTAATCTTTCTTTTCTATGCACATCATATACAATACATATAGCATGAGACTAGGTCAGTGCCTTCCAAAATCAACTCTTGGAACAGAGATTATATGGTGTAGAGGGAAGGATTCCCTCCCAGGAACTAAGAGTTCACTTCTGTAAAGCCTGAGACAAAATATCCTCTCTGTCCTTAGCTCCCTCATTCATAAATTGAGAGCGCTGGACTAAATGGCATCAGAGTCCTTTCTTATTTTGCACTAAAATTTTTAAAATTGTAGTAAGAATGTTAATAGAGGAATACTAAAGAAAGGAATTTAATAAATCTAGAGGAAATAAGCAAAACTATAGGTTTGTAGGTAAATCATTGGCTTTTCCCTTTTGGTTTCACTTTCCCAACATAAACAAGGAGAGAAAATCTCTCTACCTGTTTCCGTTCCACCTCCACTGTTGGTCCCATTTCTTGAATTTTGAGTAGCATGGCTGATCCAGATTTCTCAAGAGATTCCCTTAGGTGCTTCTCTTGAGACAGTTGTCTCCTTAGCTATAGAGCAACACTGCAGTTAGGCAAGACCAAGGGAACTTCATAGCAGTTTAACAAAGATCAAAGTCACCATAAAAAGTTTACCAGACACGCCATCTCACCCCCATTCTTTGTTCATTTATGACTACTCAGAAACATGCTTTTGTTTCTCCCTAACGGATAACCTTCTAGGAAATGCAGAGTCAAATTTGTTACCCTCATCTTCCTACTGTGTAAGTCTGTTTTCCAAACTGTGGGTCAAGATGCATTAGTAAGTTGCAAGAAGCACTTGAAAAAGGGGGGAGAAAAGAATACAAAGAAAATATCAGAGCACATAGCAAGTAGTAAGGAAGGGTAAGTACTGCTTCATGAAATGTTTGTGTATATGCATGTATGTATGGTGTTGCAGTGTAAAATATGTCTTACAATGTATTGCTGTCAAAAGAAGTTTGAAAAACACTAATATGTCTTAGTATATGTATTTTCTGTATTTCTCTATTTTCTAACTTTATTTTTTAACTCTTTATTTTCCTGTATTTTGATTTCTTCACCTATATATATATATATATATATCTTTTTTATCCCATAGTATTATAAACATTCCTCTGAAAGCTGTTTCAATTATGCACTGGAATTTTTTTTTTCATGTATTGGAACTTAAAGATCAAAACAAATAATGAAGTAGTTGCTAAGCAGCAGACAAAAACAACACTCAAGAATTTGGGTACACTGACCTTATTTCTATCAATAAATGACTATAAAATGAGTCAGATAAAGATACAAAGAAGGTTAAGAGTCTCTTTTATCATGAAGTAAAGAAATCCTTTCTAATTTAAATGGGAACTGAAAAATGCTGTTCCTTTTATGAAGTGACGTTAAATTGAAAGAATTTCTTTTTTAATTTATTTACTTATTTATTTATTTTTGGCTGCGTTGGGTCTTCGTTGCTGCACGTGGGCTTTTTCTAGTGGCGGTGAGTGGGGGCTACTCTTCGTTGTGGTGCGCGGGTTTCTTGTTGTGGTGGCTTCTCTTGTTGTGGAGCATGGGCTCTAGGTGAGTGGGTTTCAGTAGTTGTGGCGCACGGGCTTAGTTGCTCCGCAGCATGTCGGATCTTCTCAGACAGGGCTCGAACCCATGACTCCTGCATTGGCAGGCGGATTCTTAACCACTGCGCCACGAGGGAAGTTCCAGAAATTCTATTTTTAAACCCCAGTAAACATGACGTAAGAGTACACTTTATAACTCTTCTCTACATTGTACATATGCACTTTATATGTGTTTTCTTGAAGGATGATATATTTAACAATTTCCGAAGTTTTTAAAAAGTGAAATGAGTTGAAAAATATGTTGACACGAAATAGTTACAAGATAGCCCATTTTGGAAATATTCTATGATTTTCTTAACCATACACCTAATATTGAACATTTGGACATTTCCAGTGGTTTGTTATTCTAAATACTGTTCTGCTGAACATGCTTGTGAATAAATCTTTCACTGAATTTCTGATTACTTCCTTGGGATAAATCCTACAAAAGGAATCACTAGGTTAAAGGTATAAACATTTTTTAGACTTTTGATACATTTTGTAATTCTTCCAATTTTACCTTATCAGTAGTATTTGAATAAATCTCATCAGCACTACAGATTATCACTTTCTTAAATCTTTGCTAATAAATGAAAAACAACACCTTAATATTTTTGCATTTCTTTGGTTCCTAGTGAGATTAAACAGTTTCTAATATGGTTATTAGTTCTTTATATATTTTCTGAACTGTTCTTATCTTTTGCCCTCTGTTTTTTTAAGTCAATTTAAGTTCTTTAAAAGGGAAGATTATTAACTGTCTAGTTTTGTTATGTTGTATTAGTTTTGCTTTTTTATACATATATAAGATTTTAATTTTTATATGGTCAAACTTATCGAGCTTTTTATAATCCTGTTCCTTCTTTTCAAGCTTAGAAATTCCTTCCTTATCCAATAATCAGTTAAATATTAATATTAGAATCTCATTTAAGAATGAGCTATTGTTTTTGTTTTGGGCTATATTCTTTAGGTTTTATTTTAGTATCAGATTATAATCACTTTATAATTTAGAGTAGCATAATATACTTTTCTAAGCTCTACATCGAATTATATAGTATAATTTGCTCAAGATACAATTTAAGTGACTTATAAAGGGAATCTTTATTTGATAACTATACTACTAAGATATTCATCCCTAAAGCATTATGAAGGGCTATCAGTTAATCTATTTCATGTTCATCAGAACCAGATTTCATATATATATATATATTTCTTATCTCTTAGAAAGATAAATACTGCATTTACTTTATCTTTGTATAGCCCTTTGTTATGGGCTGAACTGCATCCCTCTGAAATCCATATGTTGAAGCCCTAAACCCCAGTATCTCAAAATATGACTGTGTTTGGAGATAGGGCCTTTAAAGAGTTGTTTCAGTTATGAGGCCGCTGGGGTGGGCCCTAATCCAACATGACTGTTGTCCTTATAAGAAGAGGAAATTTGTACTCAAAGAGACACCAGGGATGTGTACACAGAGAAAAGACCATGTGAGGACACAGAAAAAAAGGCAGCCATCTGCAAGCCAAGGAGAAAGGACTCAGGAAAAAACCAAACCTGCTGATGATATTTTGATCTTGAACTTTTCACCTCCAGAATGGTGAGACATAAATTTCTGTTGTTAAAGCCACCAGTCTGTGGTACTTTGTTATGGCAGCCCCAGCAGACTAATACATCCTTCCTGCCTCACATACCCTCAAAATGTACCTATTTGACTAGCACAGTCCTTCTACAGGTCCTTGACAAGTTCCATGAAAATTCAACATTTTACTACAGCACCAAGAATTAAGACTTCCCCAATAAAATAGTGTTAAGTGGCAATCCAAACGATAGTCTTTTCAACAAATGGTGCTGGAACAACTAGACATACACATACACAAACTCACTCAAAGAATCTAGATACAGACCTCACACCTTTCACAAAAAATAATTCAAAACCTAAACGTAAAATGCAAGCTATAAAACTTCTAAAAGATAACATAGAAAAATCTAGGTGACCTTGGGTTTGGCAATGATATTTTATTAATACATATAATACCAAAAGTACAATCCAGGAAAAACAAATGGGTAAGTTGTACTTCATTAAAATTAAAAGCATCTGGGGCTTCCCTGGTGGTGCAGTGGTTGAGAGTCCGCCAGCCGATGCGGGGAACACAGGTTCATGCCCCGGTCCGGGAAGATCCCACGTGCCACGGAGCGGCTGGGCCCGTGAGCCATGGCCACTGAGCCTGCGCGTCCGGAGCCTGTGCTCCACAACGGGAGAGGCCACAACTGTGAGAGGCCTGCGTACCGCAAAAAAAAAAAAAAAAAATTAAAAGTGTCTGCTCTGCAAAAGACACTGTTAAGAGAATGAAAAGATAAGCTAGAGATTGGGAGAAAATATTTGTAAAACACGTACTGGATAAAGGATTGGTATCCAAAATATAAAAAGAACTCTAAAAACTCAACAATAAGAAAAAAAAACCCAGCTGCAAAGTGGGCAAATGATCTAAGATACCTCACCAAAGAAGATAGACAGATGGCAAATAAGCATATGAAAAGATGCTCAATATCACGTCCGTAGAAAACTGCAAATTAAAACAAGATACTGTACATACACCTATAAATTTGGCAAAAATTCAAAACACTGACAACACAAAATGCTGGTGAGGATGTGGAACAACAAGAACTCTCATTCACTGCTGGTGGAAACACAACATGGCATAGCCACTGCAACAGGTTGGCAATTTCTTGGAAAGCTAAACATAAGCTTATCATATGATAAGTATGAGTCATACTCCTAGGTATTTATCCAAAGGAGGTGAAAACTTATGTCCATATAAAAAACTGCATATGAATGTTTACAGCAGCTTTATTCATAACTGCCAAACTTGGAAGCAACTAAGATGTCCTTCAGTAGGTGAATGGATAAACTACGGTACATCCAGACAATGGATTATTGTTCACTGATAAAAAGAAATGAGCTATCAAACCATGAAAAGACATGGAGGATTAAATGCATATGCTAAGCGAAAGAAGCCAGTCCAAAAAGGCTACATGCTGTATGATTCCAACTAGAGAGACAGTGAAAAGATCAGTGGTTGCCAGGGGCTTGGGGAAAGACAGGGGTGGGGGAGAGAGGCGCGGGGTGATGTGTATGTACAGGACAGGGCATTTTTAGGGCAGTGAAGCTATTCTGTATACTGTGATGACCAAAAAGTAAAACTTAATCTAAACTGTGAATTTAGTAATCATGTATCAAAACTGGTTCATCACAGACTAATACAGAATGTGAATAAGAGAGGAAGCTCTGGGGGTGGGGAGAAAGGATATATGGGAACTCTGTTTCTGTACAGTTTTTCTAAAAACTTAAAACTGCTCTAAAAAGAATCTATTAAAATAGCCAAAATATTTTTTAAAGCATGAAACAATATACTCCAACTAACAATGAACAATCATGCTTTTATCAGTAACTATTGGCAAAAAAAATACTCTACGTGAGAGAATGTCCCAGATAGCCACACTTACCACCCTAAACACACTGAAATTCATAATTTTTAAAATAGTGTAACTATTTCTGTTTTGTAAAACAGAATATTTTAAATAGAACTTGATCCTTTTGGTTTGGACTAATGTCAACTATTATTCTGTCAGGGAATATTGAGGTTTTTAGGCCACTGTCAAGGTGTATTGAACTGGTAATTCTTCTGACTCTTCCACTGCTTTCGGCTGCAAATTTTTAGTCCAACAACTTTTAGCAGCCACCTACTCCATAATTCCAATCTGTTATCTACTGAAATTTAGACTGAAATGAAAGTTTTAAGGTAAAATTAGATGAGCAGACTTATTAAAAGCTTTTCATTTTAAACACAACTTTAGTGTAAAAGGTCTTTTTATGTCCACTTAACTCTAGTATATGGGCAACTGCATGAGTTTCACGGTAACTGTTTCCCTCCTGGCTCAGAGAGCATTTATTTTTTATTTCTGGTTTTGTGGCAGTACTGGGGTGAAAGGAAGTCTTAATGTCACATACGGGCAGGCATAACTTCATGGGGCATATTTTTAAAGTCTTCCGAATAAACAGCCACATATTTTCTTCTTCAATGGTTTCTCTTCATTCTGTCCACTACCTTGACTTCCCCCTCTGCAATTCCAACGCCCCCTTCACCTTCCAGCTTCCTTTTTATCTTACCTCCTGAATTTTAAGGTTCATTTTACATTTTGTGGTCTTCAGTTCCTCTTCAATAATGGCTGCATTCTTCTAAAAATAGAAGGAGAAAAGGTTCTAAATAATCTGAAATGACAGGAAGAAACTGTCTACGGTATATCACAGTTCAAATCTAGACTTCTTGGGGGCAACCTATAAATGCTATTCTGAATACAGTTATAAACACTTCTTATTATGAGTCTAAAGTAATTATTACAATGAGATATTTAAAGTGATTTTATTACTTTCATTCATGACTTGTATCATTTTCCCTTTCAGGTAATTAAAAAATGATTAGTCACATGTACCTCCTATGTAAAATTCAATAATCAGAGGAAAACCTGGTAATTGCTAGACATTTTTCTTACAGGGTATAGTCCTATTTTTTTAAGTACTCCATTTTTTCTAGCCTCAAATATTATCTATGCTTACGAGTTGAGGATGAAAAACACAGCTTTCACTATTCATCCTCTTTTATATTATTATTAATGGCACTATAATCTAAGATGTAAAAACTCAAAGCTGTCCTTGCCTTCTTCTCTACCTTCAGCCCCTATCCAATACCACATTCTAACATATCTTTCCTCTCAAAATGCCACAACCGTAGTTCAGACCTAATAAGGTCTATGTCTCAAATAAGGCAATGGATTCCTAATGGGTTTTCCTATCTCCAATCTCTTCTCCTATAATTGATACTCTACACTACTGCTAGATTACTTTTCTTGTTTTCAATTATGTCACTTTCTTATCAAAAATTTAATCAATCCCCATAGGATCAAGCCCAACTACTTAATTATTCTTGATTTTGAGATCCTCTATGACGTTAACCCTTGCCAATTTCCAACTTATTTTACACAAACAATCCTCACTCCTCTCCAGCTAGTTTATGCATTGCCTCCTAACTGCACCCAAGGGAAAGATCTAGGTTCAAATCTGAGTTACAGGAAGAAAACAGGCAAGTGTGATCTCAGAGAGATGACTTCTCTCTGAGCCCCAGTACACTCATCATTAAAATAGAGACAGTAGGGCTTCCCTGGTGGCGCAGTGGTTGAAGTCCGCCTGCCGATGCAGGGGACACGGGTTCGTGCCCCGGTCCGGGAAGATCCCACATGCCGCGGAGCGGCTGGGCCCGTGAGCCATGGCTGCTGAGCCTGCACGTCTGGAGCCTGTGCTCCGCAATGGGAGAGGCCGCAACAGTGAGAGGCCCGTGTACAGCAAAAAAAAAAAAAGAGAGAGACAACAATATCCTACATCTTGAGGTTTTGCAGAGATTAAACAAAACATGTTTTAAACAAAATAAAATCTGTTACACTGCCTGGCCTGTGAAGGGAAAACAAAATCATTAGTTTTTTTTCCCTAGTCTTATTTTTTGCTGCCTCTGTGTGAGGTCTTTTAAATGTCCTCACCTCACTGCTTTGCCTTCTAAAGGCTCATCTCAAGTCCCATGTCTTCCTTGAAGCCTAGTCTAATCTGTTCTAGACAGGACATGTGTACCTTCTCAAACCCACCTGAATACAGAACACTTAGTTGGCAATATTTGCTTATTGTCCTACACTGTCCTTTAATATTTCTTATACCCTTCTTTTCTCTCTTTTCTCCTGCTGTGCCTTGTGCTCCCAGCTAGCATACAAGCTCTTGTAGAGCACAGACTCCCTCATATCTCTGGATCTGCACAGTCACAGGTAGAGGGTAGGAATCTATAAATACTCAATTACCGACAGCACACAATGTTATAGGCTATCGATGTAGATAAATTTCAGATGTCAAGAATCCTCACACCAACATCACCTATTTTTAAAAGTCAGCTTCATGGGTCTGTTGCCTCCTCCAGCTAACACATTAACAGTGAGTTTGTATTCCAGGACTCTGGACTCAAACCTTTGTCTCTGAGGCAAGCTGAAGAGTCACAGTCAACCTTTGCACCTCATCTTGTGCCGTGTCTTCTTTCTCTTTTACATCTCTTAGTTGCTGGCACACATTCATCACTTCCAGTTGCAATAGCTTCAGATCCGTGGAATGCTCCTCCTGTGTGGTATTCAGTCTTTCCTTCAGAAAATCTATCAGACAGGACAGGAGGGTCATCAAGCAGTTTAAAGAAGGTCAGGAAAGGAAAAGAATCATGAACTCATCAAGCACCCACACAGGACCGAATTTCTGATGACTCTCTTCTCTCTATACCTGTTTTCTGTGGGTTCAAATCTTTTTCAGTTTGCAGATGAAGACGTTCATCTTCAAGGACTGGATGAGGCTTTCCAGACGGCACATTCGATTCACCAGAAACTCACAGTTCTTCCATAAAATATCTGTTTTTCCTGAACAAATTATTTCATTCTGGATAGGGCTAATGATGTTCTGGCTCACAGGCTCTTCTAAATATTTTGGAGTTTCCAAGTGGCCTCTGGACAAAGATCCCAATATAACAATATTATAGGGTAATCCCAACCATCGAATCAATGTAACACTTCTACTGAGTATAAAAACTATAGTCTTTAGTTAACCAGTATCTGATAGCCCCTGCAAATTTAAACATAGAGAGCACTATTAGGTAAAGAGGACGAGACCAATGTGGGATGGGTAACGACCACTGATTTTTTTTTTTTTTTTTTTTTTTTGCGGTACGTGGGCCTCTCACTGTTTTGGCCTCTCCCGTTGCTGAGCACAGGCTCCGGACACGCAGGCTCAGTGGCCATGGCTCACGGGCCCAGCCACTCCGTGGCATGTGGGATCTTCCCAGACCGGGGCACGAACCTGTGTCCCCTGCATCCGCAGGTGAACTCTCAAGCACTGCGCCAGCAGGGAAGCCCAAGACCACTGATTTTTTAACGGTTATTTTAATCAGAATTTTTTGTAAACTTATTTTGTATGTAAAAGCAAGTGATATATAAAACAGGTTAAATGCTAATTCTATAATGGTAAACTAAGAATTAAAGTGAGCATGGAGGCAGTATTTCACATCCTTTTTAGAAAATTTTTAAACGAGGTGATAATAAATATTCCTATTTTGTTCTAACATACTCAACACTGGTACAAATTTAATCTTTGCTGAAGAGTTATTTATTCTACCTGTGCTATAATACCAACTATACCAATTTTAGGTCTTCATAAGAGACACTCAGGAAATACATACGTAATTTTAAAGACAATCACACCAGTAAATTCAACATTGGCCACTTAAGCACCCAGATTCCTCAAGGCCTTTTGACAATCTAACTTTTAATGGCAATAACTTCTTCAGGAGCACAAAGGAAAAACACAGTTCTTCTTTTGAGTACTTCATTCTAAACTATGAATTTTTTTTAAGACTTATAACCTTTCTTTTAATTTACAATAAATTTGGAGAAAGAAAATACAGACCATATTAATGGCATGAATCAAGTTGTAGATGTTCACCTTAACTAATATCAAAGTCTATTTTTATTTTTAAAAAAGGCCCCAATTTTTTTTTCTAATTATGTAAAAAATTACATTTGTTTTTAATCAAGTATTGAGGGAGAATAGGATATCAAAGTTTGTGCACCTAATTAACACACTTTAAAAATCTGTTTAGAATAGTGGTAGTAGCTCCATTACAGGAGGACAACTCTTTATCTTGCAAATATTTCCTAATTAGTATTCTAATGTTATTTCTCAATTCTTTTCTAAGTACTTATTTCACCTGCCAAACCACCCACACTGTGACTCCTTATTAGTAACCAGTGAGGCAAAATTTCTTCAACCTACAAAGATATTGTAACACAATTTTTTTATTTGTTACCTTTTCTCACCAAAGTCCAACATTATTAGGTCATCCCTCAGAGAACTGGTCTGTTCCTCAACTATTCTCATCCTTTGCTGAAGTACCGTGAATGTTTCAGAAGCTGTAACATTGAAGCGGGCTGGAGAGAAGACTGGTCTGGACATTGTAGTTTCCATATGCACCTGAGATTAAAGTCACAATATTAGTGTAGTCGGTTCTATTATTGTTCAGAATAGCCACTGCCCCTTCCTGTGGAGGATTATACATCCCTGTCCTGTTGAGCTTGGAAATGGCCATGTGTCCTGCCTTGCTCAATTAAATGTGGGTAGAAGCTTTAAGAGCCAACTTGTCATTCATCATCTCTTTTCCCTTCTCCATGCGATGAGCAACATCCCAGAGAGGGCCTGCTCCATGTGCCAAGATCCCAGAGTAAAGACTACATGAGCAGAGCCATGGCCCATCCTTGACATACAGTGTGAGTGAGCAAGAAACTAATGTTGTTATAAGCCGCAGATTGTTAGGTCGTTTGTTACTGCAGCACAGTCTAGTCTAACCTGTCTGCTACTATTAGACATACATTAGGACCTATGACTTGGCAGAAGAAGTTATTACCTCTTTTCATTGCCAGCCATTTTCATTTTAACATATTCCCATCCAACTGTTCTGAAAACAAAACAAAACAACACTCTACAGTACTTGGATCTCTGAGCAGTTGTCATAAAATAGGTTTACCAACTACCTTGAAGCAGTGACTTTTAAAAAGAACTTGCAAACATAACTTCATAGCAAAGACTCTTTTACACTTACTGACATCAAATTTCCAGACCCCTCCCGCAAGACCACATGAGAGTAAATGGGAGTAGTGAGACTATTCTTTCAGGTATTAGTGACAGAAGCAGAATCAGCTTATAAGAAGTCCCAACATTTAAACGAATCATGTGCTCAAAGTTCAATGACAAGATCATTGGTGGAAACTTTAAGGACATTTTCCTGCAACTCTATCCTGTTGCAGACAGTTCTATACTAATCAAACCATAAACCTTAAGCATCACTAGCAATGGTGTATCTGTGGGAATGTGTTCACAAAGGCCCCACCTGGGATATTCGTAATACAACTTTCTCTCCAACTTGCTGTGTGATTAGATGCCTCCCCGAGGTATCCCAGGCAATGGAAGTGGGGACTCCCTTAGGTTCAAGTCACTGAAGGTGGTCCCCAGGACCCAGGGAAGGAATTAAAGAAGTCTTAAAACTGGTGGCAGGATTTTAGGGGGCACCAGCGGAAAGGCTGAGCTTCTTGCCAATGTAACACTGTTACAGCCCCTGAGGACAGCTCTCTAACCACCTTCTGTCTTTCCCCCACTGGTCCCAGACAACGGCCTGTTTCTCTCTTTTTACTTAAAACAAAACAAAACAAACCACAAACAAACAAACAAATACTTTACTGAGGAATAGTTGACAAATATAACTGTATACATTTAAAGTGTACAACATGATGATTTTATATACATATACCTTGCAGAATGGTTACCAAGATCAAAATAATTAACACATCCACATAATTAACAACCTCACATAGTTGACATAAGTAACTTTTTTTCTTTGTGGTAAGAATACTTAAAGATCTACTCTCAGCAACTTTCAAGTATACAATACCATATTATTAACTATAGTCACCATGTTATACATTTGATCCTCAGAATGTCTTATTTGAAAAGGCAACCTGCAGAATGGGAGAAAATATTCGCAAACCATATATCTGATAAAGGGTTAATATCCAAAATATATAAAGAACTCATACAACTCAGTAGCAAAGGGAGAAATAATCCAATTAAAAAATGGGCAGAGGGCCTAAATAGACATTTTTCTAAAGAAAATATACAGGTGGCCAACAGGTACATGAAACGATGCTCAACATCACCAATCATCAGGGAAATGCAAATCGAAATCACAAGATAGTAGCTCACACCTGTTAGAATGGCTAGTTTTAAAAGACAGATAACAAACGTTGGCAAGGATGTGGAGGAAAGGGAACCTTATGTACTGTTGGTGGGAATGTAAACTGGTACAGCCATAATGGAAAACAGTATGGAGGTTTCTCAAAAAATTAAAACTTGAACTACCATATGATCCAGCAACCCCACTCCTGGGTATATATCTGAAGGAACTAAAATCAATATCTTGAGATATCTGCATATCCATGTTCACTGCACCATTATTCACAATAGCCAAGAGATGGAAACAACCTAAACGTCCTTCAGTGGATGAACAGATAAAGATGTGATGTACATATATATATATATGGAATGTTATTCAGCCACATGAGAGGAAATCCTGCCATTTGCAGGATGAATCTGGAGGGCATTATGCTAAGTGAAATAAGCTGGACAGAGAAAAAACAGTGTGTGGTTATCACTTATATATGGACTCTAAAAACCAAACAAACCAAAAAAATCTGATTTCATAGAAACAGAGAATAGAATGGTGGTTGCCAGGGGCTGGAAGATAGGGGAAATGGAATGATGTAGGTCAAAGGGTACAAATTTTCTTTTTATTCTTATTTTGTGCTCCTGACCAAGATTTCTCTCCTTTGTGCTGCTCTATAAAACAGAATGCATTTCCGACACACATAACCTTTTTGAATTCTTTAGATTTTCTGTTAACAAACAGCTTAAGGACAGGGGGTAAAGAAGTTCTCTTCTATTAACTGCTTTTCATGCTTTCAATTCATTCTTGAAGGGAATGACAAAAGTAGACACAGATATTAATAGAGTCTCTGGATACACAAAGATGTGAAGCAAGGTTCATCTACATTTCTGAAAAAAGCCAGGTTTGGAGTTTCCTGCTCAGGTGACCACATGGGCCAGGACAGTGTGCCTCAGGTAACAGAAAGAAGAGCCTCGAAGACAAACCTTAGGGCTGGTTCTACTGCCATGAAACCAGGGCTAGGGTTGGGGGAACCACCAATAGTGTGGGGTGGGAAGGAAAGAGAGAGGTAACAGTGAAGAAACACCAGATGGGTTTACCCTCCATTCCATTTTCTGTCACCTGCTGTCTGGCTACTGCCAACAGAGAAAGAAACCAGGCCTGGGGTTGGGAGAAAAGGATGGAAAGGGTGTTTAATTGGGTTTGTGACAGGCAGTTGGCTCCTTTGTCCTACCTCCAAAAGAAGTTGAAAAGTTCATGTCTCCACCCTCCCTTACAGCTGGCACATCCATGTCACATATCCTGGCCAGTGAGACTTTAGGCAGAAGTTTACAAGAAGCTTCTGGGAAGACTTTTTTTTTTCTGATAAAAAGAACAGAAATGGTGGCACCTGTCCTTTCCTTCCCCTGTATGATACCCGGAGCTCTGAGGGCTCTCTTTAAGTCAGCCATGCAGTACCTCACTGTTAAATGTAAACAAAGAGTCGGGGATCACCAGCATCTGAGAAACAAGGAAAAGGCCAGAGAAGCTCAGATTAACCTGACTTTTTGAAATAAAACTAGTAACCTCCAAACTTTGCTTATGTGAGAAATATAAACTTCTGTTTAGTCACACTTTCCTGTTGCTTGCAACAAAAGCAGTCCTGGAATACATAGTAGTCCCAGATAATAGTTGGTAGAGAAATAGGAAGAAGGAGGAGGTAAAGAAAATGACAAGCGGTGCCGGAGGTGGGAGGGGAGGGCAATTTCTGTGGCAATGTGTTAGGCCCAGGGAGCTGAATATAATATAGAGGACTGTCTAATTAATTTAGGTCAGAAGTCAGATACATAATACTAACACAAATATAAAAGTTCATTTTTGGAAAAAAAATACAGAAAATGGAGTACAAGTTTCCCACATATTTTTAACAAGATGCAGATTCCCACCTAAATTTTTTTCACGTAATTGTCGAAATGTCATAATTTTGCTGTTATTTCCCCAAGGTACCCAAAATAGATATAAAAGGCTTACATAACCTTACAAGGTATGTGTGCGCATTCAGCCATAAAAACAAGATGGAAAACAACACAAATTAAATGGCTTCATTTTCTCAGAAAAGAGAAAGTAAGTCTATATGTGTTTAGGTAAGAATTTGATTGGCATCATCACTCACACCCACCTGAACCTGGTCTAGACTGGAGCGTCTCAGGCTTCTGGAGAGAAAAAATACTCTCAAACAAAAAGGAAGAAGAAACTTGGCCCCCAGCCTCTGAGGGAGAGGAGGTTTATAGAAAATTCATGCTAAGGAGGGAGAGATCGAGGTGCCTGGGGCACTGACTGACGGTGGGCAGAGGATAAAGCTTTTGAGTGAAATACATGGTGTTGTCCTTGAAATATCCTCTTAGTCAATCAGTGAGGTTCAGGTCATCAAAGAAGTGGATTCAAAAACGAAACAAGACAATCTACCCTTTGAGGATTTATTACAAACAGGTCTCAGGGTTAGTTGAAAATTCTTCCCTACCCCCTCTCCACATGGGGAGAAAAACAATGTCAAGGTCAGGAGAGCCCTCAGAAACAAAAATGGAAGCAATGGTGGCCCCGTAGCGAGAGCAGGACAGCCTTAATATCCACCAGGAAGTCCCTGAGTACCTGCGAGCCTGTTAAAGGAAGAGTAAAGTAAGAACTTGGGATCCAGTGAATCCGTTGAGTTGAGGTTTAGAGTCAGGAGAGATTCTCATTTTCGTTGCAGTTGCTCATACCCCTGCCTCTCCTCCCTCATCCGGCAGGTCCAAGCAAGGGTAACAGAAACACCATGCCTCCACACACAATCCACAGGCCACCTGGAGGTCAGTGGCCGTAACTCTATGACTTCCATGCTCAGTAGACTTATAACTCTATATGTTATTAAGAAGTTACAGACTTTCAACTCTATCTATAACTTATGGGGATAGAAGCCATAACTCTTCTTACAAGAAGAGAACTTAGCTCTAATTGCTAATATTCCAGCAAAGAGACTATAGCTTGAACATATCTGTGCTTTGCTGTTTTTGAAAGGGAGTAAATATCATTGAATGCAGCCTTGAACCTAAGCCCTGATGCTTGATAGCAACGAGAATAAAAATACGAAGATATAAGCTTTTATTTTTAAAAAAGTTAATTCACAATTACTTTCCTAAATATATCATGATCAAATTAATACAGTGCTGTCTCTATGTTTAGGGAAAGTATTTCCAGAGAGCTCAGGTTACCTCACTGAAAGCATGGCATGAATAAGACAAATGCCATAAGTAATATACTAGTAAAAGCCAGGTGGCTTTGAAAAGGCAACACTTGCTTCTGTAGGCACAGGCTCCATTCTTATATCTGG
This sequence comes from Hyperoodon ampullatus, assembly GCF_949752795.1. Lineage (NCBI taxonomy): Eukaryota > Metazoa > Chordata > Mammalia > Artiodactyla > Ziphiidae > Hyperoodon > Hyperoodon ampullatus. Next base: position 97,977,751 of record NC_136921.1, read on the forward strand.
CAATAGCTATAACTAGATGCTCTTGGTTCCAAAGTAACAGGCCAGGAACTCAGTGTTGCTTACCACAATCACTGGAAAATAATTGGGTCAGAAATATTTTCTTCATTCACTCATATGTCCAATAAACGTTTCCTGAACGCCTACCATGAGCCAGAAACTCTTTTGACACCAGGCAATACAGCAATGATAGAAAGAGACTAACTCCCTGCCCTCCTGGAGCTTATATTCCAGTTGAAGAAATAAGTAAAATATATAGTTTGTTCACTGGTGATAAGTACAATGGAGAAAAAGTAGGAAAGAGGATGGGAGGGAGGCTGTGGTGCAGGCATCCATTTTAAACAGAGCGGTCAAAGGAAACCTCCCTGAGATGATATTTAAGCAAAGACCTGGGAAGGAGGTACAGGAGTGACATCTGGATGGGACAGAAAGGTCCAGAAAGAGTGAACAGAGAGTGCAAGTCAGAAGGCCTGATGGGTCCACAAACAGTAAGGAGGTCAGTTTGACTGGGAAGCACAAAGTGAAGGCGAGAACAGTGGGAGATAAGGTCAGAGAGTAATAACAGGACAGGTTACATAGAGCCTTAAAGGCTATTGTAAAGGTCTGCCTTTACTTTCAGAGCTATTGGAGGGTTTAGAGTGGAGAAGTGTTGTGATCTACCTTAACTTTTAACTCGATCAGCCTGCCTAGATGGTAGCCAGGCAGAGATGGTAGAAAGACAACAGCAAAGTAGGAAGACCACTTGTAAAGCTACTACGATAACCCAAGGGAGATGCCGCTGGCTAGGACCAGGGTGCTAGCAACGGAACAGGCAGAAGTGGTCAGAGTCCAGACATATTTTAAAGATAGGTTTGGTTGATAGATTAGATGAGAAAGGATGCATTAGAAGGATGCATTGGATGCCATTAACTGAGACAATGAAAGCCTTTAGGAAGAACAAGTTTCAGGAGGAAAGATCAAGAGTTGTTTTGGAAATGTTAAATTAAAAACACGAAAGATGCCCAATACCTGACTGAACTTGTAGATTTGGAGTCAGGGGAGAAAGGTGGACCTTTCTCCCCTGACTCCAAATAAGGGATATAAATTCTGAAGTTGTCAATATATACATGGCTTTTAAAGCCGCGGAGACTGGATAACAGAGAACAGAAAAGATTCAAGGACCCAGTCCTGGGCGCTCCAAGATCAGTGTGGAGCAGACTGATCTAAGCCAGACTAACCCGAGCTTCACCTCAGTAAGGTCAGATTCTTAATCATTTTCTATCTTCAGAGCCCAGACAGTACATGGGACATTGTGGGTGGCAAACAGCGGTAGAGTTCAACAAAAACTTAACTTTGTTCCAGCCTAATTGGTAGGAGCTGGGGAAACAGCAATGAACGAATGTAAATTCCTGACACCTGCATTCTAACGAGTGGGCCAGGGAAGATAACCGGTGGCAAAACCATAACATTAACGAAATGGCTTTCCCAGGAACCTATAACGCCAACCTAACATATAAATAAAGAAAAGTCGGACTGGGGCTTATGCGCGGCCCTCTCTGGTGGCTATCCTTCCCCCGCTGCAGCCAGGTCAATGCAAACCTCGCTCCTAAACGGTTTTCATCGGCATCCAGCGCAGAAGCGCCATTAATCAGGCTCCTGAGGTCCAGAGGGCAAGAGTAAACTCCGCCAGCTAGGGGAGAGAGCGGCAGGGAGAGATGACTGGGACCTTATCTGAAGTGCTGACCCGCCCCCGCGGACTCCGGACCTCCCAGGGCCCCGCAGCCTCACCCCACAGTCCATCTGTCCGCCTGTGGCTCTGTCCTGCAGCAGGTGGGCTGCTTTCTATGCAACTAAGACAGCGCTTAAACCTACCCGCTCTTCCGCGCGGTAGCTCCCGTATGCAGGCGCACCCGTGGCAGGGCATGCCGGGAGTTACAGTTTTCCCGGCCCTCTCTGGAGGGCCCTCCGCCCTGGGCGGGACCCAGGCCGCTACCCGGGGGCGCGCACGGAGCGCGCAGCCCCGTGACCCGGACGACTACAGATCTTCGTTGTGCTCGCGAGCGGGGCACGCCGGGATAGGTAGTTTCAGCCCACTCACGTCCCGGAGGTCCTGCGGCGTCCGCTTTGCGCAATTACCCGTCCCATGCCGGTGAGCGTGCGGCGTTTGGGTCATTTGACACATTCCCTGCATCCGGTCAGAGTCCAAGAGAAGAAAATGTTTTGAGTTTTAGAAGGATGAAAGTATCAAGTAACTTATGAACGACAGGAAAATAAGATTTTGTTAATGAGCATAAAAAATGGTAAAAATACCGAGCTCAAACATTCTCATTGAAGAAAAAAACAAGCCCCTCTTCATCCTCATTCATCATGGCCAGACCGAGAGTAAAACACATGTCTGCTCCCCGGTTTTTTGTCTCTTCAGCATAATTTATTTCTTGCTTTGTCTACAGGTGAGTAGGTATTTCTGTTTGACTGTAAGTAGCTGCGAAACGAGAGAGAGCACCGAGAGTAAAACTGCAGTCGTTTCTGAGTTTTGCTGTAAGACTGGGAATCCACACTTACCGGGAAGTCTTCTACAGTGAAAAGGCAACACGGCTTTGCTTTAGGTAGCTGGACAGAACACCTTTTACCAGCACCAGGGCAATTAATGTATTCTTCTCGTCTCTCTGGGGTTGCAGCTGAGAAGAACTTTAGCCCTCAAGTGAATGCAGTCAGATCCGAGATGAGTCCTCCTTTGCTTAGCGAGTGGCTGGCTGAATTGATCTGGCAATTCTTATTCTGATAGATGAGACTCACGTGAGATGGAGAGAATGTCCAAACCACAGCTGTAAGGCATATTCATCAAACTGTGGGGCCATTCGGTGAAGGAGAAACGAGCACCGCAAACGTCATTCAGGTGAAGGGGCCAAATAAAGCTTTTAATATGAAAAGTGGGAGAGTATTTTAGAGCGTCAATACAAAGAGCCAATTACTCGTAAGTTTTCTCTTGCAGTGACCTCTGATTTATGGATGAAGATGGGGGATATGTGTATGCACCTGGTAGATAATCTGCACACTTCAGCGTAATGAGAGTTTTCACCTTCTTGACTCTCCATATTAAACAGCAGTCAGGGAGCCAAATTGATTAAATTTAGTGTTTTTAATTTATTTTCCTCTGTCTACTATTTGGTAAACCACATTAGAACTTAAGTCAGGCAATTACAGAGTTAAAGAATCTGAAGTCGTCAATAAACTAATTCATCTGTTAGAGAAGGGGTTTCTGGACACCTGAGAATTTACTATATTAAAAGTCTGGGTTTTGTTTTTTTTTGTGGTACGCGGGCCTCTCACTGTTGTGGTCTCTCCCGTTGAGGAGCACAGGCTCCAGACGCGCAGGCTCAGCGGCCATGGCTCATGGGCCCAGCCGCTCCGCAGCACGTGGGATCCTCCCGTACCAGGGCACGAACCCGTGTCCCCTGCGTCGGCAGGGGGACCCTCAACCACTGCGCCACCAGGGAAGCCCTAAAAGTCTGTTTTTATTCTAAGTGCCTGAACATATTGATTTTTTTTTCTGATTTCCCTCTTGATTTTCAATTGATAAATAGTTTCACACTTGTTGACCCCACTCCAAAACAAGGTCTTTTCAGCCATGGAAATCCTAGGGATTCCATGAGGACCATCCTCTCTCATGACTACTATGATAGCCTTCTAACTGGTTTTCTGATCACTCTTCCCAAAGCATCCTTCATATAGCTACTAAAATGATCTTTTGAGAAAGTAAATCTGATTATCTTATTCCTTTGCTTAAAAACATTTAATAGTTCCCCACTTGAACTTTTAGTTTCCCATTGAACAGTATGAAGCCCAAGTTTCTAATGGCTTCAGCCTAATCCACCAGCCTCATCTGCATCTGGCCCCCCAAGGGAACCTTGAATTCAAGCCTACAGGCACGTCTTTGTGCTTGCAGGCTCTGCGCCCTCCGCCAGGCATGCCCTGCCTCTTATCAGTGTGGTGAATTCAACAGAAATGTAACCTCTTCTGTAGAGCCATTCTGTTCCCTCCCAAAGTGTTTATTGTACAGCATAATTGTCAGTGTGCCTTACCTCCCCTTGATTAGGCTGTAAGCTACTTGAGGACAGGACCTTTGTTCTCTTTATTTTGATTTTTAAGTTTTCAACAGCAAGCACAATGCCTGGCAGACAGTAGAGGCTTGGTAAGTTCTTGTTTAGTGAATGAATTAATGAATACATTTTGAATGCTTCTACAGAGGTTATGTCTCACTCTCCTGACTAATCTTATACAATCATGGTACAGTGATCAAAACTAAGAAATTAGTACTGGTATGATACAGTTAATGAAACAACAAACTGCATTTGGGTTTCATCAGTTTACCCACTAATGTCTTTTTTCTGTTTCAGGATGCAATCCAGGAGCCTACATTGCATTTTCTTGTCCTGTCTCCTTCCTCAGCCTTTGTCTTTCATGACCTTAGGATCTTTGAAGACTACTGGTCAGTTATTTTGTAAAATGTCCCCCAATTTGGGTTTGTCATGATTTCTCATGACTAGATCGAGGTTATGCAATTTGGGAAAAATACCACAGAAGTGATATTGTGTATTTCTTGGTGCCTCATATTCGGGGGGACATGATATGCCTGCCTTATTACTGTTTAAGTTAATATTCATCCCTTGCTTAGGGTGATGCCTGTTAGATTTCTCCAGTAATCTTACTGTGTTCTTCTCTGTAACTAATAAGTATTTGGGGAGAGACACTTCAAGCCTGTGCAAATATCCTGTTTCTCCTTAAACTTTCACCCACTAAATTTAGCTGGTTTTTCTTGCTAACAGCTTTTATGGTGTGTTAATGGTGGCTTTCTACTTTCCTCATTTACTAGTTTGAGTTCTTTTGTAGAGACGAGTTGTATGTTTTCTCCCATTTATTGATTTATTCAGTTATTTACATCAGTATGAGCTTATGGATATTTATTTTATTCTTTGGGTTATAATTCAATACCATTATTCTTTTATTTCTGAAATTGTTCCAGCTTTGGCCATTCAGAGACCATTAAGGAGCCACTGTGTCTCATTTTTTTTTCTTTAAGCACTACCCTACTTTCTATCATTGCAAGATTTCCAGGCTCATCTTTTATTTTCCTGGCCCAGCCCTAGATTCAACCACTTCTCCAAGGAGCCCTGTTTCTTTTTATTAAAGAATGGTATTTAAAATCTGAATGCTAGGCTATCACTGCTTCTAGATCCTCTCAGAAGACAGAGATAGGAAATATATGTATAAATACCACCCCATGCATATACATTAATATATCTATATTTCTGTATCTATCTGTGTATATATATATGTTTTACATGTATGTAAATGTGTGGATATATAAACAAGACATGAGTTCATACTGATATTCCCACTCAAATTCAGCACCACAGTTTATTCTAACTTTTGCCCTTTTCTTTGAACTTCTTTCTGTGACTGTGGGAAACCTGGCTCTCATTATCCACAATACATCTACTTGTTTGTTCAACCCTAGTACACATATAAAGCAGTTTTAAAAATTGCTCATCCATACCAGATAAGAAACACATTTCAAACTAGAGCATGTTGCTTGGGCACAGATCTTTTTGTCTTTAGCCTTATAGCACCCAGTCCAAACACCATTTTCCAAAGTTACTTGGGTCACTCCTTCCTTCTCCACCTGCTTCAGGGTGGCTATTGGATTTATTTGGAATACAGTTAGATTCATATGTCCCAGTCTGCATTCCAGCTTGTGTTCTGTCCAAATCCTGGTTGGTTTTCTCTAATTTCCATATGGTAAAATGTACTATTTGTGGTGTCCAGTCCAATGAGTTTCAACAAATTATTAGAGTTTTCTATTTCCCACCACAGTTGTATACAGAAGTTTCCTCACCCTCAAAATTCCATCATTCTCCCCCTTAATAGTCAATCCCTCCCCCCTACCTCCCAGCCTCTGACAACTACTGATATGTTTTCCATACCCATAATTTTGCTTTTCCAAAATGTCATGTTAATGCAGTCATACCCTTTGGGTCTGACCTCTTTCATTTAGCAAATGCATTTAAGATTTATCCATGTTGTTGCATGAATCAATAATTCATTTTTGGGATCCCCTGGTGGCGCAGTGGTTGAGAGTCCGCCTGCCGATGCAGGGGACATGGGTTCGTGCCCCGGTCCGGGAAGATCCCACATGCCGCAGAGCAGCTAAGCCTGTGAGCCATGGCCGCTGAGCCTGCGCGTCCAGATCCTGTGCTCCGCAACGGGAGAGGCCACAACAGTGAGAGGCCCATGTACCATAAAAAAAAAAATTCATTTTTATAGCTGACTAGCATTCCACTCTATTGATATATCAGTTTGCTTATTCTTTCACTGGTTGAAGGACATCTCAGTTGTTTCCAGTTTGGGGAGGTGGTTGTTAATAAAGCTTCTATAAATATTTGCATAGAAGTTTTTGTGTAAAAGTAAATTTTTCATTTCTCTTGGATTAAACACTTAGGAGTGGGATTGCTGAATTATATAGTAGGTACATGTTTAAAATTGTAAGACACTGCCAAACTACTTTCCACAGTGGCTCTACCATCTTGCATATACATCAACAATGTATGGCATTCCCAGTTGCTTCTCATCCTTGTCCACACTTGATAGTGTCAGTATTTTTTTTTCTTTAGCCATTCAAGTAAGTTTGTAGTGGTATCTTGTGGCTTAGTTCACATCTTCTCAGTGACTAATGATGTTGAACATATTTTCATATGTTTATTTGACATGAAGGTATCTTTTATAATAATTTGTCTGTTCATACCTTTTGCCCATTTTAAAAATGGGGTGGTTTTCTTCTGATCAATTTTTTGAGATACAAGTCCTTTATCAAAATGTGATTTGACAACATTTTCTCTTAGTCTGTGGCTTGTCTTTTCACTCTCTGAACGGTGTTTTGCAGAGCAAAAGGTTTTAATTTTGATAGAACCAACTTACCAGTTTTTTTTCTTTTATGTATTGCTCTTTAGGTGTCATACCTAAAAATTCCTTGCCTAACCCTAGGTCATGCAGATTTTTTCCTATGATTTCTTCTGGAAGTTGTACCATTTGGTGTTTTACTTTTAGGTCTATGATCTAGAGTTATTTTTTAAAATTAGGTATGAGGTATAAGTTGTTTTGTTTTTGGTTATGGACATCCAATTATTCTAGCACTATTGTTGGAAAGATTATCCATCCTTTCTTCTAGTGCAACACTGTCTTTGGTTAGTGTAGTTTACAGTATTTCTTGAAATCAGAAAGCGTAGTCTTCCAACTTTGTTCTTCTTTTTCAACTTTATTTTGGCTATTCTAATTCCTTTGCCTTTCCCTAGAAATTTAAAAATCAACTTGTTGATACCTACAAAAAATTCTGCTAAGGTTTTGTTGGGGAATACGCTGAATCTGTATATCAAGTTGGGGAGAATTTAGGATTAATATTATTGAGTCTATCAATCCACGAACATGATATATCTCTCTACTTATTTAAGTCTTCTTTAATTTATTTTATCAGTATTTTGTAGTTTTCAGCATATAGAACCTACTCATAGTTTGATTTATATCTAAGTTTTCCTTTTTTGGTGCTATTGTAAAGTGTTTTTAATATTTTTAAATCCAAGTTAGTTTATAGAAATGTAATTGACTTTTGTATTTATCTCTTATCCTGTGACTTTGGTAAATTCACTTACTAGTTTTAGGAACTGTTTTTGCTATATTTGGGGGGATTTTCTATGTAAAAATCCTGTCATCTGTATATAGAGTATTTTCCCCCCTTACAATCTGAAATGACTTTATTTTTCTCACCTTGTTACACTGGCTAGGACTTTCACTGTGGTGTTGAGTAGGAGTGGTGAAAGGAGATTATCTTTACCATGTTCCCATTAAGTTTGATATTAGTTGTAGGTTTTTTATGGTTATCCTTTATCAGGTTAAGGAATTTTCCTTCCATTTCTAGTTTGTTGAGCGTTTTTATTATGAAGAGGTGTTGAATTTTGTCAAATGCTATTGAGATAATCGTGTTTTGTTTTGTTTTTTTTTCTTCTTTAGTCTGGTAATGTGGTGAATTACACTGCGTTTTCAGAAGTTGAACCAACCTTGTATTCCTAGGTTTTGCCCGACTTGGTCAGTCTGTATTATTTTTGTTATATATGCCTAGATTTGATTTGCTAATCGTTTTTCTTTTAATTTTTATTTTATATTGGACTATAGTTGATTTACAATGTTGTGTTACTTTCAGGTGTACACAAAGTGATTCAGTTATACATGTACGTATATTTATTCTTTTTCAGATTCTTTTCCCATATAGGTTATTACAGAATATTGAGTAGAGTTCCCTGTGCTATACAGTGGGTCCTTATTCATTATCTTTTTTTGTTTGTTTTTGTTTTGTTTTGTTTCTTTGCGGTATGCGGACCTCTCACTGTTGTGGCCTCTCCCACTGCGGAGCACAGGCTCTGGACGCTCAGGCCCAGTGGCCATAGCTCACGGGCCCAGCCACTCCGCGGTATGTGGGATCTTCCTGGACTGGGGCACGAACCCGTATCTCCTGCATCGGCAGGCGGGCTCTCAACCACTGCGCCACCAGGGAAGCCCTGATTATCTATTTTATATTTAGTAGTGTGTATATGTTAATCCCAACCTCCTAATTTATCCCTCCCTGCAACCTTTTCCCTTTGGTAACCAGAAGTTTGTTTTCTAAGTCTGTGAGTGTTTCTGTTTTGTAAATAAGTTCATTTGTATCATCTTTTCAGATTCCACATATAAGTGATATCATATGATATTTGTCTTTCTCCGTCTGACTTACTCCACTTAGTATGATAATCTTTAGGCCCATGCAGGTTGCTGCAAATGGCATTATTTCGTTCATTTTTATGGTTGAGTAATATTCCATTTATATATGTACCATATCTTATTGCTAATAGTTTATTGAGGATTTTTGTATCTATGTTTATGGGGAGGATACTGGTATTTATTTTCAGTTTATTATAATGTGTTTGGTTGTGATATTAGGATAATCCTAGCAGTATAAAATACATGAGAAGTGTTTCCTCTTCTTATATTTTCTGAAAGGGATTATTTAGAATTGATATTATTTCTTCCTTAAGTGATTTTAGAATTTGCCAGTGAACATTTGGGCCTGGAGTTTTCTCTGTTGAAAGGTTTTGAACTACAAATTCAGTTTCTTTAATAGCTATAGGACTGGGTTTTTTTTCTTTTTTCTTTCTTTTTTTTCTTGGTATTGCAGTGTTTTTTAGTGAGTTTAAGTAATTTTTGTCTTTTAATAATTGGTCTCTTTTATCTGAGTTGATTTATAGGCATAGAGTTGTTTGCAGTCTTCTTTTATTATCCTTTTATTCTCTATAGGATCTGTTGTGATAGTTCCTCTTTCATTCCTAATATTGGCAATTTTTGTCTTCTGTCTGTTTTCTTGGTCAGTATGGCTACAGGTTTATCAATTTTATTGATTTTTTTTCAAAAAACAAGCTTTTGGTTTCATTGATTCTCTCCATTGATTTTCTGTTTTCATATTTATTGATTTTTTTCTCTCATGTTTATTATTTAAACCAGAACATTTTCAAGAATAAAAAGGGGGTACTATTAATAATTAAACCAAGATAAAAAGCACAAACTGGAAATGTTCCAGGAAAACCAGGGTGTATGGTCACTCTGCCTATAGGATACGTGGGATGGGGAAAATGGTAGCTGGGAACCTCTGTGGGAATAAAACTTTACAGTGTATACCTTTTAGTATTATTTTCATTTTTAATCATTTGAATGTATAACCTATTAAAAATAAAATAAATGTACTTCTTTAAATATCTGGCATAAAGTAAGATCTCAGTGTATGCTGTTGAATAAACGAATGAATCACTCAATTAGTTATCATTGGTGATTACCCGAGTTTCATTGGAGAAAATGGGATAATCATTATATATCCAACTCTGAAAGTCTACAACATATGTATCAGAATTGAATGATTAGTTTGCTCTGTATTCCTAACCTGCAGGTTTGGTGACATGAATATTATTATCTCAGACTTGGTTATATTGTTCTCATTATTTATATCTTTCTTTGCCTGCTTTTTGATTTATTTGAAGCATCTTACATATGAGGAAAGAATAAACTGCAACTTCCTGTAGAAAATCGGGAGAAAAGAAAGGGGCATCATTGAGGTCCTGCAGAGGGCATCATTGAGGGTTTCCTCAGCACTGTTCCTTTTCCTCAGAACCTGTGCCTCATCTCCAGGGTTACTGTGGGGATTTCCATTTTCATACTTTGTTCTGTATATATGTCTCCAGCACAGCCAGAGTCTTTTCCACATAATTTTTGGCCAAGAGAAGCTGCACAGTAACGGGAAAATTGATGAGAAATAAAATGTATAAAGTGGTTGTTTAGAATTCAATGGGTGAAATGTTATAACTGCAGCAAGGACCTTAGTTCAGTTGTTTCTGAAATTTAGCTGCATTATTGTATATTCAGTACCTCCTTGAGTTCCGTGAGTCAATAAGTCATATGAATAGAATAAAAATTTTATTTATGGAATGAAAAAAGGTTCTTAAAGAACTGATCTGATAAGTTAAATGTAAGTAATGAATTCAGATAAGTGTTCCTATAAATAATAAGAATGCTCCTATTTTTAATAATCAAAGGTTAACTCAGCCCTTCAAAACACAAGGCTCTGGAATAAGCTACAGGTCAGTATTTACAACAGGAATGTGTCTCATCTAAAATATAGGAAATTTCAGGTGGGTGAAAAAGGTGGAAATCAAAATAATGTTTTACCCAGGCATTGAATTCTAAACAGCCAATTTATCGATATTATTTCTCAGAATCTGTTCCATTATTGGTAAGGTTCTATGATTCCTTTATAGACCTCTCATAATTATATTTGGACAGAGATGACACTTTGTTACAATAGTGATAATCCCTACAGAATATAAATATATGTATTCCACTAAAAACATTCAAATCGAGATCAAGGTATCACTTGGATATCTCGGTGAAACAATGATCAAATGGTAAAAGGTTAAATCTTTATAAAACATTATTTAATAAGATTATATGACAAAGTAGAACTGTTTCTCCTCTGGCACTCAACAAACAGAAAAATCCATATTCACATTGCTTTCTTCTTTGTTTCCTCCATAACAATCAGTACTGAAAACCCACAAAGATAGTAAATTCAGTCAAACATATTGATGATAAAATCAAGCTTCTATATTAGCTCTGAAGTGCATACTGTCTCTTGAAACCTTTGACAACTTGGCTGGTTTCATTTTCTACCCCCCTGTATTCTCTCCCTGGAAAGCGTCCTGGCTTCTTAAACTAACTCTTCGTGGAAAACATTCTCTCTAGATACAGTGCTATGAAGATATAATATTTTTCATTATATAAACTCAACAGCTTAATGAAGTTAAAAGGACTACTATTTAATATGATAATGAAGAAATTGAGTTCATATATTCCTTATTCTAGGATTACAGTATTAAAGATTTTTCTTAAACAGAAATCTATCTTTGTTCTAGAAATATTAACCAATATGCCTGACTCTTTAGCTGTGTGATCTTGGGAAAGTTACTAGACTCTCCGTACTTTAGTTTCCATATTTGTAAAGTAGAGAGGATTAAGTAAGTTTATAATACCACCAGGATACAATTGTCTCTAGGTCTCTCACATTTCTCTATGACTTGTGAAGAAAGGCACTGATTGCCCTTTCTCTGGACTCTCTTTTCAAGAATATTTTTAGAGGGAAAATAGAGATAGAGTCTGCCTCTGGAGCAAAGGGAAGTCTTGCTTACCATCCATTATAAAAGATTTGGATTCCCAAAGCTCAGGGATCCCTTCCTGTAACACCATCCACTTCATATGCAATGAGGCCCCTCTGGTAATTTGAGGAAAAGGGAACTAATGCAAACATGCTGATCCTTATGCTGCTTGCTGTGTCCAGAGTAACAAAGTCCTTTGTCTCTTACCCAGGAGTCTCATGTCTCTGTCAGCATCCATGAAACTGTGGCAGAATAACTTGTTAGCTTGAAAGTAGGGTAAAATCTGAGACCCTTTACAGTTTTTGGCACATATGACAGTCTTGCAGTCTGGAATGTAGAAAATGTTCAACAAATCTTAATATTTATCACCATCAACATTATTTAGCATCAAAAATACTAAGATTTGACCTAGCAATTATACTTCTGGGAATTTGTCAGGCTGAAGGTTGTGAGATATGTGTAAAGTGCTAGATATGAATTGTAAATTTTTAATAAAAATTGGAATAAATATAAATGACCATCCTATAAAAATGCTATCACCACAGTAATACCATCAAACACAGCCATTCTAAAACTCAGTGTCATAAAGCCAAGCATTTATTTTCACACTCGTGATGTCTGTAAGTTGGCTGGGAAAACTCTGCTCCACGTGTCCCCTTCTGGGGCCCAGGCAAAAGGGGGCAGTGACTATCTGGGGCATACTCTTCTTGGGAATGACGGAAGAACAAGAGGGCAAGCCCAATTGCACAAGCACGTTTCAAGCCTCTGCTTGTGTCACATCTGATAATATCCTAATGGTCAAAGCAAGTAACACAGCCAAGCCCGAAGTCAAGACGTGGGAAATTATACCAAGACCACCCCAAAGCCATGGTAAGGATGTTCAATGTACTATAGAAGAGTGAAGGATTGGAATCCACAATTTACTCTACCATAATCAATAGGAAAGTGGCTAACTAAATAGAGTGTATTCATACTAAGCAGCCATCAGAAAGAATGAGTGAATCTGAATGTTCTAAAATGGAAAATGTATACAATACATTACTGAATGAAAAGAACAAATTGTGAGATATGCATACGATCCTATTTTCATTTAAAAGAAAAAGCTTTGAATACATGTATTTATTTTATATGGACAATAAAGAGCTTGCATAGATACACAAACCGTTAGTATTTATCTTCAGGATTGGAATTGGGAGATGAGGGATAAATTCCTTCCACTTTATGCTTTATGCACTTTTGTATTATTAGAAAAAATGTTTTATGAATATGTTTTACTTTTGTAATAAAAAACCTGATAAAGATAAGACAAAAAATACTAAAAGAAAATGACAAAAATGTTTTTAGCTTCCAGGTATTTTTTAGTTGGTGACTTATTTTCCATTCCCTTTCCCCAGTATACATAAGAATAAAATAATTCTAATACCTAGAAGATTTTGGTCCCAGATCCTGCCCCTACAAAACTTCATTCTGCTTCAGAAATGATTGGTTTCATTCCACATAAGCACCTTTAGACTTATGTGATACATTTGATACTGTTGGGTGTCTCGGTAGAGCAGAGAATTCCTAATAATATTTAAGGATTTTCTGAGTTTCTTGACATTTATTTCAGATATGTAGTTTTTCTGTTTTAAAATTCCCATTTGGTTCTTTTTTATAATTACTATAGTTTCTAATTCTTTTTTTTTAAATAAATTTCTTTATTTCTTACATTATTTTTGGCTGTGGTGGGTCTTCGTTGCTGCACCCTGGCTTTCTCTAGCTGTGGCGAGTGGGGGGGCTACTCTTCGTTGCGGTGCATGTGCTTCTCGTTGCGGTGGCTTCTCGTTGTGGAGCACGGGCTCTAGGCACACGTGCTTCAGTAGTTGTAGCACGTGGCCTCAGTACTTGAGGCTTATGGGCTCTAGAGCTCAGGCTCAGTAGCTGTGGCGCATGGACTTAGTTGCCCCATGGCATGTGGGATCTTCCCGGACCAGGGCTCGAACCCGTGGCCCGAACCCATGTCCCCTGCATTGGCAGGAGGATTCTTAACAACTGCGCCACCGGGGAAACCCTAGTTTCTATTTCTTAGTTGAGAAGATCTCTATCTTTTCATCCATTTCAAGTGTTTACCTTTACCATATGGCGTATTGTTAAAGTAGCTACTTTAGAATCTTTGTCTGATGTTTCCACCATCTGTATCAAGAGCCAGCAAGCTACAGCCTGTAAACCAAATCCAACCTATTGTCTGGTATTGTTTGGTTCATGAGCAAAGAATTGTTTTCACACTACAGTTTTAACCAAAGCTAAACTTTTAAATGGTTGGGAAAAAATTTTTTAAAAGGCTAATATTTTGTGCTGTGAAAATTACATGAAATTAAAATTTCACTTTCCATAAATACAAATTTATTGGAACACAGCCATGCTTATTCATCTACATATTGTATGTGACTGCTTTTGTACCACAATGACAGAGCTGAGTTGTTGTGACACACATCATATGGCCCAAATAACCGAAAATATTCCTTCCATTTGGCTGTTTACATAAAAAGTTTGCACCTGATCTGGGTTATCTCAGGCTTTGCATCTGTTGAGTGTCTTTTCCATTAAGAATTGGCCACATGTTCCTAGTTTTTTGTATGTTGAGTAATTTTGGATTGTGTTCTGGACATTTTGAATAATATCTAGTGAGACTCTGGGACCTGTTAAAGTCCTCTGGAGAATGTTGATTACTTTTTGATTTAACAGAAATCCACCTAGTTAGGTTCACACTTTAAGCTCTGTCTCAACTTCTGTGGGAGTGGCTCCAATATCATTTCAATTTTTGAAGGCTTTTCTATGCTACTCTACATTTATTCCATGTGTGTACATCTCGGTGGTGAGCTTTTGACTTATGTTGGTTCATACACAGAACCAAAGGATCTCCTTTAGCTCTCTCCTCTCTGATATTTCCATCATTTTCTCCAACTTTTTAGGGCCCCTTTTCCCAGTCTTCCGACTAGAAAGATGGTATTTCTCTCAGAGTTATAGTTGCCCATGGTACTACACAGTTACACACAACTGGAGTTTTCCTTAGGTTAACAGCAGCAGATAAAAGAGAAAAAGAAAAAAAGAAGAAGAAAGGAAAATTAACCCCTGCACAGGCCATTCTTCAAATTTTGAGTCCTCTCCATGGCCCACCTGTTATTTTTCTCCCTGAAGTCCCCAGGTAGTTGCTATTCATATACTGTCCATGGTTTATATTTGTATAAGGTTTTAGCTCCTGCATGGAATTAAGGGGTTGAGATTTCCAGGGCATAACCACATCCTAAGCAATATCTTAATAATCCATATAGCACTGTTTGGTAATAATTTTGCTCTAAAATTTTGGACTTTGTGGGATTCAGAATATGCAAAAGGCAATATCATGTTTGATTTACCCAAGACCATCAATCCTCATGAATCCTGAGAATTTATACTAGAATGTAACAGGTGAATGAATTCCCATGATGAATCCTCATGGACCTGGGTGAAGAGGTTTACAGACCATGATAAATCCAAGTGAACTCAAACTATTTATTCTGTAAGATTTAATATGAGGAGTTTTGTGCTCAGTCAGTGAGGCCAGGACTCTTATTTGCAAGTGACAAGAGGAAGAGAAGAAGAAAATGATTTTTTACAAGTCCAGGGAGGATTTAGTGTGGTAGAAAGACCAATGGCCCCCCAAAGATGTCCACATCCTAATCCCCAGCACCTGTGAGTATGTTACCTTGCATGGCCAAAGGAACTTCACAGGTGAAGATCTTGTCATGGAGAGATTCTCCTGGATTTTCTGGGTCCAAGTAATCACAAGGGACTTTATAAGGGAAAGAGGAAGGCAGGAATGTCAGAATTATAGAAGAAGATGACATAATGGAAGCAGGGGTCAGAGAGAGAGAGAGCTTTGAAAATGGAGGAAAGGGCCATGAGCCAAAGAATTCAGGTAGCCTCTAGAATCTGGAAAAAGCAAGGAACCAGATTCTCCTCTAGAGTCTCCAGAAGGAATAAATCCTGTCAATAACTTGACTTTAGCCCAGTGACACTGATTTTTGATATCTGCCCTCCAGAACTGTAAGGTAATAAATTATATTGTCTTAAGCCACTAAATTTGTAGCCATTTGTTATGGCAGAAAGAGGAAACTAATACAGTTAGCTCAGCCACAAAATGGATCCATTGACTTAAATTATTCTTAGCAAGGCTAGGGCCCAACTCCTCCCTCTCTCTCCCCCCCTCCCCCCCAACTTCCACCAACTTACCCTTCCTTCTGTTTATCTCTACTTGACCTCACTTCTATTGCAGATACAGGCTTTTCCCACATGGTAAGGAACATGGCTGTAAGCAGCGCCAATTTCACCTCTTTCTAGCCCTGTGTCTTTGGAGTCAAATGGGACTTTATGCCCTAGAGCCATTTAGAATCTCAGAGGAGGACTTCAATTGGCTTGGCTAGGGTCAGGCGCCCAACCATTGAACCAATTATCCCAATAGATGGAAGAGGGAATAATGATAAGCCAGAATTGCCCGAGGTTCCTGCAGACCCCTCCCCCGCAACTATGTGGAAGGTAATGAAATGGCAGTCCCACTAGAAGCACGTGGAAAAAGTAACAAATTCTCCGAAGGAGAAAGGGGTGCATTCAGGCAAAGTGAACAAATGTCCATGACAACTAGAAATTTTACTAGCTAGACCCAGCAAGGATAATGTCAATACATAAACCTGAATTTCCATTGAGATTACCAACTAAGACCACAGTCCATCTCCTTTTCTATCAACGTGGCTGCACTCACTTGCTCACATCCCCAGATGCTCAGTTAATGTTAGATTTTGCGTTAAGTGACAATAAACTGAAAATAACAGTGGCTTAAATAAGATGGTGTTGGGGGAGGGATTGTTTCTCGGTCATGTAAATGAAATCAGGAGGTGGACAGATCAGGGCTGGCAGATGCTCCTTTGTGCCAGGGTTCTAGACATTTCTTGTCTACCATCCTTAAAAGGGACTTCCACGTTATGGTTCCAGATGGCTCCTCAGGCTCTAACCATCATTTTTGTACTGCACAAGGCAGAAAAGAAGAAATAAAGAGGAGCACCTCTCCTTCCTAAAGATATTCCCTGGAAGTTAAACACATCCAGTTGATCAAAATATAGTCACATAGCCTCATTCTCAAGCCACAGGCTTATTTCCTGAAAGCTACTGGAAAATATTTTTTTAACATCGTTATTGGAATATAATTGCTTTACAATGTTGTGTTAGTTTCTGCTGTATAACAAAGTGAATCAGTTACATGCATACATATATCCCCATATCCCCTCTCTCTTGTGCCTCCCTCCCACCCTCCCTATCCCACCCATCTAGGTGGTCAAAAGCACCGACCTGATATCCCTGTGCCATGCAGCTGCTTCCCACTATTTTACATTTGGTAGTGTATAGACATCAATGCTACTCTTTCACTTCGTCCCAGCTTACTCTTCCCCCTCCCCATGTTCTCAGGTCCATTCTCTATGTCTGTCCTCATTCCTGTCCCACCCCTAGGTTCATCAGAACCATTTTCTTTTTTAGATTCCATATGTATGTGTTAGCATATGGTATCTGTTTTTTTAACAACTTTATTGGAGTACAATTGCCCCAAAATGGTGCATTAGTTTCTGCTTTATAACAAAGTGAGTCATCTATACATATACACGTATCCCCATATCTCCTCCCTCTTGCATCTCCCTCCCATTGTTTTTCTGTTTCTGACTTACTTTACTCTGTATGTCAGACTCTAGGTCCATCCACCTCACTACAAATAACTCAATTTCGTTTCTTTATATGGCTGAGTAATATTCCATTGTATATATGTGCCACATTTCCTTTATCCATTCATCTGTTGATGGACATTTAGATTGCTTCCATGTCCTGGTTATTGTAAATAGTGCTGCAATGAACATTGTGGTACATGTCTCTCTTTTTTTAAAAAAAAATCTTTATTGGAGTATATTTGCTTTACATGTTGTGTTAGTTTCTGCTGTACAACAAAGTGCATCAGCTATATGCATACGTATATCCCCATATCCCCTCCCTCTTGTGTCTCCCTCCCACCCTCCTCATTCCACCCCTCTAGGTCGTCGCAAAGGACCAAGCTGATCTCCCTGTTCTATGCAGCTGCTTCCCACTACCTATCTGATTTACAGTTGGTAGTGTATATATGTCATTGCCACTCTCTCACTTCGGGTCAGCTTACCCTTCCCCCTCCCTGTCTCCTCAAGTCCATACTCTAGTAGGTCTGTGTCTTTATTCCCGTCTTGCCCCTAGGTTCTTCATGAGCATTGTTTTGTTTTTGTTTTTTTAGATTCCATATGTATGTGTTAGCATACGGTATTTGATTTTCTCTTTCTGACTTACTTCACGTTGTACGACAGACTCTAGGTCCATCCACCTCACTACAAATAACTCAATTTCGTTTCTTTTTATGGCTGAGTAATATTCCATTGTATTTATGTGCCACATCTTCTTTATCCATTCATCTGTCGATGGACACTTAGGTTGCTTCCATGTCCTGGCTATTATAAATAGAGATGCAATGAATATTGTGGTATATGACTCTTTTTGAATTATGGTTTCTCAGGGTATTTGCCCAGTAGTGGGATTGCTGGGTCATATGGTAGTTCTATTTTTAGTGTTTTAAGGAACCTCCATACAGTTCTCCATAGTGGCTGTATCAATTTACATTCCCACCAACAGTGCAAGAGGGTTCCCTTTTCTCCACACCCTCTCCAGCATTTATTGTTTGTAAATTTTTTGATGATGGCCATTCTGACTGGTGTCAGGTGATACCTCATTGTAGTTTTGATTTGCATTTCTCTAATGATTAGTGATGTTGAGCATCTTTTCATGTGTTTGTTGTCCATCTGTATATCTTCTTTGGAGAAATGTCTACTTAGGTCTTCTGCCCACTTTTGGATTGGGTTGTTTGTTTTTTTGATATTGAGCTGCATGAGCTGCTTGTATATTTTGGAGGTTAAGCCTTTGTCAGTTTCCTCATTTGCAAATATTTTCTCCTATTCTGAGGGTGGTTTTTTGTCTTGTTTAAGGTTTCCTTTGCTGTGCAAAAGCTTTGAAGTTTCATTAGGTCCCATTTGTTTATTTTTGTTTTTATTTCCATTTCCCTAGGAGGTGGGTCAAAAAGGGTCTTGCTGTGATGTGTGTCATAGAGTGTTCTGCCTATGTTTTCCTCTAAGAGTTTGATAGTGTCTGGCCTTATATTTATGTCTTTAATCCATTTTTAGTTTATTTTTGTGTATGGTGTTAGGGAGTGTTCTAATTTCATTCTTTGACATGTAGCTCTCCTGTTTTCCCAGAACCACTTATTTAAGATGCTATCTTTTATCCATTGTTTACTCTTGCCTCCTTTATCAAATATAAGGTGACCATATGTGCTTGGGTTTATCTCTGGGCTTTCTATCCTGTTCCATGGATTTGTATTTCTGTTTTTGTGCCAGTACCATACTGTCTTGATTACTTTAGCTTTGTAGTATAGTCTGAAGTCCAGGAGCCTGATTCCTCCAGCTCCATTTTTCTTTCTCAAGATTGCTTTGGCTATTTGGAGTCTTTTGTGTTTCCATACAAATTGTGAAATTTTTTGTTCTAGTTCTGTGAAAAATGCCATTGGTAATTTGATAGGGATTGAATTGAATCTGTAGATTGCTTTGGGTAGTAGAGTCATGTTCACAATGTTGATTCTTCCAATCCAAGAACATGGTATATCTTTCCATCTGTTTGTTTCATCCTTAATTTCTGTCATCAGTGTCTTACAGATTTCTGCATACAGGTCTTTTGTCCCCTTAGGTAGGTTCATTCCTAGGTATTTTATTCTTTTTGTTGCAGTGGTAAATGGGAGTGTTTCCTTAATTTCTCTTTTATAATTTTCATCATTAGTGTATAGGAATGCATGAGATTTCTGTGCATTAATTTTGTATCCTGCTACTTTACCAAATTCACTGATTTGCTCTAGTAGTTTTCTGGTAGCATCTTTAGGATTCTGTATGTAGAGTATCATGTCATCTGCAAACAGTGACAGCTTTACTTCTTCTTTTCCCATTTGCATTCCTTTTATTTCTTTTTCTTCTCTGATTGCTGTGTCTAAAACTTCCAAAACTATGTTGAATAATAGTAGTGAGAGTGGGCGACCTTGTCTTGTTCCTGATCTTAGTGGAAATGGTTTCAGTTTTTCACCATTGAGGACGATGTTGGCTGTGGGTTTGTCATATATGGCCTTTATTATGTTGACGTAAGTTCCCTCTATGCCTATTTTCTGGAGGGTTTTATCATAAATGGGTGTTGTATTTTGTCAAAAGCATTTTCTGCATCTATTGAGATGATCATATGGTTTTTCTCCTTCAGTTTGTTATTATGGTTTATCACATTGATTGATTTGCATATACTGAAGAAACCTTGCATTCCTGGGATAAACCCCACTTGATCCTGTTGTATGATTCTTTTAATGTGTTGTTGGATCCTGTTTGCTAGTATTTTGTTGAGGATTTTTCATCTATGTTCATCAGTGGTTTTGGCCTGTAGTTATCTTTTTTTGTGACATCTTTGTCTGGTTTTGGTATCAGGTTGATGGTGGCCTTGTAGAATGAGTTTGGGAGTGTTCCTCCCTCTGCTGTATTTTGGAAGAGTTTGAGAAAGATAGGTGTTAGCTATTCTCTTGCCTTGCCGGAGCACCAAGACCCTGACAGCCACATGGCTCAGAAGAAAAGGAAGGGACTTCTTAGTGTGTGGAAACTTTTCCCTCTTCACAGCTGCCTCCCAGAGGTACGGGTCCCATCCCTATTCTTTTGTCTCTGATTTTCTTTTTTCTTTTGCCCTACCCAGGTACATGGGTATTTTCTTGCCTTTTGAGAAGTCCGAGGTCTTCTGCCGGCATTCAGTAGGTGTTCTATCAGAGTTGTTCCACATGTTGATGTATTTTTTATGTATTTATGAGGAGGAAGGTGATCTCCACGTCTTACTCCTCTGTCATCTTGAAGGTCTCCAGCTGGAAAATAATTGAACTTGAGGGAGAAAAACTTTCTAGATTTGTAACTTTGTGAAGTCATAATCTAAGTCTCAGTTTGAATTTGAGGGTGTGACAGTTAAAATAATTTTTAACTAAAAAACCACATTATTTCTCTTAGTTTGTAATGGAAAGATTGTTCTGAACTGATTGTTTTCCATTTCTCTTATCTCTCTGTAGATATTGTAATTGGGTGACTAGCTTCAATACTTTCCTGTCACGACCATTTGAAATGGCACTGTTGACCTCCATTTTGCAGAATCCCAAGGGCTTTTATTTGCCACCATTCCTCCGGACCCCTGTGCAGATATGACCCCATTATCACCCTTATCCTTTTGGACATACTCTCTGCACTTGAATTTTACAATAGAGCACTCCAAATCAAGCACAAACTTAAATCCTCACAGCTGAGCTTGAAGCTAGACTCTATGCTGTAAAAAAAAAATACTCCACTGAAGTCTCAGAGTATATGGAAGGGAAGCCCAGTACAGACTACTGGCTACCTGGTGTGGCTGGTTTTGTAACCCTGGTTCATCCATACAGCTTCTCTTCTGCCTAGTTACCACACTGCTTCTGTGGCAGAGGCTGGTTTCCTTCTCCTCTTATCAATAGCTTCATGTACTTGGAACCCAGGCCTGGAGAAGGGGGGAAAATTCCCTTCTCACCCTATTTAAGGTCCTTATCTTCCAAAGATGATTCACAGTGACAATAATCACACCCTTCATAACAGCTCGAATACCGTCCCTGACATGACAGCTCAATGCACAGTATCTGATATGAGTACGGGAGATGCACTCCCAGCAGCAGAGAAATTGCAACCTTAACTCCCCCACTTCCAAATAGCAGAGAGACAGATTTTTAAAAACATTTCTCAACCCTGTGTTATTATATTTTAAATAATATACGTGTGACAGCAGCAATTCAGTCTGAGATGAGCTTTGTCAAACACAGTCTAGTTTCTTTTATGACCTCTTCTCCAGTGTGAGATGAAAATATATGCACATGCTCCTGCCATTCTTAGGATTACGGGGTCTTATCTGTGATAACCACTCAAGTGAGAACACAGCCATCTCATCAGAACCCAGCAACATTCTATAGGCACAGTGCAGTTTAAATCTACTCACAGTAAACTTTTCTCCAAAGAGGAACCAGATTGCAGAGATTCAGTTCTGGCTCAAGCAAAGAGACAAATCCATGATCACAAATTCAGTTCAGCTTTTTAGAACACACAAAGCAGACACTTGGGTGCCCCATGTCATATCCCATTAGCTCATGTGATTCCAGCACAGAGGTGGTGGACAATTCCAAGCACAGTGCCAGTGTCTAGTCTCAATGTGGGCAGTGAAATCTCTCCACCTTTCTAGCTCACGGTTTTCTCTGAAGCCACAGAAGGCCACTCAGAACAAGCAGGCTCAGCTGGAAAGTTGGGAGAGGGGATAGTTAACAGCCCTGTGGGCAACTATCAACCATTGGTGGAGGGAGGTGAGAGAATAACCAGCCCCCCTCCAGTTCTTTAATAAAATGATTCTGGAGCACATTCTACATGGTTCTTCAGAGGGTTCCCAGGGGGAATCAAACCCCAATTGCCCACAGGTCAATGAGGCACTCTTTGTTAGCTCTTCTCCTTTCTCTATTTCATTCTTTCCACCCTTTTATTTCAGCTTCCTGGGATCACCTCCTAAATAAACAACGTGCACCCAAGTCCTGATTCTGTTTCAGGTATTGGGAAGACCCAAACTAAAAATCACAGAACTCCAATTCTACACCATTTTCCGTGTGCTCCAGTTTTCTTTTGTATATTTAAATGTTCTACTTGGGTGGCTTTTTTTCAAATTAAAAATAACTCGTATCAAAGCTGCATTCAATTCTCTATATCTTCCAATACTCAAAGACTGATCATAGCTCTGAGATGACATTTTTCCCCATCCCCAGATTTCTACTATTTTCATCAGTGCCTCAAAGATCTTAGAAATGTGCTGAGCCAAGACTGAAGCTTAAAGAACCATGTTCAATACCCCTCCAGCTCTCTCTGCAAAGATGAAGTGCCTGTGAAGCACATGCCTTAGAAATGGGAACTTAACCTTGAGCTGAGGGCAGACGAAAGGCTACTTTTCTCTTTCACATGTTGCTCCACGCGTCAATACCTTGTCACTGTGTAGTTAACTGCATTCTCTGCCAACTTCCATGTATCTTAAAGGTGCAAGCTTATTGATTCATTAATTAAACAACCATTTATTGCTTGGTTCAGACACAATGCTAACTACAGGGGGAACAGAAATTAATAAGACAAGAATCCAGAAGACAAGGGGATCACTATCTCATAAAAGAGACTGAAATGCAAACAACCCATCTGCTGTGATCAAGTCTAATAAGGCCCAGAGAGTACATAGGAAAGGCATCTCAAGAGGACATCTCACATGGATCCAGGTAGTGACGTCTGAGACAATTTTCTGGAGGAAATAATGCCAAGATTAAGTAAAAAGAGATGAGTAGGTGTTGTCCTGTTGACGTAAGGACAGAAAGGGAATTCCAGGATGGAAGAACAGTCTGTGCAAGTGTTTGTGGGGAAAAGTAAGATGTATATGGGAACTGAAAGTGCAGTGTGAGTAGAGCGGAAATGGTGAGAAATGAAACTAGACAAGGGTAGTTGGATCAAAGTTATGCTAAGGAATTTTGTCAGTAAATATGAAGTTATTGCCTAGGGAGCGGAATGGTTAGATTTACGCTTTAGAAAGATAGATTTGTAGTTCTATGAGAACAGATTGGAAACAGGAAAGGATAGATATAGAGAAACTGATTAAAAGGCTATAGCAATATCCAGGAAAACGATTCTGAAGATCTGAATTTATATATGGCATACTTGATATATCACTGAAAAATTTTTGTGTGTGCAGTATCTACTTACAGTCCGTGGAACCGAGTTTTCGAATTGTTAAATTAAGAAGCTATTCAGGAGGCAGAAATGGTGACCCACAGAGACTGGTTGAATGTAGAGGTGAAGAGGGAAGAATTCAGGATGGCTTGGTCAACAGGGTAGAACATATAGCCATAAGGAGACAGAGAAAAGCGGAAATGGATGAGATTCTGGGGTATATTAGTTATCGCTGCTGTGTAACAAATTTCCATAAACTTAGTAGCTCAAAACAACACATTATCTCACAGTTTCTGTGAGCCAGAAATCTGGGCATGACTTAGTTGGGTCCTCTGCTTAATGTCTCACAATGCTGTAGTCAAGGTATTGGCCAAGTTTGCATTCTCATCTGGAGGGTCAACTGGGAAAGTATATGCTTCTAAGCCCACTCAGATTGTTGGCAAAATTCATGTCCTGTGATTGTAGAACTGAGGGCCCCAGCTTATTGATGGTGACAGCTGGAGGCTGCCCTCAGCTCCTTGAGGCCCCTTGCAGTTTCTAGAGGCTGGCCACAGATCATCACCACTTGAACCCTCCCAACCAGACTACTAATTTTGTTTAGCCAACAAGGAGTCCCTAGAGGAAGTCTGCTAGCAAGACAGAATCTAGTATAACTTAACACCACAGGAGTGCCATCCCACCAACTTTGCCGTATTCTACTGGTTAGAAGCAAGTCTCAGGCCCCACCCACTGTCAGGGGGAAAGGGTTACACAAAGGTGTGAACACTATGAGGCTGGAATCAAGGGCCACAGAGGGGAAAGATGAGTTCAGTTTGGACATGTTGAGTTTCATGTAACATCTAAGTAAAGATGTCCAGTGGGATATGTGAGACTAGAACCAAAGGAGAAGCTTAGGGCTGAAGCTATAAACCCACAATCCATGTTGAATATAAATGGCAGGTGAAATGATGGAAGTAGATGATGTTGTCCAAGAAGAGTGTATATGTAAGGGTCTGTGGAGATGGAGATGAATTAATATCCTCTCTGTAAACTTGAGGACAGCCAAGTTGTTCCTCAGCCTTCTTCTTTTCAGAGTGAAACAATACTAAACACCCATTTCTAATTTCTCCGTACCTACTCATTTTTATAATCCTTTATTTCCTTTGTTCCCCTCTGGACATTCACTTGTTTTTGTACGATATGCTTAAATGAAGGAACTAAAATAAGAGGCAGTTCATTAATAAAGGTTATGATTAATCCCCAACAAAGCAGAACTACCTCCAAGGAATTTCAACGTCTTTTTTGTTTGTCCCCATTCATATAATTCAAAGATTTTAAATAATTTATTTTATCCTAAAAGGTATTTCACTTACCAAAGACAATACTGAAAGAAGCAGAAAATAATTGAAGTCTCCTCAAAGTAATTAAAAACCTCAGAGCGTATCTAATAGTAATTTAGAGTGAGAAGGAACATATAGTTATTGACAGGTTTGATGGATTAATTTGGGCATCTGTGTTGAAGGGTAATAAATAAGGGAAGAATGTTAACAATGTTTCCAGTACATTCAATAGGTTACTATAATATATCTGGTCTAGTTCTTTAGATTTCTGGAATCAGAATTTACAGGAAAATTGTAGATTGTGTAAGTTAGGGAGTTGCATAAATTAGATAACAATATTACTTTTTGCAGTATTACAGCAAGCGACCAAAGAGTTGAAAAAGAGAAAGTATTGGGGTGATAGCTAAGGGGTGTGGACTTTCTATTTTGGATAATGAAAATGTTCTAAAATTGGTTGTGATGATGGATACACAAATCTACGAATATACAAAAACAATTGAATTGCACAATTTTAATGGGTGAATTGTATAGTATTTGTATTATATCTCAAAGTTTTTTGTTTGTTTGTTTTGTTTTTAAGATGGGACAATGGTGCTTATTTGCTTATGCATTTTTTCAGATGCTATATCTCTATCCTCCACTAGGGCAAGGTGAAGGGTAGAACCCGTAGTGATTCTGAAGATGCTCAGTTGACAGGAAATAAGAAACTTCTGTGCTCTTGCTGCTTCTCTAAGCCACCATAGAGGAAACATAAATCTACCCCTTTCTTCAACGAACTCTGGAATCGACCAACCTCTCTGTGTCCCACCCCCGCTCCCCAACCCCCTCTCATCCCCCCCTCTCTTCACGCCCTCCACCTCAACCTCTTTTTCTCTTCTTTCTTTTTTTTGATTATCAAATGCATATTGATGAATAACTGTAGTGCTCAGAGATAAAACTTGTAGTTTAGTAACTTGGTTTCTTAACTTATGGTTGAAGGAAACAGTTTATATATCATTTTAAAATTAGATTTATGTACGTTATGATAGTCTTTATGTTAACTTTTAAAATACAGAACCATTGTGTTATCTGTTTGACTTTCCAGATCGCATTTCCACCCTTCTATTCCCTGTTCTGTGCCACAGGAAACTGACCTTTATGGAGAGCATCAGACAAGCTATCTTGGCTTTTAGTTGGTTGTGGCCAATGGAAGGCACAGGCAAGCGATCAGAGGAGGGAGGAAAGAGAGCCTGGTATTGATTTTCCCTAGAAGGCCTTGGTTTAGGCAACAACTGAGATCCTCTAATTCCTGTACTGCAGGTCGAAGCTCCATCAGACCCCTGTCCTAAACTGCAGCTCACACCAGGTTCTGGAAACAGGACTCCCTCCCCTTGCCCTTTCAAATGCACAGGGGGTCAGGACTTCCCACCGTTGCTACTTCCTGGCTGCTTCACCACGTCTTGCTTTTCTTTATAACTGCCCATCCCTCCGTGAACAGTCCCTTTTTACCCTCCGTAACCTCTCTCTAATTATTCCTTTGAGTGTGCCATCTCCTTCTTGCTGGGATCCTAACTGATTTAACCATAGCATATCTTATTTCTGGATATACACACAGGCAGAAAAATGTTGCCAACCCCCTTAAAACAAAACAGAATGGGAATGATGTACATCAGCTTCAGGGTAGTGGTTATTTTTGAGGAAGAGAGGGAAGGAGGAAAGTGAGAGTTAGGGGTTTTATTTGTTTGTTTTGTTTGTTTTTAAGCTATTTCTAAACTGTCTTAGTTCTGAAACTAATACTTAACAATAACAACAAAAAAGTAAAATAAATATGGCAATTAATTAATGCTTGTTTAATCTCAGTCATGGACACATGGATGTCTTTTTTCTGTATTTTTGAAAAACAAGAAATGAAATAAAATTTACCTTATTTTAAATTTAACCTGTGTTTAAAAGAATCTACTCTGTATGACAGGTTGGATGTACACATGAATGCAGATTTGTGTTCATGGACTAAGGAAAGGGAAAACCATGCCTGAACATTTAAGGTCCTAGACTGGTTGAATTGCACACAAAAACTTAGCTGAGTCTATACACATAGTAACAAAGATAAGTTCCTATTGTTCCCAGGAGAAGTGATGACATTACCCATCTTAGAGTTCTCATGGAAACAGTATCTCAGGGCCACATAATCTCTTGAAAACTGTATATACAGATACACTTGGAGCAGATTTAACCTTGAGGCTTCTGCAAAGAGAAATCTTTACTGGCCCTGGCAGCTTCTGGTTTGGGGAGGAAAAGAGTCCATGAGCAATAGTATAAGCAGAATGGAGGACTGTGAGGATGGCCAGGGACTAGGAATTAAAGGTGTTTGCTGTAAATCCTCACTTTCTAACCTAGAAACATTTTTTGCTAATTATTATGTGGCTCAAATTCTTCTTCTAGGGCCTTGGAGAAGTCTCTGATGAAACTGGTGGGCTGACACACTAAGTCTTCTAGACTGCCTCTGAATACTCATTGTCTCTATAACATACACCCTCCCTTGTTCTCAGCCATATTGTATGTGGGGTTGGAACCCACTCCCAGCCATAAGGGCAGGTCCAGATTGGTATAAACCAATTCAATCAGATTATCCCAACCCTCAGTCCCCACAGCGACCGACTCAGGAATATGCACATAATCTAAACAGAAGTAATGAGGCCTAATAAGACCTTGAGGGACTTCAAGAACAGAGAGGCTTTCACTCTTCCTCTGGGTTTAGGGAATTAAGGATACGAGGAAGATGGGATTGCTGCAGCCATTGTACCATCAGGAGAGGAACCAGATTGATGATGAAGCCCTGAGGAGGCAAAGCCAACATGGCTCCTAGGGTTCTAGGTTGGCCTGAAGTCAGGCTGTGCCTGGTGCCAGCCCTAACTGAATTTATGGGGGCTGACACATTTTTCTTTCCTTCCCTTCCCTGCACTTTCCTTCCTCCTTCCCTCCCTCCCTCCCTTCTTTCCTTCCTTCCCCCCTCCCTCTTCCTTCCTTCCTGCCTTTCTTCCTTCCTTTCTTTCTTTCTTTCTTCCTTCATTTCTTCCTTTCTTTTCTTCCTTTCTTCCTTCCTTTCTTCCTTCCTTTCTTCCTTCCTTCCTTCCTTCCTTTCTTCCTTCCTTCCTTCCTTCCTTCTACATTTAGTTTGAAAGCCCTACTAATGTAGAGGCACATAGTGCGGTGTGACTCTTAACAAATACCCTCTGATCAACTGAAAAGGTAGATTTGCTGAATTATACAGGGAGTCAAATCAGGCAAGAATTGTATTTGGATGATAATAACAGACACAAATAGTAACTTGTGTACCCAAGAGTTTATTATCTCATGGACAGTAAGTCCAGAGTTTGACATTTCAAGCTGGTACAGGGACCCTGCAAAGGCTCAGGCTTATTTTACCTTTTTTGCTTCACTGCCCTAGTCATGGATTCCACTTCCAGTGTTAACCCTGGAGTCCATAGAAGCTGCTGAACTCCAGCCAACATATCTGTATTTGAGGCAGAAGATAGGAAGAAAAGAGGAAGAACAAAAGGAAGGGTACACCTTCCAGTTAAATCAACTTCCTTTAACCATTCTTTCTGGAAGGCCCACTTATTACATTTCATTGGCCAAATTTTAATCTTATAATTGTATCTGGAAAAGAAGCTGGTAAGTATAATATTTTATCTGGAGCTATAGGTTCCCATGGTAGACCGAATCATGGCCCCCTTAATCCCTCAAATCTGTGAACATGGCAAAAGTTACTTTGCTGATATGACTAAGTTAAGGATCTTGAGACAGGAGGATTATCCTGAATTTTCCAGGTGGGTCTAATGTATTCACAAGGATCCTTATAAGAGGGAGGCAAGAGGGTTCCAGGTAGAAGAAGGAGATGGGACAATGAAAGGAGAGGTTGGAGTGATGAGCCTTGAAAATGGATGAGGGAGTCCCAAAACAGGGAGTACAGGCAGCCTCTAGAAGCTGGAAAAGGCAAGGACATAGATTTTTCCCGAGAGCCTCCAGAAGGTAGGCCTGATGATACCTTGACTTTTTGTCCAGTGAGACTGATTCCAGACTTCTGACCTCCAGAACTGCAAAATAATACATTTGTATTTTTTTAAGACACTAAATTTGAGGTGATTTGTCATAGCAATGATAAGAAACTAATACACTACTCCAGGTGAAGTCAGTGTTCTTTTACCAAGGAAATGTGCTCTATCAGTTTCTGCCAGAGTGGGAGGTAATATACATGTGGAGGGTTGTGCATCCCCAAACCTGTCGCTGCGTGGGTACAGCCAGTTTACAAGACAATTACCATTACATTCTTCTAAACATAAAGGCAGGCTCATCTAAAGAGAGTGCCTTAGTCGATGTACTTTAATTTGGAACCATATTTAGCTGAAAAGAACTCCCCACATTGTCATTTCATTAGGTCTTTAGTTCATAACATGGAAGGGATTTTTTTGTTTGGTTTTGGTTTTGGTTTTGGTTTTGGTGGTGGGACGGGGTGTGGGGAGTAATAGCACCTATATTTGCCACAGCTTTAGCTAGCCAAAGGAAAAAGAGCATATTTGCAACTGGATTTCAAAAAGTAGATTAGAGTGCTTTATAATTGTATTAGAAAACCTCCCACTGGAAGTCTGGCTGTCATGAGCCAGGGGCTTCTTATGAAGGCCATGAAGGGATCCTGTTTCTTTTGACAGCTAGGCGGGTGAGATAAATCTTGTTATAAACAAACTAAACCAAAATAATAATCAAATGCCTAAAGTACTAAACTATTTTTGTTATTAGAAACAATTATATGACAGAGCTCAAAGAAAAATGATATTTTCTTTAGAGGAGTCAAGGCAAAATGGAATGAAATTCTTTATTTCAGGGTTTCTTTAATGCTCATGAGTGACATTTCTGAATGCTGTTTAAACAAAGTCCCTCTGGCATGGCAACTGTTGCCAGGTAGGGCTTAGCTTCCTAAGGAGTTCAATGAGATAAGAGGCTGCTTTTAATCAACAAGCCAGAGGAACCATATGTAGTCTGTAGGCTGAGCACCTAATGTTTCCTCCCACTAGTCAATGTCCAGATCAAATAAGCAAGAACAAAAATGGTACCATACAAATCTCTATGTACATGCAAGGCTGTGGGTCACCCTGGCCTTCAAGTAGTGGGCTGCTGGTGCCATTAGATGGCCCTTGAGTTTTATTTTATTATCTTCCTCCAATAGTGTGAACCCTTAGTTTGTTTTGGCATAAAATAAGTTAAATAAGCCTCTGGGAGAGTGGTTTTTTTTTTTTTTTTTTTTTTTTTTTTTTTTTTTTGTGGTACGCGGGCCTCTGACTGTTGTGGGCTCTCCTGTTGCAGAGCACAGGCTCCGGACGCACAGGCTCAGTGGCCATGGCTCACGGGCCCAGCCGCTCTGCGGCCTGTGGGATCTTCCCGGGCCGGGGCACGAACCCGCGTCCCCTGCATCGGCAGGCGGACACTCAACCACTGCGCCGCCAGGGAAGCCCAGGGAGAGTGTTTTTATTTGTGTGGTAAAATATATGTAACATATAATTTACCATATTAGCCATTTTGAGTGTACAGTTTAGTGGCATTAAATGCATTCACAGTGTTGTGCGACAATCACCACCATTCATCTCCAGAACTTTTTCATCTTCCCAGACAAACTCTGTACCCATTAAACACTAACTGTCCATCCTGACTCCCCCTAGTTCCTGGAAATCACCATTCCACTTTCTGTTTCTATGAATTTGACTACTCTAAGTACCTCATATAAGTGGAATGATACAATATTTGTCCTTTGGTGTCTGACTTAGCATAATGTCTTCATCCATGTTGAAGCATGTGTCAGAATTTCATTCTTTTTTAAGTCTGAATAATATTTCATGGCATGTATATACCAGATTTTGTTTATCCAATCATCTGGTCCCAGAAATTTGTTGTTTCTGCCTTTTCGCTATTGTGAATAATGTAGCTATGAACATTGATGTAGCCAATATCTGTCCAAATAAGAGAGCGGTTTTTAAATAGAGAAGTGTGTCTGATTCATCCAGGACACATTTTCAAAATACATATGACAAGAAAGTGGGAGACTGTAGAGGCTTTGATTCAACAGGTGTGGGGTGAGATTCCAAGGCATACATCTGATTACAAATCACTGCTCTGGTGTATCAAGAAGGCACATAAAATTTGAGATTAAAGATTTAAAAGAGATCAATGGAGGGCTTCCCTAGTGGCGCAGTGGTTGAGAGTCTGCCTGCCGATGCAGGGTACACGGGTTCGTGCCCCGGTCCGGGAAGATCCCACATGCCGCGGAGTGGCTGGGCCCGTGAGCCATGGCTGCTGAGCCTGCACGTCCGGAGCCTGGGCTCCGCAAAGGGAGATTGCCACAACAGTGAGAGGCCCGCATACTGTAAAAGAGGTCAATGGAACTCTCTCCAGAAATAGCCTAATCTAAGATATTATTTCCAGGAATGTTTTGTGACTAGAACAAAAGAGTTATCATTATGTTTCATCTGGAAGACATCCAGGAAGTATGAGGTGCTAATGTAAAATAGTTGTGATGTTAGACATTATTATTTGAGATAATGTCATGATAGAAGCTTTAGTACTGACAATGACTACCCCATCCGAAAAGCAAAATTGATGGTAGTTGGTCAGTGGATTTACAGTATTGTCCAATAGAGGGCAAGCTCCATTTCTAGGAGTGGTACTGATAATTTTGAAAAACTTTATTGAAGTATAATATAAATACAAAAAGGTGCACCCCTATTATAAATGTATAACTTGATAAATTTTCACAAACTGATCCCCTTGTGTCACTAGCACCCAGATTATAAAAGAGAACATCACCAGCTTCCCAGAATCGCCCTCGAGACTCTCTTCCTGTCATAACCTCCCACCCCACCCCAAGGTAACCACTGTCCTGACTTCTAAATGACATTAATTAATATATTATACAATCTCTACTCTTTTGCGTCTGCCTTCTTTCACTCAACTTCATGTTTGTGAGAGTCACCCATATCGTTATTTGGTTGTAACTTGTTCATTCCCATTACTTTATAGTATTCCATGTGAATACTGTTTGTTTTTTGTTGTGCTCATGTAGGCAAATGCCTGAAGTGTATAAGAGCAATTCATTATGTTGATGTAAATACATGGGAAAAGACCTTAAAAATATCTAATGCCTCTAATTCTAACTCTGTGCTCACCATGATGCAAACCTCTGATTTGTAATTTGAGACGCTACGTGATATTATCCACCTAAAAGGAGAACCCTGAGCTGATGGTCTAACAGTTCTGGTGCCAGAGATTCCCTTCTGTAAGTTAATAAACAGAAGTCTAGAAATAGAACTCTGTGTCCTATGAGTTTATTTGGCATGAACAGATTCCCTATGGTTCTGTCATCTCTAGGTGAGTTGATAAAATTGAAGTTTTTGAACCTTCAAAACTGAGATATCAACTCTCAATGAACCCAGCTCTGAAATAACCTGATGGCAGGACTTCTCTGGTGGCGCAGTGGTTAAGAATCTGCCTGCCAATGCAGGGGGCACTGATTTGATCCCTGGTCCAGGAAGATCCTACATGCTGCGGAGCAACTAAACCCATGAGCCACAACTACTGAGCCCGCGTGCCACAACTACTGAAGCCCGTGTGCCTAGAGCCCGTGCTCCACAAAAAGAGAAACCACCGCAGTGAGAAACCCATGTACCGCAATGAAGAGTAGACCCCGCTCGCCGCAACTAGAGAAAGTGCACACCCAGCAACGAAGACACAACACAACCAAAAATAAATAAATAAAATGTATTTTTTTAAACATTGAAAAAAAAAGTTCCTTATGAAATTACCTGATGGCAATTGATCTGAGCTCTATTCACCTGAACCCTATTGATCTGAACTGTAAAGGCCATCTAATTTAAATGTACTTTTAACCGTGTCTAAATCTATCATTTCTCAAAGTATAAATATCCTGGAAAAGGATGCCAGTTGAGAGCCCAGCAGAATATAGAACACATGCTGAGTTGGACTGTAGTACAGAATGTCACAAAAACTCTGTTCACAGAGGCTTGGGCAGAGTTAAGAAACCTAGCAGGAATGTTGAGGTAGCTAGGGACCAGCAACAGTGGGAAGCTGCTCTGACCCATAGGCAGAAAGGGCAACGATGTCCCATAGTCCAGTGAGGGCTGGAGGAGTAGAAAGGGAACTGCCTAATGGGGGACTCTGGAACTGCATCACCAAGTCCAGGAGGGAGCTGGGGAGAAGACACTCCAACCCCTCTGTTGTCCTACCATCCAATCTCCTCCAATGCCAGGGAGCAAGGGAGCCTGTTGTGCAGTCTGTATGGGTCAGTCTTCCAGGACACAAAGCGGGGTGGAAAAGGGTGGAGCATGGGTCTCCAGAGGACGTGGCTTGGCATACAAAGAAAACTAGTATAAATGGATAAGCTGTATGTGGTATATCACTGACTCCAGGACATGAGGAAAGAATAACACTAAAAAATGACACTATAATCAAACTTTTTATAAAATTTATATTATTTTTCCAGGACCTCACCCTTGATTTTAATTTCACAATGTATTTTCTATGTTTCTGTTTCACTTTAAGTCTTCTTTGATTAAATGTTGCATCACCTGCTACCTCTGCATGACCTTGAACTAAATCACAATATAAGCTCCTTGGCACAAGTTTCAATAATGTTACAGCTTCTGGGAAAGATGTATTTTCTTTGGCCAAAAGCTACAGCATCACTCATAGTCTTCTATCCCAGCAGAATCATGTTTTGGGTTGGAATTTTGAGTCAAGTGGAAATGCTGGGTTTATCCGAGATAAATATTTGTTCATCAACAAGAGAAAT
This sequence comes from Hyperoodon ampullatus, assembly GCF_949752795.1. Taxonomy (NCBI): domain Eukaryota; kingdom Metazoa; phylum Chordata; class Mammalia; order Artiodactyla; family Ziphiidae; genus Hyperoodon; species Hyperoodon ampullatus. Next base: position 98,011,562 of record NC_136921.1, read on the forward strand.
ATGCCAACTATAGTATACATTTTGGATTTTTAAAGCATTCATCACATTTCTAACATAATCAGAATATCCTTGTGGGGGATAGATCTCTTTCTGTATCATTAAGTTCATTTTGGCCTCTCATCTCAAGAAATTGTGAAGATATATTCATTCAGAAAGCAAATTGGGGCTCTTCCTATACGAATATTATTTAAAATGCTGTAAGGAGTTGTGGTATTAAGGAAGATGCTGAAAAGATGAAAACATTAAGAAAGTAAGAAACGAGGAAGGAGAAGTAAAACAAAATTGTCTCTTCCAGTGCCAGCAGGTCATAGAAAAAGAAGGCAGACAGACATAAGAGCAACCCAGATGTGTCTCTCAAACTGTATGCCTTCTTCAGGCTCTGGCTTCAAGGTGGTGAATATGTTAGGGCAGGGACTCTTGCTTTGATTTCTTTTATTTTTTCATTTATTTGTGTATTTATTTTATTGGGGTAAAAGACACATAGCATAAAGTTTACCATGTTAACCATTTTATGTATTAAATACATTCACATTGTTGTACCACCATCACCAACACCCGTCCCTATAATTCTTTTCACCCTGTAAACTGAAATTCTATACTCATTAAACAATAACTCCTCATTCTCCTCTCCCTTCAGCCCCTGGCAACCACCATTCTCCTTTCTGTCTTTATGATTTTGACTGCTCTATGTACCTCATGTAAGTGAAATCATATAATATTTGCCTTTTTGTGACTAGCTTATTTCACTTAGCATAATGTCCTCTAGGTTCATCCATGTTGTAGCATATTGTAGAATTTCCTTCCCTTTTAAGGCTGAATAATATTTCATTGTATGTATATAGCACATGTTTTGAGACACAACTTTTAATTCTTTTGGGTATATATTCAAAAGTGGAATTACTGGATCATATGGGAATTCTATTTTTAACTTTTTGAGGAAGCACCATACTGTTCCACAGTGGCTGTATCATTTTAGATTCCCACCAACAGAGCACAGGGGTTCCAATATCTCCACATCCTCATCAACAATTGTTGTTTTCTGTTTTTTTAAATAGTCGCCATCCTAATGGGTGTGAGGTATCTCATTATAGTTTTTATTTGCATCTCCCTAATGTTTAGTGATGTTGAGCATCTTTTCATGTGCTCATTGGCCATTCAAATATCTCCTATGGAGAAATGTCTATTCAAGTCCTTTGCCCATTTGAGAATTAGGGTATTTTTTTCTGTTGTTGTTGTTGTTGAGTTTTAGGAGTTCTGTCTATATTCTGGATATTGGTCCCTTATCATAGATATGTCTTGCAAATATTTTCTCCCATTCTGTGTGTTGCCTTTTTACTCTCTTCATAGGGTATTTTGATGCACAAAAATTTAAAACTTTAATAACATAACAAAAACTCTGCTCCTTTACAGTTCTATTCCCACCACATTAGGTTGATAATGTCATAGAATTACATCTTTATGCACTGTATGCTCCAAAACATAAACTGATAGTTCTCTTAAATGCATTAGTCTCTTAAATTATATAGAAAACAAAGTTACAGTAATACTAGCTGTTTCATTAATTTTTTTCTTTAAATGTATTAGTCTCTTAAATCAAGTAGAAAACAAAAAGTGCAGTGTCAAACAATTGTTACACTAATACTAGCTTTTATAATTACTCATGTATTGACCTTTATTGAGATCTTATTTATCCGTATGGCTTCAAGTTACTGTTGAGTGTCCTTTCATTTCACTTGCAGGACAGGTCTAGTGGTCACCGACTCCCTCAACTTTTGTTTATCTGAGAATGTCTTAATTTCTCCCTCACTTTTGAAGGACAGTTTTGCTGGATATAGAATTCTTAGCTGGCAGGGTTTTTTTTTCTTTTAGCATCTTGAATATATTAGCCCACTCTCTACTGGTCTCCAAATTTTCTGGTGAGGAATCTGCTGATAATCTTAGGATTAATCTGAGAATAGCTGATATGTGATGCTTTGCTTCTCTCTCTTGCTGCTTTCAAGATTTTCTCTTTGATTTTTGATAGTTTGATTATAATGTATCTTGGTGTAGGTCTCTTTTTGAGTTGATCTTGCTTGGACTTTGTTGGGCTTCTTCGACGTTTATATTCATGTATTTCATCTTACTTGGGAGTTTTCAACCATTATTTCGTCAGATATTTTCTCTGCCCCCTTTTCTCCCTCTTCTTCTTCTGGGACTCCCATGATGCATATGTTGGTTTGTTTGATGGTATCCTACTGATTCCTTAGGCTCTGTTTATGTTTCTTCAATCTTTTCTCTTTCTATTCCTCAGACTCAATAATTTTCACTGTCATATTTCCAAGTTTGCTAATTCTTTCTTCTGCCTGCTCCAATCTGCCTTTGAATCCCTCTAGCCAATTTTTCATTTTAGCTATTGTACTTTTCAGCTCCAGGATTTCTTTTTTTCCCCAGGTTTTCTCTCTCTTTATTGATATTGATATTTCCATTTTGTTCATAAATCATTTCCTTGACTTTCTCTACATCTTCCTTTAGTTCTCTGAGCATCTTTAAGACAGTTGTTTTGAAAACTTTGTCTAGTATACTTGCCATTAGATCTTTTAAAGGAACGGTTTCTGTTGATTTATTTTTTCTTTTGAGTGGGCTATGCATTCCTGTTTCTTTGTATGCCTTGTGATTTTTAGTTTAACCTTGAACATTTGAATCTAATAACGTGGTAACTCTAGAAATTAGATTCTCTCCCTTTCCAGGGTTTGTTGTATTTATATTTATATTTATATTTATATTTATATTTATATTTATATTGTTGCAGTCTGTCTCTGTGCCAAGGATCAGACAGAGATGTAACTTAAGGTGTTTGCAGGTCTTTTCTGAGCCTTTCCCTGGGAATACACTGTCAGCTTCTAATTTTCTCCATAAAGGCAGTAGTGTTTGAATGCCCTAGTCTTTAATGTCTGCCTCCTAAAAAGGAAAAAAAAATGAAAAATGAAGGGGGAAAACGATACCAGCTCTTTAAATCCCCTGGAAATCACTTCAGCTGGATGGGGAGGGACTTGCAAAATGAGAGAGTAGGTACAGCAACAATGGCTACCCACCTTTTTGTCTGCACCTCTGTGATCAGAAGCAGCAATCAGTGATCAGAGTACAGATCCCTGATATTTGGAGGACATAGTCTTTTTTGACCACCCTGTTTCCTGTAAGCTGTGTGCAAGCTGCTCTAAGAACATGTATATAGCTGCCAGACACATGGCTGGGTGTGGGAGTTGGGTAGCTGCTACTGTGCTAAGAGCTAAAATTGGCCAAAATTAACCACAATTTGCCATCCAAGTCTCCCCTGGAAGTTTCAAGCCTTCAACAGACTCCAGTGCTCTAAAATAGTTACATCAGACAGATTCTGGTAGTGCAATCATTGTCTAGGTGGGGAGACAGAATCCTGGTGCTTCCTACTCCACTATCTTCCCAGAATCTTCTTCAATTTATATTTAAGGTTTAGTAAGGAGATTGCCTCACAGGTTGCGCTGGCACCAACCTGAGGGCAGCTGCATCAAAGTAAGTTCAGGTGGGGATTCCCCGGTGGTGCAGTGGTTGAGAGTCCGCCTGCCGATGCAGGGGACACGGGTTCGTGCCCCGGTTCAGGAAGATCCTACATGCCGTGGAGCGGCTGGGCCCGTGAGCCATGGCTGCTGAGCCTGTGCGTCCGGAGCCTGTGATCCACAGTGGGAGAGGCCACAACAGTGAGAGGCCCGCGTATGGCAAAAACAACAAAAAAGTAAGTGCAGGGGTACAGTGTAGTTGAACAGAGGGAAACCCTGAGTTTTACCTTACTGAGTCTACCTCAGTTTCCTTGTTGTGGATAGGCCTCAGAACTAACCACATGCTGATGAGAAATATGAAGGCAGCTGCACTGAGAATAGAGTGAGTGTCGTAGGGCCAGCAGTGATGAAAGATGAGGTGATACCATGGTAGAGCCCAAAGGAGGCATAGTCTAGGCCATGGAGTAGATAACACATATGACAGATACTTAGAAGCGTCTATAGCAGCAGCAGCAACTGAGAGGAGGCCTAATCAGCCAGGGAGCAATGCTGGGCCTACCAGAACCTGAGAGATCAGATGATGAGTCACAGTAGCCACAGGCTTCAGCAGACTCCATCAGCTGAATAGCCAGAGGTGGGACCAGTTGGCTTTCCACAACCCAGGCAGTCCAGATGGCCGTTCCCCATGAGAGGCCAGCATAGATCCAGAGGATGCCATGGATCCAGCACCCCAGCTGCTGACACATGATCACAGAAGCCTCCACTGCCACCTCTTTTCACGGACTCTATCCTGGGTGTTGGGGGAAGAATCTGGGAAACTGAGCTTTTTTAAGTTAAAAAGACAGAATTAATCTAAAGAGACTCTTTAAACTTATCAGACTAATTTTACCAGGTAGGATTTCTTTCTTAAATCTAAAACAAGATTTTTGTTACCAAGAAGAAAAGATCAAATCAAGGACAAAATAAGGAAATATAGAAGTATTAATGATAATAATATCTTTGCAATGGAATCACAAATTTACTCACATTTTACACTCACATTTTATATTAGTCCCTGAAACACTTAATTCTATGAATGAAGCTCATAAAAATAATATATTAAACAAAATAATTTTGGGATGGGGAAACACTACTGTAAAATATCTTAAAAACAAGGTGGTTATCAACATAGCCTCTGACACAGTAAGATACTATTTATCCAGCTCCCATTTCAGCACCTCTATACTTACTGTTCCTTCTTCCTGGAATGTTCTTCCCCGAAATGCCTGAGTGGCTGAGACTTTACTGCTATCAGATCCTTATTTAAGTCATTTTCTCAGGGAGGCTGTCTTCCTCCCCTATATAATATTCCACCCCCTTCAAACCTTCTGTACAAATAACTCCGAAATATGAGTGCCTTAACATGAGAAGTGTTTATTTCTTACTCCTGTCCTGGTCTGGGCATAGGTGCTATTCTCCTGGGTGGCTTGTCTCTAAGCACTGCTCAGAAAGCCAGAATTCTTTTATGTTGTAATGCTGCCATGTTTCAACATGTAGCCTTCATGGTCTAGGGAAGGGAGAAGAGGTGATAAGGAAGGTACATTGTATAATTAATCATCTCAGTCTAGAAATGACCAACGTTAGTTCTGCTCACATTTCATTGGATAGAACTAGTCACATGGCCACTTAATCATAAGGCAGCCTGGAAAATATAGAAGCACATAGTGATTGGTAAAAACCAATATATTTGCCTTCTGGTCACCAAATATCTATCTGTTCCCCTTTTCCCTGTGGCAGACAATGAGCTAAGTCCCCTTGTAAAATATCTTTCCTTGAGTGTGGATGAGATCTGTGACTTGCTTCTAACCAATAGAATATGGCAAAAATGATAGAATGTTACTCAATTGATTAAGGTATACTGTATAAGACTCTGTCTTAGAAGACTAGAAAGGTAGATTCTCCTGCTAGCTTTGAAGGAACAAGATGCCATTAGTTCTAGAGCCATAAGGAAATGAATTTTGCCAACACATTGAGTGGGTAGATTTTTGCACAGTCAAGCCTTCAGATGAGAATGTAAACCAGCAGACAGCTTGTGAGACCATGAGCAGACATCCCAATTAAGCTTTGCTCAGATTTTCAACCCACAGAAACTGTCAGGTAATAACTGTGTGCTGTGTTAAGCCACTAAGGTTGTGGTAATTTGTTATGCAACAATAAAAAACCAATACGTTCCTATATTTTAAAAAAAATTCATTTTTTCACTAAGGAAGAAAATACAGTCATTTTCCCTAGATCTTTGGGTGATGTGCAGTTCTCCCCATCAAGTCCAGATGTGGTGACTCCTGGTATAGCAACTTAGGGTATATAGCAACCCATGGTCAAAAGGACATGAGATCTGCCTCCTCTGAAATCCAATAGATAATGGACACCCACAATAGATACTCACATTTGGAAAAAAAAAAGAATGGAAAACACACAGCAGTCTCTTGTCCAGAGTAATTCTGAAACCCTGTGAGTAGGCACTGTGATATATCCCCACCTGCCCTGGCAGTTTGGGAAGTTTCATGATTAAATTCTGGTTCTGCCCTCAGGGAGGAGCACCCTTGTACATTGTTCCCTCTACCTCCATCCTTTCCTTTTTCTCCTCTGTGAGGTTCTTTCTTTCCCATTACTCTCCTTGAGATCCTTTGAGGGATCTCCTTGGTGGGGTGTGTATAGCATTCAAAACCTGCTTCCTCACATGGAAAATTGCTCTGAAACTTAAACTGATAAATAACTTTTTAGTCTGGGTGGGCTAATAATTTCTCTGGTAATATAATTTCTTCTCAAATAAATAGGTTTCTGTCTCGACCTTCAAGATGGCAGAGGAGTAAGACATGGAGATCACCATCCTCCCCACAAATACATCAGAAATTCATCTACGTGTGGAACAACTCCTACAGAACACCTACTGAACGCTGGCAGAAGACCTCAGACCTCGCAAAAGGCAAGAAATTCCCCACGTACCTGGGTAGGGCAAAAGAAAAAGAATAAACAGAGACAAAAGAATAGGGATGGGACCTGCACCAGTGGGAGGGAACTGTGGAGGAGGAAATGTTTCCACACACTAGGAATCCCCTTCACTGGTGGAGACAGGGGTGGCGGTGGGGGGAAGCTTTGGAGCCACGGAGGAAAGTGCAGCAACAGGCGTGCAGAGGGCAAAGCGGAGAGATTCACGCACAGAGGATCCGAGCTGACCAGCACTCACCAGCCCAAGAGGCTTTTCTGCTCACCTGCCATGGCGGGTGGGGGCTGGGAGCTGAGGCTCCGGCTTCAGAGGTCAGATCACAGGGAGAGGACTGGGGCTGGCTGCGTGAACACAGACTGAAGGGGGCTAGTGCACCACAGCTAGCCAGGAGGGAGTCCAGGAAAAAGTCTGGACATGCCTAAGAGGCAAAAGACCATTGTTTTGGGATGGGCTAGGAGAGGGGATTCAGGGGACCACCTAAATGAGCTCAAGAGATGGTCACGAGCCCGGCAATCAGCACAGACACCAGAGACATGCATGAAATGCTAAGGCTGCTGCTGCAGCCACCAAGAATCCTGTGTGAAATCACAGGTCACTATCCACACTTCCCCTCCTGGGAGATTGTGCAGCCTGACACTGCCAGGGTCCCATGATCCAGGGACAGCTTCCCCGGGAGAACACACAGCACACCTCAGGCTGTTGCAATGTTATGCTAGCCTCTGCCATTGCAGGCTCGCCCTCCCCGTGGCCTGAGTGAGCCAAAGCCCCTTAATTAGCTGCTACTTTAACTCCATCCTGTCAGAGCGAAGAACAGACGCCCTCAGGCGACCTACACGCAGAGGCGGGGCCAAATCCAAAGCTGAACCCCAGGAGCTGTGCGAATAAAGAAGAGAAAGGGAAATCTCTCCCAGCAGCCTCAGGAGCAGCGGATTAAATCTCCAGAATCAACTTGATGTATGCTGCAACTGTGAAATACCTGACTAGACAACAAATCATTCCAAAATTGAGGCAGTGGACTTTGGGAGCAACTGTCGACTTGGGGTGTGCTTTCTGCATCTAATTTGTTTCTGGTTTTATGTTTATCCTAGTTTAGTATTTAGAGTTTATTATCATTGGTAGATTTGTTTATTGATTTGGTTGCTCTCTTCCTTTTTTTAAAAAATATATTTTATTTCCTTGTTTTCTTTTTGTGAGTGTATATGTGTATACTTCTTTGTGTGATTTTGTCTGTATAGCTTTGCTTTTACCATTTGTCCTAGGGTTCTGTATGTCCATTTTTGGGTATTTTTTATTGCTTGTTATCATTGGTGGATTTGTTTTTTGGTTTGGTTACTCTCTTCTTTCTTTCTTTTTTTTTCTTTTTTATTACTTTTTAATTTTTTAATTTTTAATAATTAAAAAATATTTATTTTAATAACTTTCTTCTTCCTTCCTTCCTCCCTCCCTTTTCTTCTGGGCCATGTGACGGACAGGGTCTTTGTGCTCAAGCCGGGTGTCAGGCCTGTGCCTCTGAGGTGAGAGAGCTAAGTTCAGGACACTGGTCCACCAGAAACCTCCTGGCTCCTTGTAATATCAAATGGCGAAAGCTCTTCCAGAGATCTCCATCTCAAAGCTAAGACCCTGCACCACTCAACGATGAGCAAGCTACAGTGCTGGACACCCTATACCAAACAACTAGCAAGACAGGAACACAACCCCACCCATTAACAGAGAGGGTGCCTAAAATCATAATAAGGTCACAGACAACCCCAAAACACACCACTGGATGTACTCCTGCCCACCAGAAAGACAAGATCCAGCCTCACTCACCAGAACACAGGCACGAGTCTCCTCCACCAGCCTACACAACACACTGGAGCAACCTAAGCCACTGGGGGCAGACACCAAAAACGATGGGAACTACTAACCTGCAGCACTGGAAAAGAAGACCCAAACACAGTAAGTGAAACAAAATGAGAAAACAGAGAAACACACAGCAGATGAAGGAGTAAGGTAAAAACCCACCAGACCAAACAATTGAAGAGGTAATAGGCAGTCTATCTGAAAAAGAATTCAGAACAGTCATAGTAAAGATGATCCAAAATGTTGGAAATAGAATGAAGAAAATACAAGAACTGTTTAACAAGGGCCTAGAAGAACTAAAGAGCAAACAAACAATGATGAACAACACAATAAATGAAATTAAACATTTGCTAGAAGGAATCAATAGGAGAATAACTGAGTCAGAAGAACGGATAAGTGACCTGGAAGATAAAATAGTGGAAATAACTAATGCAGAGCCGAATAAAAAAAAAGAATGAAAAGAATTGAGGGCAGTATTAGAGGCCTCTGGGACAGCATTAAACACACCAACATTCGAATTATAGGGGTTCCAGAAGAAAAAGCAAAAAAGAAAGGGACTGAGAAAATATTTGAAGTGATAATAGTTGAAAACTTCCCTAATATGGGAAAGGAAATAGTCATTCACGTCCAAGAAGCACAGAGAAAACCATACAGGATAAATCCAAGAAGAAACACAAGAGGACACATATTAATCAAACTATCAAAAATTAAATACAAAGAAAAAATATTAAAAGCAGCAAAGAAAAAAAAACAAATAAAATACAAGGGAAGGGCTTCCCTGGAGGCACAGTGGTTGAGGGTCCGCCTGCCGATGCAGGGGACGCGGGTTTGTGCCCCGTTCCAGGAAGATCCCACGTGCCGCGGAGCAGCTGGGCCCATGAGCCATGGCTGCTGAGCCTGTGCGTCCGGAGGCTGTGCCCTGCGGCGGGAGAAGCCCCAATGGTGAGAGGACCATTTACCGCAAAAAACAAAACAAAACAAAACAAAAACAAGGGATATCCCCATAAGGTTAACAGCTGATCTTTCAGCAGAAACTCTGCAAGCCAGAAGGGAGCAGCAGGACATATTTAAACTGATGAAAGAGAAAAACCTACAACCAAGATTACTGTACCCAGCAAGGATCTCATTCAGATTTGACAGAGAAATTAAAACCTTTACAGACAAGCAAAAGCTAAGAGAATTCAGCACCACCAAACCAGCTTTGCAACAAATGTTAAAGGAATTTTTCTAGACAGGAAACACAAGAGAAGGAAAAGACCTACAATAACAAACCCAAAACAATAAGAAAATTGTAATAGGAACATACATATTGATAATTACCTTAAGTGTAAATGGATTATATGCTCCAACCAAAAGACATAGACTGGCTGAATGAATACAAAGACAAGACCCGTATATATGCTGTCTACAAGAGACCCACTTCAGACCTAGGGACACATACAGACTGAAAGTGAGGGGATGGAAAAAGCTATTCCATGTAAATGGAAATCAAAAGAAAGCTGGAGTCTCATATCAGACAAAATAGACTTTAAAATCAAGACCATTATAAGAGACAAAGAAGGACACTACATAATGATCAAGAGATCAATCCAAGAGAAGATATAACAACTGTAAGTATTTATGCACCCAACATAGGAGCACCTCAATACATAAGGCAAATGCTAACAGCCATAAAAGGGGAAATTGACAGCAACACAGTTACAGTAGGGGACTTTAATACCCCACTATCACCAATGGACAGATCATCCAAAATTAAAATAAATAAGGAAACACAAGCTTCAAATGATACATTTACAAGATGGACTTAACTGATATTTATAGGACATTCCATCCAAAAACAACAGAATACACTTTCTTCTCAAGTGTTCATGGAACATTCTCAGAATAGATCATATCATGGGTCACAAATCAAGCCTTGGTAAATTTAAGAAAACCGAAATTGTATTAAGTATCATTTCTGATCACAACGCTATAAGACTAGATATCAATTACAGGAAAAATTCTGTAAGAAATACAAATATATGGAGGCTAAACAATACACAACTAAATAACCAAGAGATCACTGAAGAAATCAAAGAGGAAATAAAAAAATACCTAGAAACAAATGACAAAAAACGACGACCCCAAATCTATGGAATGCAGCAAAAGCAGTCCTAAGAGTGAAGTTTATAGCAATACAATCCTACCTCAAGAAACAAGAAACATCTCAAATAAACAACCTAACCTTACAACTAAAGCAATTAGAGAAGGAAGAACAAAATAACCCCAAAGTTAGCAGAAGGAAAGAAATCATAAAGATCAGATCAGAAATAAATGAAAAAGAAATGAAGGAAACAATAGCAAAGATCAGTAAAACTGAAAGCTGGTTCTTTGAGAAGATCAACAAAATTGATAAACCATTAGCCAGACTCATCAAGAAAAAAGGGAGAAGACTCAAATTACTAGAATAAGAAGTGAAAAGGGAGAAGTAACATCTGATACTGCAGCAATACAAAGGATCATGAGAGATTACTACAAGCAACCATATGCCAATAAAATGGAAAACCTGGAAGAAATGGACAAATTCTTAGAAAACCACAACCTTCTGAGACTGAAGCAGGAAGAATAGAAAATATAAACAGACCAATCAGAAGCACTGAAATTGAGACTGTGATTAAAAATCTTCCAACAAACAAAAGCCCAGGACTAGATGGCTTCACAGGCGAATTCTACAACATTTAGAGAAGAGCTAACACCTATCCTTCTCAAACTCTTCCAAAATACAGCAGAGGGAGGAAAACCCCCAAACTCATTCTACGAGGCCACCATCACCCTGATACCAAAATCGAAGATGTCACAAAGAAAGAAAACTACAGGTCAATATCACTGATGAACATAGATGCAAAAATCCTCAACAAAATACTAACAAACAGAATCCAACAGCACATTAAAAGGATCATACACCATGAACAAGTAGGATTTATCCCAGGAATGCAAGGATTCTTCAATATACACAAATCAATCAATTGTGATACAGCATATTAACAAACTGAGAGAGTAAAACCATACAATCATCCCAAGAGATGCAGAAAAAGCTTTCAACAAAATTCAACACCCAGTTATGATAAAAACCCTCCAGAAAGTAGGCCTAGAGGGAACTTACCTCAACATAATAAAGGCCATATAACAAACCCACAGCCAACATAATTCTCAATGGTGAAAAACTGAAACAATTTCCTCTAAAATCAGGAACAAGACAAGGTTGTCCACTCTCACCCCTATTATTCCACATAGTATTGGAAATTTTAGCCACAGCAAACAGAGATGAAAAAGAAATAAAAGGAAACCAAGTCAGAAATGAAGAAGTTGTCGCTGTTTGCAGATGACATTGTTACAACATGTAGAAAATCCTAACGATGCTACCAGAAAACTACTAGAGCTAATCAATAAATTTGGTATAAAGTAGCAGTATACAAAATTAATGCACAGAAATCTCTTGCATTTGAATACACTAATGATGAAAAATCTGAAAGAAAAATTAAGGAAACACTCCTGTTTACCATTGCAAAAAAAGAATAAAATACTTTTAAGGAAGAAACCTACCTAAGGAGACAAAAGAATTGTATGCAGAAAACTATGACACTGATGAAAGAAATTAAAGAGTATACAAACAGATGGAGAGCTATCCCATGTTGTTGGATTGGAAGAATCAATATTGTGAAAATGACTATACTACTCAAAGCAATCTACAGATTTGATGCAATCCCTATCAAACCACCAATGGCATGTTTCACAGAACCAAAGCGAAAAATTTCACAATTTGTATGTAAACACAAAAGTCCCCAAATAACCAAAGCAATCTTGAGAAAGATAAATGGAGCTGGAGGAATCAGGCTCCCGGACTTCAGACTGTATTACAAAGCTACAGTAATCAAGACACTATGGTACTGGCACAAAACCAGAAATATAGCTCATGGAACAGGATAGAAAGCCCAGCGATAAACCCACGAACATATGGTCACCTTATTTTTGATAAGGGAGGCAAGAATATACAGTGGAGAGAAGACAGCCTCTTCAATAAGTCGTGCTGGGAAAACGGGATAGCTACATGTAAAAGGATGAAATTAGAACACTCCCTAAAACCATACACAAAAATAAACTCAAAATGGATTAAAGACCTAAATGTAAGGCCAGACACTATCAAACTCTTAGAGGAAAACATAGGCAGAACACACACTATGACATAAATCAGAGCAAGATCCTTTTTGACCCACCTCCTAAAGAAATGGAAATAAAAACAAAAATAAACAAAAGGAACCTAATGAAACTTAAAAGCTTTTGCACAGCAAAGGAAACCATAAACAAGACGAAAAGACAACCTTCAGAATGGGAGGAAACATTTGCAAATGAAGCAACTGACAAAGGATTAATCTCCAAAATTTATAAGCAGCTCATGCAGCTCAATATCAAAAAAACAAACAACCCAATCCAAAAATGGGCAGAAGGCCTAAATAGACATTTCTCCAAAGAAGATATACAGATTGCCAACAAACATATGAAAGAATGCTCAACATCACTAATCATTAGAGAGATGCAAATCAAAACTACAATGAGGTATCACCTCACACCAATCAGAATGGCCATCATCAAAATTCTACAAACAATAAATGCTGGAGAGGGTGTGGAGAAAAGGGAACCCTCTTGCACTCTTGGTGGGAATGTAAATTGATACAGCCACTATGGAGAACAGTATGGAGGTTCCTTAGAAAACTATAAATAGAACTGCCATACAACCCAGCAATCCCACTACTTGGTATATACCCTGAGTAAACCATAATTCAAAAAGAGTCATGTACCACAATGTTCATTGCAGCTCTACTTACAATAACCAGGACATGGATGCAACCTAAGTGTCCATTGACAGATGAATGGATAAAGAGGATGTAGCACATATATACAATGGAATATCACTCAGCCATAAAAAGGAATGAAACTGAATTATTTGTAGTGAGGTGGATGGACCTAGATTCTCTCAGAAAGAGTGAAGTAAGTCAGAAAGAGAAAATCAAATACCATATGCTAACACATATATATGGAATCTAAAAAAAAAATGGTTCTGAAGAACCTTGGGGCAGGACAGGAATAAAGACGCAGATGTAGAGAATGGACTTGAGGATACGGGGAGGGGGAAGGGTAAACGGGGACGAAGTGAGAGAGTGGCATGGACGTATATACACTACCAACTGTAGAATAGCTAGCTAGTGGGAAGCAGCCGCATGGCACAGGGAGATCAGCTCTGTGGTTTGTGACCACCTAGAGGGGTGGGATAGGGAGAGTGGGAGGGAGACGCAAGAGGGAGGAGACACGGGGATACATGTACATGTATAGCTGATTCACTTTGTTATAAAGCAGAAACGAACACAGCATTGTAAAGCAATTATACTCTAATAAAGGTGTTAAAAAATAAATAAAATCATAATAACATTAAAAACATAAAAAAACAAATAAATAGATTTCTGATCTTTTTCTTCCAGTCAGTTACGTGTGCCAGTAACTATACCCAGTGTTTTTGTAAATATAAGATTAAACCTTCCTCAACTTAGTGGTAACCTTGAACCTATCTAACCACACCCTTAAATGTTATCTTTTCCCTGGCTGAATTTCACTGGGGCTTTGTCGAAGCTTTTATAAATCCCATCTTTTACTGTTTGGAATATAAAAGCAGTCAGGTTTTCCACCTCAGTGAAGAATGAAATATCTAGACTTTCTGTAATCTCTCATTTATTTTTGAAAACTGGTTCTTTCCTCAACTCCTGTCTTTTTTGTGATACTTTGCCATATGCAACCAGTAGTCTCTATCACTTCCTAATTGATTCTTTCCAATCACTTATCTTACTCCTGCTGACTCAGTGGCTCGAGATAAGTTATGTGCTAATGGTAACATTTTACTCATTGTTTTGCCACTGCATACTATTATCACCATCTTTCTAGCTTCCAATGTTAGTTTTTTGCTACTTGCTACTGAACTCCTAAGCAAATGCCACATATTTTAGGTTTTAATTATAGCAATACCCTATTTCAAGGTATTAATTTCCATTGTAGTCAGGATCATCTATTTACTTATTTATTTTTGGCTGCGTCGGGTCTTAGTTGCGGCACGAGGGATCTTGTTGACGCGTGCAGAATCTTTCCCTGCGGTGCATGGGCTTCTCTCTAGTTGTGGTGTGCGGGTTTTCCTCTAGTTGAGGAGCGTGAGCTCAGTAGCTGTGGAGTGTGGGCTTAGCTGCCCCACCACATGTGGGAACCTAGTTCCCCGACCAGGGATCGAACCCACGTCCCCTGCATTGGAAGGCTGATTCTTTACCACTGGACCACGAGGGAAGTCCCTAGTCAGGATCATTAATGCTGGCTGCTGTAACAAATAAGTAGCTTAACACTTTGTTTCTTGCTCTCATCACAGTCTTATATCAGTTAGCTTTCCTCCAAGTGATGGCTCAGTGATGCAGGCTCCTTCCATCTTGGGATGACACCATTTCAACAGGTGGCCTCTGTGGTATCCAGTGAAGGTGAAGAGAAGGAAAGAAGTCCCATTGGATTTTTAGCTCCACTGTGAGAAGTGATACCCATCACTGCTGCTTAAATTCTATTTGCCAGAAGTAGTCACACAGCTATCCTAAATGCAAAGGAGACTGGAAGACATATAGGAACACATGGATATTGTAAACACTAACATTTTCTGCCACAAGTTATTATTTGACCTCTCTTTCCCTATTCTATCAGAATATAAGCTTCACAAGGGCAGAGAATTTTTTTCTGTTCCTTTTACTTCTGTAACCTTAACACTTAGAAGAATGCCTGGCTCATAGTTATTGGTTATGGTTAACGGTTATTAAATATTTACTTAGAGAATATGTGAAAAGGAGAATCCAGGGCTTCTTACCATTACTAGTAAGAAATTGGAAGAAAATAAGAAAGGATTCCAAGCAACCACAACAGATACCATGAAATGTATGCACTAAAGCTCACACATATTATTCACTGAACCTCCCACCCCCAAAAGGCATTTTAAACAGAGTTCTAATGAGAATGTTTATATAGTTTATCAATTCCATACCAGACCATAAACAGAAACTTAAAGTGAGACAAGAAAGATTATCAAGAAAAGAAAAGGTTATAGGAAAAATATGGGGTTCAAAGGAAAAAGTTACTTTTAAAGTACAACAGCAACAATGAAAAGTATAGGAGCCTGAGGCCATTTAGTGTAGTGGCAAAAATATTTATGCCTAGATAGGTCCTAAGGGTATCACTGAATCATAGCATAGTAAATAAATTACAGCCACTATGAAAATGATGAATCAATTAGGTTTGGTATACTTTCTTAAAAAAGGCAGAAAAGTTGTAATACATTTAAGAAATTTTCCTTTTTGTGTGTGTTCAAATGGACATTCTTCAGTCATGCCCTAAATTCCCTAGTTGTAACTAGTCATTCATTTCTCTATGATGGTTGACAGATGAAATAGGACAGTAATGGATGTCTCAACTATTATTGTGCTTAGTTATTTCTTCCATTGGAAGCTCCCACTCCCTGAATGCTACACTGATTAGACTACATTCAGAGTATCAGGTTCAATAGGGGATAGATCCACATTTTGTGGAGTCTGAAGATTACACAATACAGAGGCTTCTTTAAGAAAAAAACCCACAAGTATAAAAGAAGGTACAAAAAGTATTTATTTAGAATAAAAGTCACAACCAATCACAAATTTAAAAATTCACAAGAACCAGACATCACCAAATTCAGAAAAATATCTTGATGTTTTAAATTAATTAACTGCCTAGTATACCTTTAACAATACTTTTTCCTACATCTTTTGACTGCATACTCTTTGATTTCTTCTTCATATGAAAATGATTTTGTTACATTTTGTTCTATAGAGTTAATAGATAGTTCAGTCTTTGTACTAGTGGAGTTGATTGAAATTTGTTTTTATTATTGGTAGTTTAGAAGAGTTTCTTTCCAGTCTACAACTCATTATTGGGAAAGTTACATATATTTTTTAAGATAGTGGTCAAATTTGGGAAAATCTGTAACAAATTTCTTTTACATATACAGAATAAGATGTGGGAGGATTTTCCAGTTCTAGTTCTGGATCCATGCATTTCAAACATTACCCCATGCTTCTGTGCTGGGTCCCAAAGCATTCATTTGCTGATGGGCCTCTGGCCATCCACCTTCGTGTCACAATACCAAGTGACCCAGGTGACGGTAGGCCTTCAAGCAATCAAAATAGATGCTACTGTTCCAATGGGCTGTAATGCCCATGAACCACATAATTTTTTTCCATTTAACTAACTCAGCTTCCCCTTAGCCAGATCCCCAAAATGCCAGCAATCACTTCAGTGCTTCTGGACACAAGGAAAATTATGACTGAAGGGAAGTTAGAGTACACAGAGACAGCAATCTTGTAAGATCAAAATATTTTACTTCCAAAACTTTTACAGAAACATAATACCACACGAATATACTTCTAGGACCCCTCTTGTGGTGCTGGAAGAGGCTTGGATTTTAAGTTTCCTGGAATCTGCCTTTGGGTTTAGCTTTGAATGCTTCAGGAGGAGTGCTCAAAGGTGAGCACGTTCATAGAAAGGAGGTAATGGAGGATGACGAAGGGTCAGGACTCTCTGCCTTATGATAAACAGCTAAGGGCCATGCAAAGATCTTGGAAGAGAAAATTCAAGGGGTTCCCAAGTCTGTCTTTAGTCCTTGTAGTCCTGTGAGGTGAAAGAAGTATTTCAACTCAATATAAGGAATCACTATCTAATGTTAGGCCAGTTTAAATGTAGAATTGACCAGCTAATGAAATACTGAGCTTTCTTCACAGGAATAGCTCAGGAAGAGGCTAAATGAGAACCAGTCAGGGATCCTGTGAAGGGGAGGCCCCAGTTCGGGGAGTGGTAGTGACAGGGATGGGGAGTGTGGTATGAAAGAACCTAACGTTTACACACTTTTGCAAGTCTGAGATTTTAAGATGACTTTGCTATTAACCTTATTTGAAGCCTCGGCCTCATGTTTAATGCCTGATACATAGAGAGTTTTAAAGATAGATGGGACTGCTTTTAAGGTGAGAGAAAAAGGTTTTGTTTTTGTTTTTTTAAACCTAAGGGCAGCAAGAATGATCCATTTTAGCTCTATTTAATTTTATGCTTTTTTGTTTAAAGCCAGATTGTAAGACAGCGCTTAATCAACACAGGAGATTAAGGGTTGCAGTTGTGGGGTCGCTGAGTCTAGAGCAAGTTGTAGAAGGAGAACATCATGTGGAATCTTTCGGGATCCCTACTCTTCCAGCAAGTACAAGAATAGGACCATTTTATTTCCTTTGTGTGTGTGTGTGTGTGTGGGGCGTGGGGGTTGTTCATCAATTCATTAGAGTAGCCTAGCAATGATGCCTGGGATGGAAAGATCCAGAGGAATAATGAGTCAGGGCTTTTTGTGACATGTGACAGAACACAACTGAAACTGCCTTGAGGAAAGGAGGGGGATTTTTGCCTTGGGGGTAGAGTTCACTTCAGATATATTTGCCTCCTAAGTCTCCAAAGATATCATCCTCTCTCCCACACTTTTCCTTCTCTTGAAGTTGACTTGACTTCATTTACAGGCATTGGTGGTACTTATCACTGGCTTATATCCTTCCAAATAAGTTATTCTAGTTTGAAGGGCTTCTTTTTCTGAACTGATTCAGCAAAAGCCCCAGATTGAGTTCCTGGACCAGTATGCCCATCCCAGAACCAATCACTGTGGTCTGGAATATGAAGACTGGCCAGTTCTGGGGAGTGAGGGTGGGAGGTGTCAGTATCCTGGAACCACAAAGACTCGTGGGCAAGTGGGGAGGGGTAGTTCCCAAAGGAAAAATGAATAGCTGTTCTCAGAGAAATGGAGAATACTGAAAGTACATCCTCAAAACACCGTAAATAAGGATATCCATTATTTGTGGAAAAAATGTTTTGGGACTTCTTTCCTATGGTTGTAGTTAAACTGTAAAATCGAGTAAATCTTTCCCTTATCCAGATAGATATCACGCATAGGGGGTAATCGTTTTATATGTCAGCGTTTTTACTCTTTCTCCTAAGTGGGACTGAGTCAGTGAAGATGCTACAAAAGAAGTAAACAGAAAGCTGAAAGTATTAATACGGTAATTTTTAATTTGAGTGCCCTCCTTAGGCAAAGTAGCTGCGAGGGCTTTCAATAATCCATTTTTAATCGTGACCACACCCCGTGTAGGTGACCTGAGTATTACCGTCTTGCCCTTGCAGTTGGGGAAACCGAGGCATGACACGCCTCCATTCAAACTTGCGGAGGGATTTAGGAAGAGTCCAGCCTGCTTGACCTCAGAGGGTCTTCTTCTTCCTCCGCGGCGCCTCTCGGAACCCTCATGTCCTTCGGCGTCGCAGAAGGAGAGCAGCTCGGTCTCCGCCGCAGCCTCCGCATTCGTCCTTCGCCCAGCTGCATCCGCCCCGCTCTCCCACACCTTCCCCGGGAAGGTCCAACTGGCCAAGGTCTGGCAGTCCCTCCCGTCCTCTCCCCTGACCCCTCTCGCCTCCGCTACTTTGGTCCCTGACGTGCAGGAAGCCCCCAGCCCAGCGCCCCGCAGGGAGGTGTGGACAGATGCCGCCAGGGCGTCCAGCGGGAGGGGCGCCGACGCCGCGGGAGGTGAGCGGCCCGCACCCTTCGCCCCCCGAGGGCCAGGGCGGGCACCGGGCATGCTGGGCCCGAGGAAAGTGGCAGCGCGAGGGAGGCCGGGCGAGCCCGCGGGGAGCGGCGAGAGAGGGCGACGCGGGCGGGCCGGCGCGCGGCTCACGGGCGACGCCTGGAGAGCGAGCGGCGGGGAGCAAGGCGCTGCGGGGCCGCTCGGGGACGCGCCGCGCCCGGGCCGCCGAGCTCGCCCGTAAACCCGCTCCGGACGCCCAGACCCCTGGCGCCTTCTCAAGCGCGGGCGGGAGATACGGCTTCGCGCGTCCCCGCCGCTGCCGCCGCCGTCGCCGCTCTGCTGACTTGACAGAATCGGCGGGCCGCGCGGGGGGCGCGGCGTAACCCGGGGCTGGGCGGCGGCGCGGAGCCGCCCGGGAAGCTCCGGGCGTCGTCGGGAGCGAAGGAGGATGCCAGCACAAAGGCGAGCCGAGACCCAGCTCACTGCGGAAGGCGGCGGGAAGAGCCGCTGAGGGGCGCGCCGGGCGCGGTCGCCTCCGCGCTGCGTCTCTCGTCGCTGCCTCAGAGTCGCCGGGGATGGAGACGGCCGCGTAGGGTCCCTCAGCCCCGTGGCAGCGGCCACCGCATTCAGGAGCTGCCTGCTATGCGCGGCGGCGC
The DNA here is from genome assembly GCF_949752795.1 of Hyperoodon ampullatus. Taxonomy (NCBI): domain Eukaryota; kingdom Metazoa; phylum Chordata; class Mammalia; order Artiodactyla; family Ziphiidae; genus Hyperoodon; species Hyperoodon ampullatus. The sequence continues at coordinate 98,031,240 of NC_136921.1, forward strand.
TCCCTGTCGCCTGCTTTCCCCGCGGCGTGCTCGGCCGGCCGGAGGGCGCCGGGGCCGCGGGTCCGGGCGACTGTGGGGGCGCCCTGCCTCCCGGCGGCCCCGTCCCCACCCGCATTCGGCGGCAGCGGGCGCCAAGACCCAGGTGAGTGCGCGGCCCTGGCCCGGCCCTCGCGCCGCAGGTACCGGACAGCGGGAGGTGGCTTTGTTTTCCTCCCTCTCGCTCCGGCGCGGTCATTCATTTGACAGTTTGGCTTCCGCTGCCCAGAGACGCGGGTGAGAGCTACTGGGACGTGTTTCAAGTTTGGTTCTCCCGGGGAGCTGAGACTTTTGGGTCCATCTGATCGTCACTTGAGGGAGCGGAGGCTTCATTTCCTTTTTGGTTTGGAACCTGTTGTGAACATCCTCTGCGGGGACTTGGGGCCTGGAGGAAGCTGGGGCTGCAGATTTAGACGTAGACGTTTCCGAGGACGTGCAACTGCAGAGGTCTGGCTCTTCCATGCCTTGTGTTTTCCGCTATTAGCAGAGCTCAGGTGTTTTTCCTTGATTATCATTATTAATTTAGGAACATCTTTACAGGTACATTTATTTCTTTTAGAGTTGGAAGTCTTTGGAGACAATACAGAGAGCTCACAGAGTTACAGGGGATCAATCGATATTAAACTTGGAGAAGGCAAGCATCAGCAGTCCTCGTAGGTAGAGGTGAACGGTAGGCAAACTTCCCCGGGGGCCTTTAGCCTTCCCAGTACGGTTTCTGCTTTCACCGTCCTAGAGCCAAGCAATCTCTGAATTCTCATCGTACGTATGCCTTCGTCAAAGTGTGAAACTTGCCTTTTTTTGAATAGTTTTCTAGTTTGTCATTTGGAAGAAAAAGATTTTAATGTAATTATTAGAGTCCTCTATTAGACCTGGTGAAATTTCATGCTTTCCTTTGTCTCATAAGTATGATTTTCATTTTACTATTTCTCCTGTTCCCTCAAGGGCTCATTTCTTCTGTTGCCTAGAGAGAGCTCCACCTGCTCCTCCTCCAACAGATGGCTGTGTGTTCTGAGAGGTTTTCTTTAAAATGACACTCACATTACCTGTAAACAAACAGGATCAGTTATTAGGCTTATCTTTGGAGTTATTAAAGCAAGAAGCCTAATCTGGATAGGGATATTATTAATGGTGTGAAAATCTGGAGTTTGCTAATCTGTTTGGGCATCAGAAGATTCCTGCAGGGATTGTTTATATAGTGTGGGAGACAGATGGCATCCCTAGCAGACAAGAGAAGCCCAGCATAAAGGGTCATTGTATTCTTCAGAAATTATCCACTTCACTGTTGGGAGATGGGGTCAGGTGGGGAAGACATAATTTTCATCTCCCCAAGGAGGCATTCTAACCTTACCATCCAGCAGCCTAACCAGTTAGTTTCTTCTCTCTTTGAACATTTGAAAAGTCATTATTGAGCTGTTTGTTTTGATTATTCCTTCGGCCCATTTTGGCCTCAATTGTGGTTATGTTAAGCAGTTTAAACAGTGATATTAACAAACATGTCTTTGAATTTAAGATTATCGTACCACTGGGAAAACAGCAGTTCTTGTATACAAATGGCCCCATTGGACTCAGTGTCTCCTAGCTGGAAGGACTTTAGTCCAATCTGCATGAATTCAAAAGGAGTTTCTTCTACCATCTCCGTGACAGGTGGTTCCCTGGCTCCCAGCATTTGTCATGAGACTCTCAGCTATGGGTAGTACTCTACTTTTATAAGGCTTAACAGCCTAAGACATTTGCTTTATCATTGCCTCCATCACAGCATTGAACAGCCTTGGGCAGTGAATCTTTCTGAATGACTGTGGAGTCTGTGAAGAAATCAGTCATTCGGACCATTTGAGATAAGCCCGCTGGAGCTTTTCTGCTCCTACCACCATCATAGATTCTTTATGTGCTGTAGTTTCCAACTAGATTGCAAAATTGGTCTCCCCTCTGGATGCATGTGAGGGAGACTATTCCAGTAAATTAATAGTCACTAACCACAGGACTAAATTTAATGAAGAGCAGGAGCAATGTTTGACCCCCCTGAACAGGAAGTATGGGGTAAAAGTAAGCATTGGCTCTGTTTAATGTGAGAACTGTGATCTTGAGGGAAAAAAAACATATTTTCTTACTTTTTTCAAATCCTTCTGCACCACTGATCTCAGCAAGAGGCAAAGAAACCAAGGTTGTTACCTGTAGCTGAGGACAGATGCCATAGCTATCGCTTTTGGATGAATGTGTGCTGCTGGAGAGGTGGCTTTCAGGGTCTGTTCTGTTTCAGCGTGTGCCTTGGCATCAACAAAAGGGTCTAACGTTCAAATTCAGATTGTTAAACCTGCGGCTGGTATCTGTGTACCTTCTCACCAGGTTGCTTCCTTTCTAGTGAAATATTCCTTTATGAGAAACCCGAGGCACCAGGCCTGGGGCTTACTGGGCACCTGGCCTGCATCCACATTCTAGTGTGTTGCTGCCTGCTTTCTTGAGTAAAAATGGAACCAGTTTTGCACGAATAGGGAATGGCAGGGTGGAGTGAAAACATTTTCAGCTCCCTTGTGGAAAGCCAGGCCTGGCCTAAAAGAGAGAGGACTATATTTGAAGTTCACTTGATGTAGCAGAGGCAGAATTGCTTCTTTATACACAGGATGCCTCTTGTGTGGGAAAATGTATGAGGGGTTAGAAAGGTGACTACACCCTCTGCTTAGCCTGCAGTAGTCCTGTTTTTTTCCTGTCGACCTATCTGAATTATCAAATGCATCCCCTTTCACATTTCAAAGTGCCCTGGTTTGGATGATACATTATGTGGTCACCCTAGATATTAAGGAATCTTCACTATTTTCTTCACCACACTCTCCTGACTTCAAATTTTGAGTCTGGCTTTGTTTCATTCTTTAATTTGTTAAATGCAAATGTAAGGTAAAAAAAAAAAACCACCCAGGGCTTCCCTGGTGGTGCAGTGGTTGAGAGTCCGTCTGCCGAGGCAGGGGACATGGGTTCGTGCCCCGGTCCGGGAGGATCCCACATGCCGCAGAGCGGCTAGGCTCGTGAGCCATGGCCGCTGAGCCTGTGTGTCCGGAACCTGTGCTCCACAACGGGAGAAGCCACAGTGGTGAGAGACCCGCGCACCGCAAAAAAAAAAAAAAATACCCCACAACCCCCCAAAATGCATAAGGAAAAAAGAAATAGCAAGGAAGACAAAAGACTGACGTAATTGGTTGCTTGTCATCTATTTATACATATAAGAAATAAAATAGTTTTTTCCTTGACATATTAAGTGTCTACTCTGTCTTCGAGCACAGTAAGAATGAGTACCTGTTTACCTAGGGCCGGCATGAATTGGGACAACTATGATTTGGGAGAGCAGCTTCAACAAAATTCTGTTTGCAGACCTGATGGGTGCATGGCATTTGCAGATATGAATGAAAGTTTCAAGATCTAGTGTTTGGTCAAGTTCTTGGAATTTAGTGAGAGACCAAAACACATGTGTCGTTTTGAAGACTTGACTCCACATTCTCCTAGTTTCCAAGCCCTCTGGGCCACGAGGATAATAGAAGAGCCTTTGTTTTCTGCCCTCTCTTTTGACTAGAGTCTTGGGTTTGGGTCTCAGTTTTTCAGACAGAGGGCTTGCAGAGAAGAAGGTGCTGTGCCCACTCATCACGTGAACATTCTCATAGGGGCTGGAGATTGTGCAGGTGACCTGGTGGGGGATTTGAGTTCTAAAGCTAGATATATGAAGCTTGTGGCATGTACTTCAACAATGGCTGTGCTCCTTGGCTAAAGAATTGCCTGTTTGAAAGAGTTCACTTGCAGTGTTGGCCAGCAGGTGTTACAATTAATTATGGCTGTCACTTTTTCCACACCCACTCCACTAAAATCCTCAAAAGCTTGGTCGGCATGCTTGAATAAGAAGAAATGTATGTGCCGCGGAGCGGCTGGGCCCGTGAGCCATGGCCACTGAGCCTGTGCATCCGGAGCCTGTGCTCCACAACGGGAGAGGCCACAACAGTGAGAGGCCTGCGTACCACAAAAAAAAAAAAGAGAAGAAGAAGAAATGTATGTATCTTCTTTATGAGTAGGATAACCATGTAGTTATTTTTGCTCAGATAAGGACACTTTTGAGGGTAAAAGGGGATACTAACTGGAAGGGGCACCAGATCAAACAGTATAAACGGGGCTATCCCGAGAAAATTATGATGGATGATTGTCTTAACTATTACCTAAGTCATTAGCTTTTATATGAAGAATACCCATATGATGGAAAAATGTCCCTAGCTTCTTCTAGATTTGTTCAACATATGTCTAATGTGTGCATCCATATATGTGTATGTGTATATATACAAACATTGATCATATATCTATAGAGATGTGTATTGTGGGGTTGAAATTAACTACTTATGAAGACCTAGTCATCTGGAAAATTGTGACTTTCATCATTTTTTTCATGGGTTGACTTTTAAACTAAAAAAAATGTCCAGCCTCTCGAAACTTTAAATCATCTTCTGACCTTGTGTAGTTCTCTTGCTTAAATCATTTGATAGTTCTCCATTTTCTGTTTAATTCTCAAAGTAAGATCCACAGACAGATTGGTGGTTAAAAAGGAAAAGCAGTGAAAAACTTTCACTTATTCATTCATTCATTCAACTACTATTTATTGAGCACCTTCCATGAATCTAGGTGCTGAATGAATAAAACTGCCCTTGTGAAGTTTTCTTTCAGTTGGGAGTGAAGGGGTAGGAGTGGGAGATGCACAATAAACCAAATTATATAGCATGGTAGAAGGGGAGAAGTGCTTTGGAAGAAAGAAAGTAGAACAGGATAAATGTAGTTGAGTAGCCTTCATGAAGAAAGAGACCTTAAGCAGAGACTTAAAGGAAGTGACAGAAGTTACTCATACAGATACCTGGGGAGGAGTGTTCCAGGCAGAGGGAACAGCCAGTGCGAAGGCCTGAAGGTGAGAATGTGTTTGGATGAGTTCAAAGGTTAGCAAGAAGACCAACACAAGGGGGTGGGGTGTTGGGGGGACTTTGAAATGTGAATCAAAAAGATGGTGTAGGAGTGGCAGAGCATGTAGGACCTTGAGATGTGAGAGTAATTATAATTTCAGCAGAAATCCCATTATGTTCTTAAAAGTTATTATGGTATGAAAAATTGTGTTCATGCTCTGAAGACTGCACGGGTCAATATAGCTTACATTTCATAAGCACTTCATCATGGTGCACTTCATCTTGGCTAATATACTTTTTATGTCATTTGCTTATTGTTTATTTGTTAAAATAGCATAGTTTGTTGTTGCTGGTCTTAAATTGTATCTCAATTTCACAAAAATAGATCAGTGGCTCAAAAGTGGTTCATTGCAGTGTGAAAATAGTGATGAAAATAGTAATGTAAGTGCTGCAGTTCAGAATGTCATAAACATACTTACAGAAACGAATCCCATTCCAAATATAAAATGTGTATCTGTATGTGTGAAAACAAGGACGCTTGTGAGAGTGATGATTTCAAAACAGTAGCTGAAATGGAAAAGTGCATATGGAAGTATGATGATGACTATCTCAAAACTGCTTTTTATTGGGCGGGCCATCCATTCGCTCCTAGTCCCCAGTCATTGCCTGTTATGAAACGTTGTCTGTGAAGCCATGGATGTTTTGGTGTCATTTTCAAACAAAGCACAGTGGCTTCCTTGTTATACTATTCAAGTTTCCCAGGGAAAGTACCCAATGATGTTTTCCGTTACAAAATTAATGTATTATACTGCTAACGGTGGGTAAGAGCTTAAAACTCTAGTAGCTTCATTAAAGGATCCTTGTAACAGAAGTAAGTATAAGTCATTTTATTGAAGAGACGCCTGGAAAATCAGCTGGAAAGTTAAAGACAAACATTATCCTTAGAGAGAAACCAGAAGTTATTGAGAGAATTCCTTTGTCAAATGACACGGTTGGCTGTTGCATAATATCAGTGGAGTAGGGAAGAGTGATTACTATCAAGTGCACGCTAGCAGATATTTCACTTTATGTTTGGATGAAACCACCAATGTCATACAGAGAATGAATCAGCTTTTGGCATTTGTTCAGGGAGGAGCACTTGGTGATGCTTTGTTCATTTATCACTGAAAACTTGTGCTATAGGGGAAGAGATTTTTCTTTTGGTTAACCATTATATATGAGACTGGAAAAGTCCTCAGGAGGCAGGACTGACAGAGCATAAGTTTCATGTACAGATAAGAAGTTGATGGGTTCATGAAGAAAAGACGTTGTACCTGGAAGCCAATCCACATGCTCTTCCATTCACAGCAAAGATATAGCACCTTCTGATCTTGAGGAAATACTAAAAGTGAAAACTGGGTACAGCCAAGTTGTGGCCCCTGAGTATCTGCATGTGCTGTGCAAAGTGATGGGCAGGGAGTATAAGGCTGCTTCTCTGTGCTGAGGTGCCCTGGCTGTTTAGGGGAAAGGTGCTCATATGATATTTTATCTGTGGTGTAAGATATCTGTAGAGCAAGAAAAATGTTTCTTCATGACGCGGATTAGAAATGATTTCTCTGGTATCAAGTGGCATGCCTCAGTACTAACCTCTGCCCACAGGGAACCATGTCAAGGACAGGGAGGGAAGGAAGAATTGTTAACAAATAAAACAATCCGCCACAGTCTTAGGACTGAGACATTTTTTTCATTAGAGAGAGTCGGAGGTCCACATTGACCATAAAGAGTAGAGGAGGTTAAAAAAAAGAGTTGAGGAAATATTTTCAGTAATGGACAGTCCTTTAAATCAGAAGCATGATACTTCTCAGTGACCTATTGGAAGAATAAGAGCACAAAGGAATAGAACTTAGATCCAGTAAAGTTGATGCAGAGAGAGTACAGGTGTCTACTTAATATTTGAGAGCATGTAGGGAACCACAGTGGGAGGAACCCAGGCTTTTAGGATTTTGTGTTAAGACACTGGCTGGCCGGGAGTAGAGGTAAAAGGAGGTGGAGAAGTCAGACAATTGGACATGACTTTTCTTATACTTTTTCCTTAGGCTTGGCTTCATTTCAGACAAATGGACTTGATACTCTAGGGTTTTCAGAACACGATCTGTATTGCCTCCAACCTAACCTAGAAAAAATATAAATGTTCTCTAGTGGTCTAGAATTCTTTGCATAGGACTCCTGTCCTTCCTTCTCTCCTCCCTCCCTCTCTCTTCCCTTCCCTCCCTTCTACTCTCCTTCTTTTCTCCCCTCCCTCCCTCCCTCTCTTCTTTTGTTCTTTCCCTCTTTAAGCTATTGAGTTGGAATCTTTAAACTAGAAGATACTTTGAGAGCTCATCTCCTCGCTGTCCATGTCTTTTAGCAGATCTGTGTGCTATCCAGGGCAAGAGGGATAAGGGCCTCTAGGGAAGTTCTGTTTCTCGTTCAGCTAACCCACTCTAATGTGGAATATCTAGTTATAGCACACATTTAAATTTTAACCCTCATCCTTCAATAAAGGTCCATTTCTTGGGGAGTTCCCTGGTGGCCTAGTGGTTAGGATTCCGGGCTTTCACTGCTGTGGCCCGGGTTCAATCCCCGGTTGGGGAACTGAGATCCCACAAGCCTCAGGTGAGGCCAAAATAAAAAAAAAGAAAAAAAATGGGAAAAAAAACATTTCTATTTTTTTTGGATTTTAATAAAGATGGAGTCATTGGCTTTTGTCTAATAACTCTTCTGTAGTGATGGCCATTATTTCATTCTAGGACAGAAGTCATTCATGCATTATTCATTGAACAAACATTGAGAGTCTTACATGTGCCAGGCTCTGTGCTGAGTGATAGTTATAAAAGAGGTCAGTATTCAGACATGGCCCTAACTAGATAAAACAGAAAATTGAATTAGGATATAGGCAATGGTAACAAAAATGTGAATAAACAAGTAAATATGTAATTGCAAAGCAAATGTGGCAGAAATGTAAACAGTTTTACATTAGAGTGGTGGTATTTCGGCTACTTATTATATATTAACTTCTGAACTGTATGATCTTCTGAATGTAATTTTGAAATATTTTGTGAGTAAAAAGTGAAGAAAACATAGTTGAAGGTGTGATAAGTGCTTTGTAGAGGAGCACCTTGATAGAGAAGGAAGTATAACTGAGACTTCCTTTACATGGGGTGGTCAGGGAAGACCTGGAGTGTAATTCATCATTTACCTGTGTGAGAGGGATGAGGGCTCGGAGAAGAGTCGCAAAGATGATTGAGGACAGAGTTGAAAATAAGACCTTCGGGAGCCGTCTCAAAGAACCAGGGGTGCAGAGCAGCCATAGAATTTAACCCGACGCAATGACTTAGGCTCTCTTTTTCTTCAATTTATACACATCCACTTTCACATGTTCACATTCTCTTCACTCATTTCTCCTGGTCAACATCAGGCAAGGCACGTGATTCAGGTTAGAATTCCGTGTTAGAGGAAAATTGAAATTTTGTTCTGCAGCTGAGGAAAAATTGGAAGGGACCTGAGAGGCAAACTAGTTCAGCCTTTGTATGAAGAAATATCTTTTCAAGGTTGTTAACGGTGGTCATCCAGTTCTTAGGAGATGGCTTCCATGCTTCCTCCACCTAGAATGGGGCGGTGGTAAGTGGAGCATTCTGGTTTACTCACAGTAGGCACGTCCTCTTTCCATTGCATAAATACCCCAGACTCATCTCTACCTCAGCACTTCTACCACAGGAACACTTCCCACCTGGAATGCCTACCCGTTCTACCTACTTTTCTGTGTGTCATTTAAAAGTGGTGCTTTTCGTCATTTCCCCCCCCATCTTACTCTTATGAAGAATATGGCATTTCTAGAAGTAAATGTAGCTTCCTTTGTCATGATTGGCAATAAGGTTGGGGGTAGAGTGAGTATCCTAATGTGGGAGGGGATTGAGGGCAGTGTGTGTAGTTTGATACCTTCCCCCCACATGCTAGTATGCCCCACTCTTGGGAATCACTATCTTATAGCAATTAAGATCTTAATCATCTGCTGCTTTAGGTGGTGCACTGCTTATTTTGTTTGCTATTAGTCTTTTTGCCAACTAGACTTTAAGTACTCTGAAGGTATGGAAACTTGGCTGATACCTCTGTATAATGCCCAGTATTGATCATGAAGTGAATACATATACAATGATCAATGCCTCATGGCTGAAGGAACCACGTGTTTCTTTTTCATGGACCATTATGAAAGGCTATTATTTATATAAATCAGATTTTAAGTTGGCACAGATGCTAAAAGATTACTATTTTTGTAGTTTTAAAATGGCAGAAAGTCAAGTCTTGGAGGTCTGATTCATTGAGATAATTCCCATATCAGAAACCTCCTTCTTCCTTTGTAAGCCTTTCAACTCCTTGCTATTCAAAGTGTAGTCTACAGACCAGTGGCATCAGCATCAGCCGGAAACCAGAACTACTGCGTCAGAATCTGCATTTTAACAAGATCCTTAGATATGTTCTATACACAGTAAAGTTTGAGGAGCATTTTATTATTAACACAAAATTCAGAAATTTAGGAGAAGCATTTATCTTCCAAGAGAAGTGAGTCTGGAAATGAAGATTTCATTGGTCTGAGGATGAGATCCTCAGTGCTTTCTGTCATGTTGGCCTGGAATTAACACTGCTTCTTGCCAGGCCAGAATTATGTAGGAGTGCCCCAGGGTAATTTAAGTAAGTGAGTGGTACAGATGTTAGACGTGATGGTGATTACAGGAAGTTGAAGCAGTTTGGAGTGAGAAACTAGGAGAGCTTGGCAAAAGTAGAGGAAATTGGCCATGCAATCTGAAACCAAATATAAGGGAAAAGGTCTTCCCTTTATGATTAGAAACAACTTCTAACTCTCTGGATTTGGACTCGGTTCTCATACTCCAACCCCACCAGAGCCAGCAGGACACAAGTGCAACTGGCTTAAAGTGCTGTGCACGGAAACCTTGTGGAGTGGTGAGGATCGTGGAAAGGCATTCTTCATCAGAGGGGAAGGAGGTGTCACCACTCAGGTCACCCAGTTGTTGCCACATGGGAATTTGGGTGCAGCATGGCCAAATTGTCAGATTTTTCAAATGAAGCTAAAAATATAAGTTTGTACATAAAACATCTCTTGGGTATAGTATGTTGGTAATTAAAATGTTTTTAGAATGGCTCAGGCCAAACAAAATTCATATGCTGCCTGCAGCTGTTTTGTAACCCCTGTTCTGGAGCAACAAAACATATGTGGTGGTGTGAATACCTGGGTTTTTTAGTGCAGGGCACCAAACACAGGGAGAGGCCTTTTGGTCCTGGTAAGGACCATTTTGGATCTTTACTAAGTAAAAGAAATAAAAAGACATAAAAGAAGGGAGCTGCACTTGCTTTGATGACCTGATTTAAAATATATGTCTGAAGAACCTCAGTAACTAATGGTGTTTGAAAGAAAGAGTTAGATGCCTAAAGGCATAAAATTGTGGCCCTGTAAAATCTGAAGGGGAAGTAAGCATGGAGTTGGGTCCAGGGTGAGGAAATGAGGTCATGGAAATTTCTTGGCACCCCCAAGGTAGGATCACACGGTGCATCAGAGCTGGGAGGCTGGACCACAGCTTGGAACTTACTGTGCTTGGAGAGAAGTGTGACTGGAGATAGAATTCGAGTTAATTTACCTTTAGCATCTGGTAGGTAAATTTAGGCGGTGGCTAATATTTATTTATTTAAAAAAATTATTTATTTATGGCTGCATTGGGTCTTCGTTGCTGCGTGCGGTCTTTCCCTAGTTGTGGCGAGTGAGGGCTACTCTTCCTTGCAGTGCATGGGCTTCTCATTGTGGTGGCTTCTCTTGTTGCAGAGCACGGGCTCTAGGCGCGTGGGTTTCAGTAGTTGTGGCACATGGGCTCAGTAGTTGTGGCTCATAGGCTCTAGAGTGCCGCCTCAGTTGTTGTGGTGCATGGGCTTAGTTGCTCTGCGGCACGTGGGATCTTCCCAGACCAGGGATCAAACCCATGTCCCCTGCATTGGCAGGTGGATTCTTAACCACTGCGCCACCAGGGAAGTCCTGGCTAATATTTAAAGTTTGCTGGAATTGAGTTTTCTATTAAAGTTTGTCATGGTAAAATTAGCATTTTATATATTTTGAGAGTGAAAACTAGGTGAAGGAATCAAAATTCTTTCCAAAGATTTGTTAGTGATGATACTTCTTGTTAAAAACTAAGTACCTTAAAGATTAGCACTGTTTATTATTCATCTTTACATTATTATCATCTTTACATCCACCACAGTCTGGGTCAGTGATCTGTACTGATTATAAGACAGAATATAGTTTATTTTCTATCTTGGTGAGTCATTCTGTAGGTATTCATTTTCCTTACTGATTTAAAAAAATAATGGCTTTGTTGAGATATAATTCACATAGCATAAAATCCATCATCTTAAAGTGTACAATGTAGTGGTTTTAGTATATTTACAAAGTTGTGCAACCATCACCACCCTGTAATTTCAGAACCTTTTTATCACCCTCAAATAAGTCCAGTGCCCTTAGCAGTCACTCATATCCCCTGCCTCCAGCCCCTGGCAACCATCACTCTAGTTTCTGTCGTTATAGATTTGCCTCTTGTAGACATTTCATAAAAGTGGAATTATATAATATGTAGCTTTTTGCGACTAGCATCTTTCACTTAGCATAATGTTTTCAAAGTTTATCCATATTGTAGCATGTGTTGGCACACCATTCTTTTGTATAGCCAAATAAACTTTTATTGTATATATACCACATTTTTTTATCCATTCATCAGTTGATGGACATTTGAGATGTTCTCAAATTTTGGCTATTATGAATAATACTGCAATGAGCATTTGTGTAAAAGTTTTTGTGTAGATATATGTTTTCAGTTCTCCTGAGTATATACCTAAGAGTGGAATTGCTGGGTCATATGGTAACTCTATGTTTATCATTTTGAGGCTCTGCCAAACAGTTTTCCAAAGTGAGTGCACCATTTTACATTTTACTCAGCAATGTCTGAGGGTTCCGATTTCTCCATATCCTTACCTACACTTGTTATGGCTTTTCTTTTTGATTTAACCATTCTGGTGGGTGTGAAGTGGTATTTCATTGTGGTCTTGATTTGCTTTTCTGTAATGACTCATGATGTTGAGCATCTTTTTGTGTGGTTATTGGCCATTTGTGTATATTTTTTGGAAGCATGTCTCTTCAAATCCTTTGCTAATTTTAAAATAAATTTATTTATTTAAAAATTTTTGTGTTGTACAGATTTTTTTTTTGTAACTTTCTGGATTCTAGACACTTACGAGACATATGACTTGAAAATATTTCTTATGATTTTTGGATTTTCTTTTCACTCTCTTGACAGGGTCATTTGAAGCACAAAAGTTTGTAATTCTGATAAAGCCCAAGTATCTTTTTTTTTTCTTTCTTGTGATTTTGGTGCATGTCTGTCCTTGTTGATCTCCTAATTGTTCAATCCAATATGGAAAATGGAGTATTGACATCTTTAACTATTGTTGTTCAATTGTCTTTTTCTCCCTTCAACTCTGTCAGTTTCTACTCATGTATTTTGCAGCCCCTTGTAACGTATACATTTGTAATCATTATGCCTTCCTTTTGAATTGACCCATTTATCTTTATAAAATATTCTTTCTCCTGTTACCATTTTTGCCTTAAAGTCTATTTTGTCTGTTGTTGGCATTGTCACTCCATCTCTTTTTTTAGTTACTGTTCCCATGATGTTTCTTTTTCCATCCTTTTACTTTTACCCATTTGTGTCTCTGAATCTAAATTGTCTCTTTTAGACAGCATGTAGTTGAATCATTTAAAAATATATTCTGCCAATCTCTGCCTTTTGGTGAGTGTTTAACTCAAATGTTTGAATGGAGTGTTTAATTTATTTACATTTACTGTAATTACTGTTTATCTGATGGATATATATCTGCCTTGTTTGCTATTGGTTTTCTGTGTGTCTTATGTTTTTTTTGTTCCTCAGTTCCTCCATTACTTTCATTAGATATATACGTTTTGTAGTGTGCCATTTAAATTTTCTTGTTGTTGCTTTTCTGGAGAAGATAATTTTCATAGGCCTTTATTCTGTCATTCCTGATAATATTTGAGTTATTTTCTTAGTTGTTGCCTGGTTATAAACAGTGAAATTTTTAATTTAAAACAATCTAGTTCAGATCAATTTCAACTTCTTTCAAAAGTATACACAAACTTTACTTCAATATGGCTTAATTCCTTGCTTTATCCATTGTAAGCCCATCATTAACAGTTTTATAGTTATTGTCTTATGTAGTTGTTTTTAAATAGAAAAGCGTTGTAAACAAAAATACATTTATAATGTACTTTGCATTTAACTATGTCATTAGCTTTTCCAATTCTCTTTATGTCTTCATGTGGATTTGAGTTAATATTTAGTGATTTTCATTTCAGCCTCAAGAACTCCCATTAGTATTTCTTGTAAGACAGATTTGATAGTGACAGATTCTCTCAGGTTTTGCTTGGCTGGGAATGTCTTAATTTTTTCTTCATTTTTGAAAGATAATTTTGCTGGATATAGAAGTCTTGGTTAACTTTTTAAAATTTCACTGATTTGAATGTGTTATTCCAGTGCTCTCTGGCCTTCATAGTGTCTGATGAGAAATCAACTGTTAATCTTACTGAGACTCCTTTGGTTGTGATGAAACCTTTTCTTGCTGTGTTGAAGTTTCTCTCTGTCTTTTGACATTTTGACTATGATGTGTCTTGGTGTGGATTCTTTTTAGTTATCCTACTTTGAGTTTATTGAACTCCTTGGTTGTATAGATTAATGTTTTCATCAAATTTGGGAAGTCTTTGGCCATTATTTCTTCAAATAACGTTTCTTTCCTTTCCTTCTGGAATTCCCAGTGTGCACGGCATGATACAATATCTGTAGTTTCATAGGTCTCTGAGGGTATGTTAATTTTTCTTCTTTCTTTTTCTGTTCCTAAACCTGGATAATCTTAATCCACATATCTTGAAGTTCACTGATTCTTTCTTCTGCCTATTAAAATCTGCTGTTGAACCCCTCTAGTGAATTTTCCATTTCAGGTATTGTACTTTTCAACACCAGAATTTTAATCTGGTTCTTTTTAAAAATAATTTTTAATCTCTATATTGATATTCTTTTTTTAAACTCTTTATTGAATTTATGACAACCTTGCTTCTGTTTTACGTTTTGGTTTTTTGGCCACGAGGCATGTGGGATCTTAGCTCCCTGACCAGGGATCGAGCCTGCACCCTCTGCACTGGAAAGCAAAGTCTTAGCCACTGGACCGCCAAGGAAATCCCTATATTGATATTCTTTGTTTGGTGAAATAATGTTTTTAAATTCTCCTTTAATTCTTTACACATGGCTTCCTTTAGTTATTTGAACATATTTTTAGTATTTTTAAATGTTTGTCTAGGATGCCCCAAATCTGGGCTTCTCAGGGACATATTTTGTTTAACTACTTTATTTCATGTGTGTGGGCCATACTTTCCTGTTTATTTGTGTATGTTTTCAGTTTTTATTGAAAAATGGGCATTTCAAATAATATCATATGGCAACTCTGAAAATCAAATTGTCCTACCTCCCCAAGGTTTGGTGTGTTTGCTCTTTGTTGCTGTTTTTTGTTTATTTACTGACTTCACTGAATAAATTCTGGAAAGTCTACATTCTTGTCACATGTGGCTACTGAATTTTTGCTTTGTTCCCTTAGTGGTCAGTTAATGATTAGATAGAGATTTCCTTAAATGTCTGAAACCAATAAGTATCTCAGTCTTTGCTGAGCAGCTCTATGTGCATGTTGGGGCACGCCTTCAACAAGTAGCCAGGCAGTTGACAACTGTGCTGTAGCCTTCATTTCCTGCATGCACAGAGCCTCAAGATCAGCCAGAGCTGAAAGAATGGGGTCTCCTGAGATATTTCTTAGGTATGTGCATATTGCTGCACGTGAATGTGGTCTTTTAAATCATAAGGAATATGTCAGAGCCTTTCAAATCCTTCCATGGACATTTCGTTCTCCAGATCTCTCTTTTAAGTTTTTAAGCCAGCCTCTTCTTTGCTCCAGCTGGCATTGCTGCCATAGACATCTGTATTGTTAAACAATTGCAGCTGAGTGTTTTCAACAAATGTTATGGGGCTAGAGCTTTTTCCATTGAGTGATCTCTGAGTTAGGTCCAATAAACACAAGCCCTGGGAGTAGGGCTTTTCCAAGTAACTGCCAGGTCAAATAGTGACAATTCACTGGGATAGAGCCATTTTGTGGAACTCCAAACCCATTTGCTCTCTCCGTTGCCTGTTAGAGTATGGGTTTTTTTTCAGTCACTGTGGCTGTAATGATGCTGATTTTTAGGGGTATTGTGATGCTGGGGAGAGAGTGATTGGAAATAGGGAAAGTGAAAATGCCACTAAGCTCACTGTACTTATTGTGACACAACCATTTTTTGTGCCTTAATCATTCTCATAATGTAGTAAGCCTTTCATTCATTTCCAAAATTGTGAAAAAGTTGACTTTGACAATTTTTGCCAGTGTTCTCATTGCTTTTATGGAGGATCAGATTTTTGGGGGTCCTTACTTGGCCATTCTGGAAGTGCTTCTCCCTCCTACTGAATATTACAACTGCCTACTACTCTTGTGATGTTACACTTTGTTTAGCTTCTTGCTTGATTGCTTGCTTTCAAGATTTTGAAATGTAATTTTTATTTTTTCATCTTTGTTATGTCTGTTTTGTTCACCCCTCCCATAGGTACATGCTTTTAAAAAACCCATGTGTAGATTGAAGAAGTTAATTGAGGTAAAATACACATAACATAAAAATTTTCCACCTTAAATAACCATTCTTATATGTAAAACTTAGTAATGTTAAGTACATTGACATTGGTATGCAAACAATCTCCAGAACTCTTTTCATTTTGAAAAACTGAAAGTCTATACCCATTAAACAAAGCTTCCCATTTCTCCCTACCCCACCCCACACCATGCCCTGACAAGCACCATTCTATTTTCTGTCTATATGAATTTGACTATTCCAGGTATCTCACATAAGTGGAGTCATATAATATTTGTCTTTTTGTGACTGGCTTATTTCACCTAGCATAATGTCTTCAAGGTTCATCCATGTCATAGCATGTGTCAGAATTTCCTTACTTTCTAAGGCTGAGTAATATTCTGTTGCATGGATATGTCATATCTTGTTTGTACATTCATCCATCAATAAACACTTGGGTTGTTTCCACCTTTTTGCTATTGAATTGCTATTGAATTCATTGCTGTGAATGTAGGTGTACAAATATCTCTTTGAGACTTGGCTTCAATTCTTTTGAGTATATAATTATTTTGTTGTTGTTGTTTTGAATGGAAGCATCTACAGAAATATCCCACTTGATAGTTTTTTTAACTGTCTCAAATTTTGTTATATAATACATTTTCATTAGGCACAACTAAGTATTCTTTCCTGATTCTGCTCAGACATAGGCATTATCTCTCTTGTTCTCCCATTTTTAAGCTGCTAAAGTTTAAAAAAATTTTAAATGACTTGAAGCCATGTCAGGGGTTAGGAAATGAGTAAATTACAAACTTAAATGGAATCCAATTTCTCATTCTAGTTGAAACCTAAAATTTCTGTGTTTTATTATTTGTTATGTGCCTAAAGAAAAAGGAGAATGTAGGGATAAGAATCATTAGAGTTCTTCTGAATAAGCAACCAACACAACATCGTGGTCTAAATTTCACTGTTAAAGTAGGCTATTGGGAAAATATATTTAGGAATAGAAAGTAGCAGGCATTTCTTGGATAAATTTTGGTGTTTATCAAGAAGATGACATTTGAGACAAAGTTTTATTTCTATAATTTTTCTTAGTTTTTTGACTAGTTCTTTTGTTTTGTGGTACATGGGCCTCTCACTGTTGTGGCCTCCCCCGTTGTGGAGCACAGGCTCTGGACGCGCAGGCTCAGCAGCCATGGCTCACGGGCCTAGCTGCTCCGCGCCATGTGGGATCTTCCCGGACCGGGTCACGAACCTGTTTCCCCTGCATCGTCAGGTGGACTCTCAACCACTGCACCACCAGGGAAGCCTGAATAGTGCTTTTTTAGGCTCTTTCTTTTACTTAATTTTATTCATACATCTAGTCTCCATTTTGTAGTAGGTGGGGGTGGGTGAAAGTACTGTGAGTCTAAAGTGACAGCACCTTTAGGAACCAAAGTTTCATATAATAACTAACATAACACTGAATTTTTATTTACATATATATTTGAGGATTATGACTTCCTAGCTTTTTAAAGAAACACACAACTTGACCTTGAATGAAATTCTAACAAATCCTTAGCTAAATTTGGAAATGTAAAGATAATGAGAGAGAGAGAGAGAGAGAGAGAGAGAGAGAGAGAGAACAAGTGAAGCAAAATATACAAAATCTCCAATTAAAATAATTAAACATTTTTAAAGGAAGTGTGTTTGAAATAATATATATTACTAGTTGTTGTATTTTTAGATGTGTTTAATATTAAAGTGAAACAAAAAATTTACTGGATAACTGTGGTATATAAGATTAAAAGTTTGTTTTCCTGTAAGAAATTTTTTGGGAAATAAAATATTCCATTTCTCAGTTTCCAAAATGTGAGAAGGTTTTATTTAGTGCTTTCTGTTCAATTCTCATTGAGGGAAGGATGAAACTAATTTAGAAATAGACGTACTAAGGCATCTTAACACTGATATTTTTATTGTATAAGGTAAGAAAGTCTTAGACTTTTGCTGAAGAATGTATGCAGTTAGTTCCAGGAGTTCTTTGTGACAATAGCCCCATCAATGTTAGACAGTTAATTCTGGTTGAATACCTGGAAATTACAGAAATAACCTATTCCTTCATTTTCCATCTACATTTCTTAGAGCAGTAGGTTCTATAGGCATGTTGTTCAGCTGTCTTACAGGTTGTCTCAGGTGACAGATTCACCAACTACTTTACTGTGACAAACAAGGGTCACTAGTTTATAACCTTTTCCAGTTAGCAGTAGCTTCTTTCTTGTTACCTAGCTCCCAACTGCTAAGCCAGTGCCTCCTATTTCATATTTATATAATATCAGCACCCCATTTCTGTTACCAATTTCTAAGATTCTCTGAGTATGAGCTAAGCTGGTATAATCGACACTTCCACAAAACAGTGGCTCTAAAGATAGAGGCTCGTTGCTTGCTAACATTTTCTCTAATATTTCTCTTGTTTTTACCTGAAAGAGTGTTTTGGAAAAACTTCATTCCTTCCCCCCGTGTGTCTCCTTTTCTTTCACATAGAACACTTCTGATGCCTCTAGATGCCAAATGCTTGGAGGTTTTCCCCCAACAAGCAATCCTCTGGGACACCACCTGGGTGTCCTACAGTTTAAGTCAGTTCTGATACTATCTACCTGGAGATAGCATCAGATCCCACAGGTTAAGGGCTCAGTCCCATGACTCTGTGCCCCCAATTCACATGCCAAGGGCAAGAAGTAGGTCCCCAGGTTACCTACAACTTCTGTCCAACTTGGCTACAAATCAGTGGTTCTTATGACCTCCTCCCACCTTGGATCAGATTAATTGGCTAGGGTAGCTCACAGAACTCAGGGAAACATTTACTTTTGTTTACCAGCTCATTAAAAGATATGATAAAAGATACAGATGAATAGTCAGATGAAGAGAAATATGAAGGACCCTCTCAGGTCTGGGAGGTCCCTGAGTGCAGGAGCTTCTTTCCGTGTGGGTTGGGGTACATCATGCTCCCAGTATGTGGATGTGCACACCCACCTGGAAGCTCTCTGAACCCCATATAATTGGGATTTTTATGGAGGCTTTATCATGTAGGCATGACAGATCATTAAGTCCATTTTCAGCCTTTCTCCCTTCTCAAGAGAATGGGAGGCGGGGCTGAAAAGTCCAAGCTTCTAATCATGGCTTGTTCTTTCTGGTGACCAGCCCTCATCCAGGAGCTCACCCAGAGTTACCTCATTAGACCAGGAGATGCTCCTTTCACCTGGAAATTATAAGGGTTTCAGGAGCTCTGTGTCAGGAAGCAGGACCAGAGACTACGGTATGTATATTTTCCATTATTTCACA
Organism: Hyperoodon ampullatus; assembly: GCF_949752795.1. Taxonomy (NCBI): domain Eukaryota; kingdom Metazoa; phylum Chordata; class Mammalia; order Artiodactyla; family Ziphiidae; genus Hyperoodon; species Hyperoodon ampullatus. Next base: position 98,050,290 of record NC_136921.1, read on the forward strand.
GGTGAACGATAGACCAGGATGGATAGACACTTTGAGCACTGCTTATTTCTTTTATTTTGGTTCTCTGCCATCCCTTAGGGCTCTGTCATCATCTGAATGGTTGAAGTTGCCTCAGTTCTACTTTTGTGTTCCACTGTGAGAAGGGAGAGAAGCACATGACATGGAAGGTGCATATATCACCTCCACTCACGAGGAAACTTAGTTCACCAGTGAGAATCATTGGTGAGAACTTGGTGCATGAGCACAACGAACTGAATGGGGGCTGGGTGGCCATGTGCCCAGCTATACCTCTGTTACTAGGAAAGGAGAGATTAGATTTTGGGCAACGCTTAGTGATCTGCCACAGTTACTTCTCTGAATTTTACTTTTCTCATCTCTAAAATGATAGTAATCGTATCTACCTTAGAGGGTTGTCTTAAGGGTTAGGTAAGGTAATACATATAAATTATTCATTCAGTTTCCTGCATATGAAAGATGCTCAGTAAATGTTAACTATGAAGATATTTTTCAAAGAACAAGAGTAAATATTGCTTTCTTGTTTTTCAGTGCTTACAGAACTCTTAAGCAATGCTTATTTTACTTCAGGAAATTACACTGTTTTATTTGAAACAATAAAAGATACTGAGCTAAGTAGGTGAAGACCACAGGTATTATAGAAATATAACCTCTAGGCTTTTTGTTTTAGCTTATTTTTAAACAAAGTATTATTTATGGAACAGTATTTCATGCTATTTCTCATAATGGCTTTAATGTAGATAATGCATAAGTAGGTTTTGAGGTAAGTAGTCCATTAGAGTCCATTTAATTTCAGTCGCACAAATTTTAGTTAGATTTTTCTTTTGAAATAGGTCATCGCTAGAAGCAGTTCATTTATTTGGCAAGATATTCTTAGTGTATGGATTTGCTGCAGAAGTGAGAATTTTAAAATGCATCCTAGGGCTTCCCTGGTGGTGCAGTGGTTGAGAGTCCACCTGCCGATGCAGGGGACATGGGTTCGTGCCCCGGTCCGGGAAGATCCCACATGCCACGGAGTGGCTGGGCCCGTGATCCATGGCCGCTGAGCCTGTGCATCCGGAGCCTGTGCTCCACAATGGGAGAGGCCACAGCAATGAGACGCCTGCATACCACACACACACACACACAAAAAGCATCTTAGTTTTAAAACTTGTTTTCCTGATATTTCCTGGGGGGAATAAACTATAAAACCTCTTACTAATTTAAAGAAAAACAAAACTTCTTTATTGTTGATATTTTGAAACATATATAGAAATAGTTTTTAAACTGTCTGATTTTGGAAGTAGGGAATGTAATCCCTACATTTCATAGTATAATAATATTGTGACTGTTGGAATGTACTATATATTATTTGCCCTTTGTAGCTCGAAAGAAACTTTTAAATCTATAACAAATTATTATCTTTAATTGCTCACAGCCGATTGTTATTATTTTGGAATATAGAAAGTTAACTTTATTTTGGATTTTGGCTTCCTTACTTATTTACTTTATCCTGTCAATTGTTAAGGATCATTCATTAACGTGTTTGAAGCAGTTCTTAGCAAAAACCAGTTTTTGGTCAGAAAATGAAAATGAAATGTGACAAGCCTATTTTTCAGGGATTTTCATTAGTTCTGTGAAATCATATGTTAATTTGGTTAAAGCACCATCTCTTTCCATTGGAAATGTGTTTCAGAGTTGAGAAAGCTGACCTTTAAATCGATTTGCTCATTAATCCCCTACTTTCTTTGATGATAAGGACATAAGAAATAAAAAATCAAAGAACATGTTAAGTATTGTTTTGTTTTGTTTTTGAGTTAGTATCTCTAAAATATGTTCATTTGTTGCATAAGAATTCCTTCTTGGTTTGCTATTTCTTGGGCAGAGTGCCAGAAGAGAAATATGTGTGCCATCTGCTTTGTCATCATCAATTTTGGATTCAATTCCCCCAATTTAGGTTGAGTTCTCACTGATTTAACCTGCAGCTTTTGATACTTTTTTTTCTTGATCTTTGGACTCTCTGGCTTATCTTGTGGTTGAGCTTAAGATGATCTTTACATGTAGTAAGACATGTGGCACAGCTATCAGTCTTGTAATAACTTAGGTGGAACTTTGTTGTTAACATGGTGGGAAGTATTAGGCTAAAGGCAGCTTTGAATTTTACCACAGGGTTTCTCTAACTTTCAGTGAAGAAATAGTTGAAGTTCTTGCCTTGAAAAAATTGAAAGCACAGAAACAGAAATGAGCACTCAGCTTTTAACATATCTACTGGATGACCCTGTTCATTGAATTTTTGATGCTTTATATTATTTTTAAATATACATTTTATTATGATCTGTATACATTTGGAATATTGACTGCATAGTTCAGAGATAACTGTAATTGCTACCAGTCTCCAAAGGGACGTTTATACTGGAAATTTCTGCAGTAAGGGGCATGAAGAGGTTGAGGAACATAAACTTTTATGGAGAAAATAAGACTTAGAGGGAACAAAAAATATTAATGAATGTTTAAATTAAAAAATTGTCTTTTTCCCTCAACCTTTTCAAAAATTACTAATTGTAAAAAAGTTGAAATAAAAAGCAAGACACTCTTATACTCTTTGTTTTCCATTATCTTTTTTTTAAACTTTCAATTTTATATTGGAGTATAGTTGATTAACAATGTTGTGTTAGTTTCAGGTGTACAGCAAAGGGATTCAGTTATACATACACATGTATCTATTCTTTTTCAAATTCTTTTCCCATTTAGGTTGTTTCATAACATTGAGCAGAAACTAGCTTTTAATTTTATTGATCTTTGCTATTGTTTCCATCATTTTTTTTTCATTTATTTCTGATCTTATCTTTATGATTTCTTTCCTTCCGCTAACTATGGGGTTATTTTGTTCTTCCTCTTCTAATTGCTTTCAGTGTAAGGTTACGTTGTTTATTTGGGATGTTTCTTGTTTCTTCAGGTAGGATTGTATTGCTATAAACTTCACTCTTAGAACTGCTTTTGCTGCATTCCATAGATTTTGGGTCATCCTTTTTTGTCATTTGTTTCTGGGTGTTTTTTTATTTCCTCTTTGATTTCTTTAGTGATCTCTTTGTTATTTAGTTGTGTATGCTTTAGCCTCCATGTATTTGTATTTCTTACAGATTTTTTCCTGTAATTGATATCTAGTCTTATAGCGTTGTGGTCAGAAAAGATACTTGATACGATTTCGATTTTCTTAAATTTACCAAGGTTTGATTTGTGACCCAAGATATGATCTATTCTGAGAATGTTCCATGAGCACTTGAGAAGAAAGTGTATTCTGTTGTTTTTGGATGGAATGTCCTGTAAATATCAGTTAAGTCCATCTTGTTAAATGTATCATTTGAAGCTTGTGTTTCCTTATTTATTTTCATTTTGGATGAGCTGTCCGTTGGTGAAAGTGGGGTGTTAAAGTCCCCTACTGTGATTGTGTTGCTGTCGATTTCCCCTTTTATGGCTGTTAGCATTTGCCTTATGTATTGAGGTGCTCCTATGTTGGGTGCATAAATATTTACAACTGTTATATCTTCTTCTTGGATTGATCTCTTGATCATTATGTAGTTTCCTTCTTTTTCTCTTGTAATAGTCTTGATTTTAAAGTCTATTTTGTCTGATATGAGAATTGCTACTCTAGCTTTCTTTTGATTTCCATTTGCATGGAATATCTTTTTCCATCCCCTCACTTTCAGTCTGTATGTGTCCCTAGGTCTGATGTGGGTCTTTTGTGGACAGCATATATACAGGTCTTGTTTCTATATCCATTCAGCCAGTCTATGTCTTTTGGTTGGAGCATTTAATCCATTTACCTTTAAGGTAATTATCAATATGTATGTTCCTATTCCCATTTTCTTAATTGTTTTGGGTTTATTACTGTAGGTCTTTTCCTTCTCTTGTGTATCCTGCCTAGAGCAGTTCCTTTAGCATTTGGTGCAAAGCTGGTTTGGTGGTGCTGAATTCTCTTAGCTTTTGCTTGTCTCTAAATGTTTTAATTTCTCCATCGACTCTGAATGAGATCCTTCCTGAGTAGGGTAATCTTCGTTGTAGGTTTTTCCCTTTCATCAGTTTAAATATGTCCTGCCACTCCCTTCTGGCTTGCCGAGTTTCTGCTGAAGGATCAGCTGTTAACCTTATGGGGATTCGCTTGTATGTTATTTGTTGTTTTTCCTTTGATGCTTTTAGTATTTTTTCTTTGCATTTAATTTTTGATAGTTTGATTAATATGTGTCTTGGCGTGTTTCTCCTTGGATTTTTCCTGTATGGGACTCTCTGCTCTTCCTGGCCTTGATTGACTATTTCCTTACCGATATTAGGGAAGTTTTCAACTATAATCTCTTCAAATATTTTGAGTCCTTTCTTTTTCTCTTTTTCTTCTGGGACCCTTATACTTCGAATGTTGATGTGTTTAATGTTGTCTCAGAGGTCTCTGAGACTGTCCTCAATTCTTTTCATTCTTTTTTCTTTTTTGTGCTCTGTTGCAGTTATTTCTACTATTTTGTCTTCCAGGTCACTTATCCATTCTTTTGCCTCATTTATTCGGCTATTGATTCCTTCTAGGGTATTTTTAACTTCAGTTATTGTGTTGTTCATCATTGTTTGTTTGCCTTTTAGTTCTTCTAGGTGCTTATTAAATATTTCTTGTATTTTCTCCATTCTATTTCAGAGATTTTGGATCATCTTTACTATCAATACTCTGAATCCTTTTTCAGGTATATTGCCTATTTCCTTTTCATTTGTTTTGTCTGGTGGGTTTTTAGCTTGCTCCTTCATCTGCTGTGTGTTTCTCTGTCTTCTCATTTTGCTTAACTTACTGTGTTTGGGGGTCTCCTTTTCGCAGGCTGCAGGTCTGCAGTTCCTCTTGTTTTCGGTGTCTGCCCCCCATGCCTAAGGTTGGTTCAGTGGGTTGTGTATGCTTCCTGGTGGAGGGGACTGGTGCCTGTGTTCTGGTGCATGAGGCTGGATGTTGTGTTTCTGGTGGGCAGGACCACGTCCAGTGGTGTGTTTTGGGGTGTCTGTGACCTTATTATGATTTTAGGCAGCCTCTCTGGTAATGGGTGTGGTAGTGTTCCTCTCTTGCTAGTTGTTTGGCATAGGGTGTTGGGCACTGTAGCTTGCTGGTTGTTGAGTGGTGCTGGGTCTTAGCATTGAGATGAAGATCTCTGGGATTGCTTTCGCTGTTTGATATTACGTGGAGCCTGGAGGTCTCTGGTGGACCAGTGTCCTGAACTTGGCTCTCCCACCTCCGAGGCACAGGCCTGACCCCTGGCCAGAGCACCAACATCCTGTCAGTCACATGGCTCAGAAGAAAAGGGAGAAAAGAAGAAAGAAAGAAAAATAATATAAATTAAAATAAAACAGTTATTAAAAATTATTAAAAATTAAAAAATTAAAAGTACAAAATAAAGAAAAAGAAAGAAAGAAAGAAAGAAGAGAGCAACCAAACCAAAAAACAAATCCACCAATGATAACAAGTGCTAAAATCTATACTAATAAAAAAACAAAAACAGACAGATTGAACCCTAGGACAAATGGTAAAAGCAAAGCTGTAGAGATAAAATCACACAAATAAGCATACACATACACACTAACAAAAGGAAAATTATTTATATATATATATAAAAATATATATATATATATATATATATATATATATATATATATAAAGGAAGAAAGCAACCAAATCCATAATAAATCTACCAATGATAATAAACTCTATATACTAAACTAAGATAAACATAAAACCAGAAACAAATTAGATGCAGAAACAAACCCCAAGTCTACAGTTGCTCCCAACCTTCACCGTCTCAATTTTGGGTTGATTCTTTGTCTCTTCAGGTATTCCACAGATGCAGGGTACATCAAGTTGATTGTGGAGATTTAATTCGCTACTTCTGAGGCTGCTGGGAGAAATTTCCCTTTCTCTTTTGTTTGCACAGCTCCCGGGGTTCAGCTTTGGATTTGGCCCTGCCTCTGCGTGTAGTTCGCCTGAGGGCATCTGTTCTTCGCTCAGACAGGACCAGGTTAAAGGATCAGCTGATGAGGGGGCTCTGGCTCACTCAGGCGGGGAGGAGAGATGTGTACGGAATGCGGGGTGATCCTTCAGGCGGCAGAGGCCAGCGTGATGTTGCACCAGCCTGAGGCGCCCCGTGTGTTCACCTGGGAGGTTGTCCCTGGATCTCGGGACCCTGGCAGTGGTGGGCTGCACAGGCTTCCGGGAGGGGAGGTGTGGAGAGTGACCTGTGCTCGCACAGAGGCCTCTTGGTGGCGGCAGCAGCAGCCTTAGTGTCTCATGCCCGTCTCTGGGGTCCGCGGTGATAGCCATGGCTCGCTCCCATCTCTGGAGCTCCTTTAAGCGGTGCTCTAAATCCCCTCTCCCTGCGCACCAGGAAACAAAGAGGGAAGAAAAAGTCTGTTGCCTCTTCGGCAGCTCCAGACTATTCCCCGGACTCCCTCCTGGCTAGCCGTGGCACACTAGCCCCCTTCAGGCTGTTTTCACGCCGCCAACCCCAGTCCTCTCCCTGCGCTCCAACCAAAGCCAGATCCTCAGCTCCCAGCCCCTCCTGCCCCGGCGGGTGAGCAGACAAGCCTCTCGGGTTGGTGAGTGCTGGTCGGCACCGATCCTCTGTGTGGGAATCTCTCCGCTTTGCCCTCTGCACCCCTGTGGCTGAGCTCTCTTCCATGGCTCTGAAGCTTCCGCCTCTCCGCCACCCGCAGTCTCTGCCCGTGAAAGGGCTGCCTAGTGTGTGGAAACATTTCCTCCTTCACGGCTCCGTCCCACTGGTGCAGGTCCCATCCCTATTCTTTTTTCTCTGTTTTTTTCTTCTTTCTTTTGCCCTACCCAGATATGTGGGGAGTTTCTTGCCTTTTGGGAGGTCTGAGGTCTTCTGCCAGCGTTCAGTAGGTGTTCAGTAGGAGATGTTCCACGTGTAGATATATTCCTGATGTATTTGTGGAGAGGAAGGTGATCTCCACGTCTTCCTCATCCACCATCTTGAAGGTCTGTCTGCTAGACATTTTAAATAGTTAATTTCTTTCTATCATAAGTTGTTTGATGGAAGGTTCTCCTTTCTTGTAGTTTAGTGGTGTGTGCATAACTTTGATTTACTGAAAAGTATAAGCATAGCAAGAAGGAAGTTTTTGGTGCGTTTCACAAAGCTGGTCCTTTTCTGATTGATGATTCAGAATAAAAACTCCTGAGTGCTACCTCCTGAGACCCTTTGTTGTCCTGTAGATGCAAAATAATGTGGATAGTTAAGGTGGAACTGCAGATATCTGCTCTTTCACGCTCCACCCCCCACTTACACTTTGGAAATACAGTATTTGCTGTTGCCCATTTTCCATTATCTTTCCCAACTTTTACTTGGAAAAATCTCTACTGCTTCTGTGGCATCCACTTTACCTCCATTTTCTATTTCCAACCTCTCTTTACTCGTGATCACTGAAATTGCCTTTGCAAACCGTTGACATAAATAACTCGTACAGGGAAAATGCCATTAAATTTTAAGTACTGGGGCTTTATCAAGGGTGGTTGCTTCAAAGTATAGTGAAATTGAATCCTTCTTTTGTAAAGTTCTATACTAGTGACTTTACTTCTGTCTACATTTAAAGTACATGTAAGAATTTCAGTTTCAGTACATGTCACTTGTGATATTGTTTCTAACTTGGTTGGAAGTTGGGAGGGATTGGAGGGGAGAAGGGAAGGAGCTGTGAAGGGATCACTTACTGGGCTGCCAGTGTGCCATCAATCCATTGTCTGCATGTTCTGTTTAAGCACCTGTGAATCTATGCAGTGCATTATTATTTAGGCTGCATTTCCTCTTCTAGGCCACAAACTGTTTTAAGAGACTGAAATACCTTGCTGAAATCTAGATGGTCTGTCTAAAGCACTGTCATAGCCTCCATTCTTAGAAAGCCTGTCAAAAATTAAAGTGTTTGGTGTAATTTATTCTTAGCAAAACCATCCTGTTTTCTAGTGAATGCCTCGTTTCATTGCCCCTCATTTCTCACAGATCACTTATTCAGTAATCCATTTCAGAGGTTTGTAGGGATGGAAGTCAATCTCTGACTTTCAGAATTACCCTTCCTCCCAACCTTTGTCTATTCCCAGATGGCAGTCCTTTTTCTGCAGCTGGATTTTGGCTGTGCTGCTGAGTAGGGTAAAGCTCTGATGAAGAAGACATTGCATGGACCTCTTTTATGGAAAATTATTCTTGAGGACCCACCAAGAAGATGTCTCTATACTCCGTATTGAGAAAAACTGACTTAAGAAAACTAATTTTCTCGAAATACCTGTTAATTATTTCCTGAAAAGAGAAGGCTTGATGTTGGATAAGTAAAATATATGTTTTTAGGTTATAAAGAAAATGAACCCACAATAAATTTCTGTAAAGCTCAGTTCCCTGGGGCAGTGGTGGGAAGCACAGGCATATGGGGATCTCAGTGAAGAAACTGTGGCTGAGGCGTGTGTTACTTCACAGTGGTCCTACACATCAGCACCACCTGGATGCTTGGTAGAATTGCAGAACCTTAGGCTCTGTTCTGGTCCTGTTGACTCAGAATCTGCATTCGGCAGTATCTTCAAATGGTTTGTAAATAAATTCGGTTTGGGAAGCCCTGGAAATCATTTTTGTGAGACTGTCCTTGCATGTTAACTGGTTGGGTGATAAAGACTCATCAGGTTGTGAAGCACTTGCAGATACTAAATAGCATATTTAGGCAAATCCTCTTATTAGAGTGAAAACATTTTGGATATTTATTGTAAACTCTTGGGTCAGTACAGTTGTTAGATATTAACCTTCCCCACACTGTTCCTTCCGGGAAGACTGAAAGAGATGTTTCCCGAAGACCAAGAAAATTATTTTTAAAAAGTGTGGGGTTTTTTTTGTCATTTTCTTAGTCATAGGCTGGAGTGCTCAAACAGTTTCCTCCCTTTTCCTGCTTCGTATATTCTTTGTACTGTGATACCAGGTGGTTACATTTTTGAAGTCATGCTTCAACGTGAAGGGAAAGTTCTATGAAGAAAAGCTTTAGGATGCCTCGGTTGTTTGCATCCTAACTCTGCCAGGGCTCCCTAAGCACAGTAGCATGGCCTGTTTGTTCCATGACTCTTGACGGTTGGGGCAGAGGGACCCACTTACTGCATAACCCCGTGAGAAGTAATCAGCTGAACTCTAGGTATGGATAACTCACATTAGCCCAGCATTAGCTTTAGTAATGTTCATGATAGCTTGATATAAATATTTTCATATACATTTCTTAGCCTTCCAGATGTTTACTATATCTGGGATGACGGTGAAGGAATTGACCCTCTTACACTCATATGGGACTCCCACACATCCCTAGATATTTCTCAGGGATGGACGAGTCAGATGTGACTGATAGACTAATATATGTGCTGTTGAGGCAAATACCTTAAGCCAGTGGCAGACTGAAGGTAGATCTTACTGGCTCCCTCAGGTGGGAGGTCCACTGAGAACTGCTAGATGGAGGGTGGCAATATGGTGCAGTGAAAAGAGCATTGGATTTGGAATTAGGTGGATGTGGATTTGAATCCCAGCTCTCCTGCTTATTAGTTTTGTGACCAGTTATTTAATCTCTGACTTTTGAGTTCCATAATTATAAAAGTAGGGTTGATTCATACCTCCCAAGGTTGTTGTGAGACCCTAGTGAGATAATATATTAAGAGCCTAATACTGTGCCTGGTGTAGAGTAGGTGCCCATTGAAAGGTAAGTATGCATCACTTTATACATTTGGTATAGTAAATAATTGCTTACCAGTTTTTTTCATGCCTGCCTCAGCTAAGCTGAGTAGCTTCTGGTATTTTTGTCCATCAGATATATTTCCAAATGATTCTTTGCTGGGTGAGCGTCATCTTTTGTTATTACCACCATGGCAGATGTTAGCCTTCAAAGGCACAGTGTGTTCAACCTGGCAGGTTTATCAGCTGGAACATAGCTTGCAATGACTAAATGTCCAGAAAGCTGAGAATCTTCCATCTTACACAGAGGATATGCCAGCATGTAGTCAGAGTCAGGAAAAAGAGAGGGTATGTGTAACGTTGACTTGTGATGGAAAGGGCTTTGGTGAATTAATCATGCTCGAGTGGTTGCAGTGTGTGGAGTTCTTTTTCATGAGGAACGCTATGAAATGAGACACTGGTTTCAAAAAGTAGGTTCATGTAATCCCATGGAAAGGGAGATTTTCTTTACAGTTCAGAAAGGATATAGGGTTCAGTGTAAAGTTCTACAGCTGAATTCAGAACTCTGCTTATGTTGGGAAACTAGCAAGTGTGGCACAAAATCCCTAATTTATCTGTGTTCTCACTGCGGCTGATTATAGCCTCTTTCTTCTCTCTCTTCTCTCTCCCTGAATCTGAGCCCATGGCCCAAGTCTGAGCTTGGAGGCTCTGATTTTAATATAGATGTAGTGCCTTTATTGTTTTCAAGTGGTTGCTGTTTGGAAAATGTTAGTTTTCTTAATCAGGTTTAAGACAATTAGCAAATGAAGAATTGTCTCATTTAAATTACATTTATTCTTCTGTAAAATGGGGATAAGAATGGTGCCTACTTCATAGGATTACTACCTTCCTCATAAGATAAATGAGGTAATATATATAAAGTGCTTAGAATAGTAGTTGGCACGTGGTAAGCATATTTTATAATAGTGTTATTATTAATTTTCGTTATTAATTTTTCACTGATTACAGAGCAGAAATGTTCACTGTGGAAAATGTAAAATAAAACAAAATGAAAGTCACCATAATTCTCCACCTAACGATAACTGATGTTGACATTTTAGTATATCTTCCCAATCTTCTTTCTTTTTCCCTATATACATGTTTTACATAAGGAAACCAAAATTACATTGGTTTTAAAGCCACCTTTTTCAAACAAAACTATTTTACTGAAGTATAGTTGATTTACAATGTTGTGTTAATTTTACTGGATAGCAAAGTGATTCAGTTATATATATACACATTCTTTTCACATTCTTTTCCATTATGTTTTTCACAGGATATTGAATATAATTCCCTGTGCTATATAGTAGGACTTTGTTTAAAACCCACCTTTTTTACTTATTACATTAGTAATATTTTCCCATGTCATTGAATATTCTTCTATTACATGATTTCATTGGCATTTTATGTCCTAAAATTTGTTTCTTCTATTGTTTTCAGTTTTTCATTTTTTAAGACAATTATTTTAGAGCAGTTTTTAGCTACAATAGAATTGAGAGGAAAGTACAGAGATTTCTCATATAGCCCCTGCGCTCACATGTACTCAGCCTTCTCCATTATCAACATCACTCTTGGTGTTGTACATGCAGTGTGTTTGCACAAATGTATAATGACGTATATCCATCATTATAATATCACTACCCTAAAAATCCTCTGTGCCTCTCCTGTTCATCTGCCCCCTTCCCCAACCATTGATCTTTTTGTCTCCATAGTTGTGCCTTTTCCAGCATGTCATACAGTTGGGATTATTCAGCATGTGGTTTTCTTATACTGGTTTCTTTCATGTTGTAATATGCATTTAAGATTCCTCCATGACTTTTCATGGCTTGCTAGCTCATTTGTTTTTAGCACTAAATAATATTCCATTGTCTGGATGTGTCACAATTTATCCATTCACCTATTGAAGGACATCTTGGTTGCTTCCAAGTTTGGGCAATCATGAATAAAGCTGCCATAAACATCTGTGTGCAGGTTTTTGTGTAGACACATGTTCCCAGCTCTTTTGAATAAATACCAAGGAGCGTGATTGCACAGTCATATGTTAAGGGCTGTTTAGTTTTGTAAGAAACCACCAAACTGTTTCTAAAGTGACTGTACCATTTTACATTTCCGCCAGCAGTGAATGAGAGTTTTTGTTGCCCCACATTCTCACAGCATTCAGTATTGTCAGTGTTCTGGATTTTGGCCATTCTAATAGATGTGTAGTGGTATCTCATTATTGTAGTCTTTCATTATTTATAAATAATTCTCTAGTGATTTCCCCCCCACCTTGGGCTAAGTCCTTAGTAGGGGAATTGCTACATCAAAGGCTATATTCACTTTTGTACCTATTACAAAACTGACCTCCAGGGAAGTTCTACAAATTTTCTGTTCTCACTTAGAATATATGAAATTTGGTTTTCATATCTTCTAATGGTGAAAATTGTAATTTTAAAAAATTGCCAATTTGGTAGATAAAAAATCATTTTTGCATAAAATTAAAAAAATTTTTTCTTTTGATACTGAATTTTTTATGTTTAGAAACTATTATTCTGAGACTGCTTCTCTGTGTCCTTTGCACATTTTGGGAGGGGGTTATTGATTTGTAAAAAGCTTTTTGTTTTTTAAGGCTATCAACTTTTAATCAGTGGTATTGCAAATATTTTCTCCAGTTTTAAATTTGACTTTTAAGTTTGTTCAAAATGTTTTTGATAGAGATTTTCTTTTTTTTTGTTAGTCAAATTGATCAGTTTTTTTCTTTATGGTTTCTGCCTCTGTGTTATGCTCAGGATGTCTGTCTCCACCTCAAGACTATATGATCTTCCATGTTTTAGTTCAAGTCTTCATTCACACTGATTTCACAGATGTTTACTGAGTGCTTCTTACATGGTGGTGCTAAGTCAATTGTGTGAAAAAAAGGAATGATCCTTACCATTTTGGAGTTTCAGTCTAGTGGAAAGTAGCCCTTAATTTATGAAGGAGAGGTAAATGGTAATATAGAAATGGAGGTAACGGACCTGCTCAGGGAGACCCAGGACGGCTTTTCTCGGAAAGTGACCTTGAGATAACCTCTGAAGTAAGATCATCGTTAAATCACAGCAAGGAGGTAGTGGAGGAGGGCATTTCAGGCCCTGACAGAGGCCATTGTTGCTGAAGCACAGACATCAAGATGAAGTGTGATTGTGCCAAGTTTATGGCTGGAGAGGAATTTTGAAGCCAGACCACGTATGGACTTCTAGGTCCTGTTGTAGATTTTGGTCTTTTATAGGAAGAGCAATGGAAAGCCACTAATGCAATTTAAACAGAATGTTTATAGTAGATGACACGATGATTTCTTTTTTTTAAAAAAATTAACTCCTGAATTCTTTTGTAGCTTACAAGAGTACCTTGGAGATACTGCATATTAGCTTACAGAACACCAGAGTAAATCCAAAAATACAATAAAGCAAGTCATATGAATATTTTGGTTTCCCAGTGCATATGAAAGTTATGTTTGCACTACACTGTAGTCTACTAAGTGTGAAATAGTATTATGTCTAAAAGAATAATGTATATACCTTAATAAAAAATTTCTTTATGCTAAAAATGCTAACCATCATCTGAGCCTTCAGCACGCCATAATCCTTTTTCTGGTGGAGGGTCTTCCCTCGATGTTGATGGCCGCTGACTGATCACAGTGGTGGTCGCTGAAGGCTGGGGGTGGCTGTGGCGATTTCTTAAAATAAGACAGCAATGAAGTCTGCCACATTGACTGAGTTTTCCTTTCACAAACAATTTCTCTGTAGCATGCAATGCTGTCTGACAGCATTTTACCCACAGTAGAACTTCTTTCAAAATTGGAGTCAATCCTCTCAAACCCTGCTGCTGCTTTATCAACGAAGTTTCTGTAATATTCTAAATCTTTTGTTGTCATTTCAACAATGTTCATAGCCTCTTCACCAGGAGTAGATTCTATCTCAAGAAACTACTCTCTTTCCTCATCCATAAGAAGCAACTCCTCATTCATTCAAGTTTTTTCATGAGATTCTAGCAATTCAATCACATCTTGGAGCTCCACTTCTAATTCTAGTTCTCTTGCTATTTCCACTGTATCTGTAGTTACTTCCTCTCCTGAAGTCTTGAACCCCTCAAAGTCATCCATAAGGGTTGAAATCAACTTCTTCCAAACTCCTGTTAATGTTTATATTTTGTCCTCTTCCCATGAATCACACATGTTCTGAATGGCACCTGGAATGGTGAATCCATTCTAGAGGTTTTAGTTACTTTGCCTTGGCTTATAAGAGTACTAGCACTATCTGTGGCAGGTATAGCCTTATGAAATGTAATTCTTAAGCAGAAATAAGACTTGAACGTCAAAATTACTCCTTGATCCATCAGCTGCAGAATGGATGTTGCATTAGCAAGCATGAAAACAGCATTTGATTTCACAGTACATATCCATCAGAGCTCTTGGGTGACCAGGTTCATTGTCAATAAGCAGTAATAGTTTGAAAGGAATCTTTTTTTTTCTTCTGGTAGTAGGTCTCAACAGTGGGTTTAAAATATTCAGTAAACCATGTTGTGAACAGATATACTGTCATCTAGACTGTCTTGTTTCATTTGTAGAGCACAGGCAGAGTAGATTTAGCATAATTCTTAAGGACACTAGGATTTTCAGAATGGTAAATGAGCATTGGCTTCAACTTAAAGTCACCAGTTGTGTTAGCCCCTAACAAAAGAGTCAGCCTGTCCACTAAGCTTTGAAGCCAGTCGTTGACTTCTCCTCTCTAGCTGTGAAAGTCCTAGATGGCATCTTCTTCCAATGTAAGGCTGTTTGGTCTACATTGAAAATCTGTTGTTTCTTGTAGCCACTTTCATTCATACTCTTAGCTAGATCTTCTGGATAACTTGCTGCAACTAGTACACTTGCTGCTTCACCTTGCACTTTTATGTTATGGAGAGGGCTTCATGCCTTAAACCTCATGAACCAAACTCTGCTAGCTTCAACTCTTCTAATGCATGTTCCTCACCTCTCTTAGCCTTCATAGTATTGAAGAGAGCTAGGGCCTTGCTCTGGATTAGGCTTTGGCTTAAGGGAATGTTGTGGCTGGTTTGATCTTCTATCCAGGCCACTAAAACTTTCTCTATATCAGCAATAAGGTTGTTTCATTTTCTTATCGTCTGTGTGTTCAGTGGAGTAGCACTTGTAATCTCCTTCAGGAACTTTTCCTTTACATTCATTCACAGCATGGCTGACTGTTTGGCAAAAGAAGCCTAGCTTTTGGCCTATCTCAGCTTTCGACTTGCCTTCCTCACTAAGTTTAATCATTTCTAGTTTTTGATTTAAAGTTAGAGACACGCGGCTCTTACGTTCACTTGAACACTTAGAGACCATTGAAGGATTGATAACTGGTCTAATTGTGAACTGGTCTAATTTCAATATTATTGTGTCTCAGGGAAGAGGGAGGCCTGAGGAGAGGGAGTTAGACAGAGGAATGACTGGTCAGTGGAGCAGTCAGAACACACACACATTTATTGATTAAGTTCACCGTCTTATATGGATGCATTTCATGGCTCCCCCAAACAATTTTAATAGTAATATCAAAGATCACTGATCACAGATCACTGTGACAAATATAATAATAATGAAAAAGTTTGAAAAATTGTGAGAATTACTAAAATGTGACACAGAGACACAAAGTGAGCAAATGCTGTTGGAAAAATGGCTCCAATAGACTTGCTTGATGCAGAGTTGCCACTAACCTTCAACGTGTTAAAAACGCAAGACCTGCTAAGTGCCATAAAGCAAGGTACGCCTGTATTTTTATGGGGCCTATGAATTTTCTTTCCAAGTAGTTAGTCATAGTGTCTGTGCTTTTTATTATTATTATTGCTGTTGTTATTTTATTATCCAGTTCTTCCTTTGCCCATAGATCTGAAGTGCATTCTGTCCTCTGAGAAAATTTTATATATAACTTGTGCCTTTTATGAAGTGAGATGTTTTGATAGGACCTATATTGATTTTTTCCCTACTTAGTCTTACCTGAGGAGAAATCTGTTCATTCTTGACGTAGGCCATATTTATCGTTATTCTTGATGTTCTTATTCTGGGTTTACCTTTTAGGTTTTATAGTCTCCTTTTGGCCTTTAAGCTTTAGGGATGAGTGCTGTGTACTGTGTTACTGTCGTCTTTATTGTTTGTGGATCTGTTGTCTAAAGCAGGGATTTTCTGATCTCTTGTCTTTGTTATCTTTTTATAAGGGTGAGAATTTATTCTTGGATGATCTGAAAACACTGCAAGTAATTTCCAAGGCAGCAGTTTTGTATGCCACAGAGCCTACCGCTTATTGTTCTTCTAGGCTGAACTTATCCAATGATTGACTTCATTTTTGTGGATCAGAGTACCTCTCAGCCCCGCTGCCTGCTGGGAAATGTGGTTTGTGGGCATTAAAGTAGAATTAGTACAAGAAAAGTATTGGCATAAGAGAGTAGCTCCCAGCTGCTTTAGAAAGCAGTATGAGGGAGTAGTTTGCTTCCCTCTGTGTGCAAAGCCCAGACTGGGGTTGGGGGGCACACATATCTTAGGATGAAATTCTGATTATCTCTCTCCTTCTTCGATTTAGATCTCAGATGAAATGGGGTTAGTTAGGAGATGTTTCTCTAGTTTTTTGATAAGCCATTGAACCATTTGTGGAGCTTCCAGGACCATGAAAATGTCACTGAGGAGACAATGCGCCAAGGAAGGTAAATCAGGAGTTGCTTATTTTCTGCCATTGTAATTAAGAAATCTTCAAGAAAAGAACCCTCCCACCTCCCTCTGAGATATCTGTGAGGTACCTTTCCTGGTGAACAACTCCATGGCTTCTGTCCATTTGGGGTTGGGTCATTTGACTGAGATGCTGAGGTTACTGACTGAAGAGACTTTATTGGTTATGTGAAAATGACAACTGTCATGTAAATGTGTTCTGAGACTTGTGTGGGTCGGATATTGTTGATGGCTCAAGTTAATGGTGCCTTTGGTTAAACACTCATGTAGTATGTGGGGCATCAATTTGAATATTAAGCTGTGTAAGAGTCCCCTTTGGTCCAGTGAGTCATCAGCCTGTAGACCTCTCCAGACTGTTGTTTTACAAATCAGAGTTAAATGCAGATATCGTCTAGACGAACAATTTGGAGCAATTTTCTACTGTGTTTTCTTGGTCATTGCTTCATCCTGCTAAGGAGCCTGATGGCAACTGGGTAGTGCCTGGGAGTATAATATTGTCGCAGCGTGTAATGCAAACATCTGTTACCATTTGTAATGCTCTACTTACTTGTTTACTTGTTTTTTAATCCATCTCCTCAATAGTCTTTAAGCAGTGGACGTATCTGTTTTATTCTCCATTGTGTGCCCAGAGCCTAGTGTAGAATCAGACATGAGACAGAGGCTTCATACATATTTGATGACTGATTGAAGAACTTGAAAGAGTGCCAGTACCTTCAGGTTATAAGGGAGTTATAAACTTACGTTTCTGCCTTTTGTTGGCTAACCCACAACTTTAATTAACTGGGTTTCAAAACTCTTTCAGGTACAGTAGAATTACTGCGTGTAATCCATACTGTTGAGCTGGATTTGAACAAAACGGTGTTTCTGGAGAAGAACCATTATTTGCATGTGAAATACATTTTCTAATGTCTTGCAAAAACAGTTGTTAGCTTCTAGCTTATCTAAACTTGATTCCTAGAAAGCAGCTGTAGTAAAACCTAAGAGCCCATGAGAAAGGATGGGATTTTCCTCCTGTTGGGCTCCACTACTCTCAGCCTTCCTGGGGCTTGGTGCACAGCCGTCTCCCTTCTGGGGACTTGACCAAGCTACGTTAATGGGAACAGTGTTGGTAAGGTGGGATGGAAATCTGGAGGTGTTTCAGGGTCTAGGGGTATGTTGAGAGGGTCCCAGAGACTTAGACATCAGTCTCAGGCTGGATCTGGAAATTCCTTTTTCTTGATTCTCTGAAGTGGAAAGATCCTCCCCTTCACTGCCATTCTGGCCTCCAACCCTCTTCCACTGAAGGAGAATCCAGTGGAATCGAATGGTGGAGACTCTGGGGTGGCGGCCGAGGAAGGTGAGAGGGAGTCTAGGCCTCTGGCCAGTGAGCAAAGACACTTAAGGAACCACAAGGAAGCAGAAGACAGGAAGGACTTCTCTGTGCCTCTCAAAGGGGTCATGTGTGGAAGTGGTGATTTAGGAAACAATGAAATAACTCCCGGTACCATTCTCTGTACTCAGTGCTTCTTCTTTTAATAGTAAGATTATTCTGCTAATGGGCTGTATTTCTGTTTTCTCTGAAGTTGAAGGTTAGATTGTCTTCTGTGAGTGAGACAGATAGAGGCTGTCTGGAAATTTTGAGGAGAGTGAAGAAAATAAGAAATAGTTGTCATGGAAGTGGACCAGAGCGCTGCGTAGGGAAAAGTTAGAAGGATTTCCAGGCAGCTGAGGGCCTGAGGTATTCCAATAATAATATTTGAATTAACTGAGATAGGAAGAGAAGGGTACGAAGTGATTCAGGGTGATGTTTGGTCATGAAAGCTGGAGGGAAATGCCCAATGACAAAAATAATACAGTTTAGTAATGAGCTTGATGTCCTTTATTCAAGAGAAATAATCCATGGATTGGGGGAGTTCAGTGCCCCACAAGCAGTGGAGCACTGTTCCTGAGGGATTTGGGGCAAGAGGGAGTTTCATAGAGAGTTAGAAGAGGCAGCAGGGAAGGAAGGCGTGATTGGCTAGGAGGTTGGGGACTTCCTGGCTAGCAGATCCTATTTTCTAGGGTAAGGGAAGCTGGTTAAAGCTAAGTTGGAGGACTGTGATTGATGTATGTTAGGATACTTTGACAGATGTTTCCCATAAGTGCAGGCTGTCTTAGGTTTAGATTTGTGAGGTGGTCTGGACCACTGGGGTGGTCTCCATTTTGTGGGTCCCATTATACAAATTAATTTTATTAGTAGAGAATGTCAAGAAAGAGTGATAGGGATTCCCTGGTGGCGCAGTTGTTGAGAGTACGCCTGCCGATGCAGGGGACATGGGTTCGTGCCCCGGTCTGGGAGGATCCCACATGCCGCGGAGCGGCTGGGCCCGTGAGCCATGGCCGCTGAGCCTGCGTGTCCGGAGCCTGTGCTCCACAATGGGGGAGGCCACAACAGTGAGAGGCCCGCATACCACAAAAAAAAAAGAAAGAGTGATAGTCAACAGTTAGAAATGCTAGGAAAAGAAATTCAAGAATGAGAAGTATTGCTTATAAAATGGAGGAGGTCAGTGATGACCGTGGAGAGGAGAGTTTCAGTCAAGATTTGAATCCTGAAGTCAGATTGCAGAAGTTTATGAAAGGAATGCATGACTGTATTAAATTATATATCCTCAGGATTTAGTGTAAGTTTCAATTCATATTTATTCTCTTCCAAATCAGGGAGTAATTATTACACATCTTAGTTTAAAAGAAATTTATAATCGTGTTTACCATTTAAACAAGATTACTGGATATTATAGTTAGATGACTTGAAGCCATATAGTACTGCAGAGATGTAAATCTTTATATAGAGTGGGGAAAATGTACACATATATAAAGAAGCATATTGAATTCAAGCATTTGTATATTCTGATTCATCATCTGGAATTGAGTTTGAGCAACAAATAGAAGCCAACTTCTGCTATGTGGTGTCTACAAATATTAGTCTTTCCACTTCCTAGAGTGGGATGATTCAAGATAGTTGTGTTTTCTATAGTCTGTCACTTTTTAACAATAGCTTGAAATTTTTTGATCTTTTAAGATCTCATATAAATGTTTGTGAAAAATAGCACCTAGTTACTGTTTCTTTTCACTTAAATTCCTGCCCCTGTCTTTGGCTATAAGAGTTATTGTGTTTCTTCCTAATAAAATGAAGTGGGTGTGTCACTTGGTTGTTTTCACGGTGAGACTTAGTTTTCTGGTCCCTATGGTATTGCATTTCTTTGGCTCTTTCTTAACTTATTTAGCAGATAGAGCTGTTTACCTGGCTTGCTGTGATGGAGATGAGAAGAACATTTGGATTTTATTGAATTTCCTAGTTGCCCTTGCAGACTATGGACTTTTTTTTTTTTCTGCGGTACGCTGACCTCTCACTGTTGTGGCCTCTCCCGTTGTGGAGCACAGGTTCCGGACGTGCAGGCTCAGTGGCCATGGCTCACGAACCCAGCCGCTCCGCGGCACGTGGGATCCTCCCAGACCGGGGCACGAACCCGTGTCCCCTGCATCGGCAGGCGGACTCTCAACCACTGCACCACCAGGGAAGCCCCAGGACTATGGACTTTTTACTGGGCAAAAAGACAAATACTTAGATTTTATCCTAATTGGAAGTTTGAATGTTTAGCACTGTCTTGCTTACGTGCAAGCAATAAGGCATGAAAGATTTAAAATCTTTATTGATTCCACTAGAAATTCTTTTTAGTCGTTAATCTTCTTAGGTGTAAATAAGGTTCCTTTAGCATCGTTATATTGACTGTATTTGTAATAAAACTGATTATCAGGACCAGGAAATGAAGTGTGGATGGAGACTGCTAAGCAAGAATTAGGATCTAAGCCGGTCCGTCTACCTCTGCATGGCCAGGGCACTAGCCAGTAGATGAGTTAATCAGACTAGTGTCAGATTCCAGCCTGAGAATACAGATGGAGATACAGCTCAGAAAGGTAAGCAGGGAGCCAGGGTCAGAGTACTGCACATCTCAAATAGAACTGACAAAGAAACAAATCTTCTCTGACGGTTGAAAACCCAAGAATTGGGCAAGCCTCTGAGGTCAGTGTAGCCCAGCAGGTTACATTGACTCCTTTCCTTTAAGGTCCTTTGCTCATCAGTGAAGCCTGTCAACTAGACCCTGACAAATGACTGTCCCCTCGAACCGCTGAATCATGCCCTCTCTTGCCTTTACCTGGTGGTTCACACACCTCGTGAGAAATGGTCCATGGGCCAGTTCAACCTAGGATATTATAGCATTGCCTGAAACAAGGTAGGTCGTTTGGTAAATATACTTTGCTTACCATTTCTTGTAGGTTTTTCTGGGAAAATGTCTGTAGAAGCAACACTTATGAAAATTGCTTGTGTTATAATCTGCTTGCATAGATAGAAACCTTAACCACAAAGTGTTGTTTTTTTTTTTTTGGTAGGAGCCGCGGATTTTATCTACTGGGCCAAAGGGCCGGAGAGACCTAGACTCAAAACCAGGGTTCCGCACACTGCCGTGGGCAAGTCAGATTCGAACACTTGCAAAAAAAAGAGCCCGCCTGAAAGGTGATCTGGCCCTCAGTTCCCTTGCCTGTGAAATGGGTACAGTGTTGTGGAGAGAACAAGGTTGCCCCAGTCCTAGATGAGGCAGGGTGCATGGAACGCACTGCTGAGTAAGAAGCAGGACAAAGACCTGGCGGGACGCAGCAGCCCCGGGAAGCAGGCACCCTGTTCCATCTGCCCAGAAAACTGACCATAGAGCACATGTTGAGCAGAGCAGCGTCCCTGTCCTCGGCTGTCTTCAGGAACCAGTCGTAGAGAGTGGGTACGTGGCAGACCTGCACCCTCTGGGTGCGAACCACTTGACTTTTGTTGTCTTACTAGATCTTTCCAACAGCAGAGAAGGGTCAGTGTCATAGACGGGGAGACTGCTGAGGGCGCACAGCCTGTAGTGAAGGAGCCAGGCTTGGGCCCAGGTGTCAACCTGCTCAACCTACAGGCCCTCCCCCAGGTGGCTCCTGCACCCTGAGGGGGTCTGTGCAACACCTCCAGAAGGGACTCTGCCCTCCTCTGTGAGACCCACCTGTCACTTGTGTCCCCTCTATTTCCATCATCAGCACCAGTGTCTGGAAGACCTTAACAGGCCCATGGTCTTCTGGGAGCATAATTAGGTTGCTGGAACCACCGGGACAGAGTTGGGTTTTGCGGTCACGGAGGGGCCTGCCCCTGAGCTCACTAGGAATGGCCACATGAGGACCCTTTTCGTGAGAACCAGAGCCACTCACTGCCCCGTTAAGATGTCTGGTGCTCAAGAAGAGGGGCTCTCTGACACATGAGGTCATCACAAGAGCTCCTGCCTCACTTTATTTTTTAATTGGCCTAAAAAAAACGGTTTTAGATTTACTGAAAAGTTATGAGTATGGAGTGCACTTATTACACTCCCTCCCGCCCCACATACACACACGATTTCCTTTATTATCTTTTTTAATTTTAATTTTTTAACATCTTTATTGGAGTATAATTGCTTTACAATGGTGTGTTAGTTTCTGCTTTATAACAAAGTGAATCAGTTATACATATACATACATTCCCGTATCTCTTCCCCCTTGCATCTCCCTCCCTATCACACCCCTCTAGGTGGTCACAAAGCACCGAGCTTATCTCCCTATGTTATGAGGCTGCTTCCCACTAGCTATCTATTTTATGTTTGGTATGGCATATATGCCCATGCCACTCTCTCACTTTGTCACAGCTTCCCCTTCCCCATATCCTCAAGTCCATTCTCTAGTAGGTCAGTGTCTTTATCCCTGTCTTGCCCCTAGGTCCTTCATGACCATTTTATCCCTTAGATTCCATATATATGTGTTAGCATATGGTATTTGTTTTTCTCTTTCTTACTTCACTCTGAGAGAATCTAGGTCCATGCACCTCACTACAAATAACTCAATTTCGTTCCTTTTTATGGCTGAGTGATATTCCATTGTATATATGTACCATATCTATATCCATTCATCTGTCGATGGACACTTAGGTTGCTTCCATGTCCTGGCTATTGTAAATAGAGCTGCAGTGAACATTGTGGCACATGACTCTTTTTGAATTATGGTTCTCTCAGGGTATATGCCCAAGAGTGGGATTGCTGGGTCGTATGCTAGTTCTATGTTTAGTTTTTTAAGGAATCTCCATACTGTTCTCCATAGTGGCCGTATCAATTTACATTCACATCAACAGTGCATGAGGGTTCCCTTTTCTCCACACCTTCTCCAACATTTATTGTTTCTAGATTTTTTGATGATGGCCATTCTGACTGCTATGAGATGATATCTCATTGTAGTTTTGACTTGCATCTCTCTAATGATTAATGATGTTGAGCATTCTTTCATGTGTTTGTTGGCAATCTGTATATCTTCTTTGGATAAATGTCTATTTAGGTCTTCTGCCCATTTTTGGATTGGGTTGTTTGTTTTTTGGATATTGAGCTGTATGAGCTGCTTGTAAATATTGGAGATTAATCCTTTGTCAGTTCCTTCATTTGCAAATATTTTCTCCCATTCTGAGGGTTGTCTTTTGGTCTTGTTTATGGTTTCCTTTGCTGTGCAAAAGTTTTGACGTTTCATTAGGTCTCATTTGTTTATTTTTGTTTTTATTTCCATTTCTCTAGGAGGTGGGTCAAAAAGGATCTTGTTGTGATTTATGTCATAGAGTGTTCTGCCTATGTTTTCCTCTAAGAGTTTGATAGTGTCTTGCCTTACATTTAGGTCTTTAATCCATTTTGAGCTTATTTTTGTGTATGGTGTTAGGGAGTCTTCTAATTTCATTCTTTTCCATGTAGCTGTCCAGTTTTCCCAGCACCACTTATTGAAGAGGCTGTCTTTTCTCCACTGTATATTCTTGTCTCCTTTATCAAAGATAAGGTGACCATGTGTGCTTGGGTTTATCTCTGGGCTTTCTGTTCTGTTCCATTGATCTATATTTCTGTTTTTGTGCCAGTACCATAGTGTCTTGATGACTGTAGCTTTGTAGTATAGTCTGAAGTCCAGGAGCCTGATTCCTCCAGCTCCATATTTCGTTCTCAAGATTGCTGTGGCTATTCGGGGTCTTTTGTGTTTACATACAAATTGTGAAATTTTTTGTTCTAGTTCTGTGAAAAGTGCCGAGGTAGTTGGATAGGGATTGCATGGAATCTGTAGATTGCTTTGGGTAGTATAGCCATTTTCACAATGTTGATTCTTCCAATCCAAGAACATGGTATATCTCTCCATATATTTGTATCATCTTTAATTTCTTTCATCAGTGTCTTATAATTTTCTGCATACAGGTCTTTTGTCTCCTTAGGTAGGGTTATTCCTAGATATTTTATTCTTTTTGTTGCATTGGTACATGGGAGTGTTTCCTTAATTTCACTTTCAGATTTTTCATCATTAATGTATAGGAAGGCTAGAGATTTCTGTGCATTAGTATTTTATCCTGCTACTTTACCAAATTCGTTGATTAGCTCTAGTAGTTTTCTGGTAGCATCTTTAGGATTCTCTATGTAGAGTATCATGTCATCTGCAAACAGTGACAGCTTTACTTCTTCTTTTCCCATTTGCATTCCTTTTATTTCTTTTTCTTCTCTGATTGCTGTGTCTAAAACTTCCAAAACTATGTTGAATAATAGTGGTGAGAGTGGGCAGCCTTGTCTTGTTCCTGATCTTAGTGGAAATGGTTTCAGTTTTTCACCATTGAGGACGATGTTGGCTGTAGGTTTGTCATATATGGCCTTTATTATGTTTAGGCAAGTTCACTCTATGCCTACTTTCTGGAAGATTTTTATCATAAATGGGTGTTGAATTTTGTCAAAAGCTTTATCTGTATCTACTGAGATGGTCATATGGTTTTTCTCTTTCAATTTGTTAATATGGTGTATCACATTGATTGATTTGCGTATACTGAAGATTCCTCGCATTCCTGGGATAAACCCCACTTGATCATGGTGTATGATTCTTTTAATGCGCTGTAGGATTGTGTTTGCTAGTATTTTGTTGAGGATTTTTGCATCTATGTTAATCAGCGATATTGCCTGTAGATTTCTTTCTTTGTGGCATCTTTGTCTGGTTTTGGTATCAGGGTGATGGTGGCCTCAGGAATGAGTTTGGGTGTGTTCCTCCCTCTGCTATATTTTGGAAGAATTTGAGAAGGATAGGTGTTAGCTCTTCTCTAAATGTTTGATAGAATTCGCCTGTGAAGACATCTGGTCCTGGGCTTTTGTTTGTTGGAAAATTTTTAATCACAGTTTCAATTTCAGTGCTTGTGATTGGTCTGTTCATATTTTCTGTTTCTTCCTGATTTCATCTTGGCAGGTTGTGCATTTCTAATAATTTCTCCATTTCTTCCAGGTTGTCCATTTTATTGGCACAGAGTTGCTTGTAGTAATCTCTCATGATCTTTTGTATTTCTGCAGTGTCAGTTGTTACTTCTCCTTTTTCATTTCTAATTCTATTGATTTGAGTCTTCTCCCTTTTTTTCTTGATGAGTCTGGCTAATGGTTTATCAATTTTATTTATCTTCTCAAAGAACCAGCTTTTAGTTTTGTTGATCTTTGCTATCGTTTCCTTCATTTCTTTTTCATTTATTTCTGATCTGATCTTTATGATTTCTTTCCTTCTGCTAACCTTTGGGGTTTTTTGTTCTTCTTTCTCTAATTGCTTTAGGTGCAAGGTTAGGTTGTTTATTCGAGATGTTTCCTGTTTCTTAAGGTAGGATTGTATTGCTATAAACTTCCCTCTTAGGACTGCTTTTGCTGCATCCCATAGGTTTTGGGTCGTCGTGTTTTCATTGTCCTTTGTTTCTAGGTATTTTTTAATTTCCTCTTTGATTTCTTCAGTGATCTCTTGGTTATTAAGTAGTGTGTTGTTTAGCGTCCATATGTTTGTACTTTTTACAGTCTTTTTGCTGTAATTGATATCTAATCTCATAGCATTGTGGTCGGAAGAGATACTTGATACGATTTCAATTTTCTTAAATTTACCAAGGCTTGATTTGTGACCCAAGATATGATCTCTCCTGGAGAATGTTCCATGAGCACTTGAGAAGAATGTATATTCTGTTTTTTTTTGGATGGAATGTCCTATATATATCAATTAAGTCCATCTTGTTAAATGTATCATTTAAAGCTTGTGTTTCCTTATTTATTTTCATTTTGGATGATCTGCCCATTGGTGAAAATAGAGTGTTAAAGTCCCCTACTATGATTGTGTTACTGTCAATTTCCCCTTTTATGGCTGTTAGTATTTCCCCTATGTATTGAGGTGCTCCTATGTTGCGTGCATAAATATTTACAATTGTTATATCTCCTTCTTGGATTGATCCCTTGATCATTATGTAGTGTCCTTCCTTGTCTCTTGTAATAGCCTTTATTTTAAAGTCTATTTTGTCTGATATGAGAATTGCTACTCCAGCTTTCTTTTGATTTCCATTTGCATGGAATATCTTTTTCCATCCCCTCACTTTCAGTCTGTATGTGTCCCTAGGTCTGAAATGGGTCACTTGTAGACAGCATATATATGGGTCTTGTTTTTGTATTCATTCAGCCAGTCTATGTCTTTTGGTTGGAACATTTAATACATAGACATTTAAGGTAATTATGAATATGTATGTTCCTATTACCATTTTCTTAATTGTTTTGAGTTTGTTACTGTAGGTCTTTTCTTTCTCTTGTGTTTCCTGCCTAGAGCAGTTCCTTTATCATTTGTTGTAAAGCTGGTTTGGTGGTGCTGAATTCTCTTAGCTTTTGCTTGTCTCTAGAGATTTTAATTTCTCCATCAAATCTGAATGAGATCCTTGCTGGGTAGAGTAGTCTGGTTGCAGGGTTTTCCCGTTCATCACTTTAAATATGTCCTGCCACTCCCTTCTGGTTTGCAGAGTTTCTGCTGAAAGATCAGTTGTTAACCTTATGGGCATTCCCTTGTGTGTTATTTGTTGTTTTTCCCTTGCTGCTTTTCATATTTTTTCTTTGTATTTAAATTTTGATAGTTTGATTAATATGTGGCTTGGCGTGTTTCTGCTTGGTTTTATGCTGTATGGGACTCTCTGTGCTTCCTGGACTTGATTAACTATTTCCTTTCCCATATTAGGGAAATTTTCAACTATAATCTCTTCAAATATTTCTCAGTCCCTTTCTTTTTCTCTTCTTCTGGGACCCCTGTAATTCGAATGTTGGTGTGTTTAATGTTGTCTCAGAGGTCTCTGAGACTGTCCTCAATTCTTTTCATTCTTTTTTCTTTATTCTGCTCTGCAGTAGTTATTTCCACTAGTTTATCTTCCAGGTCACTTATCCGTTCTTCTGCCTCTGTTATTCTGCTATTGATGCCTTCTAGAGAATTTTTAATTTCATTTATTGTGTTGTTCATCATTGTTTCTTTCCTCTTTAGTTCTTCTAGGTCCTTGTTAAACGTTTCTTGTATTTTCTGTATTCTATTTCCAAGATTTTGGATCATCTTTACTATCATTATTCTGAATTCTTTTTCAGGTAGACTGACTATTTCCTCTTCATTTGTTAGGTCTGGTGGGGTTTTGCCTTGCTCCTTTATCTGCTGTGTGTTTCTCTGTCTTCTCATTTTGCTTAACTTACTGTGTTTGGGGTCTCCTTTTTGCAGGCTGCAGGTTCGTAGTTCCCATTGTTTTTTGGTGTCTGTCCCCAGTGGCTAAGTTTAGTTCAGTGGGTTGTGTAGGCTTCCTGGTGGAGGGGACTAGTGCCTGTGTTCTAGTGGGTAAGTCTGGACCTTGTCTTTATGGTGGGCAGGTCCACGTCTGGTGGTGTGTTTTGTGGTGTCTGTGGCCTTATTATGATTTTAGGCAGCCTCTGTGCTAAAGGATGGGGTTGTATTCCTGTCTTGCTAGTTGTTTGGGTTAGGGTGTCCAGCACTGTAGCTTGCTGGTCATTGAGTGAATCTGGGTCGTGGCTTTGAGATGGAGACCTCTGGGAGATTTTTGCCATTTGATATTACGTGGAACTGGGAGGTGTCTTGTGGACCAGTGTCCTGAACTTGGCTTTCCCTCATGAGAGGCACAGCCCTGATGTCTGGCTGGAGCACCAAGATCGTTTCATCCACATGGCTCAGAATAAAAGGGAGAAAAAGACAGACAGAAAGAAAGAAGATAATATTAAAAAAACTAAACTAAACTAAACTAAGATAAAGTTATTAAAATAAAAATAAATAATTATTAACAAAAAATTTTTTAAGTAATAAAAAAACCCAAATAACAGACAGACAGAACCCTAGGACAAATGGTGAAAGCAAAGCTATACAGACAAAATCACACACACAAGCATACACATACACGGTCACAAAAAGAAAAAGGGAAAAAGATATATCTTTGCTCTTAAAGTCCACCTCCTCAATTTGTGATGATTCATTGTTTATTCAGGTATTTCACAGATGCAGGGTACATCAAGTTGATTGTGGAGATTTAATCCACTACTCCTGAGGCTGCTGGGAGAGATTTTCCTTTCTCTTCTTTGTTCTCACATTTCCCGGGTCTCAGCTTTGGATTTGGCCCCGCCTCTGTGCGTAGGTTGCTGGAGGGCGTCTGTTCTTTGCTCAGACAGGACACGGTTAAAGGAGCAGCTGATTTGGGGACTCTGGCTCACTCAGGCTGTGGGGGAGGGATGGGCACGGAGTGCGGGGCGAGCCTGTGGTGGCAGAGGCTGGTGTGACGTTGCACCAGCCTGAGGCGCGCCGTGCGTTCTCCCAGGGAAGTTGTCTCTGGATCCCGGGACCCCAGCAGTGGTGGGCTGCACAGGCTCCCGGAAAGGGGGCATGGATAGTGACCTGTGTTCGCACACAGGCTTCTTGGTGGCGGCAGCAGCAGCCTTAGCGTCTCATGCCCCGTCTCTGGGGTTCGTGCTTTCAGCCACGGCTCGTGCCTGTCTCTGGAGCTCCTTTAAGCGGCGCTCTGAATCCCCTCTCCTCGCACACCAGGAAACAAAGAGGGAAGAACAAGTCTCTTGCCTCTTAGGCAGGTCCAGACCTTTCCCCGGACTCCCTCCCAGCCAGCCGTGGCGCACTAACCCCTGCAGGCTGTGTTCACGCCGCCAACCCCAGTCCTCTCCCTGCGCTCCGACTGAAACCCGAGACTCAGCTCCCAGCCCCGCCTGCCCCGGCGGCCGAGCAGACAAGCCTCTCGGGCTGGTGAGTTCCGATTGCGGAAATCTCTCCGCTTTGCCCTCCGCACCCCTGTTGCTGTGCTCTCCTCCATGGCTCTGAAGCTTCCCCCCTCTGCCACCCGCAGTCTCTGCCCGCAAAGGGGCTTCTAGTGTGTGGAAACCTTTCCTCCTTCACGGCTCCCTCCCACTGGTGCAGGTCCCGTCCCTACCCTTTTGTCTCTGTTTTTTCTTTGTTCTTTTGCCCTACCCAGGTACGTGGGGTGTTTCTTGCCTTTTGGGACGTCTGAGGTCTTCTGCCAGCGTTCAGTAGGTGTTCTGTAGGAGTTGTTCCACATGTAGATGTATTTCTAATGTATTTGTGGGGAGGAAGGTGATCTCCGTGGCTTACTCTTCCACCATCTTGAAGCTACTTCCTTTATTATTAACACCTGACATTAGTGGTACATTTGCAATAATTGATAATATGGTATTGATACATTATTGTTCACTAGAGTCCATAGTGTTCAGGTTTTCTTAGTTTTTCCCCAGTGTGTTTCTTCTGTGTCAGTATCCCATAAAGGATACTACATCACATGTAATTGTGTACTTCACTTTTTTTCATTCTGAAGGTGCCGTATTGAGAGAGGAGGTTAAAGAAGCACATAATTTCTTGACTTGTCCTTGGCTTTAAGTGAGTAAAAGGGAAGGGGCTGCTGCTGGGGGCTGCATTTTGGTGTTGTGTCTGATGGGTGGCAGCTGAGTGGGGTGCTGGGTCCTGGGGAAATGCAGGGCTCTGAGGAGGGGCTTCCCTCCAGAGCAAGCCTTTTCAGAGCGGCCCCTTGGGTTAGGGTGATGGGAAGTTATTGTTTAGAGGATAGAAAATTTCTTTCTGGTGTGATGAAAACATTCTGGTCATGGATAGTGGTGATGGTTGCACGGATTTACTTATTGCCACTGATTGAACACATAAAAATGGTTAAAATGTTTAAGATTTATGTATATTTTACCACAATGCTTTTTAAAGTGGAAGAAATAAAGACACGATTTAATTAATTAATTTTTGGCTGCGTTGGGTCTTTGTTGCTGCACATGGGCTTTCTGTAGTTGCGGCGAGCGGGGGCTACTTTTCTTTGTGGTGTGTGGGCTTCTCCTGCAGTGGCCTCTCTTGCTGTGGAGCACGAGCTCTAGGCGCACGGACTTCAGTAGTTGTGGATCATCAGCTCTAGAGCTCAGGCTCAGTCGTTGTGGCACACGGGCTTCGGTAGTTGCTCCGCAGCATGTGGGATCTTCCCGGATTAGGGATCAAACCAGAGTCCCCTGCATTGGCAGGCGGATTCTTAACCACTCTGTCATCAGGGAAGTCCCCTATAGATATGATTTTGCTGTAGACATTGCAGGATATGCAGATGTTAAAAGTGAGTGAGAATGGTAAAAATCGGAGAAAATATAGTTTTGACGGGCAAAATTGGATTTAGGTTAATGAAGTGTTCTTTGGAACCATTAAAATGTAAATATATGGATAAATCTTACAAACATGTTAGGGGATAGAAGATTCCAAATAATATCTTACAACATAATTCCACTCAGATGCAGTTCAACAACGGGTAAAACAAAACTATACTCTTTTGGTATGTATTCAGAAGTGTAAAACTATGAACGAAAGCGGAAGTCATTTTCTTAAAAGTAACGATAGTGATACTTGCTAGAGGAAGGAAGGATTTGTGATCAGGAAGGGGCTCCTGGCTACTGACAATGTTCTCTTTTGACCCAAATGGCAATTACACAGGTGCTTGCTTTATAATTATTTGTTACAGTGCATATTTATGTCTTATGCATTTTCTTTATCTGGTAGTTTTCCCAGTAAAAAGCTTTTAAAAAGGATATCATGACTACTGTAGTAAAGTATGGTTTCAGATTAAAGGGCTTCTAAGTTTGTGTTATGGGTTGAATCATGTCCCCCCCTTAAATGCGTATATTGAAGTCCTAATCCCGCAGTACCTTGGAATGTGACCTTATTTGCAAATAGTGTCTTCACAGAGGTAATCAAGTTAAAATGAGGTGATTAAGGTGGACCGTAATCCAGTTAGGATGGTGTCCTTGTAAGAATAGGAAATTTCAACACAGAGACACACTTGGAGGGAAGATGTTATGAAGAGACATAAGAGGAAGATGGCCAACTACAATACAAGCCAAGGAGAGAGGCCGGGAACAGATTCTCCCTCACAGCCCTCAGAAGGCACTGATCCGTCCAACCCCTTACCTTGACTGTGGATTTTTGGCCTCCGGCACTGTGAGACATTATATTTTTGTGGCTTAAGACACCCAGTTTGTGGTATTTATTATAGCAGTCCTAACAAATACAAATACAGTTTGGAAAACTAATAAGGAAAACTAATAACTAATGTATTAATCGGTGGCTCTATTTATCACAGTGACCTGTTTTGGGGCCTTTCAAAGTAGAGCAGGGACAGTTACTTTTCCCAAGTGACTCAGAATCTCTAATTAAAGACGAACGTGTTTTAGTCTCAGGTCATCCAGCTTTTGTTTAATATAAAAGTTATGTAATTATCTGTCAGAGCATTGACTATTTTTTGCCTTTTCTCTTTTTGTAAACATCTGTCTGTTTTCTGTAATGACTTCACAGTGGATTTGTTATTGGTGTTATTTAAGCAATGAGTTGAATTCCTGTATTGAAGTCAACCGTACCATGAAGAACAGACCTCACTCAAGTTCTGTCAGGTGATGAGAGATGCACAGGGAAGGAGACCCCCAAATGATGTACAACGTGATGTACAGCAGTATAATTCCACCCAGTTGCCCCTCAGTTGCTGGTGTAGACATTTTTTTCTTTGCTTCCCTTGAAGCTAGGCATGATCCTGTGACAAATTCTGGCCGATGGGGTAAGGATGTGCCCTCCATTTCTTTTTCTCCTTCTTGCTGACTGGGATATGCTGAGACTTGAAACAGCCATCTGGAATTAGAAGTGGACACTACTCCTGCCTGGCCTGGTTACCTCTGGACTGTTAAATGTGAAGACATGAATATGTCTCTTGTTCAAGCCACTTTCTTTTCAGTTTCGGTGTAATAGCACCTGACTCTATACCCCCAACTAATATACTCCAGTAGTTAGAGGTAGGTGAGGGCTATAGGTCTCCCACTGGTGGCCCCGCTCCCAGATATGAAAGCAAATGTTGATTTGTGCGAGGGTATAAAAATATATCTAAAGCCTATTTTGTAGCTTTAATAAAGTCTATGTCTCTGCCTTTTTTGGTGTCCCTCCCTTTGCTCAAGGGGTTCACTTGAGGAAAACATGATAATATTGTAGAGGCAGGATTCAGTTAAACTTAGAGTTAGCATTGGTCAACCACAGTCTTCCAAATAAACTGTGCCTCAGTGCAGAATCCAGCCGGGGCCAGGTTTCTGAGTCCAGCCCTGTGAGTGTGCTAGGTTATTCCCCTTCATGGAATTGTGGGGTGCCCCTGAAGTATTTCTAGCCAGTTCACAAGTCTTGAACATCTTAAATTTCAACAACAAAAACCGATTTCTAATGTCTGTTTTGATAGCAGACAACCTCAGCTCTTGAGTGGAGGTAAAGATGGTTGGAAAACTTACAGTAGCTGTCTTTTAATGTGGCCTTTTGATTAATTGGGTCTTCCAACTATATTGTAAAGGAAATTTCAGACCACACAATAGTAGCTGGAGTACTTTCCTGATACTTAGCTTCTTGCTGTGTTGTCTTCTTCTCTCTTTCTCTTCAGTCCTAGATACCTCCTTCTGCCTAGTCTTCAGAGCTTTTGATTATTCCTGGCGTTTCCTGTTTTAGAGTTTGTTTTTATTTTCTCTAGATTTTTTTTGGTGTGTGTGCCTTTCTATTATATGACAACTTTCTCTGTACAAGTTGCATTCAAATACCCTGAGAAAGGATCTTATTGAGTTGCTCGATCACTGTTCAGGACATGTTATCCCTTCTGAGGTTGAGCTTTCATGGCTGGCCACTTGTAGGCCAGTGGCCTTTCTCATGTCTGGTCTGGAGCTGACATCTTTGGGTCAGGCACCAAACCCTGGTCCAGATAGTTGTATCCAGGGTTGCAGGATAAATTTTACAAAGGTTGAATGCTTGCGCACAAGAAACTGTATCTGGACCCTGTTCTTGAAGGGAGGGCAGACACCAAGCTTCTAAGACTCCCCTCCAGTACTTTCCTTGATGCTTGAAACTGAGGAGTGACATAAAGGTCACAAACCAGATATTCTGGTAAAAATCTGACAAGTGTAAAATCCACTCAACTAATGTTTATAGAGCATCTGCTAGACACAGTGCTAGACTACTCATGAAGTCATCCAAAGAGCTGAGTTTAGTGGGGGAGACATGTAAACAAATGAGGACAACAGCTTGAGGAGAAAACAACTGTTTGCTTCTCTCTAAGGCACTGGTTAATTAGGACAAGGAACTGGGAAGTGGCACTGGTGGGGCGGGGCCTCAGAGAATCTAACTGCAGACAGGATTTGTGTCTGAGTGGAAGAAGTAATACACTGCAGCCTTTATTTGCATAAAATAGCTATAATAGGAGCTAAACTTACAAACATACACACTTCTGTCTTGTCCTGTGAACTTCGTATAGAATTAAGCATAAACAACTCCTTGTAACTAAAACCATGTGGATTTAAAGAACCCACCTTAATCAAAGTATACGAACTATGTGTTCACTTTAATTGAAAATATCATTGATGTATCCTGATAGTTGGAAAACCATTGACTATGTAAGTTTGCTACAGTCAATGATTTTTTGATGCTAGAATTCACTGGAAGGAATCCATACCACTTAACCTGGAGGATTTATGAGTTCTCTTGGGTGCCATAGAAGTTAAAAATCTATTAAGTGGTTTTCTATTACTCTCAGTTCTTGGGATCCAGTGATGCATCACCTTAAGGACTGGGGAACTAGGGATATATGATTGCCCTCTGAGGGTTAAATGGAGCAGAGACAGAATGACTTCAGACCTGCCAGGTGGATTAGCCATATGAGCGTGGTCTAAAAGAGAATGTGTCATTGCAAGTGAGGTTAGTCGGGTGTCAAAGGAGAGACAGGTGACCAGGATGAGCCCTGGCCTACCCTGGTGTAGACACAGATGCATTAAACTACTTGAAATGAATGCTGATTGAATATTCAAGTCCTATTATAAACTCTTCTTAGTCCAATTCCATTTTCTCTGTCAAAACTCTTATGTATTAATCAGGACTTCTTGTTGTTTGTGAGAGATAGAAATCCACCTCAAAGTGGCTCAAGCAAAGGAGGGAATTCACCGTTTTCAATAAATGAAAAGTTCAAGGAGGATCCTGGTTGACTCTGCTGTTTAACGATATTGTCAGGCAATGTCTCTTTCCACCTCTTCATTTGGCTCACCTGTTGGGTTCATCTTCAGCCAGTGCTCTCTCCTTGGGGTGGCTCTCTGCATCTCTTAGCTCATATCCTCATGGTTTAGCAAACCTAACAATTGCTGGGGCAGTTTCAGCCCCATGACTGGCCAGACCTGGGACATGTGCCCACCCAACCATCTAAACCATAGATGTAATGGAGGGTGAGTCATTCTCAGAAGTAAAATTTTCAGAGTAAAGAGTAATGGATTTGGATAGGCAGAGATGGCAGTTTTCCTCTGTTGTTCTATTATTTGGTTTCCATGTGATGTGTCTGTAAGGAAGAAAATGCATTTGCCTCCATGTTAATTGTTTCCAGGCACCTTGACAGAGTTTTCCCTGTAAATTAATACACTAGCATTCTCTGTGGGTATGTGTTTACACACGTACACCCACGCACACACACATGTGGGTCTTATGAGTTACAATAAGGTGAATTTTCCCCTGAGAGAAGGGTCTGCTCTGAATGTGGCAACCAAGAAATCAGGCTCCAAAGGCTTCCAGACTGAGAGGCAAAGTCTGGACTTGGGCAAAGACTGTGAGACCAGTGTGAGACCCCGTGGAGGTCTCCTTTCCCTTGCTGTTTTCCCTTGCTTTTTTCTCTTGAATTCCCACACCATTTACCACACTGTGTGGGTGGCATGCCAATTTTAAAAAAGGGCATGGCAACAGGAAGACTGGAATTGCCACACCAGATCAGACCTGTCATCCAGCCAGCTTTGTATGTAACGTAAACACTCTCCAGAGACCTCTGCTTTGACTTGCTGTTTGATAAGTAGCCCTATTATTTTTCCTGGTCCTACTTCATGCTGTGCAAATATGACTCTGGACGGAAATCATTTCCAGAAACGGTACCTGTGGAATCATGAGGTAATGTTGCAGCAGTGGGCTGAGACTTTCTGGGGGTTTGTTAGGTGGAGTTGTCAGAGGGGAGAGGAGGGGCGGGCTGAGGGGGAGTTGGTGTGTAAGCCAGGAGAGAAGGGGGCGGTGGCTGTTCAGGCCTAGCATCTCCCTCTTTCTCCCTGTCCTGTCCCTATAACAGTGAAGAACTCCTGTTCCTCAGCACAGGGACAAATGGAACTTCTTCACTAACCACTGTTGCCTGCCCCAGATGGTAAACATTTTCATCTGGTTTTTCAAGGTCCCATGAGGCTCCAGAGGGTGGCCAACTCTAGTTGGGTAATTCATCCTTCTGGGTATGGGGCTCGAGGCCTCGCCTTTGTTAGGACTTGGACAACGAGCAAGGCTGTTCTTCTGGTCTTGCTTTGATGGTGCTGTGCCAGTTCTTTTGCAGAAAACCAGTCTCTTTCCTTTCAGGCTGGCTGCAGTGTCTCTGGTGCCTGCTTTGAGAGCTGTTTTTGCCCCCTTCATCTTTGGCTCTCCTTTGCCTAGCAGAGTCCTGAAATCTGGGGGCACGGGGCTGCCTGGGTGGTAGATGGGTTGAATGCCATGGTAAGGTCTGCCTAAGGCTTTCCAGATATTTAGATACCAATCTACCTGTCTTTCTGAAGAAACATTACTAACAGTGTCTTAGAATATGAAGGGCAGCGCACAAAGGTGAATGAAATACTGAGGAGGAGCACAACATGAACGTTCAATTTCTGTCATCACCTGTGCTGTCAAAAATAATACTAAGAGTTCACTTTTGTGTAGAGCCTTTTATGTTGGATATATAACTTCTTTTTATGCACATTTATACATACATTAAAAATGTATTACAACGTTTCTAGACTTATCTTTTGGGGTTGATTATTAAAATGTACCTTAAATTTAAATTCTGGGAAGTTATGTGCATCTTAATTTGTAACACTCTTCACTTGTAAATTTGTATTTAACTATTAATGTCTAAAATAGTTTCTGACTACAGCAATATTTGATGACTAGAATTTGGACAATATGGAAAGGTACAAAGGAAAAATAAAAATCACTGAGATGCCACCTTCCAGTTTACTGCAGCTCCTCACAGGCTTTCATGCATAAGCTGTGCCCACAGCGATTCCTCCATGCTCTCCTGTTCCAGTTTCTTCACTGGTGAAAATACTTAGAGACTCTTGTGAAGCAGTCTGAGTGAGGAATTGTAGAATTTTAAGACTTCCCCCAATCCTTTGCTCATTCTTAATTTGACAGAAATATTTTTAGTATACTTGCCTTTACCAAATCTTCCTAAAGCATTTAACTTGGTTTCCGTAGATACAATCAGTCTTTCTTTTTGGTCTTGAATTTCTGTGGTTTACATAATATTTAATTAAATTATATAGTTATAATGACAAGTAGAACTGGCATAAACGGGTAGGGAACAAACACGCTTGGCTTTTGGGGGTGCACAACTCAGCTGGTCAGAACAGAGGTGCACAGGCCCCCGGAGGGCAGCCCCCCAGGAGGTCCAAGGGCATCCATCACTCAGTATGTTTTACGGAGGAAATGAGGAGCATTGGCTGTTTGAGGTGCTTGATTAAGTGAAGGCTGGGTTAGAGGAGGCTGCTAAGAGTGTTGTGTTTTTTTTTGCAGTACGTGGGCCTCTCACTGTTGTGGTCTCTCCCGTTGCAGAGCACAGGCTCCGGAAGTGCAGGCTCAGCAGCCATGGCTCACGGGCTCAGCCGCTCTGCGGCATGTGGGATCTTCCCGGACTGGGGCACGAACCTGTGTCCTCTGCATCAGCAGGCGGACTCTCAACCACTACGCCACCAGGGAAGCCCTCTCACTATATTTTAAAGTAAATTACAGGACAGCTCCACAAACTATGTTAAGCAGTTTAGGATTTAACCAAAAGTAATTGTGAAACCACTGTAAAGAAAGGAATTAAGTTTGCAATTTAAAAAGGTGGTTCTGGTTTTAATGCTCTGAATGAATGCATGGGCAAGATGGAAGGCTGGGAGGCCAGTAGGCTGTTGCTCTAATCCAAGTGAGAAAGGATATGGTGATATGGACTCTGCAGGGATGGATATCTATTAGACATAATATAGTTAATAGGCAGGACATCATGGAGCAGAGTGTGGCAGAAATTAACTGTTTTATCTGTTGCTATCCAGGCCTGAAATTCATAGTGTTATATGAATCCCAAGAATTTTAAATGTCCACAAGTTTATTTAATGAAGGGTTGCAATGTCAAATGTTTATTAGGGCTTGAGAATAGGAAAACTAACTAAATGAAGCAGCCCTGTTATAATGGTGGGAGGTTATGGGGAATTGGATAGCACATGCCCTCTCTGAAGGGGACAAGTCTATTCAGTTCCAAGTGTTGCCATTTGTAAATAAAAATTCATTGTTGCCAAATCTTGTGATTTTTTTCCTTTTTTCTAAAGACTTTTGGATTGTTATATGAAATCGTCTGATTTTGAAATGTTGATATCTAAGTAAAAAACAAACATACAAAGTACTGTATAGATGAACATTGTAAGGGCCAAGTGAAACAGCTCTGTAAGCGGGATTTGGTTTGCACAGATTCATTTTTGTGCTTAGGTCTTAATAACTGTATTAGTTAGGGTAGGCTACTGTAACAAAGAAATCCAATAGTATAGTGGCCAAAAGAGCAGAGATGTTTGTGTCTCATTTGACAGTTCCAGTGTGAAAGGACAGGTGGCTGGACATCATTGCTTTTCATGGTCATTCAGGTTCTTCCCAAATTGTTGTTCCACCATCCCCAAGTGTAGTGTTGTCCATCTGCATGGTTAAAGTTAGGTCATCACATCTGGATTCCAGTCCTCATAAAGAGAGAAAGGGAGCATAGCTGAGGCATCCTCATTGTCTTAAGGCTCTGGCTGTGTATTCATAACAACTCTTAGTATTTACATGTTTTTTCCCAGCATACTTCCCTATTAATTCTTTTAATCCTTTTAGCCTTTTGAGCCTGGCATGATGGGTTATTATTTTTATTTGACAGATATAAAAATGAGGTTCAGGTAGGTTATGACTTGCCGAATATCATAAAGAGAATTATTGGCAGGACTAGAGTGTATCTTGGCTCAGTTTTAATAATAATAAAATGCCTTTAAATGTATTTATAATAAATATTTAAAATAAAACAACTTATTTGAGTTCCTGTTACCAAACAAAATTTAGTCGCTTATCAAATTGTGATGAGAGATGGCAACATGTATTTTTTCCTCCTGGATGTGTTATTCTACTTTCCTTTGAAAATTATCATTCTTGATCACTCCTGGCATCAGATGAGGGGAATCCACAAAAGGCAACAGCCCTTTGAGTGCTTAGTAGGATGGTTTTGCTTTGGCAGTATCAGAAAATTCTTTTATCTTAAATGTTAGAGTTTAATTACATGCAGGAGCATTGATTCCTTGTGGTATGCTTTCTGTGTGTGGTTATAACCTTCACCCTCATTCAATATCTATTTCTGATGGCTGTCATTAAAAAATCTACGAACAATAAATGCTGGAGAGGATGTGGAGAAAAGGGAACCCTCTTGCACTATTGGTGGGAATGTAAATTGATACAGCCACTATGGAGAACAGTATGGAGGTTCCTTAAAAAACTAAAAATAGTACTACCATACGACCCAGGAATCCCACTACTGGGCATATACCCTGAGCAAACCATAATTCAAAAAGAGTCATGCAAAGTGAGAGAGTGGCATGGACATATATACACTACCAAATGTAAAATAGATAGCTAGTGGGAAGCAGCTGCATAGCACAGGGAGATCAGCTCGGTGCTTTGTGTCCACCTAGAGGGGTGGGAGGAAGGGATACACAAGAGGGAAGAGATATGGGGATATATGTATATGTATAGCTGATTCACTTCGTTATACAGCAGAAACTAACACACCATTGTAAAGCAATTATACTCCAATAAAGATGTTAAAAAAATTTCTATTTCTGAGAAAACCCTTAGTGTCTTGGCTAGAATTGCTCTCATTAGTCAAACCAGTCTTCTAGTTCTGGGTAACCATAACTCCCTGCACAGATAAGTGAAATCTCATTTCACAGTTTTTGAGGCACTTCACTAATACAGATCTGAGAAAACAACAGAGTTTCCAGATACTTGACTGCCCTCTTTCATTTTTACTCAAGTCATTGAATGAAACATTTCAATAGTGAATTTGGAGTTCTAGAGAATGAAAAGTTATAGGGATGTGGAATTCTCTCTCGTCTGGCTTTTATTAGAGTTAGGAAAAGAACCAGGCCTGACCACATAATTGTGACTGCTCTGATGAAGAATGAGCAGAACAATGAAGCAGTGATGTGTTGACAATGCCTTGGATGTGCACAATAGAAGAGACTTCTTTTTTGTTTTGTTTTGTTTTGCTTTTTTGAGGAGAATCATGTTCTGGTTGGTGGAGCCCGGGATTATAATGCCAGGATACCAGGGTTCTAGTCCTGGTGCTTCTGCCACTGACTCTCAGCACTGACTTTGGAAGTCTGTTAGCTTTTGGTTGCTTCAGGCAACAAATTGTTTTTAAATGGGGGAGGCTGAATGTGTTCTACCTCCCATATAGAGGACAGGGTGGTGGTAATGTTGCTTTTATGTAATTTAAAAAATTACGTTTGACTTTGTTTTCTATTTATTAGTCAATTTCCAGTGTTGTAGGCACCAATGTCACCTTAATATTTAATTAATTGCTTGGTAATGCATTGGATAATTTAAAGATATTTATTTAAAAGTCTATGTCATAGGGCTTCCCTGGTGGCGCAGTGGTTGAGAGTCCGCCTGCCGATGCAGGGGATACGGGTTCATGCCCAGGTATGGGAAAAACCCACATGCCGTGGAAGGGCTGGGCCCATGAGCCATGGCCACCCAGCCTGCGTGTCCGGAGCTTGTGCTCCACAACGGGAGAGGCCACAACAGTGACAGGCCCGTGTACCGCAAAAAAAAAAAAAAAAGTCTATGTCATATTTATTGAGGGAAGAATTTGGCATATCAAGTAATGGTTTAAATGGTCCCCTTGAGATGTAGGTGAACATTAATCAAAGATACCATCATCAACACAATCACCATCACTTTCATCATCAACATCTACTGAGTCCTTGCTTGTGGGACTCATTTTCTAGAAGAGGAAAATGAAGCTTTGAGGAAAGTAACTCACTCAACCTTTATGATCTCTGTAAAGAAAAATTTAAGGAATCTTTATCATTATATATTTTAAATGTTGCAATATTAAAAAATGGAAGCCTGAGAGTCTTCATGTCCATGAGCTTTCTTTAGGCATTAATTTACATGAGTGCTTATGAAATTTTAACCAGGACATAAAAATCATTTAATGTTTCTTAAACATTTTCACTTAAATACTTCTAGGAGAACTGTAAACCTCCAGGGGCTTGACATACAGTTCAAAGTGTTGTGCTGCAAGTTTGAAGTTTCTCTGAAATGCATTGTTTTTAATATTCGTGCAGATGTAGCATTCTATTTTATACATATCTCTTGTTTTAACATAAAAATACTGTTTTAAATTATTCCACATTAGGTAAACTTTGATCCTCTGAGAAGGTTTTCCTGGCATTTGCAGTGCTTTTAGCATTGCCTCAAACCCTAACTGTGAGCTTCCAGGTTTGGCAGGTACAGCTTCTTGTGGATGGTGCCTGGGTTAAAATGATTTACTAATATTCATATATAAGTTTCTGAAACATTATTGTGAAGAGAATATTTTATAATTATCTCTGTTACACGTTTTCTATATAAAAGCAGTTGTGAGTTGGCCACTAATGGTAGGTTTTTCTTTTTTGTTGCTCACTTTTCACAGTAGTGGTGATGTAAAAGGGAGACTGCAGGATTGGATAAACTGCTTAGAAGTGACAGGCTTGGGTCTCTGGGCCCACGACTTGGTCCAGTTAATACTTTACCTACAAGAGGAGGTCGAGTCTTCACATGTAAAATGGAATGATAGTATCTACTTACATTAGATTGTTGGGAATGTGAAATGAAATCATGCTTTCCTCCTTGTCCTTACCCTTTCTGGTGTGTTCATATGCTCCACAGCCATTGGGTTTTGGCAGGGATACGAGCGATGTTAAGGAATGGATGGGAAACTTGCTTTGTTTGCATACTCGCTTCTGTAGATCCTAAAACCACACTGTTCTGTGTTTCAGCTAGCTTTCTGCTGTTCACAGTGTATTTTTTTCTGACCTTATAAATAATTTTTCATTATTTCTGGTGAATTACTTATGTCTTTCCTCCTGTGAGAGCTGATTGGATTCCCTCAGACCTGCCTTGTCTCTATTTTGCTTACTCATGGGACATTCATGCACATCCACCATTAAAAGCTACAGTTGAAAAACTGTTTTGAGTATTGTATTACAAACCAATCTAAGCCATTCTGGTTATGCACAACTATTAGGCTTATTTGTTTTGGTAAACATCACTAACCTCCAGCACTTAGGAGTAGCTTTCTTACTGGGTAATAATGAAAGCAAGTTTCGGACTTCATTTCATTGCACATAAAAATGTTTATTAGCAAGAAGGTACAAAAGACTCATACAACCTGTTCTGTAAGCTCTATGAATTCCCAGCAATGTGTCCTTTTTGGTGCTTTTTAGTTGTACATTGCATGATAGGTTTTCCTGGGGCAACTGCAACAATGTTATAGCAGGAATACTTTGTTAGCTACCTAGTGTTGGGTGGACAGGAATCCATTGGAACAGAGAGTAGCCAGAGGGCTTTGAAGAATCAGACCTAAGTTGCTATTGTCATGGTCTGCACGCTTATAGATTTTTATCTTTTGGTAATAATTTGACATTTACAGGAAAATTGCAGAGATAATACAGAGTTTCCATATTCCTCTTATCCAACTTCCCCTTTTGTTAACCTTCCACATTGCCATGTTCTATCTATCAAAACTGAGAAAAAAACACTGGCACATTAATGTTAACTAAACCCCAGACTTTTCCCCACTGATATTATTTTTCAATTCTAAAATCCAATCCAGAATACCACATTGTATTTAATCATTAGATTTTAGTACCAGGTTCATGAAAGAGATCAGTTCCCACATCTTCAACGCCACTGAAATTTGACCAGTGAAAACTTGTCTCTAACATCTACAAGACCTATGATCAAAACCACCAGTGTTGATTGGAGAGAAAGGTAGAGTGGTTCTTTTGAGTCAGTGTCAGTTGACTGCCTCTGGAGTGTACAGTCCCAATTAGGATGGAGATTAAAACTACTACATGCATACATTTCATATTGCTCTGCCATAGTATTTTAAGGTAAACTCCAGGTAATATAACACTTAGCTTATGTTCAAGTTCAGTTTAGGTTAATATGTGCTATAGATTCTTGGTGAGAGGAAATCTTTAGTTCTTATTAAAAATTATAACATTTTCCACCCTAATTGTAAAAAGTAGTACTTTTGTTCACTTGTAAGACATATAGAAAACATAGATAAGCATAAAAAAGTAAATATGCCTAATTCACATAGTTCTCATCATTCTGATTTTCTTGGCTTAAACTTTAAATTTTCCCTTAAATCTAATTACCCCTGTGACCCCTAGAAACAAGGAAAATGTCAGAAATACATGCAGTCTGAATCTGCATCCATCTTTCTCTAAGTGTTTCAGGGAAGCTTTTGCCCTTTTGCCATCAGGAATGGACTGGACTGATCTCAAAAACTGAGAAGCAATGAGACAAAATGCTTCTTAGCATAAATTTTTACTTTTGTTGAAGCAAAGTTTATTATGGGACTTTACACTTATGTGTTTTCAAGAAATAAGAAAGTGTGCAAATGTTCCTCAGAACACATACTGATTAAGGTGTGGATGTCACAGCTGAGGCAAGCTGCCGGTGCTCTTTTCTGTTTATTTTCTGTTTATTTTGATCTTTTTGGGGGGTACAGTTGTTGAGTTACTGATGTGTTGCTGCGGGAGAGATTGTTGACAGTGGTTCTGCTGTACTGGTGAACCTGTAAAAGTGAAACTGGGTGAGAGAGGAAAGTCAGTTTCACATGAGGCGGGAGTTTCAATCCTGACTCCACCACCTCCTGAGGGTTTGAGATTGGACAGGGATGTGCTCCGTAGCCTCTCCCCACCTTGTTTCCTCACCTGTAGTACAAGGATAACGATAAGTACCTCAGAGGGCTGAAGGCTACGTTAACTGAGATGATGTATGTAAACACCTATGTAAGTGGTAGCTATTATTAATATTAAATATGTTTTGTGTTTCTTTTTCTTGGTTGTAAATTGAATCAGTTCCAGTACCAAGGCAGACATCTGTTGGGCTCCCTCTGTGTGTCTAAGATCTGGGCATGGCGCTAGGGACACAGAGAAATGACATGTCCTGGTTCTCAAGGCGCTGCATGGAGTAGTGGAGACATATGCCAACACCATGGGACACTGTGTTACAGGCATGGTGGGAAGACTGGTAAGGAGCCAGAGAGGCCTTCCTGGGAGAGGCAGAGATACAGAGAGGACAACCAGGTGGGCAAGAAGGCAGCAGGCACCAAGCTAAGGCTGGGTTTGACATTATTGGCATTACTGGCCTGCCAGAGTACTGGCATTCAGAGTATGATTCTTTTGTACCTACTTGCTGATAAACATTTTTATGTGCAGTGGAATGCACAGTAAGTGTCATTGCTGTGAATGCATTGCACAGAGGAGTTACGGATCCTACCGAGCCTCTGAATGGGAACTCTCTAAGGGAGTTCTCTGAGATGATGCACAGAAGCCTTTTGTAAAGTGAACTATCACCATGTAGGTCTTATAAATTTGGTTTTGTGTCCCATTTCCCATCACATTAGGCTCAGATGCCTCTGCATATTTTTTTCATTATATTTTACTTTTTCTTAACACATTTTTGGTTTAGTAGAGACCTATAACAACATTATAGAAAATTTGGAAATATAGATAAAGACAGGAGAAGGAGAAGAAAACAAACAAACCAACAAACAAAAAACAGTCCACAATTCCATAGCTATGTTAGTGCAGTGCATTTCTGTCTTTCTTCATCTTATCCCAGTTGTGTATAAAAACTCTCTTCCTCCCCTTCCTATTTTATACTGCTAAAATTTGATTAACACAAACATTAGAGAAGCCGAATTGTAAGCCATACATTCTGTGTGGGGTGTTGAAGGAAAAAGGGTTGCAGGAAGGATGGATTACCCCATGGGATTTGCCTGAGTGATGCTTGATGTAGAATTATGGGAAATTAATGAGCTCCAGACCTTTTCAGCAATAGTTTCCCTCCCCAGTCCGTGGCGAGCTGCTGTGTCCTAAAAGTGTGGGGAAGTGGGATTGGGGGTGCTTGTGTGTGTCCATAACTTAGGATGGAACAGTTTTCACAGATTTTCACCTTATGTGCCTCTACTATTGATTACCTGGTATTTTCTATTTACTCACTTTTAACTTAAGGAAATTTATTTTAAAAGGTAGCTCATAGGGCTTCCCTGGTGGCGCAGTGGGTGAGAGTCCGTCTGCCGATGCAGGGGACACGGGTTCGTGCCCCGGTCCGGGAAGATCCCACGTGCCGTGGAGTGGCTGGGCCCGTGAGCCATGGCCGCTGAGCCTGTGCGGCCGGAGCCTGTGCTCCGCAATGGGAGAGGCCACAACAGTGAGAGGCCCGTGTACCAAAAAAAAAAAAAAAATTAAAAAAAATGTAGCTCATATATCATTATTACATGATCAACAGAAGGTAACTGTACTAGTCATTACAGTGAAAACAAAACAATGCAATTAACTTTTAATCTGATACTGATACTTGCCAGAGGCTGTAAGCCAAATTTCTGCTCTGTTAAAATGGGAGGTTAGCAAGTGTTGAAGCTTTATTCACAGCACCCTATCATCAAACAGAGACTTTATTTCAGTAGAATTACTGGAATAAAATGCTTGTATTGTATGTGTGTCAATTTAGTCCAAAGTGCCTCAGAATAAATGCCGTGATCCCTGCCTAATTTTCTTCTTAGAGGCTATTATTTCAGGTACCCTCATAAGGAGTGAACACCTCAGTGCTGGATATTTAGAACTTCAAGTATTGTTATAGAAATCTATACCAGAGGATTTCCTTACCTTAGGGGAAGTTAGGAAT
Organism: Hyperoodon ampullatus; assembly: GCF_949752795.1. NCBI lineage: Eukaryota > Metazoa > Chordata > Mammalia > Artiodactyla > Ziphiidae > Hyperoodon > Hyperoodon ampullatus. The sequence goes on from NC_136921.1 coordinate 98,095,227, forward strand.
AATTTTTCATCCATGAAATGTATGCCATTTGTATGAATGAGCTGTGGGAAGCCCGGGAGTCACTACTGGGGCAGGGTCCTGGGACAGTGGCTTGTCCTGCCATCAAGACACCCTGGTGTTTTTCTCACACTGTCTTTTGTCTAAGTGCCAGAGGAAGGACCAGAGGAAGAAAGTGGGACATCCATGAGTTACAAAACAGGTTTGATGCCTGCTTAACAGTAAGTGTACCTTTGGCTGAATTTAGTCTATGACTTAACATACTCCCCAGCAGCAAGATCGTGAGGAGTGGGATATATAGCTTGTACCTACCTTGACCGATTAAAAGACCCAGACCTCTTCCAAAAAGGTCAGCTTGCAGACACGTTCTTACTCTCTGATTCAATGTGATTTAATACCTAGCCTATTACCAAGCAGCACATCCTGAATTTTGGAAAAGATAGCCCTTGGGAAAGTTATGTTTGCATAACTGTGGCTTGTTTTCTAGCAGTCTGGGGCTAGATCAGTATTTCTCAAATTATGTTTGGAGAAGGGCCAGTTTTTCTTTTTTAAAATTTTAATTTTCAATACATTATGGGCAGATACTGTGAGTTACTAGAAAAATAAAACAGAAACCATACATATAAAATATATGCCCAAAGTCTTTATTGTTATATTCAACCAACAAAAGGCATTCCAATAAATAGCAAACATAACATAGGAAAAAAGAAAAAATGCAGAACTTATAGGGCTGATGATCTGCTACTCACAAGGCATAATGTCTACCTAAAATGTTTCAGGTTTTGATTTGATAACACTCATAGTAGACAAACCATTCTTTCAGAGTCTATGTTGACAGTAAGGGAAAAATAGATTTTTAAAGCAATCTCAGGAAACTCAGGATATTCATTTAAAACTTTTATACAAAGTGAAGCAAGAACTTCCCTGGTGGTCCAGTGGTTAAGACTCTGCACTTCCACTGTAAGGCATGTGGGTTTGATCCCTGGTCAGGGAACTAAGATCCTGCATGCCACACAGTGTGGCCAAAAACAAACAAATAAATAAATAAATAAAATGAAAATAAAAAATAAAAACATGAAGTTTTTGTTTTTTTAAACATCTTTATTGGAGTATAAATGCTTTACAATGGTGTGTTAGTTTCTGCTTTAAAACAAAGTGAATCAGCTATACATATACATATATCTTCATATCTCCTCCCTCTTGCATCTCCCTCCCACCCTCCATATCCCACCCCTCTAGGTGGTCACAAAGCACTGAGATGATCTCCCTGTGCTATGTGACTGCTTCCCACTAGCTATCTATTTTATATTTGGTAGTGTATATATGTCAGTGCTACTCTCTCACTTCATCGCAGCTTACCCTTCCCCCTTCCTGTGCCCTCAAGTCCATTCTCTACGTCTGTATCTTAATTCCTGTATTGCCCCTAGGTTCTTCAGAACCCTTTTTTTCAGATTCCATATATATGTGTTAGCATATGGTATTTGTTTTTCTCTTTCTGACTTCACTCTGTATGACAGATTCGAGGTCCATCCACCTCACTACAAATAACTCAATTTCATTTCATTTTATGGCTGAGTAATATTCCGTTGTATATATGTGCCACACCTTCTTTATAAATTCATCTGTCAGTGGACACTTAGGTTGTTCCCATGTCCTGGGTATTGTAAATAGAGCTGCAATGAACAATGTGGTACATGACTCTTTTTGAATTATGGTTTGCTCAGGGTATATGCCCAGTAGTGGGATTCCTGGGTCATATGGTAGTTCTATGTTTAGATTTTTAAGGAACCTCCATACTGTTCTCCATAGAGGCTGTATCACTTTACATACCTACCAACAGTGCAAGAGGGTTCCCTTTTCTCCACACCCTCCCCAGCATTTATTGTTTGTAGATTTTTGATGATGCCCATTCTGAATAGTGTGAGGTGATACCTCATTGTAGTTTTGATTTGCATTTCTCTAATAATTAGTGAAGTTGAGCAGCTTTTCATGTGCGTCTTGGCCACCTCTGTGTCTTCTTTGAAGAAATGTCTATTTAGATCTTCTACCCATTTTTGTATAGGGTTGTTTGTTTTCTTAACATTAAGCTGCATGAACTGTTTATATATATTGGAGATTAAAACTTTCTCCATTGATTCATTTGCAAATATTTCCTCCCATTCTGAGGGTTGCCTTTTTCCATTCCCGTTTTTTAACAAAAAAAAATAAAGAAAAAGAAGCAGAACAGAAATGTGTGTAAAATATGCCTATTGAAACTGTCGTTTTGAAATATGGACGTCTTTTAAAATTTTTGGTCGATATACGAACCAGGATTTGATTTCAGGGCAGGTGTCATTTACAGGCCTGCAATTATTTTGAATATCAACTGACCATTAGCGCTGGGCTTACAGCTGCTGTTGTGTGACACGGCCACAAGGTGGCAGCAGTTCTCCTTTACCAAATCTCGTTACTAGGGCAACAGAGCCTCAATGGAAGTCGTGTTCTAGGTTGTAATTTCGAATGGAATGTGCCAGGAAAAAGCCCCTTAAGTTTGTCTCACGACTTCTTGTTCGTTTTTTTAATTTAATTTTTATTTTTTATCACAGCAAGTTTGATTACAATGTTGTAGGTGTGCAAGATGTTCTTTTGCACATATACATATGTCTGTTCTTCCTGGGATCCTTTTCCCATGTATGTTATGACAGAATGTTGAGTAGTCTTCTCTTGGTATTCCGTAGGTGTTTGGTGATTATATATTTCACCTGTGTTTGTATATGTCTGTTAACCCCAATATCCTAATGTATCCAATCCTCACCCCTCTCCAGTGGTGAACCATATGTTTGTTTAATGAATCTGTGATTGCCGTTCTCTGTGGAAATATCCTCACTGGTATCAATTTTTAGGTAACACCTATAACTGATATCATACGACATGTGTCTTTCTATTTCTGACTTACGACAAGTCACGTGATTACGTCTAGACTCATCTGTGGTGCTGCAAATGGCATTGTGTCCTTTTTTCCCTTCGCTAATATTCTGTCTGTACATGTACCAGTTCTTCTTTGTCCACTAATCTGTTGATGGACTTTTTGGTTGCTTCCATGTCATGGCTATTGTAATGCTGTCGCAATGCACATTTGCCTGCCTGTGTCTTACCAATTCTGTCTTCTTAGGGTATAGGCCCAGTAGTGGGCCTGCTGTATCATATAGGAGCAAAATGTTTACCTTGTAGAGGCACCTCCATTCTGTTCTCATTAGTGGCTCTTACCAGGTTTCGTCCCACTTAAAGTTTGAGTTTATGCTATTCTCCACAACAATTTCAGCATTTATTGTTTGTAGTATTTTTGCTGATGTTTATTCTGACTAGTGTGAGCTGATACCACTTTGTGGTTGGATTTGCATGCGTCTCAAAATCCCTTCAAGTTGAGCTTTCGGGCATTTCATTTTTTACTTCAAACTCTGAGGAGTGCTTACTTCTTCAAGTTGTTTTCGTGAAGGATGTGTGACATTTAGAAATATTTTGGCCATTATATCCCTCAAGACATTTTGAGAGCAGGTTTCATTTACAGACCTTCAGTACTGGTGCGTATGAAGTGACCCTTAGCACAGGTTTTAAAGCTGCTGTTGCAGGTAATGGCCAGAGGGCCGCAGAATTTCTGCTTTTCCCAATCTGGTAACTAGTGAGACAGACAATCCTGGCAGTGGTGTTCCTCAGTTATATATTAGAGTGGAATGTGCCCCCAAAAGCTGATGTCTCCTTGCTTATGTTTGTTTTATAAATTAAATTTATATATATATATATATATATTTTATGGGAATCATATTGCATTGTGTACATGGACCACCTCTTCTTTGTGCATTCCTCTGTTGATGGACATTTTTATAGCTTCCAAGTGTTGGCTGAGTTAAATATTGCTGTAGTGCAGGATTGCCAGCCTGTGTCTTTTTTTTTTCTTTTTGGCTGTACATGAGCCGCTCATTGCCGTGGACCCTCCCATTTCAGAGCACAGGCTCCGGACATGCAGGCCCAGCAGCCATAGCTCACGGGACCAGCCGCTCCACGGCATGTGGGATCTTCCGGTACCGGGGCGTGAACCCGTGTCCCCTGCATTGGCAGGCGGACTCTGAACCACTGCGCCACCAGTGAAGCCCAGCCTGTGTCTTTTTGATTCTCATCCCCTCAGGCGATAGGCCCAGCAGTGGGTATGCGTGATTGCATGGTAGCTCAGTATTTACCTTTACAAGGCACCTCATTTTTGTTTTCATTACTGGCTCTTACAATGTCCCACGTTGAACCAAGGGTAGGCATTTCTCCAAAACCCCTTCAACATTTATTGTTTGCAGAATTTTTGCTGATGGCCATTCTGACTGGTGTGAGCTGATAGGTTTTTGTAATTTGGATTTGCATATCTTTAATTATTCCTAATGTTCAGCCTTTTCCCATGCCTTTTTAAATTTCTTGTACAGAAAACCAGAAAAAAACGGAGAGTACAATTAACCTCTTGAAATAGTCTTCTTGGATGGTTGCCCTCTTTTGAATTTTTTGGTCAATTTTCGACCCCAGGATTGTTTTTGAGGGCAGGTGTCATTCACAGGCCTGCAATGAGTGTGAATATTTAGTGACCATTAGCCCTGGGTTTAAAGCTGCTGTTGTGGGAAATGGCCACAAGGTGGCGGTATTTCTCCATTCCCACATCTGGTTACTAGGGCAGCAGAGCCTTTCTGGGACCAATGGAATACAGAAGAAGGCATCATTGAAGTCTAATACAGAAAAGCATGTCCTGGTGAATGGTAGAATGACCAGCAGGGTGTAGGAATTAGGAACTACTGGATGTATATCCTCGGTGACTTGACTGACTGTCCTGACATCCTTTACCAGGTCCCCAGCAGCCCAGGGGGCTGACGTGGTCAGGGCAATGCCAGGTTATGGAGCTCACCTGCGCAACTACCCAGCAGCCCATGGGGCTCTCGTGGTCAGGCCCCTCCCAGGATATGGGGCTCACCTGAGCAGGTCCCCAGCAGCCCACGGGGCTCTCATGGTCAGGCCACTCCCGGGTTATGGAGCTCACCTGTGCAACTACCCAGCAGCCCATGGGGCTCTCGTGATCAGGCCCCTCCCAGGATAAGGAGCTCCCGTGGGCAGGTAGGAGAGCAGGGCTGGGAGCACAGGAATCGTGCACATAGCCCTCATTTCAGAGCACCCCAGATTGCCTGTCTCTCAGAGCTGACACAGAGCACCTCAGAGCAGGACTTGAACTAACAAACAGCATCGCCGACAGGTCTGTGACCCTGGGCGTCACTCTGTGCGGCCTCCCTCTGCCTGGTCTTCCAGAGACTTCCAGTGCAGACGGTGCACCAGGCCTCTGTCTCCACCCATCACCCCTCCTCTCCCTGACTCCTGGGTTCCTATCATTAAGAGAGTGTCTTCTTGAAGTTGTCTCCCACTCATGGGCCAGATAAAATGATTAGAAAACAAGCCGGAGCTGCAGCCCCTTGTGTATCCTGACTCTTAGGAGCCCACACGTGTTCCTTGGACCTGGCCGGTTCAGTGAGGTCCATTTTCTGCAATGTGAGCCCCTGAGGGTTGAAGACTGGCTGACCTGGGCAGCCTGACCCTGCCGGCCAGCCCTCCCCAGGTGTGCCTGTGTTGAGGTCAATATAAAGACCACTCCAGGCAGCAAGAGGCACTGCAGGTATGCCTGATGCCATATTCTCTGCCCCGTCAGCAGTCTCGGGGCTGTGCTGGTGGGAGGGTGTGAGGGGCCATGGCTTTGTGGGTGGTCCGGTGTGAGTGGGGCTCTGCTGGAGATTCTGCAGGAGTTGCCAGGCTGCCACCTGCTAAAGAAGAGGATGTGTCACCCATACCTTCCGCTGGAATTTCTCCCCGGGCAGAGGTGAGGAAGGAAAAAAAGCAGTGGGGGCCGGGACAGGAGGGGTATCTCAGGCAGGGAAATGGAAAGCTTCCAGAAGAGCGCCCGGGGTCAGGAGCATCCTGGCTGGCCTGCAGGCACCAAGTCGGCCTGCGTGCTGTCGCTAGTGTGGCTCCACGGCCCTTCCTCTAGGCTTTCAAGCCCTTGTACATATTCAGGTGTTTTACCTGGGAAGGGTGGGAACAGTTCAGCAGCAGATGGCCTGGGGCTCATCTCACGTTTACTCACAGACCCCTCGGTGTGGTCCCCCAGCTTTGCAATGAGGACGTTCTTGCGGGGGGCCTGCTGGCTGCATGGGAGATGATTCCCCACGTCTGACCAACTTCAGAATTGTTTACCACTGGAGCAAGTGCCCTGATAGCGTTTTCCTCTGTAAAACTGGTGGGCTCTGTTTTGTTTTCTTTTTTGGTTCAAGGTAGATTTCATTTATCTTTCATGTATTTATAGATATAAGCATGGAAATAATTCATTCATATAAATATATCTGTGTGAAGGGAGGAACGTTTTTCTGCTTTATTTTTAAATTTTATTTTTTTTAATCTTGAAATTTAATTTTATTTATTTTTTTATACAGCAGGTTATTATTAGTTATCTATTTTATGCGTATACATGTATACAGGTCAATCCCAATCTCCCAACTCATCCCACCACCACCACCCCATGGCTTCCCACACTTGGTGTCCATACATTTGATCTCTACCTCTGTGTCTCTATTTCTGGCCTGCAAACCGGTTCATCTCTACCATTATTCTAGGTTCCACATATATGCATTAATATACAATATTTGTTTTTCTCTTTCTGACGTACTTCACTCTGTATGACAGTCTCTAGATCCATCGACGTCTCAACAAATGACCCAGTTTCATTCCTTTGTATGGCTGAGTAATATGCCATTTTATATATGTACCACATCTTTATCCATTCGTCTGTCTGTGGGCATTTAGGTTGCTTCCATTCCCTGGCTATTGTAAGTAGTGCTGCAATGAACATTGTGGTGAATGTGTCTTTTGGATTTATGGTTTTCTCTGGGTATATGCCCAGAAGTGGGATTGCTGGATCCTATGCTAATTCTATTTTTAGTTTTTAAAGGAACCTCCATACTGCTCTCCATAGTGACTGTATCAATTTACATTCCCACAAATGGTGGAAGAGGGTTCGTTTTGTCCACACCCTCCCCAGCATTTGTTGTTTGTAGATTTTCTGATGATGCCCGTTCTAACAGGTGAGGTGATATCTCACTGTAGTTTTGATTTGCATTTCTCTAATAATTAGTGATGTTGAGCAGCTTTTCATGTGCGTCTTGTCCATCTCTGCATCTTCTTGGAAGAAATGTCTATTTAGATCTTCTACACATTTTTGTATTGGGTTGTTTGTTTTTTTAATATTAAGCTGCATGAGCTCTTTATATATATTGGAGATTAAACCTTTGCCAATTGATTCCTTTGCAAATATTTTCTCCCATTCTGAGGGATGCTTTTTGCCATTCCCATTTTTTTTTTTCTTTTTTTTTTTTTTTTTGTGCTGTACGTGGGCCTCTCACTGTTGTGGCCTCTCCCATTGCGAGCACAGGCTCCGGAAGCGCAGGCTGAACGGCCATGGCTCACGGGCCCAGCCGCTCCGCAGCATGTGGGATCTTCCCGGACTGGGGTACGAACCCGTGTACCCTGCATCGGCAGGCAGACTCTCAACCACTGCGCCACCAGGGAAGCCCTGCCATTCCCATTTTTTTAACAATAAAAGAAAGAAAGAAAAAGAAGCAGAACACTAATGTGTGTAAAATATGCCTTTTGAAACTGTCGTTTTGAAATATGGACGTCCTTTGAATTTTTTGGTCGATATATGAACCCAGGATTTGTTTTCAGGGCAGGTGTCATTTACAGGCCTGCAATGATTTTGAATATCAACTGACCATTAGCGCTGGGATTAAAGCTGCTGTTGTGTGAAACGGCCACAAGGTGGCAGCAGTTCTCCCTTACCAAATCTGGTTACTGGGGCAACAGAGCCTCAATGGAAGTCGTGTTCTAGATTGGAATTTAGAATGGAATGTGCCAGGAGAAAGCCCCTCAAGTTTGTCTCACTACTTGTTGTTCGTGTTTTTAATTTAATTTTTTTATTTTTTATTACAGCAAATTTGATTACAATGTTTGGCTTGTTGTAGGTGTGGAAGATGTGGTTCTTTTACACATATACATATGTCTGTTCTTCCTGGGATCCTTTTCCCATGTACCTTATGACAGAATGTTGAGTAGTCTTCTCTTGGTATTCTGTAGGTCTTTGGTGATTATATATGTCACCTGTGTTTGTATATGTCTGTTAACCCCAATATCATAATGAAACCAATCCTCACACCTTTCCATTGGTGAACCATAAGTTTGTTTAATGAATCTGTGATTGCCCTTCTCTGTGGAAATATCTTCCCTGGTATCCATTTTGCGGTCACACCTATAAGAGATATGATATGATATGTGTCTTTCACTTTCGGACTTACTACAAGTCACGTGATTACCTCTAGACACACCTACGGTGCTGCAAATGGCATTGTGTCCTTTTATTCCTTGGCTTCTATTCTGCCTTAGCGAGGTCCATTTTCAACAATGTGATTCCCTGAGGGCTGAGGATTAGCTGACCTGGGTAGCCTGACCCTGCCGGCCGGCCCTCCCCAGGTGTGCCTGGGTTGAGGTCAATATAAACAGCGCTACAGGCAGCAATAGCCCCTGAAGCTGTGCCTGACTCCATATTCTCTGCCCCGTCAGCAGTCTCGGGGCTGTGCTGGTGGGAGGGAGTGAGGGGCCGCGGCTTTGTGGGTGGACTGGTGTGAGTGGGTCTCTGCTGGATTTTCCGCAGGAGTTGCCAGGCTGCCACCTGTAAACAAGAGGATGTGTCACCCATACCTTCTGCTGGAATTTCTCTCCGGACAGAGGTGAGGAAGGAAAAAAGCAGTGGGGGCCGGGGCAGGAGGGGTATCTCAGGCAGGGCAATGGAAAGCTTCCAGAAGAGCGCCCTGGGCCAGGACCATCCTGGCTGGCCTGCAGGCACCAAGTTGGCCTGCGTGCTGTCGCTGGTGTGGCTCCACAGCCCTTCCTCTAGGCTTTCAAGCTCTTGTACATATTCAGGTGTTTTACCTGGGAAGGGTGGGAAAAGTTCAACAGCAGCTGGCCTGGGGCTCAGCTCACGGTTACTCACAGATGCCTCGGCATGGCCCCCAGCTTTGCAATGAGGACGCTCCTTGCGTAGGAGTGGGCTGCTAGCACTATGGGAGATGATTCCCCACCTCTGACCAATTTCAGAATTGTTTACCGCTGGAGCAAGTGCCCTGATAGGGTTTTCCTCTGTATAACTGGTGGGTTCAGGTTTTTTTTTCTTTTTTGGTTCAAGTTAGATTTTATTCCTCTTTTATGTATTTATAGATATAAGCATGGAATAATTCATTCATATAAATACATCTGTGTGAAGGGAAGAACTTTTTTCTGTTTTATTTTTAAATTTTATTGTTTAAAATTTTGAAATTTAATTTTATTTATTTTTTTATACAGCAGGTTATTGTTAGTTATGTATTTTATGCATATACATGTATACAGGTCAATCCCAATCTCCCAACTCATCCCACCACCACCACATCATGGCTTCCGACACTTGGTGTCCATACGTGTGTTCTCTATCTCTGTGTCTCTATTTCTTCCCTGCAAACCAGTTCATCTGTACCATTTTTCTAGGTTCCACATATATGCATTAATGTACAATATTTGTTTTTCTCTTTCTGACTTACTTCATTCTGTATGACAGTCTCTAGATCCATCGACGTCTCTACAAATGCCCAGTTTCATTCCTTCTTATGGCTGAGTAATATTCCATTTTATATATGTACCACATCTTGATCCATTCGTCTGTCTGTGGGTATTTAGGTTGCTTCCATTACCTGGCTATTGTAAATAGTGCTGACATGAGCATTTTGGTGAATGTGCATTTTTGATTTATGGTTTTCTCTGGGTATATGCCCAGAAGTGGGATTGCTGGATCATATGGTAATTCTATTTCTAGTTTTTTTAAGGAAACTCCATACTGTTCTCCATCGTGACTGTATCAATTTACATTTCCACCACTAGTGGAAGAGGGATCCTTTTGTCCACACCCTCCCCAGAATTTGTTGTTTGTAGATTTTCTGATGATGCCGATTCTAACAGGTGTGAGGTGATACCTCATTGTAGTTTTGATTTGCATTTCTCTAATAATTAGTGATGTTGAGCAGGTTTTCATGTGCGTCTTGGCCATCTCTGTGTCTTCTTTGAAGAAATGTCTCTTTAGATCTTCTGCCCATTTTTGTATTGGTTTGTATTTTAATATTAAGCTGCATGAGCTCTTTATATGTATTGGAGATTAAACCTTTGTCCATTGATTCGTTTGCAAATATTTTCGCACATTCTGAGGGATGCTTTTTGCCATTCCCGTTTTTTAACAAAAAAAGTAAAAAAGAAAAAGAAGCAGAACACTAATGTGTGTAAAATATGCCTTTTGAAACTGTCGTTTTGAAATATGGACGTCCTTTGAAATTTTTGGTCGATATATGAACCCAGGATTTGTTTTCAGGGCAGGTGTCATTTACAGGCCTGCAATGATTTTGAATATCAAGTGACCATTAGCGCTGGGATTAAAGCTGCTGTTGTGTGAAACGGCCACAAGGTGGCAGCAGTTCTCCCTTACCAAATCTGGTTACTGGGGCAACAGAGCCTCAATGGAAGTCGAGTTCTAGATTGGAATTTAGAATGGAATGTGCCAGGAGAAAGCCCCTCAAGTTTGTCTCACTACTTCTTGTTCGTGTTTTTAATTTAATTTTTTATTTTGTATTACAGCAAATTTGATTACAATGTTTGGCTTGTTGTAGGTGTGGAAGATGTGGTTCTTTTACACATATACATATGTCTGCTCTTCCTGGGATCCTTTTCCCATGTACCTTATGACAGAATGTTGAGTAGTCTTCTCTTGGTATTCTGTAGGTCTTTGGTGATTATATATGTCACCTGTGTTTGTATATGTCTGTTAACCGCAGTATCATAATGAAACCAATCCTCACACCTTTCCATTGGTGAACCAAAAGTTTGTTTAATGAATCTGTGATTGCCCTTCTCCATGGAAATATCTGCCCTGGTATCCATTTTTCGGTCACACCTATAAGAGATATGATATGATATGTGTCTTTCACTTTCGGACTTACTACAAGTCACGTGATTACCTGTAGACACACCTACGGTGCTGCAAATGGCATTGTGTCCTTTTATTCCTTGGCGTCTATTCTGCCTTAGCGAAGTCCATTTTAAACAATGTGATTACCTGAAGGCTGAGGATTAGCTGACCTGGGTAGCCTGACCCTGCCGGCCGGCCCTCCCCAGGTGTGCCTGGGTTGAGGTCAATATAAACAGCGCTGCAGGCAGCAATAGCCCCTGAAGCTGTGCCTGACTCCATATTCTCTGCCCCGTCAGCAGTCTCAGGGCTGTGCTGGTGGGAGGGAGTGAGCGGCCACGGCTTTGTGCGTGGGCCGGTGTGAGTGGGTCTCTGCTGGACTTTCTGCAGGAGTTGCCAGGTTGCCACCTGTAAAGAAGAGGATGTGTCACCCATACCTTCTGCTGGAATTTCTCTCTGGACAGAGGTGAGGAAGGAAAAAAGCAGTGGGGGCCGGGGCAGGAGGGGTATCTCAGGCAGGGCAATGGAAAGCTTCCAGAAGAGCGCCCTGGGCTAGGACCATCCTGGCTGGCCTGCAGGCACCAAGTTGGCCTGCGTGCTATCGCTGGTGTGGCTCCACAGCCCTTCCTGTAGGCTTTCAAGCCCTTGTACATATTCAGGTGTTTTACCTGGGAAGGGTGGGAAAAGTTCAACAGCAGCTGGCCTGGGGCTCAGCTCACGGTTACTCACAGATGCCTCGGCATGGCCCCCAGCTTTGCAATGAGGACGCTCCTTGCGTAGGAGTGGGCTGCTGGCTGTATGGGAGATGATTCCCCAAAACAGACCAATTTCAGAATTGTTTACCGCTGGAGCAAGTGCCCTGATAGTGTTTTCCTCTGTATAACTGGTGGGTTCAGGGTTTTTTTTTCTTTTTTGGTTCAAGTTAGATTTTATTCCTCTTTTATGTATTTATAGATATAAGCATGGAATAATTCATTCATATAAATACATCTGTGTGAAGGGAAGAACTTTTTTCTGTTTTATTTTTAAATTTTATTGTTTAAAATTTTGAAATTTAATTTTATTTATTTTTTTATACAGCAGGTTATTATTAGTTATGTATTTTATGCATATACATATATACAGGTCAATCCCAATCTCCCAACTCATCCCACCACCACCACCACCTCATGGCTTCCCACACTTGGTGTCCATACGTGTGTTCTCTATCTCTGTGTCCCTATTTCTTCCCTGCAAACCGGTTCATCTGTACCATTTTTCTAGGTTCCACATATATGCATTAATATACAATATTTGTTTTTCTCTTTCCGACTTACTACATTCTGTATGACAGTCTCTAGATCCATCGACGTCTCTACAAATGACCCAGTTTCATTCCTTCTTATGGCTGAGTAATATTCCATTTTATATATGTACCACATCTTTATCCATTCGTCTGTTTGTGGGTATTTAGGTTGCTTCCATTACCTGGCTATTGTAAATAGTGCTGAAATGAGCATTGTGGTGAATGTGCCTTTTTGATTTATGGTTTTCTCTGGGTATATGCCCAGAAGTGGGATTGCTGGATCATATGGTAATTCTATTTCTAGATTTTTTAAGGAAACTCCATACTGTTCTCCATCGTGACTGTATCAATTTACATTTCCACCACTAGTGGAAGAGGGATCCTTTTGTCCACACCCTCCCCAGAATTTGTTGTTTGTAGATTTTCTGATGATGCCGATTCTAACAGGTGTGAGGTGATACCTCATTGTAGTTTTGATTTGCATTTCTCTAATAATTAGTGATGTTGAGCAGCTTTTCATGTGCGTCTTGGCCATCTCTGTGTCTTCTTTGAAGAAACGTCTCTTTAGATCTTCTGCCCATTTTTGTATTGGGTTGTTTGTTTTTTTAATATTAAGCTGCATGAGCTCTTTATATATATTGGAGATTAAACCTTTGTCCATTGATTCGTTTGCAAATATTTTCGCCCATTCTGAGGGATGCTTTTTGCCATTCCCGTTTTTTTAACAAAAAAAGAAAGAAAGAAAAAGAAGCAGAACACTAATGTGTGTAAAATATGCCTTTTGAAACTGTCGTTTTGAAATATGGACGTCCTTTGAATTTTTTGGTCGATATATGAACCCAGGATTTGTTTTCAGGGCAGGTGTCATTTACAGGCCTGCAATGATTTTGAATATCAACTGACCATTAGTGATGGGATTAAAGCTGCTGTTGTGTGAAACGGCAACAAGGTGGCAGCAGTTCTCCCTTACCAAATCTGGTTACTAGGGCAACAGAGCCTCAATGGAAGTCTTGTTCTAGATTGGAATTTAGAATGGAATGTGCCAGGAGAAAGCCCCTCAAGTTTGTCTCACTACTTCTTGTTCGTGTGTTTAATTTTTTTTATTTTTTATTACAGCAAATTTGATTACAATGTTTGGCTTGTTGTAGATGTGGAAGATGTGGTTCTTTTACACATATACATATGTCTGTTCTTCCTGGGATCCTTTTCCCATGTACCTTATGACAGAATGTTGAGTAGTCTTCTCTTGGTATTCTGTAGGTCTTTGGTGATTATATATGTCACCTGTGTTTGTATATGTCTGTTAACCCCAATATCATAATGAAACCAATCCTCACACCTTTCCATTGGTGAACCATAAGTTTGTTTAATGAATCTGTGATTGCCCTTCTCCGTGGAAATATCTGCCCTGGTATCCATTTTTCGGTCACACCTATAAGAGATATGATATGATATGTGTCTTTCACTTTCTGACTTCCTACAAGTCACGTGATTACCTCTAGACACACCTACGGTGCTGCAAATGGCATTGTGTCCTTTTATTCCTTGGCTTCTATTCTGCCTTAGCGAGGTCCATTTTCAACAATGTGATTCCCTGAGGGCTGAGGATTAGCTGACTTGGGTAGCCTGATTCTGCCGGCCGGCCCTCCCCAGGTGTGCCTGGGTTGAGGTCAATATAAACAGCGCTGCAGGCAGCAATAGCCCCTGAAGCTGTGCCTGACTCCATATTCTCTGCCCCGTCAGCAGTCTCGGGGCTGTGCTGGTGGGAGGGAGTGAGGGGTCACGGTTTTGTGGGTGGCCCGGTGTGAGTGGGTCTCTGCTGGACTTTCTGCAGGAGTTGCCAGGCTTCCACCTGTAAAGAAGAGAATGTGTCACCCATACCTTCCGCTGGAATTTCTCTCCGGACAGAGGTGAGGAAGGAAAAAAGCAGTGGGTGCCAGGACAGGATGGGTATCTCAGGCAGGGCAATGGAAAGCTTCCAGAAGAGCGCCCAGGGCCAGGACCATCCTGGCTGGCCTGCAGGCACCAAGTTGGCCTGCGTGCTGTCGCTGGTGTGGCTCCACGGCCCTTCCTCTAGGCTTTCAAGCCCTTGTACCTATTCAGGTGTTTTACCTGGGAAGGGTGGGAAAACTTCAACAGCAGCTGGCTTGGGGCTCAGCTCACGGTTACTCACAGATGCCTCGGCATGGCCCCCAGCTTTGCAATGAGGACGCTCCTTGCGTAGGAGTGGGCTGCTGGCTGTATGGGAGATGATTCCCCACGTCTGACCAATTTCAGAATTGTTTACCACTGGAGCAAGTGCCCTGATATGGTTATCCTCTGTATAACTGGTGGGTTCAGGTTCTTTTTTTCTTTTTTGGTTCAAGTTAGATTTTATTCCTCTTTTATGTATTTATAGACATAAGCATGGAAATAAATCATTCATATAAATACATCTGTGTGAAGGGAAGACCTTTTTTCTGTTTTATTTTTAAATTTTATTTTTTAAAATTTTGAAATTTAATTTTATTTATCTTTTTATACAGCAGGTTATTATTAGTTATGTATTTTATGCATATATATGTATACAGGTCAATCCCAATCTCCCAACTCATCCCACCACCACCAACTCATGGCTTCCCACACTTGGTGTCCATACGTGTGTTCTCTACCTCTGTGTCTGTATTTCTTCCCTGCAAACCAGTTCATCTGTACCATTTTTCTAGGTTCCACATATATGCATTAATATACAATATTTGTTTTTCTCTTTCTGAGTTACTTCATTCTGTATGACAGTCTCTAGATCCATCGACGTCTCTACAAATGACCCTGTTTCATTCCTTCTTATGGCTGAGTAATATTCCATTTTATATATGTACCACATCTTGATCCATTCGTCTGTCTCTGGGTATTTAGGTTGCTTCCATTACCTGGCTATTGTAAATAGTGCTGAAATGAGCATTGTGGTGAATGTGCCTTTTTGATTTATGGTTTTCTCTGGGTATATGCCCAGAAGTGGGATTGCTGGATCATATGGTAATTCTATTTCTAGTTTTTTTAAGGAAACTCCATACTCTTCTCCATCGTGACTGTATCAATTTACATTTCCACCACTAGTGGAAGAGGGATCCTTTTGTCCACACCCTCCCCAGAATTTGTTGTTTGTAGATTTTCTGATGATGCCGATTCTAACAGGTGTGAGGTGATACCTCATTGTAGTTTTGATTTGCATTTCTCTAATAATTAGTGATGTTGAGCAGCTTTTCATGTGCGTCTTGGCCATCTCTGTGTTTTCTTTGAAGAAACGTCTCTTTAGATCTTCTGCCCAATTTTGTATTGGGTTGTTTGTTTTTTAATATTAACCTGCATGAGCTCTTTATATATATTGGAGATTAAACCTTTGTCCATTGATTCGTTTGCAAATATTTTCGCCCATTCTGAGGGATGCTTTTTGCCATTCCCGTTTTTTTAACAAAAAAAGAAAGAAGAAGAAGCAGAACACTAATATGTGTAAAATATGCCTTTTGAAACTGTCGTTTTGAAATATGGACGTCCTTTGAATTTTTTGGTCGATATATGAACCCAGGATTTGTTTTCAGGGCAGGTGTCATTTACAGGCCTGCAATGATTTTGAATATCAAGTGACCATTAGCGCTGGGATTAAAGCTGCTGTTGTGTGAAACGGCCACCAGGTGGCAGCAGTTCTCCCTTACCAAATCTGGTTACTGGGGCAACAGAGCCTCAATGGAAGTCGTGTTCTAGATTGGAATTTAGAATGGAATGTGCCAGGAGAAAGCCCCTCAAGTTTGTCTCACTACTTCTTGTTCGTGTTTTTAATTTAATTTTTTATTTTTTATTACAGCTAATTTGATTACAATGTTTGGCTTGTTGTAGGTGTGGAAGATGTGGTTCTTTTACACATATACATATGTCTGTTCTTCCTGGGATCCTTTTCCGATGTACCTTATGACAGAATGTTGAGTAGTCTTCTCTTGGTATTCTGTAGGTCTTTGGTGATTATATATGTCACCTGTGTTTGTATATGTCTGTTAACCCCAATATCATAATGAAACCAATCCTCACACCTTTCCATTGGTGAACCATAAGTTTGTTTAATGAATCTGTGATTGCCCTTCTCTGTGGAAATATCTGCCCTGGTATCCATTTTTCGGTAACTGCTATAAGATATATGATATGATATGTGTCTTTCACTTTCTGACTTACTACAAGTCACGTGATTACCTCTAGACACACCTACGGTGCTGCAAATGGCATTGTGTCCTTTTATTCCTTGGCTTCTATTCTGCCTTAGCGAGGTCCATTTTCAACAATGTGATTCCCTGAGGGCTGAGGATTAGCTGACCTGGGTAGCCTGATCCTGCCGGCCGGCCCTCCCCAGGTGTGCCTGGGTTGAGGTCAATATAAACAGCGCTGAAGGCAGCAATAGCCCCTGAAGCTGTGCCTAACTCCATATTCTCTGCCCCGTCAGCAGTCTCGGGGCTGTGCTGGTGGGAGGGAGTGAGGGGCCACTGCTTTGTGGGTGGCCCGGTGTGAGTGGGTCTCTGCTGGACTTTCTGCAGGAGTTGACAGGCTGCCACCTGTAAAGAAGAGGATGTGTCACCCATACCTTCCACTGGAATTTCTCTCCGGACAGAGGTGAGGAAGGAAAAAAGCAGTGGGTGCTGGGATAGGAGGAGTATCTCAGGCAGGGCAATGGAAAGCTTCCAGAAAAGCGCCCAGGGCCAGGACCCTCCTGGCTGCCCTGCAGGCACCAAGTTGGCCTGCGTGCTGTCGCTGGTGTGGCTCCACGGCCCTTCCTCTAGGCTTTCAAGCCCTTGTACATATTCAGGTGTTTTACCTGATAAGGGTGGGAAAAGTTCAACAGCAGCTGGCCTGGGGCTCAGCTCACGGTTACTCACAGATGCCTCGGCATGGCCCCCAACTTTTCAATGAGGACGCTCCTTGCATAGGAGTGGGCTGCTGGCTGTATGGGGGATGATTCCCCACCTCTGACCAATTTCAGAATTGTTTACCACTGGAGCAAGTGCCCTGATAGGGTTTTCCTCTGTATAACTGGTGGGTTCAGGTTTTTTGTTTCTTTTTTGGTTCAAGTTAGATTTTATTCCTCTTTTATGTATTTATTGATATAAGCATGGAAATAATTCATTCATATAAATACATCTGTGTGAAGGGAAGACCATTTTTTTGTTTTATTTTTAAATTTTATTTTTTAAAATTTTGAAATTTAATTTTATTTATTTTTTTATACAGCAGGTTATTATTAGTTATGTATTTTATGCATATACATGTATACAGGTCAATCCCAATCTCCCAACTCATCCCACCACCACCATCCCATGGCTTCCCACACTTGGTGTCCATACGTGTGTTCTCTACCTCTGTGTCTCTATTTCTTCCCTGCAAACCAGTTCATCTGTACCATTTTTCTAGGTTCCACATATATGCATTAATATACAATATTTGTTTTTCTCTTTCTGACTTACTTCATTCTGTATGACAGTCTCTAGATCCATCGACGTCTCTACAAATGACCCAGTTTCATTCCTTCTTATAGCTGAGTAATATTCCATTTTATATATGTACCACATCTTTATCCATTCGTCTGTCTGTGGGTATTTAGGTTGCTTCCATTACCTGGCTATTGTAAATAGTGCTGAAATGAGCATTGTGGTGAATGTGCCTTTTTGATTTATGATTTTCTCTGGGTATATGCCCAGAAGTGGGATTGCTGGATCATATGGTAATTCTATTTCTAGTTTTTTTAAGGAAACTCCATACTGTTCTCCATCGTGACTCTATCAATTTACATTTCCACCACTAGTGGAAGAGGGATCCTTTTGTCCACACCCTCCCCAGAATTTGTTGTTTGTAGATTTTCTGATGATGCCGATTCTAACAGGTGTGAGGTGATAACTCATTGTAGTTTTGATTTGCATTTCTCTAATAATTAGTGATGTTGAGCAGCTTTTCATGTGCCTCTTGGCCATCTCTGTGTCTTCTTTGAAGAAACGTCTCTTTAGATCTTCTGCCCATTTTTGTATTGGGTTGTTTGTTTTTTTAATATTAAGCTGCATGAGCTCTTTATATATATTGGAGATTAAACCTTTGTCCATTGATTCGTTTGCAAATATTTTCGCCCATTCTGAGGGATGCTTTTTGCCATTCCCGTTTTTTTAACAAAAAAAGAAAGAAAGAAAAAGAAGCAGAACACTAATGTGTGTAAAATATGCCTTTTGAAACTGTCGTTTTGAAATATGGACGTCCTTTGAAATTTTTGGTCGATATATGAACCCAGGATTTGTTTTCAGGGCAGGTGTCATTTACAGGCCTGCAATGATTTTGAATATCAACTGACCATTAGCGCTGGGATTAAAGCTGCTGTTGTGTGAAACGGCCACAAGGTGGCAGCAGTTCTCCCTTACCAAATCTGGTTACTGGGGCAACAGAGCCTCAATGGAAGTCGTGTTCTAGATTGGAATTTAGAATGGAATGTGCCAGGAGAAAGCCCCTCAAGTTTGTCTCACTACTTCTTGTTCATGTTTTTAATTTAATTTTTTATTTTTTATTACAGCAAATTTGATTACAATGTTTGGCTTGTTGTAGGTGTGGAAGATGTGGTTCTTTTACACATATACATATGTCTGTTCTTCCTGGGATCCTTTTCCCATGTACCTTATGACAGAATGTTGAGTAGTCTTCTCTTGGTATTCTGTAGGTCTTTGGTGATTATATATGTCACCTGTGTTTGTATATGTCTGTTAACCCCAATATCATAATGAAACCAATCCTCACACCTTTCCATTGGTGAACCATAAGTTTGTTTAATGAATCTGTGATTGCCCTTCTCTGTGGAAATATCTGCCCTGGTATCCATTTTTCGGTAACTCCTATAAGATATATGATATGATATGTGTCTTTCACTTTCTGACTTCCTACAAGTCACGTGATTACCTCTAGACACACCTACGGTGCTGCAAATGGCATTGTGTCCTTTTATTCCTTGGCTTCTATTCTGCCTTAGCGAGGTCCATTTTCAACAATGTGATTCCCTGAGGGCTGAGGATTAGCTGACCTGAGTAGCCTGATCCTGCCGGCCGGCCCTCCCCAGGTGTGCCTGGGTTGAGGTCAATATAAACAGTGCTGCAGGCAGCAATAGCCCCTGAAGCTGTGCCTGACTCCATATTATCTGCCCCGTCAGCAGTCTCGGGGCTGTGCTGGTGGGAGGGAGTGAGGGGCCACTGCTTTGTGGGTGGCCCGGTGTGAGTGGGTCTCTGCTGGACTTTCTGCAGGAGTTGCCAGGCTGCCACCTGTAAAGAAGAGGATGTGTCACCCATACCTTCCACTGGAATTTCTCTCCGTACAGAGGTGAGGAAGGAAAAAAGCAGTGGGTGCTGGGATAGGAGGGGTATCTCAGGCAGGGCAATGGAAAGCTTCCAGAAGAGCGCCCAGGGCCAGGACCATCCTGGCTGGCCTGCAGGCACCAAGTTGGCCTGCGTGCTGTCGCTGGTGTGGCTCCACGGCCCTTCCTCTAGGCTTTCAAGCCCTTGTACATATTCAGGTGTTTTACCTGGGAAGGGTGGGAAAAGTTCAACAGCAGCTGGCCTGGGGCTCAGCTCACGGTTACTCACAGATGCCTCGGCATGGCCCCCAACTTTTCAATGAGGACGCTCCTTGCGTAGGAGTGGGCTGCTGGCTGTATGGGAGATGATTCACCACCTCTGACCAATTTCAGAATTGTTTACCACTGGAGCAAGTGCCCTGATAGGGTTTTCCTCTGTATAACTGGTGGGTTCAGGTTTTTTGTTTCTTTTTTGGTTCAAGTTAGATTTTATTCCTCTTTTATGTATTTATTGATATAAGCATGGAAATAATTCATTCATATAAATACATCTGTGTGAAGGGAAGACCTTTTTTCTGTTTTATTTTTAAATTTTATTTTTTAAAATTTTGAAATTTAATTTTATTTATTTTTTTATACAGCAGGTTATTATTAGTTATGTATTTTATGCATATACATGTATACAGGTCAATCCCAATCTCCCAACTCATCCCACCACCACCATCCCATGGCTTCCCACACTTGGTGTCCATACGTGTGTTCTCTACCTCTGTGTCTCTATTTCTTCCCTGCAAACCAGTTCATCTGTACCATTTTTCTAGGTTCCACATATATGCATTAATATACAATATTTGTTTTTCTCTTTCTGACTTACTTCATTCTGTATGACAGTCTCTAGATCCATCGACGTCTCTACAAATGACCCAGTTTCATTCCTTCTTATAGCTGAGTAATATTCCATTTTATATATGTACCACATCTTTATCCATTCGTCTGTCTGTGGGTATTTAGGTTGCTTCCATTACCTGGCTATTGTAAATAGTGCTGAAATGAGCATTGTGGTGAATGTGCCTTTTTGATTTATGGTTTTCTCTGGGTATATGCCCAGAAGTGGGATTGCTGGATCATATGGTAATTCTATTTCTAGTTTTTTTAAGGAAACTCCATACTGTTCTCCATCGTGACTGTATCAATTTACATTTCCACCACTAGTGGAAGAGGGATCCTTTTGTCCACACCCTCCCCAGAATTTGTTGTTTGTAGATTTTCTGATGATGCCGATTCTAACAGGTGTGAGGTGATAACTCATTGTAGTTTTGATTTGCATTTCTCTAGTAATTAGTGATGTTGAGCAGCTTTTCATGTGCCTCTTGGCCATCTCTGTGTCTTCTTTTTTTTTTTTTTTTTTTTTTTTTTTTTTTTTTTTTTGTGGTATGCGGGCCTCTCACTGTTGTGGCCTCTCCCGTTGCGGAGCACAGGCTCCGGATGCGCAGGCTCAGCAGCCATGGCTCACGGGCCCAGCCGCTCCGCGGCATATGGGATCCTCCCAGACCGGGGCACGAACCCGTATCCCCTGCATCGGCAGGCGGACTCTCAACCACTGCGCCACCAGGGAGGCCCTCTGTGTCTTCTTTGAAGAAACGTCTCTTTAGATCTTCTGCCCATTTTTGTATTGGGTTTTTTGTTTTTTTAATATTAAGCTGCATGAGCTCTTTATATATATTGGAGATTAAACCTTTGTCCATTGATTCGTTTGCAAATATTTTCGCCCATTCTGAGGGATGCTTTTTGCCATTCCCGTTTTTTTAACAAAAAAAGAAAGAAAGAAAAAGAAGCAGAACACTAATGTGTGTAAAATATGCCTTTTGAAACTGTCGTTTTGAAATATGGACGTCCTTTGAAATTTTTGGTCGATATATGAACCCAGGATTTGTTTTCAGGGCAGGTGTCATTTACAGGCCTGCAATGATTTTGAATATCAACTGACCATTAGCGCTGGGATTAAAGCTGCTGTTGTGTGAAACGGCCACCAGGTGGCAGCAGTTCTCCCTTACCAAATCTGGTTACTGGGGCAACAGAGCCTCAATGGAAGTCGTGTTCTAGATTGGAATTTAGAATGGAATGTGCCAGGAGAAAGCCCCTCAAGTTTGTCTCACTACTTCTTGTTCGTGTTTTTAATTTAATTTCTTATTTTGTATTACAGCAAATTTGATTACAATGTTTGGCTTGTTGTAGGTGTGGAAGATGTGGTTCTTTTACACATATACATATGTCTGTTCTTCCTGGGATCCTTTTCCCATGTACCTTATGACAGAATGTTGAGTAGTCTTCTCTTGGTATTCTGTAGGTCTTTGGTGATTATATATGTCACCTGTGTTTGTATATGTCTGTTAACCCCAATATCATAATGAAACCAATCCTCACACCTTTCAATTGGTGAACCATAAGTTTGTTTAATGAATCTGTGATTGCCCTTCTCTGTGGAAATATCTGCCCTGGTATCCATTTTTCGGTCACACCTATAAGAGATATGATATGATATGTGTCTTTCATTTTCTGACTTATTACAAGTCACGTGATTACCTTTAGACACACCTACGGTGCTGCAAATGGCATTGTGTCCTTTTATTCCTTGGCTTCTATTCTGCCTTAGCGAGGTCCATTTTCAACAATGTGATTCCCTGAGGGCTGAGGATTAGCTGACAGGGGTAGACTGACCTTGCCGGCCGGCCCTCCCCAGGTGTGCCTTGGTTGAGGTCAATATAAACAGCGCTGCAGGCAGCAATAGCCCCTGAAGCTGTGCCTGACTCCATATTTTCTACCCCGTCAGCAGTCTTGGGGCTGCGCTGGTGGGAGGGAGTGAGGGGCCACGGCTTTGTGGGTGGCCCGGTGTGAGTGGGTCTCTGCTGGACTTTCTGCAGGAGTTGCCAGGCTGCCACCTGTAAAGAAGAGGATGTGTCAACCATACCTTCCACTGGAATTTCTCTCCGGACAGAGGTGAGGAAGGAAAAAAGCAGTGGGGGCCGGAACAGGAGGGGTATCTCAGGCAGGGCAATGGAAAGCTTCCAGAAGAGTGCCCAGGGCCAGGACCATCCTGGCTGCCCTGCAGGCACCAAGTTGGCCTGCGTGCTGTCGCTGGTGTGGCTCCACGGCCCTTCCTCTAGGCTTTCAAGCCCTTGTACATATTCAGGTGTTTTACCTGGGAAGGGCGGGAAAAGTTCAACAGCAGCTGGCCTGGGGCTCAGCTCACGGTTACTCACAGATGCCTCAGCATGGCCCCCAGCTTTGCAATGAGGACGCTCCTTGCGTAGGAGTGGGCTGCTGGCTGTATGCGAGATGATTCCCCACCTCTGACCAATTTCAGAATTGTTTACTGCTGGAGCAAGTGCCCTGATAGGGTTTTCCTCTGTATAACTGGTGGGTTCAGGTTTTTTTTTTCTTTTTTGGTTCAAGTTAGATTTTATTCCTCTTTTATGTATTTATAGATATAAGCATGGAAATAATTCATTCATATAAATACATCTGTGTGAAGGGAAGAACTTTTTTATGTTTTATTTTTAAATTTATTTTTTAAAATTTTGAAAGTTAATTTTATTTATTTTTTTACACAGCAGGTTATTATTAGTTATGTATTTTATGCATATACATGTATACAGGTCAATCCCAATCTCCCAACTCATCCCACCACCACCACCCCATGGCTTCCCACACTTTGTGTCCATACGTGTGTTCTCTACCTCTGTGTCTCTATTTCTTCCCTGCAAACCAGTTCATCTGTACCATTTTTCTAGGTTCCACATATATGCATTAATATACAATATTTGTTTTTCTCTTTCTGACTTACTTCATTCTGTATGACAGTCTCTAGATCCATCGACGTCTCTACAAATGACCCTGTTTCATTCCTTCTTATGGCTGAGTAATATTCCATTTTATATATGTACCACATCTTTATCCATTCGTCTGACTGTGGGTATTTAGGTTGCTTCCATTACCTGGCTATTGTAAATAGTGCTGAAATGAGCATTGTGGTGAATGTGCCTTTTTGATTTATGGTTTTCTCTGGGTATATGCCCAGAAGTGGGATTGCTGGATCATATGGTAATTCTATTTCTAGTTTTTTTAAGGAAACTCCATACTGTTCTCCATCGTGACTCTATCAATTTACATTTCCACCACTAGTGGAAGAGGGATCCTTTTGTCCACACCCTCCCCAGAATTTGTTGTTTGTAGATTTTCTGATGATGCCGATTCTAACAGGTGTGAGGTGATACCTCATTGTAGTTTTGATTTGCATTTCTCTAATAATTAGTGATGTTGAGTAGCTTTTCATGTGCGTCTTGGCGATCTCTGTGTCTTCTATGAAGAAACGTCTCTTTAGATCTCCTGCCCAATTTTGTATTGGGTTGTTTGTTTTTTTAATATTAAGCTGCATGAGCTCTTTATATATATTGGAGATTAAACCTTTGTCCATTGATTCGTTTGCAAATATTTTCGCACATTCTGAGGGATGCTTTTTGCCATTCCCGTTTTTTTAACAAAAAAAGAAAGAAAGAAAAAGAAGCAAAACACTAATGTGTGTAAAATATGCCTTTTGAAACTGTCGTTTTGAAATATGGACGTCCTTTGAATTTTTGGGTCGATATATGAACCCAGGATTTGTTTTCAGGGCAGGTGTCAGTTACAGGCCTGCAATGATTTTGAATATCAACTGACCATTAGCGCTGGGATTAAAGCTGCTGTTGTGTGAAACGGCCACAAGGTGGCAGCAGTTCTCCCTTACCAAATCTGGTTACTGGGGCAACAGAGCCTCAATGGAAGTCGAGTTCTAGATTGGAATTTAGAATGGAATGTGCCAGGAGAAAGCCCCTCAAGTTTGTCTCACTACTTCTTGTTCGTGTTTTTAATTTAATTTTTTATTTTTTATTACAGCAAATTTGATTACAATGTTTGGCTTGTTGTAGGTGTGGAAGATGTGGTTCTTTTAAACATATACATATGTCTGTTCTTCCTGGGATCCTTTTCCCATGTACCTTATGACAGAATGTTGAGTAGTCTTCTCTTGGTATTCTGTAGGTCTTTGGTGATTATATATGTCACCTGTGTTTGTATATGTCTGTTAACCCCAATATCATAATGAAACCAATCCTCACACCTTTCCATTGGTGAACCATAAGTTTGTTTAATGAACCTGTGATTGCCCTTCTCTGTGGAAATATCTGCCCTGGTATCCATTTTTCGGTCACACCTATAAGAGATATGATATGATATGTGTCTTTCACTTTCTGACTTCCTACAAGTCACGTGATTACCTCTAGACACACCTACGGTGCTGCAAATGGCATTGTGTCCTTTTATTCCTTGGCTTCTATTCTGCCTTAGCGAGGTCCATTTTCAACAATGTGATTCTCTGAGGGCTGAGGATTAGCTGACCTGGGTAGCCTGACCCTGACGGCCAGCCCTCCCAAGGTGTGCCTGGGTTGAGGTCAATATAAACAGCGCTGCAGGCAGCAATAGCCCCTGAAGCTGTGCCTGACTCCATATTCTCTGCCCCGTCCGCAGTCTCGGGGCTGTGCTGGTGGGAGGGAGTGAGGGGCCACGGCTTTGTGGGTGGCCCGGTGTGAGTGGGTCTCTGCTGGACTTTCTGCAGGAGTTGCCAGGCTGCCACCTGTAAAGAAGAGGATGTGTCAACCATACCTTCCACTGGAATTTTCTCCGGACAGAGGTGAGGAAGGAAAAAAGCAGTGGGGGCCGGGACAGGAGGGGTATCTCAGGCAGGGCAATGGAAAGCTTCCAGAAGAGCGCCCAGGGCCAGGACCATCCTGGCTGGCCTGCAGGCACCAAGTTGGCCTGCGTGCTGTCGCTGGTGTGGCTCCACGGCCCTTCCTCTAGGCTTTCAAGCCCTTGTACATATTCAGGTGTTTTACCTGGGAAGGGTGGGAAAAGTTCAACAGCAGCTGGCCTGGGGCTCAGCTCACGGTTACTCACAGATGCCTCGGCATGGCCCCCAGCTTTGCAATGAGGACGCTCCTTGCGTAGGAGTGGGCTGCTGGCTGTATGGGAGATGATTCCCCACCTCTGACCAATTTCAGAATTGTTTACTGCTGGAGCAAGTGCCCTGATAGGGTTTTCCTCTGTCTAACTGGTGGGTTCAGCGTTTTTTTTTTTCTTTTTTGGTTCAAGTTAGATTTTATTCCTCTTTTATGTATATATAGATATAAGCATGGAAATAATTCATTCATATAAATACATCTGCGTGAAGGGAAGAACTTTTTTCTGTTTTATTTTTAAATTTTATTTTTTAAAATTTTGAAATTTAATTTTATTTATTTTTTTATACAGCAGGTTATTATTAGTTATGTATTTTATGCATATACATGTATACAGGTCAATCCCAATCTCCCAACTCATCCCACCACCAACACCCCATTGCTTCCCACACTTGGTGTCCATACGTGTGTTCTCTACCTCTGTGTCTCTATTTCTTCCCTGCAAACCAGTTCATCTGTACCATTTTTCTAGGTTCCACATATATGCATTAATATACAATATTTGTTTTTCTCTTTCTGACTTACTTCATTCTGTATGACAGTCTCTAGATCCATCGACGTCTCTACAAATGACCCAGTTTCATTCCTTCTTATGGCTGAGTAATATTCCATTTTATATATGTACCACATCTTTATCCATTCGTCTGTCTGTGGGTATTTAGGTTGCTTCCATTACCTGGCTATTGTAAATAGTGCTGAAATGAGCATTGTGGTGAATGTGCCTTTTTGATTTATGGTTTTCCCTGGGTATATGCCCAGAAGTGGGATTGCTGGATCATATGGTAATTCTATTTCTAGTTTTTTTAAGGAAACTCCATACTGTTCTCCATCGTGACTGTATCAATTTACATTTCCACCACTAGTGGAAGAGGGATCCTTTTGTCCACACCCTCCCCAGAATTTGTTGTTTGTAGATTTTCTGATGATGCCGATTCTAACAGGTGTGAGGTGATACCTCATTGTAGTTTTGATTTGCATTTCTCTAATAATTAGTGATGTTGAGCAGCTTTTCATGTGCGTCTTGGCCATCTGTGTGTCTTCTTTGAAGAAACGTCTCTTTAGATCTTCTGCCCATTTTTGTATTGGGTTGTTTGTTTTTTTAATATTAAGCTGCATGAGCTCTTTATATATATTGGAGATTAAACCTTTGTCCATTGATTCGTTTGCAAATATTTTCGCCCATTCTGAGGGATGTTTTTAGCCATTCCCGTTTTTTTAACAAAAAAAGAAAGAAAGAAAAAGAAGCAGAACACTAATATGTGTAAAATATGCCTTTTGAAACTGTCGTTTTGAAATATGGACGTCCTTTGAATTTTTTGGTCGATATATGAACCCAGGATTTGTTTTCAGGGCAGGTGTCATTTACAGGCCTGCAATGATTTTGAATATCCACTGACCATTAGCACTGGGATTAAAGCTGCTGTTGTGTGAAACGGCCACAAGGTGGCAGCAGTTCTCCCTTACCAAATATGGTTACTAGGGCAACAGGGCCTCAATGGAAGTCGTGTTCTAGATTGGAATTTAGAATGGAATGTGCCAGGAGAAAGCCCCTCAAGTTTGTCTCACTACTTGTTGTTCGTGTTTTTAATTTAATTTTTTATTTTTTATTACAGCAAATTTGATTACAATGTTTGGCTTGTTGTAGTTGTGGAAGATGTGGTTGTTTTACACATATACATATGTCTGTTCTTCCTGGGATCCTTTTCCCATGTACCTTATGACAGAATGTTGAGTAGTCTTCTCTTGGTATTCTGTAGGTCTTTGGTGATTATATATGTCACCTGTGTTTGTATATGTCTGTTAACCCCAATATCATAATGAAACCAATCCTCACACCTTTCCATTGGTGAACCATAAGTTTGTTTAATGAATCTGTGATTGCCCTTCTCCGGGGAAATATCTGCCCTGGTATCCATTTTTCGGTCACACCTATAAGAGATATGATATGATATGTGTCTTTCACTTTCTGACTTACTACAAGTCACGTGATTACCTCTAGACACACCTACGGTGCTGCAAATGGCATTGTGTCCTTTTATTCCTTGGCTTCTATTCTGCCTTAGCGAGGTCCATTTTCAACAATGTGATTCCCTGAGGGCTGAGGATTAGCTGACCTGGGTAGCCTGATCCTGCCGGCCGGCCCTCCCAAGGTGTGCCTGGGTTGAAGTCAATATAAAGAGCGCTGAAGGCAGCAATAGCCCCTGAAGCTGTGCCTGACTCCATATTCTCTGCCCCATCAGCAGTCTCGGGGCTGTCCTGGTGGGAGGGAGTGAGGGGCCACGGCATTGTGGGTGGCCCGGTGTGAGTGGGTCTCTGCTGGACTTTCTGCAGGAGTTGCCAGGCTGCCACCTGTAAATAAGAGGATGTGTCACCCATACCTTCCGCTGGAATTTCTCTCCGGACAGAGGTGAGGAAGGAAAAAAGCAGTGGGGGCCGGGGCAGGAGGGGTATCTCAGGCAGGGCAATGGAAAGCTTCCAGAAGAGCGCCCAGGGCCAGGACCATCCTGGCTGGCCTGCAGGCAGCTAGTTGGCCTGCGTGCTGTCGCTGGTGTGGCTCCACGGCCCTTCCTCTAGGCTTTCAAGCCCTTGTACATATTCAGGTGTTTTACCTGGGAAGGGTGGGAAAAGTTCAACAGCAGCTGGCCTGGGGCTCAGCTCACGGTTACTCACAGATGCCTCGTCATGGCCCCCAGCTTTGCAATGAGGACGCTCCTTGCGTGGGAGTGGGCTGCTGGCTGTATGGGAGATGATTCCCCACCTCTGACCAATTTCAGAATTGTGTACCACTGGAGCAAGTGCCCTGATAGGGTTTTCCTCTGTATAACTGGTGGGTTCATTGTTTTTTTTTCTTTTTTGGTTCAAGTTAGATTTGATTCCTCTTTTATGTATTTATAGATATAAGCATGGAAATAATTCATTCATATAAATACATCTGTGTGAAGGGAAGACCTTTTTTCTGTTTTATTTTTAAATTTTATTTTTTAAAATTTTGAAATTTAATTTTATTTATTTTTTTATACAGCAGGTTACTATTATGTAGTTTATGCATATACATGTATACAGGTCAATCCCAATCTCCCAACTCATCCCACCACCACCACCCCATGGCTTCCCACACTTGGTGTCCATACGTGTGTTCTCTACCTCTGTGTCTCTATTTCTTCCCTGCAAACCAGTTCATCTGTACCATTTTTCTAGGTTCCACATATATGCATTAATATACAATATTTGTTTTTCTCTTTCTGACTTACTTCATTCTGTATGACAGTCTCTAGATCCATCGACGTCTCTACACATGACCCAGTTTCATTCCTTCTTATGGCTGAGTAATATTCCATTTTATATATGTACCACATCTTTATCCATTCGTCTGTCTGTGGGTATTTAGGTTGCTTCCATTACCTGGCTATTGCAAATAGTGCTGAAATGAGCATTGTGGTGAATGTGCCTTTTTGATTTATGGTTTTCTCTGGGTATATGCCCAGAAGTGGGATTGCTGGATCATATGGTAATTCTATTTCTAGTTTTTTTAAGGAAACTCCATACTGTACTCCATTTTGACTGTATCAATTTACATTTCCACTACTAGTGGAAGAGGGATCCTTCTGTCCACACCCTCCCCAGAATTTGTTGTTTGTAGATTTTCTGATGATGATGATTCTAACAGGTGTGAGGTGATACCTCATTGTAGTTTTGATTTGCATTTCTCTAATAATTAGTGATGTTGAGCAGCTTTTCCTGCGCGTCTTGGCCATCTGTGTGTCTTCGTTGAAGAAACGTCTCTTTAGATCTTCTGCCCATTTTTCTATTCGGTTGTTTGTTTTTTTAATATTAAGCTGCATGAGCTCTTTATATATATTGGAGATTAAACCTTTGTCCATTGATTCGTTTGCAAATATTTTCGCCCATTCTCAGGGATGGTTTTTGCCATTCCCGTTTTTTTAACAAAAAAAGAAAGAAAGAAAAAGAAGCAGAACACTAATGTGTGTAAAATATGCCTTTTGAAACTGTCGTTTTGAAATATGGACGTCCTTTGAAATTTTTGGTCGATATATGAACCCAGGATTTGTTTTCAGGGCAGGTGTCATTTACAGGCCTGCAATGATTTTGAATATCAACTGACCATTAGCGCTGGGATTAAAGCTGCTGTTGTGTGAAACGGCCACAAGGTGGCAGCAGTTCTCCCTTACCAAATCTGGTTACTGGGGCAACAGAGCCTCAATGGAAGTCGTGTTCTAGATTGGAATTTAGAATGGAATGTGCCAGGAGAAAGCCCCTCAAGTTTGTCTCACTACTTGTTGTTCGTGTTTTTAATTTAATTTTTTATTTTTTATTACAGCAAATTTGATTACAATGTTTGGCTTGTTGTAGGTGTGGAAGATGTGGTTCTTTTACACATATACATATGTCTGTTCTTCCTGGGATCCTTTTCCCATGTACCTTATGACAGAATGTTGAGTAGTCTTCTCTTGGTATTCTGTAGGTCTTTGGTGATTATATATGTCACCTGTGTTTGTATATGTCTGTTAACCCCAATATCATAATGAAACCAATCCTCACACCTTTCCATTGGTGAACCATAAGTTTGTTTAATGAATCTGTGATTGCCCTTCTCTGTGGAAATATCTGCCCTGGTATCCATTTTTCGGTCACACCTATAAGAGATATGATATGATATGTGTCTTTCACTTTTGGACTTCCTCCAAGTCACGTGATTACCTCTAGACACACCTACGGTGCTGCAAATGGCATTGTGTCCTTTTATTCCTTGGCTTCTATTCTGCCTTAGCGAGGTCCATTTTCAACAATGTGATTCCCTGAGGGCTGAGGATTAGCTGACCTGGGTAGCCTGAACCTGCCGGCCGGCCCTCCGCAGGTGTGCCTGGGTTGAGGCCAATATAAACAGCGCTGCAGGCAGCAATAGCCCCTGAAGCTGTGCCTGACTCCATATTCTCTGCCCCATCAGCAGTCTCGGCGCTGTGCTGGTGGGAGGGACTGAGGGGCCACGGCTTTGTGGGTGGCCCGGTGTGAGTGTGTCTCTGCTGGACTTTCTGCAGGAGTTGCCAGGCTTCTACGTGTAAAGAAGAGGATGTGTCACCCATACCTTCCGCTGGAATTTCTCTCCGGACAGAGGTGAGGAAGGAAAAAAGCAGTGGGTGCCGGGATAGGAGGGGTATCTCAGGCAGGGCAATGGAAAGCTTCCAGAAGAGCGCCCAGGGCCAGGACCATCCTGGCTGGCCTGCAGGCACCAAGTTGGCCTGCGTGCTGTCGCTGGTGTGGCTCCACGGCCCTTCCTCTAGGCTTTCAAGCCCTTGTACATATTCAGGTGTTTTACCTGGGAAGGGTGGGAACAGTTCAACAGCAGCTGGCCTGGGGCTCAGCTCACGGTTACTCACAGATGCCTCGGCATGGCCCCCAGCTTTGCAATGAGGACGCTCCTTGCATAGGACTGGGCTGCTTGCTCTATGGGAGATGATTCCCCACCTCTAACCAATTTCAGAATTGTTTACCACTGGAGCAAGTGCCCTGATAGGGTTTTCCTCTGTCTAACTGGTGCGTTCAGGTTTTTTTTTTCTTTTTTGGTTCAAGTTAGATTTTATTCCTCTTTTATGTATTTATAGATATAAGCATGGAAATAATTCATTCATATAAATACATCTGTGTGAAGGGAAGAACTTTTTTCTGTTTTATTTTTAAATTTTATTTTTTAAAATTTTGAAATTTACTTTTATTTATTTTTTTATACAGCAGGTTACTATTATGTATTTTATGCATATACATGTATACAGGTCAATCCCAATCTCCCAACTCATCCCACCACCACCACCCCATGGCTTCCCACACTTGGTGTCCATACGTGTGTTCTCTACCTCTGTGTCTCTATTTCTTCCCTGCAAACCAGTTCATCTGTACCATTTTTCTAGGTTCCACATATATGCATTAATATACAATATTTGTTTTTCTCTTTCTGACTTACTTCATTCTGTATGACAGTCTCTAGATCCATCGACGTCTCTACACATGACCCAGTTTCATTCCTTCTTATGGCTGAGTAATATTCCATTTTATATATGTACCACATCTTTATCCATTCGTCTGTCTGTGGGTATTTATGTTGCTTCCATTACCTGGCTATTGCAAATAGTGCTGAAATGAGCATTGTGGTGAATGTGCCTTTTTGATTTATGGTTTTCTCTGGGTATATGCCCAGAAGTGGGATTGCTGGATCATATGGTAATTCTATTTCTAGTTTTTTTAAGGAAACTCCATACTGTTCTCCATTTTGACTGTATCAATTTACATTTCCACTACTAGTGGAAGAGGGATCCTTCTGTCCACACCCTCCCCAGAATTTGTTGTTTGTAGATTTTCTGATGATGCCGATTCTAACAGGTGTGAGGTGATACCTCATTGTAGTTTTGATTTGCATTTCTCTAATAATTAGTGATGTTGAGAGCTTTTCCTGTGCGTCTTGGACATCTCTGTGTCTTCGTTGAAGAAACGTCTCTTTAGATCTTCTGCCCATTTTTGTATTGGGTTGTTTGTTTTTTTAATATTAAGCTGCATGAGCTCTTTATATATATTGGAGATTAAACCTTTGTCCATTGATTCGTTTGCAAATATTTTCGCCCATTCTGAGGGATGCTTTTTGCCATTCCCGTTTTTTTAACCAAAAAAGAAAGAAAGAAAAAGAAGCAGAACACTAATGTGTGTAAAATATGCCTTTTGAAACTGTCGTTTTGAAATATGGACGTCCTTTGAATTTTTTGGTCGATATATGAACCCAGGATTTGTTTTCAGGGCAGGTGTCATTTACAGGCCTGCAATGATTTTGAATATCAAGTGACCATTAGCGCTGGGATTAAAGCTGCTGTTGTGTGAAACGGCCACAAGGTGGCAGCAGTTCTCCCTTACCAAATCTGGTTACTGGGGCAACAGAGCCTCAATGGAAGTCGTGTTCTAGATTGGAATTTAGAATGGAATGTGCCAGGAGAAAGCCCCTCAAGTTTGTCTCACTACTTCTTGTTCGTGTTTTTAATTTAATTTTTTATTTTTTATTACAGCAAATTTGATTACAATGTTTGGCTTGTTGTAGGTGTGGAAGATGTGGTTCTTTTACACATATACATATGTCTGCTCTTCCTGGGATCCTTTTCCCATGTACCTTATGACAGAATGTTGAGTAGTCTTCTCTTGGTATTCTGTAGGTCTTTGGTGATTATATATGTCACCTGTGTTTGTATATGTCTGTTAACCGCAGTATCATAATGAAACCAATCCTCACACCTTTCCATTGGTGAACCAAAAGTTTGTTTAATGAATCTGTGATTGCCCTTCTCCATGGAAATATCTGCCCTGGTATCCATTTTTCGGTCACACCTATAAGAGATATGATATGATATGTGTCTTTCACTTTCGGACTTACTACAAGTCACGTGATTACCTGTAGACACACCTACGGTGCTGCAAATGGCATTGTGTCCTTTTATTCCTTGGCGTCTATTCTGCCTTAGCGAAGTCCATTTTAAACAATGTGATTACCTGAAGGCTGAGGATTAGCTGACCTGGGTAGCCCGACCCTGCCGGCCGGCCCTCCCCAGGTGTGCCTGGGTTGAAGTCAATATAAACAGCGCTGCAGGCAGCAATAGCCCCTGAAGCTGTGCCTGACTCCATATTCTCTGCCCCGTCAGCAGTCTCAGGGCTGTGCTGGTGGGAGGGAGTGAGCGGCCACGGCTTTGTGCGTGGGCCGGTGTGAGTGGGTCTCTGCTGGACTTTCTGCAGGAGTTGCCAGGCTGCCACCTGTAAAGAAGAGGATGTGTCACCCATACCTTCTGCTGGAATTTCTCTCTGGACAGAGGTGAGGAAGGAAAAAAGCAGTGGGGGCCGGGGCAGGAGGGGTATCTCAGGCAGGGCAATGGAAAGCTTCCAGAAGAGCGCCCTGGGCTAGGACCATCCTGGCTGGCCTGCAGGCACCAAGTTGGCCTGCGTGCTATCGCTGGTGTGGCTCCACAGCCCTTCCTGTAGGCTTTCAAGCCCTTGTACATATTCAGGTGTTTTACCTGGGAAGGGTGGGAAAAGTTCAACAGCAGCTGGCCTGGGGCTCAGCTCACGGTTACTCACAGATGCCTCGGCATGGCCCCCAGCTTTGCAATGAGGACGCTCCTTGCGTAGGAGTGGGCTGCTGGCTGTATGGGAGATGATTCCCCAAAACAGACCAATTTCAGAATTGTTTACCGCTGGAGAAAGTGCCCTGATAGTGTTTTCCTCTGTATAACTGGTGGGTTCAGGGTTTTTTTTTCTTTTTTGGTTCAAGTTAGATTTTATTCCTCTTTTATGTATTTATAGATATAAGCATGGAATAATTCATTCATATAAATACATCTGTGTGAAGGGAAGAACTTTTTTCTGTTTTATTTTTAAATTTTATTGTTTAAAATTTTGAAATTTAATTTTATTTATTTTTTTATACAGCAGGTTATTATTAGTTATGTATTTTATGCATATACATATATACAGGTCAATCCCAATCTCCCAACTCATCCCACCACCACCACCACCTCATGGCTTCCCACACTTGGTGTCCATACGTGTGTTCTCTATCTCTGTGTCCCTATTTCTTCCCTGCAAACCAGTTCATCTGTACCATTTTTCTAGGTTCCACATATATGCATTAATATACAATATTTGTTTTTCTCTTTCCGACTTACTACATTCTGTATGACAGTCTCTAGATCCATCGACGTCTCTACAAATGACCCAGTTTCATTCCTTCTTATGGCTGAGTAATATTCCATTTTATATATGTACCACATCTTTATCCATTCGTCTGTTTGTGGGTATTTAGGTTGCTTCCATTACCTGGCTATTGTAAATAGTGCTGAAATGAGCATTGTGGTGAATGTGCCTTTTTGATTTATGGTTTTCTCTGGGTATATGCCCAGAAGTGGGATTGCTGGATCATATGGTAATTCTATTTCTAGATTTTTTAAGGAAACTCCATACTGTTCTCCATCGTGACTGTATCAATTTACATTTCCACCACTAGTGGAAGAGGGATCCTTTTGTCCACACCCTCCCCAGAATTTGTTGTTTGTAGATTTTCTGATGATGCCGATTCTAACAGGTGTGAGGTGATACCTCATTGTAGTTTTGATTTGCATTTCTCTAATAATTAGTGATGTTGAGCAGCTTTTCATGTGCGTCTTGGCCATCTCTGTGTCTTCTTTGAAGAAACGTCTCTTTAGATCTTCTGCCCATTTTTGTATTGGGTTGTTTGTTTTTTTAATATTAAGCTGCATGAGCTCTTTATATATATTGGAGATTAAACCTTTGTCCATTGATTCGTTTGCAAATATTTTCGCCCATTCTGAGGGATGCTTTTTGCCATTCCCGTTTTTTTAACAAAAAAAGAAAGAAAGAAAAAGAAGCAGAACACTAATGTGTGTAAAATATGCCTTTTGAAACTGTCGTTTTGAAATATGGACGTCCTTTGAATTTTTTGGTCGATATATGAACCCAGGATTTGTTTTCAGGGCAGGTGTCATTTACAGGCCTGCAATGATTTTGAATATCAACTGACCATTAGTGATGGGATTAAAGCTGCTGTTGTGTGAAACGGCAACAAGGTGGCAGCAGTTCTCCCTTACCAAATCTGGTTACTAGGGCAACAGAGCCTCAATGGAAGTCTTGTTCTAGATTGGAATTTAGAATGGAATGTGCCAGGAGAAAGCCCCTCAAGTTTGTCTCACTACTTCTTGTTCGTGTGTTTAATTTTTTTTATTTTTTATTACAGCAAATTTGATTACAATGTTTGGCTTGTTGTAGATGTGGAAGATGTGGTTCTTTTACACATATACATATGTCTGTTCTTCCTGGGATCCTTTTCCCATGTACCTTATGACAGAATGTTGAGTAGTCTTCTCTTGGTATTCTGTAGGTCTTTGGTGATTATATATGTCACCTGTGTTTGTATATGTCTGTTAACCCCAATATCATAATGAAACCAATCCTCACACCTTTCCATTGGTGAACCATAAGTTTGT
Source organism: Hyperoodon ampullatus (assembly GCF_949752795.1). Classification (NCBI taxonomy): domain Eukaryota; kingdom Metazoa; phylum Chordata; class Mammalia; order Artiodactyla; family Ziphiidae; genus Hyperoodon; species Hyperoodon ampullatus. The sequence goes on from NC_136921.1 coordinate 98,131,024, forward strand.
TTAATGAATCTGTGATTGCCCTTCTCCGTGGAAATATCTGCCCTGGTATCCATTTTTCGGTCACACCTATAAGAGATATGATATGATATGTGTCTTTCACTTTCTGACTTCCTACAAGTCACGTGATTACCTCTAGACACACCTACGGTGCTGCAAATGGCATTGTGTCCTTTTATTCCTTGGCTTCTATTCTGCCTTAGCGAGGTCCATTTTCAACAATGTGATTCCCTGAGGGCTGAGGATTAGCTGACTTGGGTAGCCTGATTCTGCCGGCCGGCCCTCCCCAGGTGTGCCTGGGTTGAGGTCAATATAAACAGCGCTGCAGGCAGCAATAGCCCCTGAAGCTGTGCCTGACTCCATATTCTCTGCCCCGTCAGCAGTCTCGGGGCTGTGCTGGTGGGAGGGAGTGAGGGGTCACGGTTTTGTGGGTGGCCCGGTGTGAGTGGGTCTCTGCTGGACTTTCTGCAGGAGTTGCCAGGCTTCCACCTGTAAAGAAGAGAATGTGTCACCCATACCTTCCGCTGGAATTTCTCTCCGGACAGAGGTGAGGAAGGAAAAAAGCAGTGGGTGCCAGGACAGGATGGGTATCTCAGGCAGGGCAATGGAAAGCTTCCAGAAGAGCGCCCAGGGCCAGGACCATCCTGGCTGGCCTGCAGGCACCAAGTTGGCCTGCGTGCTGTCGCTGGTGTGGCTCCACGGCCCTTCCTCTAGGCTTTCAAGCCCTTGTACCTATTCAGGTGTTTTACCTGGGAAGGGTGGGAAAACTTCAACAGCAGCTGGCTTGGGGCTCAGCTCACGGTTACTCACAGATGCCTCGGCATGGCCCCCAGCTTTGCAATGAGGACGCTCCTTGCGTAGGAGTGGGCTGCTGGCTGTATGGGAGATGATTCCCCACGTCTGACCAATTTCAGAATTGTTTACCACTGGAGCAAGTGCCCTGATATGGTTATCCTCTGTATAACTGGTGGGTTCAGGTTCTTTTTTTCTTTTTTGGTTCAAGTTAGATTTTATTCCTCTTTTATGTATTTATAGACATAAGCATGGAAATAAATCATTCATATAAATACATCTGTGTGAAGGGAAGACCGTTTTTCTGTTTTATTTTTAAATTTTATTTTTTAAAATTTTGAAATTTAATTTTATTTATCTTTTTATACAGCAGGTTATTATTAGTTATGTATTTTATGCATATATATGTATACAGGTCAATCCCAATCTCCCAACTCATCCCACCACCACCAACTCATGGCTTCCCACACTTGGTGTCCATACGTGTGTTCTCTACCTCTGTGTCTGTATTTCTTCCCTGCAAACCAGTTCATCTGTACCATTTTTCTAGGTTCCACATATATGCATTAATATACAATATTTGTTTTTCTCTTTCTGAGTTACTTCATTCTGTATGACAGTCTCTAGATCCATCGACGTCTCTACAAATGACCCTGTTTCATTCCTTCTTATGGCTGAGTAATATTCCATTTTATATATGTACCACATCTTGATCCATTCGTCTGTCTCTGGGTATTTAGGTTGCTTCCATTACCTGGCTATTGTAAATAGTGCTGAAATGAGCATTGTGGTGAATGTGCCTTTTTGATTTATGGTTTTCTCTGGGTATATGCCCAGAAGTGGGATTGCTGGATCATATGGTAATTCTATTTCTAGTTTTTTTAAGGAAACTCCATACTCTTCTCCATCGTGACTGTATCAATTTACATTTCCACCACTAGTGGAAGAGGGATCCTTTTGTCCACACCCTCCCCAGAATTTGTTGTTTGTAGATTTTCTGATGATGCCGATTCTAACAGGTGTGAGGTGATACCTCATTGTAGTTTTGATTTGCATTTCTCTAATAATTAGTGATGTTGAGCAGCTTTTCATGTGCGTCTTGGCCATCTCTGTGTTTTCTTTGAAGAAACGTCTCTTTAGATCTTCTGCCCAATTTTGTATTGGGTTGTTTGTTTTTTAATATTAACCTGCATGAGCTCTTTATATATATTGGAGATTAAACCTTTGTCCATTGATTCGTTTGCAAATATTTTCGCCCATTCTGAGGGATGCTTTTTGCCATTCCCGTTTTTTTAACAAAAAAAGAAAGAAGAAGAAGCAGAACACTAATATGTGTAAAATATGCCTTTTGAAACTGTCGTTTTGAAATATGGACGTCCTTTGAATTTTTTGGTCGATATATGAACCCAGGATTTGTTTTCAGGGCAGGTGTCATTTACAGGCCTGCAATGATTTTGAATATCAAGTGACCATTAGCGCTGGGATTAAAGCTGCTGTTGTGTGAAACGGCCACCAGGTGGCAGCAGTTCTCCCTTACCAAATCTGGTTACTGGGGCAACAGAGCCTCAATGGAAGTCGTGTTCTAGATTGGAATTTAGAATGGAATGTGCCAGGAGAAAGCCCCTCAAGTTTGTCTCACTACTTCTTGTTCGTGTTTTTAATTTAATTTTTTATTTTTTATTACAGCTAATTTGATTACAATGTTTGGCTTGTTGTAGGTGTGGAAGATGTGGTTCTTTTACACATATACATATGTCTGTTCTTCCTGGCATCCTTTTCCCATGTACCTTATGACAGAATGTTGAGTAGTCTTCTCTTGGTATTCTGTAGGTCTTTGGTGATTATATATGTCACCTGTGTTTGTATATGTCTGTTAACCCCAATATCATAATGAAACCAATCCTCACACCTTTCCATTGGTGAACCATAAGTTTGTTTAATGAATCTGTGATTGCCCTTCTCTGTGGAAATATCTGCCCTGGTATCCATTTTTCGGTAACTGCTATAAGATATATGATATGATATGTGTCTTTCACTTTCTGACTTACTACAAGTCACGTGATTACCTTTAGACACACCTACGGTGCTGCAAATGGCATTGTGTCCTTTTATTCCTTGGCTTCTATTCTGCCTTAGCGAGGTCCATTTTCAACAATGTGATTCCCTGAGGGCTGAGGATTAGCTGACCTGGGTAGCCTGATCCTGCCGGCCGGCCCTCCCCAGGTGTGCCTGGGTTGAGGTCAATATAAACAGCGCTGCAGGCAGCAATAGCCCCTGAAGCTGTGCCTAACTCCATATTCTCTGCCCCGTCAGCAGTCTCGGGGCTGTGCTGGTGGGAGGGAGTGAGGGGCCACTGCTTTGTGGGTGGCCCGGTGTGAGTGGGTCTCTCCTGGACTTTCTGCAGGAGTTGACAGGCTGCCACCTGTAAAGAAGAGGATGTGTCACCCATACCTTCCACTGGAATTTCTCTCCGGACAGAGGTGAGGAAGGAAAAAAGCAGTGGGTGCTGGGATAGGAGGAGTATCTCAGGCAGGGCAATGGAAAGCTTCCAGAAAAGCGCCCAGGGCCAGGACCCTCCTGGCTGCCCTGCAGGCACCAAGTTGGCCTGCGTGCTGTCGCTGGTGTGGCTCCACGGCCCTTCCTCTAGGCTTTCAAGCCCTTGTACATATTCAGGTGTTTTACCTGGGAAGGGTGGGAAAAGTTCAACAGCAGCTGGCCTGGGGCTCAGCTCACGGTTACTCACAGATGCCTCGGCATGGCCCCCAACTTTTCAATGAGGACGCTCCTTGCATAGGAGTGGGCTGCTGGCTGTATGGGGGATGATTCCCCACCTCTGACCAATTTCAGAATTGTTTACCACTGGAGCAAGTGCCCTGATAGGGTTTTCCTCTGTATAACTGGTGGGTTCAGGTTTTTTGTTTCTTTTTTGGTTCAAGTTAGATTTTATTCCTCTTTTATGTATTTATTGATATAAGCATGGAAATAATTCATTCATATAAATACATCTGTGTGAAGGGAAGACCTTTTTTTTGTTTTATTTTTAAATTTTATTTTTTAAAATTTTGAAATTTAATTTTATTTATTTTTTTATACAGCAGGTTATTATTAGTTATGTATTTTATGCATATACATGTATACAGGTCAATCCCAATCTCCCAACTCATCCCACCACCACCATCCCATGGCTTCCCACACTTGGTGTCCATACGTGTGTTCTCTACCTCTGTGTCTCTATTTCTTCCCTGCAAACCAGTTCATCTGTACCATTTTTCTAGGTTCCACATATATGCATTAATATACAATATTTGTTTTTCTCTTTCTGACTTACTTCATTCTGTATGACAGTCTCTAGATCCATCGACGTCTCTACAAATGACCCAGTTTCATTCCTTCTTATAGCTGAGTAATATTCCATTTTATATATGTACCACATCTTTATCCATTCGTCTGTCTGTGGGTATTTAGGTTGCTTCCATTACCTGGCTATTGTAAATAGTGCTGAAATGAGCATTGTGGTGAATGTGCCTTTTTGATTTATGGTTTTCTCTGGGTATATGCCCAGAAGTGGGATTGCTGGATCATATGGTAATTCTATTTCTAGTTTTTTTAAGGAAACTCCATACTGTTCTCCATCGTGACTGTATCAATTTACATTTCCACCACTAGTGGAAGAGGGATCCTTTTGTCCACACCCTCCCCAGAATTTGTTGTTTGTAGATTTTCTGATGATGCCGATTCTAACAGGTGTGAGGTGATAACTCATTGTAGTTTTGATTTGCATTTCTCTAATAATTAGTGATGTTGAGCAGCTTTTCATGTGCCTCTTGGCCATCTCTGTGTCTTCTTTGAAGAAACGTCTCTTTAGATCTTCTGCCCAGTTTTGTATTGGGTTTTTTGTTTTTTTAATATTAAGCTGCATGAGCTCTTTATATATATTGGAGATTAAACCTTTGTCCATTGATTCGTTTGCAAATATTTTCGCCCATTCTGAGGGATGCTTTTTGCCATTCCCGTTTTTTTAACAAAAAAAGAAAGAAAGAAAAAGAAGCAGAACACTAATGTGTGTAAAATATGCCTTTTGAAACTGTCGTTTTGAAATATGGACGTCCTTTGAAATTTTTGGTCGATATATGAACCCAGGATTTGTTTTCAGGGCAGGTGTCATTTACAGGCCTGCAATGATTTTGAATATCAAGTGACCATTAGCGCTGGGATTAAAGCTGCTGTTGTGTGAAACGGCCACCAGGTGGCAGCAGTTCTCCCTTACCAAATCTGGTTACTGGGGCAACAGAGCCTCAATGGAAGTCGTGTTCTAGATTGGAATTTAGAATGGAATGTGCCAGGAGAAAGCCCCTCAAGTTTGTCTCACTACTTCTTGTTCGTGTTTTTAATTTAATTTTTTATTTTTTATTACAGCAAATTTGATTACAATGTTTGGCTTGTTGTAGGTGTGGAAGATGTGGTTCTTTTACACATATACATATGTCTGTTCTTCCTGGGATCCTTTTCCCATGTACCTTATGACAGAATGTTGAGTAGTCTTCTCTTGGTATTCTGTAGGTCTTTGGTGATTATATATGTCACCTGTGTTTGTATATGTCTGTTAACCCCAATATCATAATGAAACCAATCCTCACACCTTTCCATTGGTGAACCATAAGTTTGTTTAATGAATCTGTGATTGCCCTTCTCTGTGGAAATATCTGCCCTGGTATCCATTTTTCGGTAACTCCTATAAGATATATGATATGATATGTGTCTTTCACTTTCTGACTTCCTACAAGTCACGTGATTACCTCTAGACACACCTACGGTGCAGCAAATGGCATTGTGTCCTTTTATTCCTTGGCTTCTATTCTGCCTTAGCGAGGTCCATTTTCAACAATGTGATTCCCTGAGGGCTGAGGATTAGCTGACCTGAGTAGCCTGATCCTGCCGGCCGGCCCTCCCCAGGTGTGCCTGGGTTGAGGTCAATATAAACAGTGCTGCAGGCAGCAATAGCCCCTGAAGCTGTGCCTGACTCCATATTCTCTGCCCCGTCAGCAGTCTTGGGGCTGTGCTGGTGGGAGGGAGTGAGGGGCCACTGCTTTGTGGGTGGCCCGGTGTGAGTGGGTCTCTGCTGGACTTTCTGCAGGAGTTGCCAGGCTGCCACCTGTAAAGAAGAGGATGTGTCACCCATACCTTCCACTGGAATTTCTCTCCGTACAGAGGTGAGGAAGGAAAAAAGCAGTGGGTGCTGGGATAGGAGGGGTATCTCAGGCAGGGCAATGGAAAGCTTCCAGAAGAGCGCCCAGGGCCAGGACCATCCTGGCTGGCCTGCAGGCACCAAGTTGGCCTGCGTGCTGTCGCTGGTGTGGCTCCACGGCCCTTCCTCTAGGCTTTCAAGCCCTTGTACATATTCAGGTGTTTTACCTGGGAAGGGTGGGAAAAGTTCAACAGCAGCTGGCCTGGGGCTCAGCTCACGGTTATTCACAGATGCCTCGGCATGGCCCCCAACTTTTCAATGAGGACGCTCCTTGCGTAGGAGTGGGCTGCTGGCTGTATGGGAGATGATTCACCACCTCTGACCAATTTCAGAATTGTTTACCACTGGAGCAAGTGCCCTGATAGGGTTTTCCTCTGTATAACTGGTGGGTTCAGGTTTTTTGTTTCTTTTTTGGTTCAAGTTAGATTTTATTCCTCTTTTATGTATTTATTGATATAAGCATGGAAATAATTCATTCATATAAATACATCTGTGTGAAGGGAAGACCTTTTTTCTGTTTTATTTTTAAATTTTATTTTTTAAAATTTTGAAATTTAATTTTATTTATTTTTTTATACAGCAGGTTATTATTAGTTATGTATTTTATGCATATACATGTATACAGGTCAATCCCAATCTCCCAACTCATCCCACCACCACCATCCCATGGCTTCCCACACTTGGTGTCCATACGTGTGTTCTCTACCTCTGTGTCTCTATTTCTTCCCTGCAAACCAGTTCATCTGTACCATTTTTCTAGGTTCCACATATATGCATTAATATACAATATTTGTTTTTCTCTTTCTGACTTACTTCATTCTGTATGACAGTCTCTAGATCCATCGACGTCTCTACAAATGACCCAGTTTCATTCCTTCTTATAGCTGAGTAATATTCCATTTTATATATGTACCACATCTTTATCCATTCGTCTGTCTGTGGGTATTTAGGTTGCTTCCATTACCTGGCTATTGTAAATAGTGCTGAAATGAGCATTGTGGTGAATGTGCCTTTTTGATTTATGGTTTTCTCTGGGTATATGCCCAGAAGTGGGATTGCTGGATCATATGGTAATTCTATTTCTAGTTTTTTTAAGGAAACTCCATACTGTTCTCCATCGTGACTGTATCAATTTACATTTCCACCACTAGTGGAAGAGGGATCCTTTTGTCCACACCCTCCCCAGAATTTGTTGTTTGTAGATTTTCTGATGATGCCGATTCTAACAGGTGTGAGGTGATAACTCATTGTAGTTTTGATTTGCATTTCTCTAATAATTAGTGATGTTGAGCAGCTTTTCATGTGCCTCTTGGCCATCTCTGTGTCTTCTTTGAAGAAACGTCTCTTTAGATCTTCTGCCCATTTTTGTATTGGGTTTTTTGTTTTTTTAATATTAAGCTGCATGAGCTCTTTATATATATTGGAGATTAAACCTTTGTCCATTGATTCGTTTGCAAATATTTTCGCCCATTCTGAGGGATGCTTTTTGCCATTCCCGTTTTTTTAACAAAAAAAGAAAGAAAGAAAAAGAAGCAGAACACTAATGTGTGTAAAATATGCCTTTTGAAACTGTCGTTTTGAAATATGGACGTCCTTTGAAATTTTTGGTCGATATATGAACCCAGGATTTGTTTTCAGGGCAGGTGTCATTTACAGGCCTGCAATGATTTTGAATATCAACTGACCATTAGCGCTGGGATTAAAGCTGCTGTTGTGTGAAACGGCCACAAGGTGGCAGCAGTTCTCCCTTACCAAATCTGGTTACTGGGGCAACAGAGCCTCAATGGAAGTCGTGTTCTAGATTGGAATTTAGAATGGAATGTGCCAGGAGAAAGCCCCTCAAGTTTGTCTCACTACTTCTTGTTCGTGTTTTTAATTTAATTTTTTATTTTTTATTACAGCAAATTTGATTACAATGTTTGGCTTGTTGTAGGTGTGGAAGATGTGGTTCTTTTACACATATACATATGTCTGTTCTTCCTGGGATCCTTTTCCCATGTACCTTATGACAGAATGTTGAGTAGTCTTCTCTTGGTATTCTGTAGGTCTTTGGTGATTATATATGTCACCTGTGTTTGTATATGTCTGTTAACCCCAATATCATAATGAAACCAATCCTCACACCTTTCCATTGGTGAACCATAAGTTTGTTTAATGAATCTGTGATTGCCCTTCTCCGTGGAAATATCTGCCCTGGTATCCATTTTTCGGTAACTCCTATAAGATATATGATATGATATGTGTCTTTCACTTTCTGACTTCCTACAAGTCACGTGATTACCTCTAGACACACCTACGGTGCTGCAAATGGCATTGTGTCCTTTTATTCCTTGGCTTCTATTCTGCCTTAGCGAGGTCCATTTTCAACAATGTGATTCCCTGAGGGCTGAGGATTAGCTGACCTGAGTAGCCTGATCCTGCCGGCCGGCCCTCCCCAGGTGTGCCTGGGTTGAGGTCAATATAAACAGTGCTGCAGGCAGCAATAGCCCCTGAAGCTGTGCCTGACTCCATATTCTCTGCCCCGTCAGCAGTCTCGGGGCTGTGCTGGTGGGAGGGAGTGAGGGGCCACTGCTTTGTGGGTGGCCCGGTGTGAGTGGGTCTCTGCTGGACTTTCTGCAGGAGTTGCCAGGCTGCCACCTGTAAAGAAGAGGATGTGTCACCCATACCTTCCACTGGAATTTCTCTCCGTACAGAGGTGAGGAAGGAAAAAAGCAGTGGGTGCTGGGATAGGAGGGGTATCTCAGGCAGGGCAATGGAAAGCTTCCAGAAGAGCGCCCAGGGCCAGGACCATCCTGGCTGGCCTGCAGGCACCAAGTTGGCCTGCGTGCTGTCGCTGGTGTGGCTCCACGGCCCTTCCTCTAGGCTTTCAAGCCCTTGTACATATTCAGGTGTTTTACCTGGGAAGGGTGGGAAAAGTTCAACAGCAGCTGGCCTGGGGCTCAGCTCACGGTTATTCACAGATGCCTCGGCATGGCCCCCAACTTTTCAATGAGGACGCTCCTTGCGTAGGAGTGGGCTGCTGGCTGTATGGGAGATGATTCACCACCTCTGACCAATTTCAGAATTGTTTACCACTGGAGCAAGTGCCCTGATAGGGTTTTCCTCTGTATAACTGGTGGGTTCAGGTTTTTTGTTTCTTTTTTGGTTCAAGTTAGATTTTATTCCTCTTTTATGTATTTATTGATATAAGCATGGAAATAATTCATTCATATAAATACATCTGTGTGAAGGGAAGACCTTTTTTCTGTTTTATTTTTAAATTTTATTTTTTAAAATTTTGAAATTTAATTTTATTTATTTTTTTATACAGCAGGTTATTATTAGTTATGTATTTTATGCATAGACATGTATACAGGTCAATCCCAATCTCCCAACTCATCCCACCACCACCATCCCATGGCTTCCCACACTTGGTGTCCATACGTGTGTTCTCTACCTCTGTGTCTCTATTTCTTCCCTGCAAACCAGTTCATCTGTACCATTTTTCTAGGTTCCACATATATGCATTAATATACAATATTTGTTTTTCTCTTTCTGACTTACTTCATTCTGTATGACAGTCTCTAGATCCATCGACGTCTCTACAAATGACCCAGTTTCATTCCTTCTTATAGCTGAGTAATATTCCATTTTATATATGTACCACATCTTTATCCATTCGTCTGTCTGTGGGTATTTAGGTTGCTTCCATTACCTGGCTATTGTAAATAGTGCTGAAATGAGCATTGTGGTGAATGTGCCTTTTTGATTTATGGTTTTCTCTGGGTATATGCCCAGAAGTGGGATTGCTGGATCATATGGTAATTCTATTTCTAGTTTTTTTAAGGAAACTCCATACTGTTCTCCATCGTGACTGTATCAATTTACATTTCCACCACTAGTGGAAGAGGGATCCTTTTGTCCACACCCTCCCCAGAATTTGTTGTTTGTAGATTTTCTGATGATGCCGATTCTAACAGGTGTGAGGTGATAACTCATTGTAGTTTTGATTTGCATTTCTCTAATAATTAGTGATGTTGAGCAGCTTTTCATGTGCCTCTTGGCCATCTCTGTGTCTTCTTTGAAGAAACGTCTCTTTAGATCTTCTGCCCATTTTTGTATTGGGTTTTTTGTTTTTTTAATATTAAGCTGCATGAGCTCTTTATATATATTGGAGATTAAACCTTTGTCCATTGATTCGTTTGCAAATATTTTCGCCCATTCTGAGGGATGCTTTTTGCCATTCCCGTTTTTTTAACAAAAAAAGAAAGAAAGAAAAAGAAGCAGAACACTAATGTGTGTAAAATATGCCTTTTGAAACTGTCGTTTTGAAATATGGACGTCCTTTGAAATTTTTGGTCGATATATGAACCCAGGATTTGTTTTCAGGGCAGGTGTCATTTACAGGCCTGCAATGATTTTGAATATCAACTGACCATTAGCGCTGGGATTAAAGCTGCTGTTGTGTGAAACGGCCACAAGGTGGCAGCAGTTCTCCCTTACCAAATCTGGTTACTGGGGCAACAGAGCCTCAATGGAAGTCGTGTTCTAGATTGGAATTTAGAATGGAATGTGCCAGGAGAAAGCCCCTCAAGTTTGTCTCACTACTTCTTGTTCGTGTTTTTAATTTAATTTTTTATTTTTTATTACAGCAAATTTGATTACAATGTTTGGCTTGTTGTAGGTGTGGAAGATGTGGTTCTTTTACACATATACATATGTCTGTTCTTCCTGGGATCCTTTTCCCATGTACCTTATGACAGAATGTTGAGTAGTCTTCTCTTGGTATTCTGTAGGTCTTTGGTGATTATATATGTCACCTGTGTTTGTATATGTCTGTTAACCCCAATATCATAATGAAACCAATCCTCACACCTTTCCATTGGTGAACCATAAGTTTGTTTAATGAATCTGTGATTGCCCTTCTCTGTGGAAATATCTGCCCTGGTATCCATTTTTCGGTAACTCCTATAAGATATATGATATGATATGTGTCTTTCACTTTCTGACTTCCTACAAGTCACGTGATTACCTCTAGACACACCTACGGTGCTGCAAATGGCATTGTGTCCTTTTATTCCTTGGCTTCTATTCTGCCTTAGCGAGGTCCATTTTCAACAATGTGATTCCCTGAGGGCTGAGGATTAGCTGACCTGAGTAGCCTGATCCTGCCGGCCGGCCCTCCCCAGGTGTGCCTGGGTTGAGGTCAATATAAACAGTGCTGCAGGCAGCAATAGCCCCTGAAGCTGTGCCTGACTCCATATTCTCTGCCCCGTCAGCAGTCTCGGGGCTGTGCTGGTGGGAGGGAGTGAGGGGCCACTGCTTTGTGGGTGGCCCGGTGTGAGTGGGTCTCTGCTGGACTTTCTGCAGGAGTTGCCAGGCTGCCACCTGTAAAGAAGAGGATGTGTCACCCATACCTTCCACTGGAATTTCTCTCCGTACAGAGGTGAGGAAGGAAAAAAGCAGTGGGTGCTGGGATAGGAGGGGTATCTCAGGCAGGGCAATGGAAAGCTTCCAGAAGAGCGCCCAGGGCCAGGACCATCCTGGCTGGCCTGCAGGCACCAAGTTGGCCTGCGTGCTGTCGCTGGTGTGGCTCCACGGCCCTTCCTCTAGGCTTTCAAGCCCTTGTACATATTCAGGTGTTTTACCTGGGAAGGGTGGGAAAAGTTCAACAGCAGCTGGCCTGGGGCTCAGCTCACGGTTATTCACAGATGCCTCGGCATGGCCCCCAACTTTTCAATGAGGACGCTCCTTGCGTAGGAGTGGGCTGCTGGCTGTATGGGAGATGATTCACCACCTCTGACCAATTTCAGAATTGTTTACCACTGGAGCAAGTGCCCTGATAGGGTTTTCCTCTGTATAACTGGTGGGTTCAGGTTTTTTGTTTCTTTTTTGGTTCAAGTTAGATTTTATTCCTCTTTTATGTATTTATTGATATAAGCATGGAAATAATTCATTCATATAAATACATCTGTGTGAAGGGAAGACCTTTTTTCTGTTTTATTTTTAAATTTTATTTTTTAAAATTTTGAAATTTAATTTTATTTATTTTTTTATACAGCAGGTTATTATTAGTTATGTATTTTATGCATAGACATGTATACAGGTCAATCCCAATCTCCCAACTCATCCCACCACCACCATCCCATGGCTTCCCACACTTGGTGTCCATACGTGTGTTCTCTACCTCTGTGTCTCTATTTCTTCCCTGCAAACCAGTTCATCTGTACCATTTTTCTAGGTTCCACATATATGCATTAATATACAATATTTGTTTTTCTCTTTCTGACTTACTTCATTCTGTATGACAGTCTCTAGATCCATCGACGTCTCTACAAATGACCCAGTTTCATTCCTTCTTATAGCTGAGTAATATTCCATTTTATATATGTACCACATCTTTATCCATTCGTCTGTCTGTGGGTATTTAGGTTGCTTCCATTACCTGGCTATTGTAAATAGTGCTGAAATGAGCATTGTGGTGAATGTGCCTTTTTGATTTATGGTTTTCTCTGGGTATATGCCCAGAAGTGGGATTGCTGGATCATATGGTAATTCTATTTCTAGTTTTTTTAAGGAAACTCCATACTGTTCTCCATCGTGACTGTATCAATTTACATTTCCACCACTAGTGGAAGAGGGATCCTTTTGTCCACACCCTCCCCAGAATTTGTTGTTTGTAGATTTTCTGATGATGCCGATTCTAACAGGTGTGAGGTGATAACTCATTGTAGTTTTGATTTGCATTTCTCTAATAATTAGTGATGTTGAGCAGCTTTTCATGTGCCTCTTGGCCATCTCTGTGTCTTCTTTGAAGAAACGTCTCTTTAGATCTTCTGCCCATTTTTGTATTGGGTTTTTTGTTTTTTTAATATTAAGCTGCATGAGCTCTTTATATATATTGGAGATTAAACCTTTGTCCATTGATTCGTTTGCAAATATTTTCGCCCATTCTGAGGGATGCTTTTTGCCATTCCCGTTTTTTTAACAAAAAAAGAAAGAAAGAAAAAGAAGCAGAACACTAATGTGTGTAAAATATGCCTTTTGAAACTGTCGTTTTGAAATATGGACGTCCTTTGAAATTTTTGGTCGATATATGAACCCAGGATTTGTTTTCAGGGCAGGTGTCATTTACAGGCCTGCAATGATTTTGAATATCAACTGACCATTAGCGCTGGGATTAAAGCTGCTGTTGTGTGAAACGGCCACAAGGTGGCAGCAGTTCTCCCTTACCAAATCTGGTTACTGGGGCAACAGAGCCTCAATGGAAGTCGTGTTCTAGATTGGAATTTAGAATGGAATGTGCCAGGAGAAAGCCCCTCAAGTTTGTCTCACTACTTCTTGTTCGTGTTTTTAATTTAATTTTTTATTTTTTATTACAGCAAATTTGATTACAATGTTTGGCTTGTTGTAGGTGTGGAAGATGTGGTTCTTTTACACATATACATATGTCTGTTCTTCCTGGGATCCTTTTCCCATGTACCTTATGACAGAATGTTGAGTAGTCTTCTCTTGGTATTCTGTAGGTCTTTGGTGATTATATATGTCACCTGTGTTTGTATATGTCTGTTAACCCCAATATCATAATGAAACCAATCCTCACACCTTTCCATTGGTGAACCATAAGTTTGTTTAATGAATCTGTGATTGCCCTTCTCTGTGGAAATATCTGCCCTGGTATCCATTTTTCGGTAACTCCTATAAGATATATGATATGATATGTGTCTTTCATTTTCTGACTTATTACAAGTCACGTGATTACCTTTAGACACACCTACGGTGCTGCAAATGGCATTGTGTCCTTTTATTCCTTGGCTTCTATTCTGCCTTAGCGAGGTCCATTTTCAACAATGTGATTCCCTGAGGGCTGAGGATTAGCTGACCTGGGTAGCCTGACCTTGCCGGCCGGCCCTCCCCAGGTGTGCCTTGTTTGAGGTCAATATAAACAGTGCTGCAGGCAGCAATAGCCCCTGAAGCTGTGCCTGACTCCATATTTTCTGCCCCGTCAGCAGTCTCGGGGCTGTGCTGGTGGGAGGCAGTGAGCGGCCACGGCTTTGTGGGTGGCCCGGTGTGAGTGGGTCTCTGCTGGACTTTCTGCAGGAGTTGCCAGGCTGCCACCTGTAAAGAAGAGGATGTGTCACCCATACCTTCCACTGGAATTTCTCTCCGGACAGAGGTGAGGAAGGAAAAAAGCAGTGGGGGCCGGGACAGGAGGGGTATCTCAGGCAGGGCAATGGAAAGCTTCCAGAAGAGCGCCCAGGGCCAGGACCATCCTGGCTGGCCTGCAGGCACCAAGTTGGCCTGCGTGCTGTCGCTTGTGTGGCTCCACAGCCCGTCCTCTAGGCTTTCAAGCCCTTGTACATATTCAGGTGTTTTACCTGGGAAGGGTGGGAAAAGATCAACAGCAGCTGGCCTGGGGCTCAGCTCACGGTTACTCACAGATGCCTCGGCATGGCCCCCAGCTTTTCAATGAGGACGCTCCTTGCGTAGGAGTGGGCTGCTGGCTGTATGGGAGATGATTCCCCACCTCTGACCAATTTCAGAATTGTTTACCACTGGAGCAAGTGCCCTGATAGGGTTTTCCTCTGTATAACTGGTGGGTTCAGGTTTTTTGTTTCTTTTTTGGTTCAAGTTAGATTTTATTCCTCTTTTATGTATTTATTGATATAAGCATGGAAATAATTCATTCATATAAATACATCTGTGTGAAGGGAAGACCTTTTTTCTGTTTTATTTTTAAATTTTATTTTTTAAAATTTTGAAATTTAATTTTATTTATTTTTTTATACAGCAGGTTATTATTAGTTATGTATTTTATGCATATACATGTATACAGGTCAATCCCAATCTCCCAACTCATCCCACCACCACCATCCCATGGCTTCCCACACTTGGTGTCCATACGTGTGATCTCTACCTCTGTGTCTCTATTTCTTCCCTGCAAACCAGTTCATCTGTACCACTTTTCTAGGTTCCACATATATGCATTAATATACAATATTTGTTTTTCTCTTTCTGACTTACTTCATTCTGTATGACAGTCTCTAGATCCATCGACGTCTCTACAAATGACCCAGTTTCATTCCTTCTTATAGCTGAGTAATATTCCATTTTATATATGTACCACATCTTTATCCATTCGTCTGTCTGTGGGTATTTAGGTTGCTTCCATTACCTGGCTATTGTAAATAGTGCTGAAATGAGCATTGTGGTGAATGTGCCTTTTTGATTTATGATTTTCTCTGGGTATATGCCCAGAAGTGGGATTGCTGGATCATATGGTAATTCTATTTCTAGTTTTTTTAAGGAAACTCCATACTGTTCTCCATCGTGACTCTATCAATTTACATTTCCACCACTAGTGGAAGAGGGATCCTTTTGTCCACACCCTCCCCAGAATTTGTTGTTTGTAGATTTTCTGATGATGCCGATTCTAACAGGTGTGAGGTGATAACTCATTGTAGTTTTGATTTGCATTTCTCTAATAATTAGTGATGTTGAGCAGCTTTTCATGTGCCTCTTGGCCATCTGTGTGTCTTCTTTGAAGAAACGTCACTTTAGATCTTCTGCCCATTTTTGTATTGGGTTGTTTGTTTTTTTAATATTAAGCTGCATGAGCTCTTTATATATATTGGAGATTAAACCTTTGTCCATTGATTCGTTTGCAAATATTTTCGCCCATTCTGAGGGATGCTTTTTGCCATTCCCGTTTTTTTAACAAAAAAAGAAAGAAAGAAAAAGAAGCAGAACACTAATGTGTGTAAAATATGCCTTTTGAAACTGTCGTTTTGAAATATGGACGTCCTTTGAAATTTTTGGTCGATATATGAACCCAGGATTTGTTTTCAGGGCAGGTGTCATTTACAGGCCTGCAATGATTTTGAATATCAACTGACCATTAGCGCTGGGATTAAAGCTGCTGTTGTGTGAAACGGCCACAAGGTGGCAGCAGTTCTCCCTTACCAAATCTGGTTACTGGGGCAACAGAGCCTCAATGGAAGTCGTGTTCTAGATTGGAATTTAGAATGGAATGTGCCAGGAGAAAGCCCCTCAAGTTTGTCTCACTACTTCTTGTTCGTGTTTTTAATTTAATTTTTTATTTTTTATTACAGCAAATTTGATTACAATGTTTGGCTTGTTGTAGGTGTGGAAGATGTGGTTCTTTTACACATATACATATGTCTGTTCTTCCTGGGATCCTTTTCCCATGTACCTTATGACAGAATGTTGAGTAGTCTTCTCTTGGTATTCTGTAGGTCTTTGGTGATTATATATGTCACCTGTGTTTGTATATGTCTGTTAACCCCAATATCATAATGAAACCAATCCTCACACCTTTCCATTGGTGAACCATAAGTTTGTTTAATGAATCTGTGATTGCCCTTCTCTGTGGAAATATCTGCCCTGGTATCCATTTTTCGGTAACTCCTATAAGATATATGATATGATATGTGTCTTTCACTTTCTGACTTCCTACAAGTCACGTGATTACCTCTAGACACACCTACGGTGCTGCAAATGGCATTGTGTCCTTTTATTCCTTGGCTTCTATTCTGCCTTAGCGAGGTCCATTTTCAACAATGTGATTCCCTGAGGGCTGAGGATTAGCTGACCTGAGTAGCCTGATCCTGCTGGCCGGCCCTCCCCAGGTGTGCCTGGGTTGAGGTCAATATAAACAGTGCTGCAGGCAGCAATAGCCCCTGAAGCTGTGCCTGACTCCATATTCTCTGCCCCGTCAGCAGTCTCGGGGCTGTGCTGGTGGGAGGGAGTGAGGGGCCACTGCTTTGTGGGTGGCCCGGTGTGAGTGGGTCTCTGCTGGACTTTCTGCAGGAGTTGCCAGGCTGCCACCTGTAAAGAAGAGGATGTGTCACCCATACCTTCCACTGGAATTTCTCTCCGTACAGAGGTGAGGAAGGAAAAAAGCAGTGGGTGCTGGGATAGGAGGGGTATCTCAGGCAGGGCAATGGAAAGCTTCCAGAAGAGCGCCCAGGGCCAGGACCATCCTGGCTGGCCTGCAGGCACCAAGTTGGCCTGCGTGCTGTCGCTGGTGTGGCTCCACGGCCCTTCCTCTAGGCTTTCAAGCCCTTGTACATATTCAGGTGTTTTACCTGGGAAGGGTGGGAAAAGTTCAACAGCAGCTGGCCTGGGGCTCAGCTCACAGTTACTCACAGATGCCTCGGCATGGCCCCCAACTTTTCAATGAGGACGCTCCTTGCGTAGGAGTGGGCTGCTGGCTGTATGGGAGATGATTCACCACCTCTGACCAATTTCAGAATTGTTTACCACTGGAGCAAGTGCCCTGATAGGGTTTTCCTCTGTATAACTGGTGGGTTCAGGTTTTTTGTTTCTTTTTTGGTTCAAGTTAGATTTTATTCCTCTTTTATGTATTTATTGATATAAGCATGGAAATAATTCATTCATATAAATACATCTGTGTGAAGGGAAGACCTTTTTTCTGTTTTATTTTTAAATTTTATTTTTTAAAATTTTGAAATTTAATTTTATTTATTTTTTTATACAGCAGGTTATTATTAGTTATGTATTTTATGCATATACATGTATACAGGTCAATCCCAATCTCCCAACTCATCCCACCACCACCATCCCATGGCTTCCCACACTTGGTGTCCATACGTGTGATCTCTACCTCTGTGTCTCTATTTCTTCCTTGCAAACCAGTTCATCTGTACCATTTTTCTAGGTTCCACATATATGCATTAATATACAATATTTGTTTTTCTCTTTCTGACTTACTTCATTCTGTATGACAGTCTCTAGATCCATCGACGTCTCTACAAATGACCCAGTTTCATTCCTTCTTATAGCTGAGTAATATTCCATTTTATATATGTACCACATCTTTATCCATTCGTCTGTCTGTGGGTATTTAGGTTGCTTCCATTACCTGGCTATTGTAAATAGTGCTGAAATGAGCATTGTGGTGAATGTGCCTTTTTGATTTATGGTTTTCTCTGGGTATATGCCCAGAAGTGGGATTGCTGGATCATATGGTAATTCTATTTCTAGTTTTTTTAAGGAAACTCCATACTGTTCTCCATCGTGACTGTATCAATTTACATTTCCACCACTAGTGGAAGAGGGATCCTTTTGTCCACACCCTCCCCAGAATTTGTTGTTTGTAGATTTTCTGATGATGCCGATTCTAACAGGTGTGAGGTGATAACTCATTGTAGTTTTGATTTGCATTTCTCTAATAATTAGTGATGTTGAGCAGCTTTTCATGTGCCTCTTGGCCATCTGTGTGTCTTCTTTGAAGAAACGTCACTTTAGATCTTCTGCCCATTTTTGTATTGGGTTGTTTGTTTTTTTAATATTAAGCTGCATGAGCTCTTTATATATATTGGAGATTAAACCTTTGTCCATTGATTCGTTTGCAAATATTTTCGCCCATTCTGAGGGATGCTTTTTGCCATTCCCGTTTTTTTAACAAAAAAAGAAAGAAAGAAAAAGAAGCAGAACACTAATGTGTGTAAAATATGCCTTTTGAAACTGTCGTTTTGAAATATGGACGTCCTTTGAAATTTTTGGTCGATATATGAACCCAGGATTTGTTTTCAGGGCAGGTGTCATTTACAGGCCTGCAATGATTTTGAATATCAACTGACCATTAGCGCTGGGATTAAAGCTGCTGTTGTGTGAAACGGCCACAAGGTGGCAGCAGTTCTCCCTTACCAAATCTGGTTACTGGGGCAACAGAGCCTCAATGGAAGTCGTGTTCTAGATTGGAATTTAGAATGGAATGTGCCAGGAGAAAGCCCCTCAAGTTTGTCTCACTACTTCTTGTTCGTGTTTTTAATTTAATTTTTTATTTTTTATTACAGCAAATTTGATTACAATGTTTGGCTTGTTGTAGGTGTGGAAGATGTGGTTCTTTTACACATATACATATGTCTGTTCTTCCTGGGATCCTTTTCCGATGTACCTTATGACAGAATGTTGAGTAGTCTTCTCTTGGTATTCTGTAGGTCTTTGGTGATTATATATGTCACCTGTGTTTGTATATGTCTGTTAACCCCAATATCATAATGAAACCAATCCTCACACCTTTCCATTGGTGAACCATAAGTTTGTTTAATGAATCTGTGATTGCCCTTCTCTGTGGAAATATCTGCCCTGGTATCCATTTTTCGGTAACTCCTATAAGATATATGATATGATATGTGTCTTTCACTTTCTGACTTCCTACAAGTCACGTGATTACCTCTAGACACACCTACGGTGCTGCAAATGGCATTGTGTCCTTTTATTCCTTGGCTTCTATTCTGCCTTAGCGAGGTCCATTTTCAACAATGTGATTCCCTGAGGGCTGAGGATTAGCTGACCTGAGTAGCCTGATCCTGCCGGCCGGCCCTCCCCAGGTGTGCCTGGGTTGAGGTCAATATAAACAGTGCTGCAGGCAGCAATAGCCCCTGAAGCTGTGCCTGACTCCATATTCTCTGCCCCGTCAGCAGTCTCGGGGCTGTGCTGGTGGGAGGGAGTGAGGGGCCACTGCTTTGTGGGTGGCCCGGTGTGAGTGGGTCTCTGCTGGACTTTCTGCAGGAGTTGCCAGGCTGCCACCTGTAAAGAAGAGGATGTGTCACCCATACCTTCCACTGGAATTTCTCTCCGTACAGAGGTGAGGAAGGAAAAAAGCAGTGGGTGCTGGGATAGGAGGGGTATCTCAGGCAGGGCAATGGAAAGCTTCCAGAAGAGCGCCCAGGGCCAGGACCATCCTGGCTGGCCTGCAGGCACCAAGTTGGCCTGCGTGCTGTCGCTGGTGTGGCTCCACGGCCCTTCCTCTAGGCTTTCAAGCCCTTGTACATATTCAGGTGTTTTACCTGGGAAGGGTGGGAAAAGTTCAACAGCAGCTGGCCTGGGGCTCAGCTCACGGTTACTCACAGATGCCTCGGCATGGCCCCCAACTTTTCAATGAGGACGCTCCTTGCGTAGGAGTGGGCTGCTGGCTGTATGGGAGATGATTCACCACCTCTGACCAATTTCAGAATTGTTTACCACTGGAGCAAGTGCCCTGATAGGGTTTTCCTCTGTATAACTGGTGGGTTCAGGTTTTTTGTTTCTTTTTTGGTTCAAGTTAGATTTTATTCCTCTTTTATGTATTTATTGATATAAGCATGGAAATAATTCATTCATATAAATACATCTGTGTGAAGGGAAGACCTTTTTTCTGTTTTATTTTTAAATTTTATTTTTTAAAATTTTGAAATTTAATTTTATTTATTTTTTTATACAGCAGGTTATTATTAGTTATGTATTTTATGCATATACATGTATACAGGTCAATCCCAATCTCCCAACTCATCCCACCACCACCATCCCATGGCTTCCCACACTTGGTGTCCATACGTGTGTTCTCTACCTCTGTGTCTCTATTTCTTCCCTGCAAACCAGTTCATCTGTACCATTTTTCTAGGTTCCACATATATGCATTAATATACAATATTTGTTTTTCTCTTTCTGACTTACTTCATTCTGTATGACAGTCTCTAGATCCATCGACGTCTCTACAAATGACCCAGTTTCATTCCTTCTTATAGCTGAGTAATATTCCATTTTATATATGTACCACATCTTTATCCATTCGTCTGTCTGTGGGTATTTAGGTTGCTTCCATTACCTGGCTATTGTAAATAGTGCTGAAATGAGCATTGTGGTGAATGTGCCTTTTTGATTTATGGTTTTCTCTGGGTATATGCCCAGAAGTGGGATTGCTGGATCATATGGTAATTCTATTTCTAGTTTTTTTAAGGAAACTCCATACTGTTCTCCATCGTGACTGTATCAATTTACATTTCCACCACTAGTGGAAGAGGGATCCTTTTGTCCACACCCTCCCCAGAATTTGTTGTTTGTAGATTTTCTGATGATGCCGATTCTAACAGGTGTGAGGTGATAACTCATTGTAGTTTTGATTTGCATTTCTCTAATAATTAGTGATGTTGAGCAGCTTTTCATGTGCCTCTTGGCCATCTGTGTGTCTTCTTTGAAGAAACGTCACTTTAGATCTTCTGCCCATTTTTGTATTGGGTTGTTTGTTTTTTTAATATTAAGCTGCATGAGCTCTTTATATATATTGGAGATTAAACCTTTGTCCATTGATTCGTTTGCAAATATTTTCGCCCATTCTGAGGGATGCTTTTTGCCATTCCCGTTTTTTTAACAAAAAAAGAAAGAAAGAAAAAGAAGCAGAACACTAATGTGTGTAAAATATGCCTTTTGAAACTGTCGTTTTGAAATATGGACGTCCTTTGAAATTTTTGGTCGATATATGAACCCAGGATTTGTTTTCAGGGCAGGTGTCATTTACAGGCCTGCAATGATTTTGAATATCAACTGACCATTAGCGCTGGGATTAAAGCTGCTGTTGTGTGAAACGGCCACAAGGTGGCAGCAGTTCTCCCTTACCAAATCTGGTTACTGGGGCAACAGAGCCTCAATGGAAGTCGTGTTCTAGATTGGAATTTAGAATGGAATGTGCCAGGAGAAAGCCCCTCAAGTTTGTCTCACTACTTCTTGTTCGTGTTTTTAATTTAATTTTTTATTTTTTATTACAGCAAATTTGATTACAATGTTTGGCTTGTTGTAGGTGTGGAAGATGTGGTTCTTTTACACATATACATATGTCTGTTCTTCCTGGGATCCTTTTCCGATGTACCTTATGACAGAATGTTGAGTAGTCTTCTCTTGGTATTCTGTAGGTCTTTGGTGATTATATATGTCACCTGTGTTTGTATATGTCTGTTAACCCCAATATCATAATGAAACCAATCCTCACACCTTTCCATTGGTGAACCATAAGTTTGTTTAATGAATCTGTGATTGCCCTTCTCTGTGGAAATATCTGCCCTGGTATCCATTTTTCGGTAACTCCTATAAGATATATGATATGATATGTGTCTTTCACTTTCTGACTTCCTACAAGTCACGTGATTACCTCTAGACACACCTACGGTGCTGCAAATGGCATTGTGTCCTTTTATTCCTTGGCTTCTATTCTGCCTTAGCGAGGTCCATTTTCAACAATGTGATTCCCTGAGGGCTGAGGATTAGCTGACCTGAGTAGCCTGATCCTGCCGGCCGGCCCTCCCCAGGTGTGCCTGGGTTGAGGTCAATATAAACAGTGCTGCAGGCAGCAATAGCCCCTGAAGCTGTGCCTGACTCCATATTCTCTGCCCCGTCAGCAGTCTCGGGGCTGTGCTGGTGGGAGGGAGTGAGGGGCCACTGCTTTGTGGGTGGCCCGGTGTGAGTGGGTCTCTGCTGGACTTTCTGCAGGAGTTGCCAGGCTGCCACCTGTAAAGAAGAGGATGTGTCACCCATACCTTCCACTGGAATTTCTCTCCGTACAGAGGTGAGGAAGGAAAAAAGCAGTGGGTGCTGGGATAGGAGGGGTATCTCAGGCAGGGCAATGGAAAGCTTCCAGAAGAGCGCCCAGGGCCAGGACCATCCTGGCTGGCCTGCAGGCACCAAGTTGGCCTGCGTGCTGTCGCTGGTGTGGCTCCACGGCCCTTCCTCTAGGCTTTCAAGCCCTTGTACATATTCAGGTGTTTTACCTGGGAAGGGTGGGAAAAGTTCAACAGCAGCTGGCCTGGGGCTCAGCTCACGGTTACTCACAGATGCCTCGGCATGGCCCCCAACTTTTCAATGAGGACGCTCCTTGCGTAGGAGTGGGCTGCTGGCTGTATGGGAGATGATTCCCCACCTCTGACCAATTTCAGAATTGTTTACCACTGGAGCAAGTGCCCTGATAGGGTTTTCCTCTGTATAACTGGTGGGTTCAGGTTTTTTGTTTCTTTTTTGGTTCAAGTTAGATTTTATTCCTCTTTTATGTATTTATTGATATAAGCATGGAAATAATTCATTCATATAAATACATCTGTGTGAAGGGAAGACCTTTTTTCTGTTTTATTTTTAAATTTTATTTTTTAAAATTTTGAAATTTAATTTTATTTATTTTTTTATACAGCAGGTTATTATTAGTTATGTATTTTATGCATATACATGTATACAGGTCAATCCCAATCTCCCAACTCATCCCACCACCACCATCCCATGGCTTCCCACACTTGGTGTCCATACGTGTGATCTCTACCTCTGTGTCTCTATTTCTTCCCTGCAAACCAGTTCATCTGTACCATTTTTCTAGGTTCCACATATATGCATTAATATACAATATTTGTTTTTCTCTTTCTGACTTACTTCATTCTGTATGACAGTCTCTAGATCCATCGACGTCTCTACAAATGACCCAGTTTCATTCCTTCTTATAGCTGAGTAATATTCCATTTTATATATGTACCACATCTTTATCCATTCGTCTGTCTGTGGGTATTTAGGTTGCTTCCATTACCTGGCTATTGTAAATAGTGCTGAAATGAGCATTGTGGTGAATGTGCCTTTTTGATTTATGGTTTTCTCTGGGTATATGCCCAGAAGTGGGATTGCTGGATCATATGGTAATTCTATTTCTAGTTTTTTTAAGGAAACTCCATACTGTTCTCCATCGTGACTCTATCAATTTACATTTCCACCACTAGTGGAAGAGGGATCCTTTTGTCCACACCCTCCCCAGAATTTGTTGTTTGTAGATTTTCTGATGATGCCGATTCTAACAGGTGTGAGGTGATAACTCATTGTAGTTTTGATTTGCATTTCTCTAATAATTAGTGATGTTGAGCAGCTTTTCATGTGCCTCTTGGCCATCTGTGTGTCTTCTTTGAAGAAACGTCACTTTAGATCTTCTGCCCATTTTTGTATTGGGTTGTTTGTTTTTTTAATATTAAGCTGCATGAGCTCTTTATATATATTGGAGATTAAACCTTTGTCCATTGATTCGTTTGCAAATATTTTCGCCCATTCTGAGGGATGCTTTTTGCCATTCCCGTTTTTTTAACAAAAAAAGAAAGAAAGAAAAAGAAGCAGAACACTAATGTGTGTAAAATATGCCTTTTGAAACTGTCGTTTTGAAATATGGACGTCCTTTGAAATTTTTGGTCGATATATGAACCCAGGATTTGTTTTCAGGGCAGGTGTCATTTACAGGCCTGCAATGATTTTGAATATCAACTGACCATTAGCGCTGGGATTAAAGCTGCTGTTGTGTGAAACGGCCACAAGGTGGCAGCAGTTCTCCCTTACCAAATCTGGTTACTGGGGCAACAGAGCCTCAATGGAAGTCGTGTTCTAGATTGGAATTTAGAATGGAATGTGCCAGGAGAAAGCCCCTCAAGTTTGTCTCACTACTTCTTGTTCGTGTTTTTAATTTAATTTTTTATTTTTTATTACAGCAAATTTGATTACAATGTTTGGCTTGTTGTAGGTGTGGAAGATGTGGTTCTTTTACACATATACATATGTCTGTTCTTCCTGGGATCCTTTTCCGATGTACCTTATGACAGAATGTTGAGTAGTCTTCTCTTGGTATGCTGTAGGTCTTTGGTGATTATATATGTCACCTGTGTTTGTATATGTCTGTTAACCCCAATATCATAATGAAACCAATCCTCACACCTTTCCATTGGTGAACCATAAGTTTGTTTAATGAATCTGTGATTGCCCTTCTCTGTGGAAATATCTGCCCTGGTATCCATTTTTCGGTAACTCCTATAAGATATATGATATGATATGTGTCTTTCACTTTCTGACTTCCTACAAGTCACGTGATTACCTCTAGACACACCTACGGTGCTGCAAATGGCATTGTGTCCTTTTATTCCTTGGCTTCTATTCTGCCTTAGCGAGGTCCATTTTCAACAATGTGATTCCCTGAGGGCTGAGGATTAGCTGACCTGAGTAGCCTGATCCTGCCGGCCGGCCCTCCCCAGGTGTGCCTGGGTTGAGGTCAATATAAACAGTGCTGCAGGCAGCAATAGCCCCTGAAGCTGTGCCTGACTCCATATTCTCTGCCCCGTCAGCAGTCTCGGGGCTGTGCTGGTGGGAGGGAGTGAGGGGCCACTGCTTTGTGGGTGGCCCGGTGTGAGTGGGTCTCTGCTGGACTTTCTGCAGGAGTTGCCAGGCTGCCACCTGTAAAGAAGAGGATGTGTCACCCATACCTTCCACTGGAATTTCTCTCCGTACAGAGGTGAGGAAGGAAAAAAGCAGTGGGTGCTGGGATAGGAGGGGTATCTCAGGCAGGGCAATGGAAAGCTTCCAGAAGAGCGCCCAGGGCCAGGACCATCCTGGCTGGCCTGCAGGCACCAAGTTGGCCTGCGTGCTGTCGCTGGTGTGGCTCCACGGCCCTTCCTCTAGGCTTTCAAGCCCTTGTACATATTCAGGTGTT
Source organism: Hyperoodon ampullatus (assembly GCF_949752795.1). NCBI lineage: Eukaryota > Metazoa > Chordata > Mammalia > Artiodactyla > Ziphiidae > Hyperoodon > Hyperoodon ampullatus. The sequence goes on from NC_136921.1 coordinate 98,156,331, forward strand.
TTACCTGGGAAGGGTGGGAAAAGTTCAACAGCAGCTGGCCTGGGGCTCAGCTCACGGTTACTCACAGATGCCTCGGCATGGCCCCCAACTTTTCAATGAGGACGCTCCTTGCGTAGGAGTGGGCTGCTGGCTGTATGGGAGATGATTCACCACCTCTGACCAATTTCAGAATTGTTTACCACTGGAGCAAGTGCCCTGATAGGGTTTTCCTCTGTATAACTGGTGGGTTCAGGTTTTTTGTTTCTTTTTTGGTTCAAGTTAGATTTTATTCCTCTTTTATGTATTTATTGATATAAGCATGGAAATAATTCATTCATATAAATACATCTGTGTGAAGGGAAGACCTTTTTTCTGTTTTATTTTTAAATTTTATTTTTAAAAATTTTGAAATTTAATTTTATTTATTTTTTTATACAGCAGGTTATTATTAGTTATGTATTTTATGCATATACATGTATACAGGTCAATCCCAATCTCCCAACTCATCCCACCACCACCATCCCATGGCTTCCCACACTTGGTGTCCATACGTGTGATCTCTACCTCTGTGTCTCTATTTCTTCCCTGCAAACCAGTTCATCTGTACCATTTTTCTAGGTTCCACATATATGCATTAATATACAATATTTGTTTTTCTCTTTCTGACTTACTTCATTCTGTATGACAGTCTCTAGATCCATCGACGTCTCTACAAATGACCCAGTTTCATTCCTTCTTATAGCTGAGTAATATTCCATTTTATATATGTACCACATCTTTATCCATTCGTCTGTCTGTGGGTATTTAGGTTGCTTCCATTACCTGGCTATTGTAAATAGTGCTGAAATGAGCATTGTGGTGAATGTGCCTTTTTGATTTATGGTTTTCTCTGGGTATATGCCCAGAAGTGGGATTGCTGGATCATATGGTAATTCTATTTCTAGTTTTTTTAAGGAAACTCCATACTGTTCTCCATCGTGACTCTATCAATTTACATTTCCACCACTAGTGGAAGAGGGATCCTTTTGTCCACACCCTCCCCAGAATTTGTTGTTTGTAGATTTTCTGATGATGCCGATTCTAACAGGTGTGAGGTGATAACTCATTGTAGTTTTGATTTGCATTTCTCTAATAATTAGTGATGTTGAGCAGCTTTTCATGTGCCTCTTGGCCATCTCTGTGTCTTCTTTGAAGAAACGTCTCTTTAGATCTTCTGCCCATTTTTGTATTGGGTTGTTTGTTTTTTTAATATTAAGCTGCATGAGCTCTTTATATATATTGGAGATTAAACCTTTGTCCATTGATTCGTTTGCAAATATTTTCGCCCATTCTGAGGGATGCTTTTTGCCATTCCCGTTTTTTTAACAAAAAAAGAAAGAAAGAAAAAGAAGCAGAACACTAATGTGTGTAAAATATGCCTTTTGAAACTGTCGTTTTGAAATATGGACGTCCTTTGAAATTTTTGGTCGATATATGAACCCAGGATTTGTTTTCAGGGCAGGTGTCATTTACAGGCCTGCAATGATTTTGAATATCAACTGACCATTAGCGCTGGGATTAAAGCTGCTGTTGTGTGAAACGGCCACAAGGTGGCAGCAGTTCTCCCTTACCAAATCTGGTTACTGGGGCAACAGAGCCTCAATGGAAGTCTTGTTCTAGATTGGAATTTAGAATGGAATGTGCCAGGAGAAAGCCCCTCAAGTTTGTCTCACTACTTGTTGTTCGTGTTTTTAATTTAATTTTTTATTTTTTATTACAGCAAATTTGATTACAATGTTTGGCTTGTTGTAGGTGTGGAAGATGTGGTTCTTTTACACATATACATATGTCTGTTCTTCCTGGGATCCTTTTCCCATGTACCTTATGACAGAATGTTGAGTAGTCTTCTCTTGGTATTCTGTAGGTCTTTGGTGATTATATATGTCACCTGTGTTTGTATATGTCTGTTAACCCCAATATCATAATGAAACCAATCCTCACACCTTTCCATTGGTGAACCATAAGTTTGTTTAATGAATCTGTGATTGCCCTTCTCTGTGGAAATATCTGCCCTGGTATCCATTTTTCGGTAACTGCTATAAGATATATGATATGATATGTGTCTTTCACTTTCTGACTTACTACAAGTCACGTGATTACCTTTAGACACACCTACGGTGCTGCAAATGGCATTGTGTCCTTTTATTCCTTGGCTTCTATTCTGCCTTAGCGAGGTCCATTTTCAACAATGTGATTCCCTGAGGGCTGAGGATTAGCTGACCTGGGTAGCCTGACCCTGCCGGCCGGCCCTCCCCAGGTGTGCCTGGGTTGAGGTCAATATAAACAGCGCTGCAGGCAGCAATAGCCCCTGAAGCTGTGCCTGACTCCATATTCTCTGCCCCGTCAGCAGTCTCGGGGCTGTGCTGGTGGGAGGGAGTGAGGGGCCACGGCTTTGTGGGTGGCCCGGTGTGAGTGGGTCTCTGCTGGACTTTCTGCAGGAGTTGCCAGGCTGCCACCTGTAAAGAAGAGGATGTGTCAACCATACCTTCCACTGGAATTTCTCTCCGGACAGTGGTGTGGAAGGAAGAAAGCAGTGGGGGCCGGGACAGGAGGGGTATCTCAGGCAGGGCAATGGAAAGCTTCCAGAAGGGTGCCCAGGGCCAGGACCATCCTGGCTGGCCTGCAGGCACCAAGTTGGCCTGCGTGCTGTCGCTGGTGTGGCTCCACGGCCCGTCCTCTAGGCTTTCAAGACCTTGTACATATTCAGGAGTTTTACCTGGGAAGGGTGGGAAAAGTTCAACAGCAGCTGGCCTGGGGCTCAGCTCACGGTTACTCACAGATGCCTTGGCATGGCCCCCAGCTTTGCAATGAGGACGCTCCTTGCGTAGGAGTGGGCTGCTGGCTGTATGGGGGATGATTCCCCACCTCTGACCAATTTCAGAATTGTTTACCACTGGAGCAAGTGCCCTGATAGGGTTTTCCTCTGTATAACTGGTGGGTTCAGGTTTTTTGTTTCTTTTTTGGTTCAAGTTAGATTTTATTCCTCTTTTATGTATTTATTGATATAAGCATGGAAATAATTCATTCATATAAATACATCTGTGTGAAGGGAAGACCATTTTTCTGTTTTATTTTTAAATTTTATTTTTTAATATTTTGAAATTTAATTTTATTTATTTTTTTATACAGCAGGTTATTATTAGTTATGTATTTTATGCATATACATGTATACAGGTCAATCCCAATCTCCCAACTCATCCCACCACCACCATCCCATGGCTTCCCACACTTGGTGTCCATACGTGTGTTCTCTACCTCTGTGTCTCTATTTCTTCCCTGCAAACCAGTTCATCTGTACCATTTTTCTAGGTTCCACATATATGCATTAATATACAATATTTGTTTTTCTCTTTCTGACTTACTTCATTCTGTATGACAGTCTCTAGATCCATCGACGTCTCTACAAATGACCCAGTTTCATTCCTTCTTATAGCTGAGTAATATTCCATTTTATATATGTACCACATCTTTATCCATTCGTCTGTCTGTGGGTATTTAGGTTGCTTCCATTACCTGGCTATTGTAAATAGTGCTGAAATGAGCATTGTGGTGAATGTGCCTTTTTGATTTATGGTTTTCTCTGGGTATATGCCCAGAAGTGGGATTGCTGGATCATATGGTAATTCTATTTCTAGTTTTTTTAAGGAAACTCCATACTGTTCTCCATCGTGACTGTATCAATTTACATTTCCACCACTAGTGGAAGAGGGATCCTTTTGTCCACACCCTCCCCAGAATTTGTTGTTTGTAGATTTTCTGATGATGCCGATTCTAACAGGTGTGAGGTGATAACTCATTGTAGTTTTGATTTGCATTTCTCTAATAATTAGTGATGTTGAGCAGCTTTTCATGTGCCTCTTGGCCATCTCTGTGTCTTCTTTGAAGAAACGTCTCTTTAGATCTTCTGCCCAGTTTTGTATTGGGTTTTTTGTTTTTTTAATATTAAGCTGCATGAGCTCTTTATATATATTGGAGATTAAACCTTTGTCCATTGATTCGTTTGCAAATATTTTCGCCCATTCTGAGGGATGCTTTTTGCCATTCCCGTTTTTTTAACAAAAAAAGAAAGAAAGAAAAAGAAGCAGAACACTAATGTGTGTAAAATATGCCTTTTGAAACTGTCGTTTTGAAATATGGACGTCCTTTGAAATTTTTGGTCGATATATGAACCCAGGATTTGTTTTCAGGGCAGGTGTCATTTACAGGCCTGCAATGATTTTGAATATCAAGTGACCATTAGCGCTGGGATTAAAGCTGCTGTTGTGTGAAACGGCCACCAGGTGGCAGCAGTTCTCCCTTACCAAATCTGGTTACTGGGGCAACAGAGCCTCAATGGAAGTCGTGTTCTAGATTGGAATTTAGAATGGAATGTGCCAGGAGAAAGCCCCTCAAGTTTGTCTCACTACTTCTTGTTCGTGTTTTTAATTTAATTTTTTATTTTTTATTACAGCAAATTTGATTACAATGTTTGGCTTGTTGTAGGTGTGGAAGATGTGGTTCTTTTACACATATACATATGTCTGTTCTTCCTGGGATCCTTTTCCCATGTACCTTATGACAGAATGTTGAGTAGTCTTCTCTTGGTATTCTGTAGGTCTTTGGTGATTATATATGTCACCTGTGTTTGTATATGTCTGTTAACCCCAATATCATAATGAAACCAATCCTCACACCTTTCCATTGGTGAACCATAAGTTTGTTTAATGAATCTGTGATTGCCCTTCTCTGTGGAAATATCTGCCCTGGTATCCATTTTTCGGTAACTCCTATAAGATATATGATATGATATGTGTCTTTCACTTTCTGACTTCCTACAAGTCACGTGATTACCTCTAGACACACCTACGGTGCTGCAAATGGCATTGTGTCCTTTTATTCCTTGGCTTCTATTCTGCCTTAGCGAGGTCCATTTTCAACAATGTGATTCCCTGAGGGCTGAGGATTAGCTGACCTGAGTAGCCTGATCCTGCCGGCCGGCCCTCCCCAGGTGTGCCTGGGTTGAGGTCAATATAAACAGTGCTGCAGGCAGCAATAGCCCCTGAAGCTGTGCCTGACTCCATATTCTCTGCCCCGTCAGCAGTCTCGGGGCTGTGCTGGTGGGAGGGAGTGAGGGGCCACTGCTTTGTGGGTGGCCCGGTGTGAGTGGGTCTCTGCTGGACTTTCTGCAGGAGTTGCCAGGCTGCCACCTGTAAAGAAGAGGATGTGTCACCCATACCTTCCACTGGAATTTCTCTCCGTACAGAGGTGAGGAAGGAAAAAAGCAGTGGGTGCTGGGATAGGAGGGGTATCTCAGGCAGGGCAATGGAAAGCTTCCAGAAGAGCGCCCAGGGCCAGGACCATCCTGGCTGGCCTGCAGGCACCAAGTTGGCCTGCGTGCTGTCGCTGGTGTGGCTCCACGGCCCTTCCTCTAGGCTTTCAAGCCCTTGTACATATTCAGGTGTTTTACCTGGGAAGGGTGGGAAAAGTTCAACAGCAGCTGGCCTGGGGCTCAGCTCACGGTTACTCACAGATGCCTCGGCATGGCCCCCAACTTTTCAATGAGGACGCTCCTTGCGTAGGAGTGGGCTGCTGGCTGTATGGGAGATGATTCACCACCTCTGACCAATTTCAGAATTGTTTACCACTGGAGCAAGTGCCCTGATAGGGTTTTCCTCTGTATAACTGGTGGGTTCAGGTTTTTTGTTTCTTTTTTGGTTCAAGTTAGATTTTATTCCTCTTTTATGTATTTATTGATATAAGCATGGAAATAATTCATTCATATAAATACATCTGTGTGAAGGGAAGACCTTTTTTCTGTTTTATTTTTAAATTTTATTTTTTAAAATTTTGGAATTTAATTTTATTTATTTTTTTATACAACAGGTTATTATTAGTTATGTATTTTATGCATATACATGTATACAGGTCAATCCCAATCTCCCAACTCATCCCACCACCACCATCCCATGGCTTCCCACACTTGGTGTCCATACGTGTGATCTCTACCTCTGTGTCTCTATTTCTTCCCTGCAAACCAGTTCATCTGTACCATTTTTCTAGGTTCCACATATATGCATTAATATACAATATTTGTTTTTCTCTTTCTGACTTACTTCATTCTGTATGACAGTCTCTAGATCCATCGACGTCTCTACAAATGACCCAGTTTCATTCCTTCTTATAGCTGAGTAATATTCCATTTTATATATGTACCACATCTTTATCCATTCGTCTGTCTGTGGGTATTTAGGTTGCTTCCATTACCTGGCTATTGTAAATAGTGCTGAAATGAGCATTGTGGTGAATGTGCCTTTTTGATTTATGATTTTCTCTGGGTATATGCCCAGAAGTGGGATTGCTGGATCATATGGTAATTCTATTTCTAGTTTTTTTAAGGAAACTCCATACTGTTCTCCATCGTGACTCTATCAATTTACATTTCCACCACTAGTGGAAGAGGGATCCTTTTGTCCACACCCTCCCCAGAATTTGTTGTTTGTAGATTTTCTGATGATGCTGATTCTAACAGGTGTGAGGTGATAACTCATTGTAGTTTTGATTTGCATTTCTCTAATAATTAGTGATGTTGAGCAGCTTTTCATGTGCCTCTTGGCCATCTCTGTGTCTTCTTTGAAGAAACGTCTCTTTAGATCTTCTGCCCATTTTTGTATTGGGTTTTTTGTTTTTTTAATATTAAGCTGCATGAGCTCTTTATATATATTGGAGATTAAACCTTTGTCCATTGATTCGTTTGCAAATATTTTCGCCCATTCTGAGGGATGCTTTTTGCCATTCCCGTTTTTTTAACAAAAAAAGAAAGAAAGAAAAAGAAGCAGAACACTAATGTGTGTAAAATATGCCTTTTGAAACTGTCGTTTTGAAATATGGACGTCCTTTGAAATTTTTGGTCGATATATGAACCCAGGATTTGTTTTCAGGGCAGGTGTCATTTACAGGCCTGCAATGATTTTGAATATCAACTGACCATTAGCGCTGGGATTAAAGCTGCTGTTGTGTGAAACGGCCACAAGGTGGCAGCAGTTCTCCCTTACCAAATCTGGTTACTGGGGCAACAGAGCCTCAATGGAAGTCGTGTTCTAGATTGGAATTTAGAATGGAATGTGCCAGGAGAAAGCCCCTCAAGTTTGTCTCACTACTTCTTGTTCGTGTTTTTAATTTAATTTTTTATTTTTTATTACAGCAAATTTGATTACAATGTTTGGCTTGTTGTAGGTGTGGAAGATGTGGTTCTTTTACACATATACATATGTCTGTTCTTCCTGGGATCCTTTTCCCATGTACCTTATGACAGAATGTTGAGTAGTCTTCTCTTGGTATTCTGTAGGTCTTTGGTGATTATATATGTCACCTGTGTTTGTATATGTCTGTTAACCCCAATATCATAATGAAACCAATCCTCACACCTTTCCATTGGTGAACCATAAGTTTGTTTAATGAATCTGTGATTGCCCTTCTCTGTGGAAATATCTGCCCTGGTATCCATTTTTCGGTAACTCCTATAAGATATATGATATGATATGTGTCTTTCACTTTCTGACTTCCTACAAGTCACGTGATTACCTCTAGACACACCTACGGTGCTGCAAATGGCATTGTGTCCTTTTATTCCTTGGCTTCTATTCTGCCTTAGCGAGGTCCATTTTCAACAATGTGATTCCCTGAGGGCTGAGGATTAGCTGACCTGGGTAGCCTGACCCTGCCGGCCGGCCCTCCCCAGGTGTGCCTGGGTTGAGGTCAATATAAACAGCGCTGCAGGCAGCAATAGCCCCTGAAGCTGTGCCTGACTCCATATTCTCTGCCCCGTCAGCAGTCTCGGGGCTGTGCTGGTGGGAGGGAGTGAGGGGCCACGGCTTTGTGGGTGGCCCGGTGTGAGTGGGTCTCTGCTGGACTTTCTGCAGGAGTTGCCAGGCTGCCACCTGTAAAGAAGAGGATGTGTCAACCATACCTTCCACTGGAATTTCTCTCCGGACAGAGGTGTGGAAGGAAAAAAGCAGTGGGGGCCGGGACAGGAGGGGTATCTCAGGCAGGGCAATGGAAAGCTTCCAGAAGAGCGCCCAGGGCCAGGACCATCCTGGCTGGCCTGCAGGCACCAAGTTGGCCTGCGTGCTGTCACTGGTGTGGCTCCACGGCCCTTCCTCTAGGCTTTCAAGCCCTTGTACATATTCAGGTGTTTTACCTGGGAAGGGTGGGAAAAGTTCAACAGCAGCTGGCCTGGGGCTCAGCTCACGGTTACTCACAGATGCCTCGGCATGGCCCCCAACTTTTCAATGAGGACGCTCCTTGCGTAGGAGTGGGCTGCTGGCTGTATGGGAGATGATTCCCCACCTCTGACCAATTTCAGAATTGTTTACCACTGGAGCAAGTGCCCTGATAGGGTTTTCCTCTGTATAACTGGTGGGTTCAGGTTTTTTGTTTCTTTTTTGGTTCAAGTTAGATTTTATTCCTCTTTTATGTATTTATTGATATAAGCATGGAAATAATTCATTCATATAAATACATCTGTGTGAAGGGAAGACCTTTTTTCTGTTTTATTTTTAAATTTTATTTTTTAAAATTTTGAAATTTAATTTTATTTATTTTTTTATACAGCAGGTTATTATTAGTTATGTATTTTATGCATATACATGTATACAGGTCAATCCCAATCTCCCAACTCATCCCACCACCACCATCCCATGGCTTCCCACACTTGGTGTCCATACGTGTGATCTCTACCTCTGTGTCTCTATTTCTTCCCTGCAAACCAGTTCATCTGTACCATTTTTCTAGGTTCCACATATATGCATTAATATACAATATTTGTTTTTCTCTTTCTGACTTACTTCATTCTGTATGACAGTCTCTAGATCCATCGACGTCTCTACAAATGACCCAGTTTCATTCCTTCTTATAGCTGAGTAATATTCCATTTTATATATGTACCACATCTTTATCCATTCGTCTGTCTGTGGGTATTTAGGTTGCTTCCATTACCTGGCTATTGTAAATAGTGCTGAAATGAGCATTGTGGTGAATGTGCCTTTTTGATTTATGGTTTTCTCTGGGTATATGCCCAGAAGTGGGATTGCTGGATCATATGGTAATTCTATTTCTAGTTTTTTTAAGGAAACTCCATACTGTTCTCCATCGTGACTCTATCAATTTACATTTCCACCACTAGTGGAAGAGGGATCCTTTTGTCCACACCCTCCCCAGAATTTGTTGTTTGTAGATTTTCTGATGATGCCGATTCTAACAGGTGTGAGGTGATAACTCATTGTAGTTTTGATTTGCATTTCTCTAATAATTAGTGATGTTGAGCAGCTTTTCATGTGCCTCTTGGCCATCTCTGTGTCTTCTTTGAAGAAACGTCTCTTTAGATCTTCTGCCCATTTTTGTATTGGGTTGTTTGTTTTTTTAATATTAAGCTGCATGAGCTCTTTATATATATTGGAGATTAAACCTTTGTCCATTGATTCGTTTGCAAATATTTTCGCCCATTCTGAGGGATGCTTTTTGCCATTCCCGTTTTTTTAACAAAAAAAGAAAGAAAGAAAAAGAAGCAGAACACTAATGTGTGTAAAATATGCCTTTTGAAACTGTCGTTTTGAAATATGGACGTCCTTTGAAATTTTTGGTCGATATATGAACCCAGGATTTGTTTTCAGGGCAGGTGTCATTTACAGGCCTGCAATGATTTTGAATATCAACTGACCATTACCGCTGGGATTAAAGCTGCTGTTGTGTGAAACGGCCACAAGGTGGCAGCAGTTCTCCCTTACCAAATCTGGTTACTGGGGCAACAGAGCCTCAATGGAAGTCGTGTTCTAGATTGGAATTTAGAATGGAATGTGCCAGGAGAAAGCCCCTCAAGTTTGTCTCACTACTTCTTGTTCGTGTTTTTAATTTAATTTTTTATTTTTTATTACAGCAAATTTGATTACAATGTTTGGCTTGTTGTAGGTGTGGAAGATGTGGTTCTTTTACACATATACATATGTCTGTTCTTCCTGGGATCCTTTTCCCATGTACCTTATGACAGAATGTTGAGTAGTCTTCTCTTGGTATTCTGTAGGTCTTTGGTGATTATATATGTCACCTGTGTTTGTATATGTCTGTTAACCCCAATATCATAATGAAACCAATCCTCACACCTTTCCATTGGTGAACCATAAGTTTGTTTAATGAATCTGTGATTGCCCTTCTCTGCGGAAATATCTGCCCTGGTATCCATTTTTCGGTAACTGCTATAAGATATATGATATGATATGTGTCTTTCACTTTCTGACTTACTACAAGTCACGTGATTACCTCTAGACACACCTACGGTGCTGCAAATGGCATTGTGTCCTTTTATTCCTTGGCTTCTATTCTGCCTTAGCGAGGTCCATTTTCAACAATGTGATTCCCTGAGGGCTGAGGATTAGCTGACCTGGGTAGCCTGACCCTGCCGGCCGGCCCTCCCCAGGTGTGCCTGGGTTGAGGTCAATATAAACAGCGCTGCAGGCAGCAATAGCCCCTGAAGCTGTGCCTGACTCCATATTCTCTGCCCCGTCAGCAGTCTCGGGGCTGTGCTGGTGGGAGGGAGTGAGGGGCCACGGCTTTGTGGGTGGCCCGGTGTGAGTGGGTCTCTGCTGGACTTTCTGCAGGAGTTGCCAGGCTGCCACCTGTAAAGAAGAGGATGTGTCAACCATACCTTCCACTGGAATTTCTCTCCGGACAGAGGTGTGGAAGGAAAAAAGCAGTGGGGGCCGGGACAGGAGGGGTATCTCAGGCAGGGCAATGGAAAGCTTCCAGAAGGGTGCCCAGGGCCAGGACCATCCTGGCTGGCCTGCAGGCACCAAGTTGGCCTGCGTGCTGTCGCTGGTGTGGCTCCACGGCCCGTCCTCTAGGCTTTCAAGCCCTTGTACATATTCAGGAGTTTTACCTGGGAAGGGTGGGAAAAGTTCAACAGCAGCTGGCCTGGGGCTCAGCTCACGGTTACTCACAGATGCCTTGGCATGGCCCCCAGCTTTGCAATGAGGACGCTCCTTGCGTAGGAGTGGGCTGCTGGCTGTATGGGAGATGATTCCCCACGTCTGACCAATTTCAGAATTGTTTACCACTGGAGCAAGTGCCCTGATATGGTTATCATCTGTATAACTGGTGGGTTCAGGTTTTTTTTTTCTTTTTTGGTTCAACTTAGATTTTATTCCTCTTTTATGTATTTATAGACATAAGCATGGAAATAATTCATTCATATAAATACATCTGTGTGAAGGGAAGACCTTTTTTCTGTTTTATTTTTAAATTTTATTTTTAAAAATTTTGAAATTTAAATTTATTTATCTTTTTATACAGCAGGTTATTATTAGTTATGTATTTTATGCATATATATGTATACAGGTCAAACCCAATCTCCCAACTCATCCCACCACCACCAACCCATGGCTTCCCACACTTGGTGTCCATACGTGTGTTCTCTACCTCTTTGTCTCTATTTCTTCCCTGCAAACCAGTTCATCTGTACCATTTTTCTAGGTTCCACATATATGCATTAATATACAATATTTGTTTTTCTCTTTCTGACTTACTTCATTCTGTATGACAGTCTCTAGATCCATCGACGTCTCTACAAATGACCCAGTTTCATTCCTTCTTATGGCTGAGTAATATTCCATTTTATATATGTACCACATCTTTATCCATTCGTCTGTCTGTGGGTATTTAGGTTGCTTCCATTACCTGGCTATTGTAAATAGTGCTGAAATGAGCATTGTGGTGAATGTGCCTTTTTGATTTATGGTTTTCTCTGGGTATATGCCCAGAAGTGGGATTGCTGGATCATATGGTAATTCTATTTCTAGTTTTTTTAAGGAAACTCCATACTGTTCTCCATCGTGACTGTATCAATTAACATTTCCACCACTAGTGGAAGAGGGATCCTTTTGTCCACACCGTCCCCAGAATTTGTTGTTTGTAGACTTTCTGATGATGCCGATTCTAACAGGTGTGAGGTGATACCTCATTGTAGTTTTGATTTGCATTTCTCTAATAATTAGTGATGTTGAGCAGCTTTTCATGTGCCTCTTGGCCATCTCTGTGTTTTCTTTGAAGAAACGTCTCTTTAGATCTTCTGCCTAATTTTGTATTGGGTTGTTTGTTTTTTAATATTAACCTGCATGAGCTCTTTATATATATTGGAGATTAAACCTTTGTCCATTGATTCGTTTGCAAATATTTTCGCCCATTCTGAGGGATGCTTTTTGCCATTCCCGTTTTTTTAACAAAAAAAGAAAGAAAGAAAAAGAAGCAGAACACTAATGTGTGTAAAATATGCCTTTTGAAACTGTCGTTTTGAAATATGGACGTCCTTTGAAATTTTTGGTCGATATATGAACCCAGGATTTGTTTTCAGGGCAGGTGTCATTTACAGGCCTGCAATGATTTTGAATATCAACTGACCATTAGTGCTGGGATTAAAGCTGCTGTTGTGTGAAACGGCCACCAGGTGACAGCAGTTCTCCCTTACCAAATCTGGTTACTGGGGCAACAGAGCCTCAGTGGAAGTCTTGTTCTAGATTGGAATTTAGAATGGAATGTGCCAGGAGAAAGCCCCTCAAGTTTGTCTCACTACTTCTTGTTCGTGTTTTTAATTTAATTTTTTATTTTTTATTACAGCAAATTTGATTACAATGTTTGGCTTGTTGTAGGTGTGGAAGATGTGGTTCTTTTACACATATACATATGTCTGTTCTTCCTGGGATCCTTTTCCCATGTACCTTATGACAGAATGTTGAGTAGTCTTCTCTTGGTATTCTGTAGGTCTTTGGTGATTATATATGTCACCTGTGTTTGTATATGTCTGTTAACCCCAATATCATAATGAAACCAATCCTCACAGCTTTCCATTGGTGAACCATAAGTTTGTTTAATGAATCTGTGATTGCCCTTCTCTGTGGAAATATCTGCCCTGGTATCCATTTTTCGGTCACACCTATAAGAGATATGATATGATATGTGTCTTTCATTTTCTCACTTATTACAAGTCACGTGATTACCTTTAGACACACCTACGGTGCTGCAAATGGCATTGTGTCCTTTTATTCCTTGGCTTCTATTCTGCCTTAGCGAGGTCCATTTTCAACAATGTGATTCCCTGAGGGCTGAGGATTAGCTGACCTGGGTAGCCTGACCTTGCCGGCCGGCCCTCCCCAGGTGTGCCTTGGTTGAGGTCAATATAAACAGTGCTGCAGGCAGCAATAGCCCCTGAAGCTGTGCCTGACTCCATATTTTCTGCCCCGTCAGCAGTCTCGGGGCTGTGCTGGTGGGAGGCAGTGAGGGGCCACGGCTTTGTGGGTGGCCCGGTGTGAGTGGGTCTCTGCTGGACTTTCTGCAGGAGTTGCCAGGCTGCCACCTGTAAAGAAGAGGATGTGTCACCCATACCTTCCACTGGAATTTGTCTCCGGACAGAGGTGAGGAAGGAAAAAAGCAGTGGGGGCCGGGACAGGAGGGGTATCTCAGGCAGGGCAATGGAAAGCTTCCAGAAGAGCGCCCAGGGCCAGGACCATCCTGGCTGGCCTGCAGGCACCAAGTTGGCCTGCGTGCTGTCGCTTGTGTGGCTCCACAGCCCGTCCTCTAGGCTTTCAAGCCCTTGTACATATTCAGGAGTTTTACCTGGGAAGGGTGGGAAAAGTTCAACAGCAGCTGGCCTTGGGCTCAGCTCACGGTTACTCACAGATGCCTCGGCATGGCCCCCAACTTTTCAATGAGGACGCTCCTTGCGTAGGAGTGGGCTGCTGGCTGTATGGGAGATGATTCCCCACCTCTGACCAATTTCAGAATTGTTTACCACTGGAGCAAGTGCCCTGATAGGGTTTTCCTCTGTATAACTGGTGGGTTCAGGTTTTTTGTTTCTTTTTTGGTTCAAGTTAGATTTTATTCCTCTTTTATGTATTTATTGATATAAGCATGGAAATAATTCATTCATATAAATACATCTGTGTGAAGGGAAGACCTTTTTTCTGTTTTATTTTTAAATTTTATTTTTTAAAATTTTGAAATTTAATTTTATTTATTTTTTTATACAGCAGGTTATTATTAGTTATGTATTTTATGCATATACATGTATACAGGTCAATCCCAATCTCCCAACTCATCCCACCACCACCATCCCATGGCTTCCCACACTTGGTGTCCATACGTGTGTTCTCTACCTCTGTGTCTCTATTTCTTCCCTGCAAACCAGTTCATCTGTACCATTTTTCTAGGTTCCACATATATGCTTTAATATACAATATTTGTTTTTCTCTTTCTGACTTACTTCATTCTGTATGACAGTCTCTAGATCCATCGACGTCTCTACAAATGACCCAGTTTCATTCCTTCTTATAGCTGAGTAATATTCCATTTTATATATGTACCACATCTTTATCCATTCGTCTGTCTGTGGGTATTTAGGTTGCTTCCATTACCTGGCTTTTGTAAATATTGCTGAAATGAGCATTGTGGTGAATGTGCCTTTTTGATTTATGATTTTCTCTGGGTATATGCCCAGAAGTGGGATTGCTGGATCATATGGTAATTCTATTTCTAGTTTTTTTAAGGAAACTCCATACTGTTCTCCATCGTGACTGTATCAATTTACATTTCCACCACTAGTGGAAGAGGGATCCATTTGTCCACACCCTCCCCAGAATTTGTTGTTTGTAGATTTTCTGATGATGCCGATTCTAACAGGTGTGAGGTGATAACTCATTGTAGTTTTGATTTGCATTTCTCTAATAATTAGTGATGTTGAGCAGCTTTTCATGTGCCTCTTGGCCATCTGTGTGTCTTCTTTGAAGAAACGTCACTTTAGATCTTCTGCCCATTTTTGTATTGGGTTGTTTGTTTTTTTAATATTAAGCTGCATGAGCTCTTTATATATATTGGAGATTAAACCTTTGTCCATTGATTCGTTTGCAAATATTTTCGCCCATTCTCAGGGATGCTTTTTGCCATTCCCGTTTTTTTTAACAAAAAAAGAAAGAAAGAAAAAGAAGCAGAACACTAATGTGTGTAAAATATGCCTTTTGAAACTGTCGTTTTGAAATATGGACGTCCTTTGAAATTTTTGGTCGATATATGAACCCAGGATTTGTTTTCAGGGCAGGTGTCATTTACAGGCCTGCAATGATTTTGAATATCAACTGACCATTAGCGCTGGGATTAAAGCTGCTGTTGTGTGAAACGGCCACAAGGTGGCAGCAGTTCTCCCTTACCAAATCTGGTTACTGGGGCAACAGAGCCTCAATGGAAGTCGTGTTCTAGATTGGAATTTAGAATGGAATGTGCCAGGAGAAAGCCCCTCAAGTTTGTCTCACTACTTCTTGTTCGTGTTTTTAATTTAATTTTTTATTTTTTATTACAGCAAATTTGATTACAATGTTTGGCTTGTTGTAGGTGTGGAAGATGTGGTTCTTTTACACATATACATATGTCTGCTCTTCCTGGGATCCTTTTCCCATGTACCTTATGACAGAATGTTGAGTAGTCTTCTCTTGGTATTCTGTAGGTCTTTGGTGATTATATATGTCACCTGTGTTTGTATATGTCTGTTAACCCCAATATCATAATGAAACCAATCCTCACACCTTTCCATTGGTGAACCATAAGTTTGTTTAATGAATCTGTGATTGCCCTTCTCTGTGGAAATATCTGCCCTGGTATCCATTTTTCGGTAACTCCTATAAGATATATGATATGATATGTGTCTTTCACTTTCTGACTTACTACAAGTCACGTGATTACATTTAGACACACCTACGGTGTTGCAAATGGCATTGTGTCCTTTTATTCCTTGGCTTCTATTCTGCCTTAGCGAGGTCCATTTTCAACAATGTGATTCCCTGAGGGCTGAGGATTAGCTGACCTGGGTAGCCTGACCCTGCCGGCCGGCCCTCCCCTGGTGTGCCTGGGTTGAGGTCAATATAAACAGCGCTGCAGGCAGCAATAGCCCCTGAAGCTGTGCCTGACTCCATATTCTCTGCCCCGTCAGCAGTCTCGGGGCTGTGCTGGTGGGAGGGAGTGAGGGGCCATGGCTTTGTGGGTGGCCCGGTGTGAGTGGGTCTCTGCTGGACTTTCCGCAGGAGTTGCCAGGCTTCCACCTGTAAAGAAGAGGATGTGTCACCCATACCTTCCACTGGAATTTCTCTCCGGACAGAGGTGAGGAAGGAAAAAAGCAATGGGTGCCGGGATAGGAGGGGTATCTCAGGCAGGGCAATGGAAAGCTTCCAGAAGAGCGCCCAGGGTCAGGACCATCCTGGCTGGCCTGCAGGCACCAAGTTGGCCTGCGTGCTGTCGCTGGTGTGGCTCCACGGCCCTTCCTCTAGGCTTTCAAGCCCTTGTACATATTCAGGTGTTTTACCTGGGAAGGGTGGGAAAAGTTCAACAGCAGCTGGCCTGGGGCTCAGCTCACGGTTACTCACAGATGCCTCGGCATGGCCCCCAGCTTTGCAATGAGGACGCTCCTTACGTAGGAGTGGGCTGCTGGCTGTATGCGAGATGATTCCCCACCTCTGACCAATTTCAGAATTGTTTACCGCTGGAGCAAGTGCCCTGATAGGGTTTTCCTCTGTATAACGGGTGGGTTCAGGTTTTTTTTTTCTTTTTTGGTTCAAGTTAGATTTTATTCCTCTTTTATGTATTTATAGATATAAGCATGGAAATAATTCATTCATATAAATACATCTGTGTGAAGGGAAGAACTTTTTTATGTTTTATTTTTAAATTTATTTTTTAAAATTTTGAAATTTAAATTTATTTATCTTTTTACACAGCAGGTTATTATTAGTTATGTATTTTATGCATATACATGTATACAGGTCAATCCCAATCTCCCAACTCATCCCACCACCACCACCCCATGGCTTCCCACACTTGGTGTCCCTACGTGTGTTTTCTACCTCTGTGTCTCTATTTCTTCCCTGCAAACCAGTTCATCTGTACCATTTTTCTAGGTTCCACATATATGCATTAATATACAATATTTGTTTTTCTCTTTCTGACTTACTTCATTCTGTATGACAGTCTCTAGATCCATCGACGTCTCTACAAATGACCCAGTTTCATTCCTTCTTATGGCTGAGTAATATTCCATTTTATATATGTACCACATCTTTATCCATTCGTCTGACTGTGGGTATTTAGGTTGCTTCCATTACCTGGCTATTGTAAATAGTGCTGAAATGAGCATTGTGGTGAATGTGCCTTTTTGATTTATGGTTTTCTCTGGGTATATGCCCAGAAGTGGGATTGCTGGATCATATGGTAATTCTATTTCTAGTTTTTTTAAGGAAACTCCATACTGTTCTCCATCGTGACTGTATCAATTTACATTTCCACCACTAGTGGAAGAGGGATCCTTTTGTCCACACCGTCACCAGAATTTGTTGTTTGTAGATTTTCTGATGATGCCGATTCTAACAGGTGTGAGGTGATACCTCATTGTAGTTTTGATTTGCATTTCTCTAATAATTAGTGATGTTGAGTAGCTTTTCATGTGCGTCTTGGCCATCTCTGTGTCTTCTATGAAGAAACGTCTCTTTAGATCTCCTGCCCAATTTTGTATTGGGTTGTTTGTTTTTTTAATATTAAGCTGCATGAGCTCTTTATATATATTGGAGATTAAACCTTTGTCCATTGATTCGTTTGCAAATATTTTCGCACATTCTGAGGGATGCTTTTTGCCATTCCCGTTTTTTTAGCAAAAAAAGAAAGAAAGAAAAAGAAGCAGAACACTAATGTGTGTAAAATATGCCTTTTGAAACTGTCGTTTTGAAATATGGACGTCCTTTGAAATTTTTGGTCGATATATGAACCCAGGATTTGTTTTCAGGGCAGGTGTCATTTACAGGCCTGCAATGATTTTGAATATCAACTGACCATTAGCGCTGGGATTAAAGCTGCTGTTGTGTGAAACGGCCACAAGGTGGCAGCAGTTCTCCCTTACCAAATCTGGTTACTGGGGCAACAGAGCCTCAATGGAAGTCGTGTTCTAGATTGGAATTTAGAATGGAATGTGCCAGGAGAAAGCCCCTCAAGTTTGTCTCACTACTTCTTGTTCGTGTTTTTAATTTAATTTTTTATTTTTTATTACAGCAAATTTGATTACAATGTTTGGCTTGTTGTAGGTGTGGAAGATGTGGTTCTTTTACACATATACATATGTCTGTTCTTCCTGGGATCCTTTTCCCATGTACCTTATGACAGAATGTTGAGTAGTCTTCTCTTGGTATTCTGTAGGTCTTTGGTGATTATATATGTCACCTGTGTTTGTATATGTCTGTTAACCCCAATATCATAATGAAACCAATCCTCACACCTTTCCATTGGTGAACCATAAGTTTGTTTAATGAATCTGTGATTGCCCTTCTCTGTGGAAATATCTGCCCTGGTATCCATTTTTCGGTAACTCCTATAAGATATATGATATGATATGTGTCTTTCACTTTCTGACTTCCTACAAGTCACGTGATTACCTCTAGACACACCTACGGTGCTGCAAATGGCATTGTGTCCTTTTATTCCTTGGCTTCTATTCTGCCTTAGCGAGGTCCATTTTCAACAATGTGATTCCCTGAGGGCTGAGGATTAGCTGACCTGAGTAGCCTGATCCTGCCGGCCGGCCCTCCCCAGGTGTGCCTGGGTTGAGGTCAATATAAACAGTGCTGCAGGCAGCAATAGCCCCTGAAGCTGTGCCTGACTCCATATTCTCTGCCCCGTCAGCAGTCTCGGGGCTGTGCTGGTGGGAGGGAGTGAGGGGCCACTGCTTTGTGGGTGGCCCGGTGTGAGTGGGTCTCTGCTGGACTTTCTGCAGGAGTTGCCAGGCTGCCACCTGTAAAGAAGAGGATGTGTCACCCATACCTTCCACTGGAATTTCTCTCCGTACAGAGGTGAGGAAGGAAAAAAGCAGTGGGTGCTGGGATAGGAGGGGTATCTCAGGCAGGGCAATGGAAAGCTTCCAGAAGAGCGCCCAGGGCCAGGACCATCCTGGCTGGCCTGCAGGCACCAAGTTGGCCTGCGTGCTGTCGCTGGTGTGGCTCCACGGCCCTTCCTCTAGGCTTTCAAGCCCTTGTACATATTCAGGTGTTTTACCTGGGAAGGGTGGGAAAAGTTCAACAGCAGCTGGCCTGGGGCTCAGCTCACGGTTACTCACAGATGCCTCGGCATGGCCCCCAACTTTTCAATGAGGACGCTCCTTGCGTAGGAGTGGGCTGCTGGCTGTATGGGAGATGATTCACCACCTCTGACCAATTTCAGAATTGTTTACCACTGGAGCAAGTGCCCTGATAGGGTTTTCCTCTGTATAACTGGTGGGTTCAGGTTTTTTGTTTCTTTTTTGGTTCAAGTTAGATTTTATTCCTCTTTTATGTATTTATTGATATAAGCATGGAAATAATTCATTCATATAAATACATCTGTGTGAAGGGAAGACCTTTTTTCTGTTTTATTTTTAAATTTTATTTTTTAAAATTTTGAAATTTAATTTTATTTATTTTTTTATACAGCAGGTTATTATTAGTTATGTATTTTATGCATATACATGTATACAGGTCAATCCCAATCTCCCAACTCATCCCACCACCACCATCCCATGGCTTCCCACACTTGGTGTCCATACGTGTGATCTCTACCTCTGTGTCTCTATTTCTTCCCTGCAAACCAGTTCATCTGTACCATTTTTCTAGGTTCCACATATATGCATTAATATACAATATTTGTTTTTCTCTTTCTGATTTACTTCATTCTGTATGACAGTCTCTAGATCCATCGACGTCTCTACAAATGACCCAGTTTCATTCCTTCTTATAGCTGAGTAATATTCCATTTTATATATGTACCACATCTTTATCCATTCGTCTGTCTGTGGGTATTTAGGTTGCTTCCATTACCTGGCTATTGTAAATAGTGCTGAAATGAGCATTGTGGTGAATGTGCCTTTTTGATTTATGGTTTTCTCTGGGTATATGCCCAGAAGTGGGATTGCTGGATCATATGGTAATTCTATTTCTAGTTTTTTTAAGGAAACTCCATACTGTTCTCCATCGTGACTCTATCAATTTACATTTCCACCACTAGTGGAAGAGGGATCCTTTTGTCCACACCCTCCCCAGAATTTGTTGTTTGTAGATTTTCTGATGATGCCGATTCTAACAGGTGTGAGGTGATACCTCATTGTAGTTTTGATTTGCATTTCTCTAATAATTAGTGATGTTGAGCAGCTTTTCATGTGCGTCTTGGCCATCTCTGTGTCTTCTTTGAAGAAACGTCTCTTTAGATCTCCTGCCCATTTTTGTATTGGGTTGTTTGTTTTTTTAATATTAAGCTGCATGAGCTCTTTATATATATTGGAGATTAAACCTTTGTCCATTGATTCGTTTGCAAATATTTTCGCCCATTCTGAGGGATGCTTTTTGCCATTCCCGTTTTTTTAACAAAAAAAGAAAGAAAGAAAAAGAAGCAGAACACTAATGTGTGTAAAATATGCCTTTTGAAACTGTCGTTTTG
The DNA here is from genome assembly GCF_949752795.1 of Hyperoodon ampullatus. Lineage (NCBI taxonomy): Eukaryota > Metazoa > Chordata > Mammalia > Artiodactyla > Ziphiidae > Hyperoodon > Hyperoodon ampullatus. The sequence goes on from NC_136921.1 coordinate 98,176,857, forward strand.
AAATATGGACGTCCTTTGAATTTTTTGGTCGATATATGAACCCAGGATTTGTTTTCAGGGCAGGTGTCATTTACAGGCCTGCAATGATTTTGAATATCAACTGACCATTAGTGATGGGATTAAAGCTGCTGTTGTGTGAAACGGCAACAAGGTGGCAGCAGTTCTCCCTTACCAAATCTGGTTACTAGGGCAACAGAGCCTCAATGGAAGTCTTGTTCTAGATTGGAATTTAGAATGGAATGTGCCAGGAGAAAGCCCCTGAAGTTTGTCTCACTACTTCTTGTTCGTGTGTTTAATTTTTTTTATTTTTTATTACAGCAAATTTGATTACAATGTTTGGCTTGTTGTAGATGTGGAAGATGTGGTTCTTTTACACATATACATATGTCTGTTCTTCCTGGGATCCTTTTCCCATGTACCTTATGACAGAATGTTGAGTAGTCTTCTCTTGGTATTCTGTAGGTCTTTGGTGATTATATATGTCACCTGTGTTTGTATATGTCTGTTAACCCCAATATCATAATGAAACCAATCCTCACACCTTTCCATTGGTGAACCATAAGTTTGTTTAATGAATCTGTGATTGCCCTTCTCCGTGGAAATATCTGCCCTGGTATCCATTTTTCGGTCACACCTATAAGAGATATGATATGATATGTGTCTTTCACTTTCTGACTTCCTACAAGTCACGTGATTACCTCTAGACACACCTACGGTGCTGCAAATGGCATTGTGTCCTTTTATTCCTTGGCTTCTATTCTGCCTTAGCGAGGTCCATTTTCAACAATGTGATTCCCTGAGGGCTGAGGATTAGCTGACTTGGGTAGCCTGATTGTGCCGGCCGGCCCTCCCCAGGTGTGCCTGGGTTGAGGTCAATATAAACAGCGCTGCAGGCAGCAATAGCCCCTGAAGCTGTGCCTGACTCCATATTCTCTGCCCCGTCAGCAGTCTCGGGGCTGTGCTGGTGGGAGGGAGTGAGGGGTCACGGTTTTGTGGGTGGCCCGGTGTGAGTGGGTCTCTGCTGGACTTTCTGCAGGAGTTGCCAGGCTTCCACCTGTAAAGAAGAGAATGTGTCACCCATACCTTCTGCTGGAATTTCTCTCCGGACAGAGGTGAGGAAGGAAAAAAGCAGTGGGTGCCAGGACAGGATGGGTATCTCAGGCAGGGCAATGGAAAGCTTCCAGAAGAGCGCCCAGGGCCAGGACCATCCTGGCTGGCCTGCAGGCACCAAGTTGGCCTGCGTGCTGTCGCTGGTGTGGCTCCATGGCCCTTCCTCTAGGCTTTCAAGCCCTTGTACCTATTCAGGTGTTTTACCTGGGAAGGGTGGGAAAACTTCAACAGCAGCTGGCTTGGGGCTCAGCTCACGGTTACTCACAGATGCCTCGGCATGGCCCCCAGCTTTGCAATGAGGACGCTCCTTGCGTAGGAGTGGGCTGCTGGCTGTATGGGAGATGATTCCCCACGTCTGACCAATTTCAGAATTGTTTACCACTGGAGCAAGTGCCCTGATATGGTTATCCTCTGTATAACTGGTGGGTTCAGGTTCTTTTTTTCTTTTTTGGTTCAAGTTAGATTTTATTCCTCTTTTATGTATTTATAGACATAAGCATGGAAATAAATCATTCATATAAATACATCTGTGTGAAGGGAAGACCTTTTTTCTGTTTTATTTTTAAATTTTATTTTTTAAAATTTTGAAATTTAATTTTGTTTATCTTTTTATACAGCAGGTTATTATTAGTTATGTATTTTATGCATATATATGTATACAGGTCAATCCCAATCTCCCAACTCATCCCACCACCACCAACTCATGGCTTCCCACACTTGGTGTCCATACGTGTGTTCTCTACCTCTGTGTCTGTATTTCTTCCCTGCAAACCAGTTCATCTGTACCATTTTTCTAGGTTCCACATATATGCATTAATATACAATATTTGTTTTTCTCTTTCTGAGTTACTTCATTCTGTATGACAGTCTCTAGATCCATCGACGTCTCTACAAATGACCCTGTTTCATTCCTTCTTATGGCTGAGTAATATTCCATTTTATATATGTACCACATCTTGATCCATTCGTCTGTCTCTGGGTATTTAGGTTGCTTCCATTACCTGGCTATTGTAAATAGTGCTGAAATGAGCATTGTGGTGAATGTGCCTTTTTGATTTATGGTTTTCTCTGGGTATATGCCCAGAAGTGGGATTGCTGGATCATATGGTAATTCTATTTCTAGTTTTTTTAAGGAAACTCCATACTCTTCTCCATCGTGACTGTATCAATTTACATTTCCACCACTAGTGGAAGAGGGATCCTTTTGTCCACACCCTCCCCAGAATTTGTTGTTTGTAGATTTTCTGATGATGCCGATTCTAACAGGTGTGAGGTGATACCTCATTGTAGTTTTGATTTGCATTTCTCTAATAATTAGTGATGTTGAGCAGCTTTTCATGTGCGTCTTGGCCATCTCTGTGTTTTCTTTGAAGAAACGTCTCTTTAGATCTTCTGCCCAATTTTGTATTGGGTTGTTTGTTTTTTAATATTAACCTGCATGAGCTCTTTATATATATTGGAGATTAAACCTTTGTCCATTGATTCGTTTGCAAATATTTTCGCCCATTCTGAGGGATGCTTTTTGCCATTCCCGTTTTTTTAACAAAAAAAGAAAGAAGAAGAAGCAGAACACTAATATGTGTAAAATATGCCTTTTGAAACTGTCGTTTTGAAATATGGACGTCCTTTGAATTTTTTGGTCGATATATGAACCCAGGATTTGTTTTCAGGGCAGGTGTCATTTACAGGCCTGCAATGATTTTGAATATCAAGTGACCATTAGCGCTGGGATTAAAGCTGCTGTTGTGTGAAATGGCCACCAGGTGGCAGCAGTTCTCCCTTACCAAATCTGGTTACTGGGGCAACAGAGCCTCAATGGAAGTCGTGTTCTAGATTGGAATTTAGAATGGAATGTGCCAGGAGAAAGCCCCTCAAGTTTGTCTCACTACTTCTTGTTCGTGTTTTTAATTTAATTTTTTATTTTTTATTACAGCTAATTTGATTACAATGTTTGGCTTGTTGTAGGTGTGGAAGATGTGGTTCTTTTACACATATACATATGTCTGTTCTTCCTGGCATCCTTTTCCCATGTACCTTATGACAGAACGTTGAGTAGTCTTCTCTTGGTATTCTGTAGGTCTTTGGTGATTATATATGTCACCTGTGTTTGTATATGTCTGTTAACCCCAATATCATAATGAAACCAATCCTCACACCTTTCCATTGGTGAACCATAAGTTTGTTTAATGAATCTGTGATTGCCCTTCTCTGTGGAAATATCTGCCCTGGTATCCATTTTTCGGTAACTCCTATAAGATATATGATATGATATGTGTCTTTCACTTTCTGACTTACTACAAGTCACGTGATTACCTTTAGACACACCTACGGTGCTGCAAATGGCATTGTGTCCTTTTATTCCTTGGCTTCTATTCTGCCTTAGCGAGGTCCATTTTCAACAATGTGATTCCCTGAGGGCTGAGGATTAGCTGACCTGGGTAGCCTGATCCTGCCGGCCGGCCCTCCCCAGGTGTGCCTGGGTTGAGGTCAATATAAACAGCGCTGCAGGCAGCAATAGCCCCTGAAGCTGTGCCTAACTCCATATTCTCTGCCCCGTCAGCAGTCTCGGGGCTGTGCTGGTGGGAGGGAGTGAGGGGCCACTGCTTTGTGGGTGGCCCGGTGTGAGTGGGTCTCTGCTGGACTTTCTGCAGGAGTTGACAGGCTGCCACCTGTAAAGAAGAGGATGTGTCACCCATACCTTCCACTGGAATTTCTCTCCGGACAGAGGTGAGGAAGGAAAAAAGCAGTGGGTGCTGGGATAGGAGGAGTATCTCAGGCAGGGCAATGGAAAGCTTCCAGAAAAGCACCCAGGGCCAGGACCCTCCTGGCTGCCCTGCAGGCACCAAGTTGGCCTGCGTGCTGTCGCTGGTGTGGCTCCACGGCCCTTCCTCTAGGCTTTCAAGCCCTTGTACATATTCAGGTGTTTTACCTGGGAAGGGTGGGAAAAGTTCAACAGCAGCTGGCCTGGGGCTCAGCTCACGGTTACTCACAGATGCCTCGGCATGGCCCCCAGCTTTGCAATGAGGACGCTCCTTGCGTAGGAGTGGGCTGCTGGCTGTATGGGGGATGATTCCCCACCTCTGACCAATTTCAGAATTGTTTACCACTGGAGCAAGTGCCCTGATAGGGTTTTCCTCTGTATAACTGGTGGGTTCAGGTTTTTTGTTTCTTTTTTGGTTCAAGTTAGATTTTATTCCTCTTTTATGTATTTATTGATATAAGCATGGAAATAATTCATTCATATAAATACATCTGTGTGAAGGGAAGACCTTTTTTTTGTTTTATTTTTAAATTTTATTTTTTAAAATTTTGAAATTTAATTTTATTTATTTTTTTATACAGCAGGTTATTATTAGTTATGTATTTTATGCATATACATGTATACAGGTCAATCCCAATCTCCCAACTCATCCCACCACCACCATCCCATGGCTTCCCACACTTGGTGTCCATACGTGTGTTCTCTACCTCTGTGTCTCTATTTCTTCCCTGCAAACCAGTTCATCTGTACCATTTTTCTAGGTTCCACATATATGCATTAATATACAATATTTGTTTTTCTCTTTCTGACTTACTTCATTCTGTATGACAGTCTCTAGATCCATCGACGTCTCTACAAATGACCCAGTTTCATTCCTTCTTATAGCTGAGTAATATTCCATTTTATATATGTACCACATCTTTATCCATTCGTCTGTCTCTGGGTATTTAGGTTGCTTCCATTACCTGGCTATTGTAAATAGTGCTGAAATGAGCATTGTGGTGAATGTGCCTTTTTGATTTATGGTTTTCTCTGGGTATATGCCCAGAAGTGGGATTGCTGGATCATATGGTAATTCTATTTCTAGTTTTTTTAAGGAAACTCCATACTGTTCTCCATCGTGACTGTATCAATTTACATTTCCACCACTAGTGGAAGAGGGATCCTTTTGTCCACACCCTCCCCAGAATTTGTTGTTTGTAGATTTTCTGATGATGCCGATTCTAACAGGTGTGAGGTGATAACTCATTGTAGTTTTGATTTGCATTTCTCTAATAATTAGTGATGTTGAGCAGCTTTTCATGTGCCTCTTGGCCATCTCTGTGTCTTCTTTGAAGAAACGTCTCTTTAGATCTTCTGCCCATTTTTGTATTGGGTTTTTTGTTTTTTTAATATTAAGCTGCATGAGCTCTTTATATATATTGGAGATTAAACCTTTGTCCATTGATTCGTTTGCAAATATTTTCGCCCATTCTGAGGGATGCTTTTTGCCATTCCCGTTTTTTTAACAAAAAAAGAAAGAAAGAAAAAGAAGCAGAACACTAATGTGTGTAAAATATGCCTTTTGAAACTGTCGTTTTGAAATATGGACGTCCTTTGAAATTTTTGGTCGATATATGAACCCAGGATTTGTTTTCAGGGCAGGTGTCATTTACAGGCCTGCAATGATTTTGAATATCAACTGACCATTAGCGCTGGGATTAAAGCTGCTGTTGTGTGAAACGGCCACAAGGTGGCAGCAGTTCTCCCTTACCAAATCTGGTTACTGGGGCAACAGAGCCTCAATGGAAGTCGTGTTCTAGATTGGAATTTAGAATGGAATGTGCCAGGAGAAAGCCCCTCAAGTTTGTCTCACTACTTCTTGTTCGTGTTTTTAATTTAATTTTTTATTTTTTATTACAGCAAATTTGATTACAATGTTTGGCTTGTTGTAGGTGTGGAAGATGTGGTTCTTTTACACATATACATATGTCTGTTCTTCCTGGGATCCTTTTCCCATGTACCTTATGACAGAATGTTGAGTAGTCTTCTCTTGGTATTCTGTAGGTCTTTGGTGATTATATATGTCACCTGTGTTTGTATATGTCTGTTAACCCCAATATCATAATGAAACCAATCCTCACACCTTTCCATTGGTGAACCATAAGTTTGTTTAATGAATCTGTGATTGCCCTTCTCTGTGGAAATATCTGCCCTGGTATCCATTTTTCGGTAACTCCTATAAGATATATGATATGATATGTGTCTTTCACTTTCTGACTTCCTACAAGTCACGTGATTACCTCTAGACACACCTACGGTGCTGCAAATGGCATTGTGTCCTTTTATTCCTTGGCTTCTATTCTGCCTTAGCGAGGTCCATTTTCAACAATGTGATTCCCTGAGGGCTGAGGATTAGCTGACCTGAGTAGCCTGATCCTGCCGGCCGGCCCTCCCCAGGTGTGCCTGGGTTGAGGTCAATATAAACAGTGCTGCAGGCAGCAATAGCCCCTGAAGCTGTGCCTGACTCCATATTCTCTGCCCCGTCAGCAGTCTCGGGGCTGTGCTGGTGGGAGGGAGTGAGGGGCCACTGCTTTGTGGGTGGCCCGGTGTGAGTGGGTCTCTGCTGGACTTTCTGCAGGAGTTGCCAGGCTGCCACCTGTAAAGAAGAGGATGTGTCACCCATACCTTCCACTGGAATTTCTCTCCGTACAGAGGTGAGGAAGGAAAAAAGCAGTGGGTGCTGGGATAGGAGGGGTATCTCAGGCAGGGCAATGGAAAGCTTCCAGAAGAGCGCCCAGGGCCAGGACCATCCTGGCTGGCCTGCAGGCACCAAGTTGGCCTGCGTGCTGTCGCTGGTGTGGCTCCACGGCCCTTCCTCTAGGCTTTCAAGCCCTTGTACATATTCAGGTGTTTTACCTGGGAAGGGTGGGAAAAGTTCAACAGCAGCTGGCCTGGGGCTCAGCTCACGGTTATTCACAGATGCCTCGGCATGGCCCCCAACTTTTCAATGAGGACGCTCCTTGCGTAGGAGTGGGCTGCTGGCTGTATGGGAGATGATTCACCACCTCTGACCAATTTCAGAATTGTTTACCACTGGAGCAAGTGCCCTGATAGGGTTTTCCTCTGTATAACTGGTGGGTTCAGGTTTTTTGTTTCTTTTTTGGTTCAAGTTAGATTTTATTCCTCTTTTATGTATTTATTGATATAAGCATGGAAATAATTCATTCATATAAATACATCTGTGTGAAGGGAAGACCTTTTTTCTGTTTTATTTTTAAATTTTATTTTTAAAAATTTTGAAATTTAATTTTATTTATTTTTTTATACAGCAGGTTATTATTAGTTATGTATTTTATGCATATACATGTATACAGGTCAATCCCAATCTCCCAACTCATCCCACCACCACCATCCCATGGCTTCCCACACTTGGTGTCCATACGTGTGTTCTCTACCTCTGTGTCTCTATTTCTTCCCTGCAAACCAGTTCATCTGTACCATTTTTCTAGGTTCCACATATATGCATTAATATACAATATTTGTTTTTCTCTTTCTGACTTACTTCATTCTGTATGACAGTCTCTAGATCCATCGACGTCTCTACAAATGACCCAGTTTCATTCCTTCTTATAGCTGAGTAATATTCCATTTTATATATGTACCACATCTTTATCCATTCGTCTGTCTGTGGGTATTTAGGTTGCTTCCATTACCTGGCTATTGTAAATAGTGCTGAAATGAGCATTGTGGTGAATGTGCCTTTTTGATTTATGGTTTTCTCTGGGTATATGCCCAGAAGTGGGATTGCTGGATCATATGGTAATTCTATTTCTAGTTTTTTTAAGGAAACTCCATACTGTTCTCCATCGTGACTGTATCAATTTACATTTCCACCACTAGTGGAAGAGGGATCCTTTTGTCCACACCCTCCCCAGAATTTGTTGTTTGTAGATTTTCTGATGATGCCGATTCTAACAGGTGTGAGGTGATAACTCATTGTAGTTTTGATTTGCATTTCTCTAATAATTAGTGATGTTGAGCAGCTTTTCATGTGCCTCTTGGCCATCTCTGTGTCTTCTTTGAAGAAACGTCTCTTTAGATCTTCTGCCCATTTTTGTATTGGGTTTTTTGTTTTTTTAATATTAAGCTGCATGAGCTCTTTATATATATTGGAGATTAAACCTTTGTCCATTGATTCGTTTGCAAATATTTTCGCCCATTCTGAGGGATGCTTTTTGCCATTCCCGTTTTTTTAACAAAAAAAGAAAGAAAGAAAAAGAAGCAGAACACTAATGTGTGTAAAATATGCCTTTTGAAACTGTCGTTTTGAAATATGGACGTCCTTTGAAATTTTTGGTCGATATATGAACCCAGGATTTGTTTTCAGGGCAGGTGTCATTTACAGGCCTGCAATGATTTTGAATATCAACTGACCATTAGCGCTGGGATTAAAGCTGCTGTTGTGTGAAACGGCCACAAGGTGGCAGCAGTTCTCCCTTACCAAATCTGGTTACTGGGGCAACAGAGCCTCAATGGAAGTCGTGTTCTAGATTGGAATTTAGAATGGAATGTGCCAGGAGAAAGCCCCTCAAGTTTGTCTCACTACTTCTTGTTCGTGTTTTTAATTTAATTTTTTATTTTTTATTACAGCAAATTTGATTACAATGTTTGGCTTGTTGTAGGTGTGGAAGATGTGGTTCTTTTACACATATACATATGTCTGTTCTTCCTGGGATCCTTTTCCCATGTACCTTATGACAGAATGTTGAGTAGTCTTCTCTTGGTATTCTGTAGGTCTTTGGTGATTATATATGTCACCTGTGTTTGTATATGTCTGTTAACCCCAATATCATAATGAAACCAATCCTCACACCTTTCCATTGGTGAACCATAAGTTTGTTTAATGAATCTGTGATTGCCCTTCTCTGTGGAAATATCTGCCCTGGTATCCATTTTTCGGTAACTCCTATAAGATATATGATATGATATGTGTCTTTCACTTTCTGACTTCCTACAAGTCACGTGATTACCTCTAGACACACCTACGGTGCTGCAAATGGCATTGTGTCCTTTTATTCCTTGGCTTCTATTCTGCCTTAGCGAGGTCCATTTTCAACAATGTGATTCCCTGAGGGCTGAGGATTAGCTGACCTGAGTAGCCTGATCCTGCCGGCCGGCCCTCCCCAGGTGTGCCTGGGTTGAGGTCAATATAAACAGTGCTGCAGGCAGCAATAGCCCCTGAAGCTGTGCCTGACTCCATATTCTCTGCCCCGTCAGCAGTCTCGGGGCTGTGCTGGTGGGAGGGAGTGAGGGGCCGTGGCTTTGTGGGTGGCCCGGTGTGAGTGGGTCTCTGCTGGACTTTCTGCAGGAGTTGCCAGGCTGCCACCTGTAAAGAAGAGGATGTGTCACCCATACCTTCCACTGGAATTTCTCTCCGTACAGAGGTGAGGAAGGAAAAAAGCAGTGGGTGCTGGGATAGGAGGGGTATCTCAGGCAGGGCAATGGAAAGCTTCCAGAAGAGCGCCCAGGGCCAGGACCATCCTGGCTGGCCTGCAGGCACCAAGTTGGCCTGCGTGCTGTCGCTGGTGTGGCTCCACGGCCCTTCCTCTAGGCTTTCAAGCCCTTGTACATATTCAGGTGTTTTACCTGGGAAGGGTGGGAAAAGTTCAACAGCAGCTGGCCTGGGGCTCAGCTCACGGTTATTCACAGATGCCTCGGCATGGCCCCCAACTTTTCAATGAGGACGCTCCTTGCGTAGGAGTGGGCTGCTGGCTGTATGGGAGATGATTCACCACCTCTGACCAATTTCAGAATTGTTTACCACTGGAGCAAGTGCCCTGATAGGGTTTTCCTCTGTATAACTGGTGGGTTCAGGTTTTTTGTTTCTTTTTTGGTTCAAGTTAGATTTTATTCCTCTTTTATGTATTTATTGATATAAGCATGGAAATAATTCATTCATATAAATACATCTGTGTGAAGGGAAGACCTTTTTTCTGTTTTATTTTTAAATTTTATTTTTTAAAATTTTGAAATTTAATTTTATTTATTTTTTTATACAGCAGGTTATTATTAGTTATGTATTTTATGCATATACATGTATACAGGTCAATCCCAATCTCCCAACTCATCCCACCACCACCATCCCATGGCTTCCCACACTTGGTGTCCATACGTGTGTTCTCTACGTCTGTGTCTCTATTTCTTCCCTGCAAACCAGTTCATCTGTACCATTTTTCTAGGTTCCACATATATGCATTAATATACAATATTTGTTTTTCTCTTTCTGACTTACTTCATTCTGTATGACAGTCTCTAGATCCAACGACGTCTCTACACATGACCCAGTTTCATTCCTTCTTATGGCTGAGTAATATTCCATTTTATATATGTACCACATCTTTATCCATTCGTCTGTCTGTGGGTATTTAGGTTGCTTCCATTACCTGGCTATTGCAAATAGTGCTGAAATGAGCATTGTGGTGAATGTGCCTTTTTGATTTATGGTTTTCTCTGGGTATATGCCCAGAAGTGGGATTGCTGGATCATATGGTAATTCTATTTCTAGTTTTTTTAAGGAAACTCCATACTGTACTCCATTTTGACTGTATCAATTTACATTTCCACTACTAGTGGAAGAGGGATCCTTCTGTCCACACCCTCCCCAGAATTTGTTGTTTGTAGATTTTCTGATGATGATGATTCTAACAGGTGTGAGGTGATACCTCATTGTAGTTTTGATTTGCATTTCTCTAATAATTAGTGATGTTGAGCAGCTTTTCCTGCGCGTCTTGGCCATCTGTGTGTCTTCGTTGAAAAAACGTCTCTTTAGATCTTCTGCCCATTTTTCTATTCGGTTGTTTGTTTTTTTAATATTAAGCTGCATGAGCTCTTTATATATATTGGAGATTAAACCTTTGTCCATTGATTCGTTTGCAAATATTTTCGCCCATTCTCAGGGATGGTTTTTGCCATTCCCGTTTTTTTAACAAAAAAAGAAAGAAAGAAAAAGAAGCAGAGCACTAATGTGTGTAAAATATGCCTTTTGAAACTGTCGTTTTGAAATATGGACGTCCTTTGAAATTTTTGGTCGATATATGAACCCAGGATTTGTTTTCAGGGCAGGTGTCATTTACAGGCCTGCAATGATTTTGAATATCAACTGACCATTAGCGCTGGGATTAAAGCTGCTGTTGTGTGAAACGGCCACAAGGTGGCAGCAGTTCTCCCTTACCAAATCTGGTTACTGGGGCAACAGAGCCTCAATGGAAGTCGTGTTCTAGATTGGAATTTAGAATGGAATGTGCCAGGAGAAAGCCCCTCAAGTTTGTCTCACTACTTGTTGTTCGTGTTTTTAATTTAATTTTTTATTTTTTATTACAGCAAATTTGATTACAATGTTTGGCTTGTTGTAGGTGTGGAAGATGTGGTTCTTTTACACATATACATATGTCTGTTCTTCCTGGGATCCTTTTCCCATGTACCTTATGACAGAATGTTGAGTAGTCTTCTCTTGGTATTCTGTAGGTGTTTGGTGATTATATATGTCACCTGTGTTTGTATATGTCTGTTAACCCCAATATCATAATGAAACCAATCCTCACACCTTTCCATTGGTGAACCATAAGTTTGTTTAATGAATCTGTGATTGCCCTTCTCTGTGGAAATATCTGCCCTGGTATCCATTTTTCGGTCACACCTATAAGAGATATGATATGATATGTGTCTTTCACTTTTGGACTTCCTCCAAGTCACGTGATTACCTCTAGACACACCTACGGTGCTGCAAATGGCATTGTGTCCTTTTATTCCTTGGCTTGTATTCTGCCTTAGCGAGGTCCATTTTCAACAATGTGATTCCCTGAGGGCTGAGGATTAGCTGACCTGGGTAGCCTGAACCTGCCGGCCGGCCCTCCGCAGGTGTGCCTGGGTTGAGGCCAATATAAACAGCGCTGCAGGCAGCAATAGCCCCTGAAGCTGTGCCTGACTCAATATTCTCTGCCCCATCAGCAGTCTCGGCGCTGTGCTGGTGGGAGGGAATGAGGGGCCACGGCTTTGTGGGTGGCCCGGTGTGAGTGTGTCTCTGCTGGACTTTCTGCAGGAGTTGCCAGGCTTCTACGTGTAAAGAAGAGGATGTGTCACCCATACCTTCCGCTGGAATTTCTCTCCGGACAGAGGTGAGGAAGGAAAAAAGCAGTGGGTGCCGGGATAGGAGGGGTATCTCAGGCAGGGCAATGGAAAGCTTCCAGAAGAGCGCCCAGGGCCAGGACCATCCTGGCTGGCCTGCAGGCACCAAGTTGGCCTGCGTGCTGTCGCTGGTGTGGCTCCACGGCCCTTCCTCTAGGCTTTCAAGCCCTTGTACATATTCAGGTGTTTTACCTGGGAATGGTGGGAAAAGTTCAACAGCAGCTGGCCTGGGGCTCAGCTCACGGTTACTCACAGATGCCTCGGCATGGCCCCCAGCTTTGCAATGAGGACGCTCCTTGCATAGGACTGGGCTGCTTGCTCTATGGGAGATGATTCCCCACCTCTAACCAATTTCAGAATTGTTTACCACTGGAGCAAGTGCCCTGATAGGGTTTTCCTCTGTCTAACTGGTGCGTTCAGGTTTTTTTTTTCTTTTTTGGTTCAAGTTAGATTTTATTCCTCTTTTATGTATTTATAGATATAAGCATGGAAATAATTCATTCATATAAATACATCTGTGTGAAGGGAAGAACTTTTTTCTGTTTGATTTTTAAATTTTATTTTTTAAAATTTTGAAATTTACTTTTATTTATTTTTTTATACAGCAGGTTACTATTATGTATTTTATGCATATACATGTATACAGGTCAATCCCAATCTCCCAACTCATCCCACCACCACCACCCCATGGCTTCCCACACTTGGTGTCCATACGTGTGTTCTCTACCTCTGTGTCTCTATTTCTTCCCTGCAAACCAGTTCATCTGTACCATTTTTCTAGGTTCCACATATATGCATTAATATACAATATTTGTTTTTCTCTTTCTGACTTACTTCATTCTGTATGACAGTCTCTAGATCCATCGACGTCTCTACACATGACCCAGTTTCATTCCTTCTTATGGCTGAGTAATATTCCATTTTATATATGTACCACATCTTTATCCATTCGTCTGTCTGTGGGTATTTATGTTGCTTCCATTACCTGGCTATTGCAAATAGTGCTGAAATGAGCATTGTGGTGAATGTGCCTTTTTGATTTATGGTTTTCTCTGGGTATATGCCCAGAAGTGGGACTGCTGGATCATATGGTAATTCTATTTCTAGTTTTTTTAAGGAAACTCCATACTGTTCTCCATTTTGACTGTATCAATTTACATTTCCACTACTAGTGGAAGAGGGATCCTTCTGTCCACACCCTCCCCAGAATTTGTTGTTTGTAGATTTTCTGATGATGCCGATTCTAACAGGTGTGAGGTGATACCTCATTGTAGTTTTGATTTGCATTTCTCTAATAATTAGTGATGTTGAGAGCTTTTCCTGTGCGTCTTGGACATCTCTGTGTCTTCGTTGAAGAAACGTCTCTTTAGATCTTCTGCCCATTTTTGTATTGGGTTGTTTGTTTTTTTAATATTAAGCTGCATGAGCTCTTTATATATATTGGAGATTAAACCTTTGTCCATTGATTCGTTTGCAAATATTTTCGCCCATTCTGAGGGATGCTTTTTGCCATTCCCGTTTTTTTAACCAAAAAAGAAAGAAAGAAAAAGAAGCAGAACACTAATGTGTGTAAAATATGCCTTTTGAAACTGTCGTTTTGAAATATGGACGTCCTTTGAAATTTTTGGTCGATATATGAACCCAGGATTTGTTTTCAGGGCAGGTGTCATTTACAGGCCTGCAATGATTTTGAATATCAAGTGACCATTAGCGCTGGGATTAAAGCTGCTGTTGTGTGAAACGGCCACAAGGTGGCAGCAGTTCTCCCTTACCAAATCTGGTTACTGGGGCAACAGAGCCTCAATGGAAGTCGTGTTCTAGATTGGAATTTAGAATGGAATGTGCCAGGAGAAAGCCCCTCAAGTTTGTCTCACTACTTCTTGTTCGTGTTTTTAATTTAATTTTTTATTTTTTATTACAGCAAATTTGATTACAATGTTTGGCTTGTTGTAGGTGTGGAAGATGTGGTTCTTTTACACATATACATATGTCTGCTCTTCCTGGGATCCTTTTCCCATGTACCTTATGACAGAATGTTGAGTAGTCTTCTCTTGGTATTCTGTAGGTCTTTGGTGATTATATATGTCACCTGTGTTTGTATATGTCTGTTAACCGCAGTATCATAATGAAACCAATCCTCACACCTTTCCATTGGTGAACCAAAAGTTTGTTTAATGAATCTGTGATTGCCCTTCTCCATGGAAATATCTGCCCTGGTATCCATTTTTCGGTCACACCTATAAGAGATATGATATGATATGTGTCTTTCACTTTCGGACTTACTACAAGTCACGTGATTACCTGTAGACACACCTACGGTGCTGCAAATGGCATTGTGTCCTTTTATTCCTTGGCGTCTATTCTGCCTTAGCGAAGTCCATTTTAAACAATGTGATTACCTGAAGGCTGAGGATTAGCTGACCTGGGTAGCCCGACCCTGCCGGCCGGCCCTCCCCAGGTGTGCCTGGGTTGAAGTCAATATAAACAGCGCTGCAGGCAGCAATAGCCCCTGAAGCTGTGCCTGACTCCATATTCTCTGCCCCGTCAGCAGTCTCAGGGCTGTGCTGGTGGGAGGGAGTGAGCGGCCACGGCTTTGTGCGTGGGCCGGTGTGAGTGGGTCTCTGCTGGACTTTCTGCAGGAGTTGCCAGGCTGCCACCTGTAAAGAAGAGGATGTGTCACCCATACCTTCTGCTGGAATTTCTCTCTGGACAGAGGTGAGGAAGGAAAAAAGCAGTGGGGGCCGGGGCAGGAGGGGTATCTCAGGCAGGGCAATGGAAAGCTTCCAGAAGAGCGCCCTGGGCTAGGACCATCCTGGCTGGCCTGCAGGCACCAAGTTGGCCTGCGTGCTATCGCTGGTGTGGCTCCACAGCCCTTCCTGTAGGCTTTCAAGCCCTTGTACATATTCAGGTGTTTTACCTGGGAAGGGTGGGAAAAGTTCAACAGCAGCTGGCCTGGGGCTCAGCTCACGGTTACTCACAGATGCCTCGGCATGGCCCCCAGCTTTGCAATGAGGACGCTCCTTGCGTAGGAGTGGGCTGCTGGCTGTATGGGAGATGATTCCCCAAAACAGACCAATTTCAGAATTGTTTACCGCTGGAGAAAGTGCCCTGATAGTGTTTTCCTCTGTATAACTGGTGGGTTCAGGGTTTTTTTTTCTTTTTTGGTTCAAGTTAGATTTTATTCCTCTTTTATGTATTTATAGATATAAGCATGGAATAATTCATTCATATAAATACATCTGTGTGAAGGGAAGAACTTTTTTCTGTTTTATTTTTAAATTTTATTGTTTAAAATTTTGAAATTTAATTTTATTTATTTTTTTATACAGCAGGTTATTATTAGTTATGTATTTTATGCATATACATATATACAGGTCAATCCCAATCTCCCAACTCATCCCACCACCACCACCACCTCATGGCTTCCCACACTTGGTGTCCATACGTGTGTTCTCTATCTCTGTGTCCCTATTTCTTCCCTGCAAACCAGTTCATCTGTACCATTTTTCTAGGTTCCACATATATGCATTAATATACAATATTTGTTTTTCTCTTTCCGACTTACTACATTCTGTATGACAGTCTCTAGATCCATCGACGTCTCTACAAATGACCCAGTTTCATTCCTTCTTATGGCTGAGTAATATTCCATTTTATATATGTACCACATCTTTATCCATTCGTCTGTTTGTGGGTATTTAGGTTGCTTCCATTACCTGGCTATTGTAAATAGTGCTGAAATGAGCATTGTGGTGAATGTGCCTTTTTGATTTATGGTTTTCTCTGGGTATATGCCCAGAAGTGGGATTGCTGGATCATATGGTAATTCTATTTCTAGATTTTTTAAGGAAACTCCATACTGTTCTCCATCGTGACTGTATCAATTTACATTTCCACCACTAGTGGAAGAGGGATCCTTTTGTCCACACCCTCCCCAGAATTTGTTGTTTGTAGATTTTCTGATGATGCCGATTCTAACAGGTGTGAGGTGATACCTCATTGTAGTTTTGATTTGCATTTCTCTAATAATTAGTGATGTTGAGCAGCTTTTCATGTGCGTCTTGGCCATCTCTGTGTCTTCTTTGAAGAAACGTCTCTTTAGATCTTCTGCCCATTTTTGTATTAGGTTGTTTGTTTTTTTAATATTAAGCTGCATGAGCTCTTTATATATATTGGAGATTAAACCTTTGTCCATTGATTCGTTTGCAAATATTTTCGCCCATTCTGAGGGATGCTTTTTGCCATTCCCGTTTTTTTAACAAAAAAAGAAAGAAAGAAAAAGAAGCAGAACACTAATGTGTGTAAAATATGCCTTTTGAAACTGTCGTTTTGAAATATGGACGTCCTTTGAATTTTTTGGTCGATATATGAACCCAGGATTTGTTTTCAGGGCAGGTGTCATTTACAGGCCTGCAATGATTTTGAATATCAACTGACCATTAGTGATGGGATTAAAGCTGCTGTTGTGTGAAACGGCAACAAGGTGGCAGCAGTTCTCCCTTACCAAATCTGGTTACTAGGGCAACAGAGCCTCAATGGAAGTCTTGTTCTAGATTGGAATTTAGAATGGAATGTGCCAGGAGAAAGCCCCTCAAGTTTGTCTCACTACTTCTTGTTCGTGTGTTTAATTTTTTTTATTTTTTATTACAGCAAATTTGATTACAATGTTTGGCTTGTTGTAGATGTGGAAGATGTGGTTCTTTTACACATATACATATGTCTGTTCTTCCTGGGATCCTTTTCCCATGTACCTTATGACAGAATGTTGAGTAGTCTTCTCTTGGTATTCTGTAGGTCTTTGGTGATTATATATGTCACCTGTGTTTGTATATGTCTGTTAACCCCAATATCATAATGAAACCAATCCTCACACCTTTCCATTGGTGAACCATAAGTTTGTTTAATGAATCTGTGATTGCCCTTCTCCGTGGAAATATCTGCCCTGGTATCCATTTTTCGGTCACACCTATAAGAGATATGATATGATATGTGTCTTTCACTTTCTGACTTCCTACAAGTCACGTGATTACCTCTAGACACACCTACGGTGCTGCAAATGGCATTGTGTCCTTTTATTCCTTGGCTTCTATTCTGCCTTAGCGAGGTCCATTTTCAACAATGTGATTCCCTGAGGGCTGAGGATTAGCTGACTTGGGTAGCCTGATTCTGCCGGCCGGCCCTCCCCAGGTGTGCCTGGGTTGAGGTCAATATAAACAGCGCTGCAGGCAGCAATAGCCCCTGAAGCTGTGCCTGACTCCATATTCTCTGCCCCGTCAGCAGTCTCGGGGCTGTGCTGGTGGGAGGGAGTGAGGGGTCACGGTTTTGTGGGTGGCCCGGTGTGAGTGGGTCTCTGCTGGACTTTCCGCAGGAGTTGCCAGGCTTCCACCTGTAAAGAAGAGAATGTGTCACCCATACCTTCCGCTGGAATTTCTCTCCGGACAGAGGTGAGGAAGGAAAAAAGCAGTGGGTGCCAGGACAGGATGGGTATCTCAGGCAGGGCAATGGAAAGCTTCCAGAAGAGCGCCCAGGGCCAGGACCATCCTGGCTGGCCTGCAGGCACCAAGTTGGCCTGCGTGCTGTCGCTGGTGTGGCTCCACGGCCCTTCCTCTAGGCTTTCAAGCCCTTGTACCTATTCAGGTGTTTTACCTGGGAAGGGTGGGAAAACTTCAACAGCAGCTGGCTTGGGGCTCAGCTCACGGTTACTCACAGATGCCTCGGCATGGCCCCCAGCTTTGCAATGAGGACGCTCCTTGCGTAGGAGTGGGCTGCTGGCTGTATGGGAGATGATTCCCCACGTCTGACCAATTTCAGAATTGTTTACCACTGGAGCAAGTGCCCTGATATGGTTATCCTCTGTATAACTGGTGGGTTCAGGTTCTTTTTTTCTTTTTTGGTTCAAGTTAGATTTTATTCCTCTTTTATGTATTTATAGACATAAGCATGGAAATAAATCATTCATATAAATACATCTGTGTGAAGGGAAGACCGTTTTTCTGTTTTATTTTTAAATTTTATTTTTTAAAATTTTGAAATTTAATTTTATTTATCTTTTTATACAGCAGGTTATTATTAGTTATGTATTTTATGCATATATATGTATACAGGTCAATCCCAATCTCCCAACTCATCCCACCACCACCAACTCATGGCTTCCCACACTTGGTGTCCATACGTGTGTTCTCTACCTCTGTGTCTGTATTTCTTCCCTGCAAACCAGTTCATCTGTACCATTTTTCTAGGTTCCACATATATGCATTAATATACAATATTTGTTTTTCTCTTTCTGAGTTACTTCATTCTGTATGACAGTCTCTAGATCCATCGACGTCTCTACAAATGACCCTGTTTCATTCCTTCTTATGGCTGAGTAATATTCCATTTTATATATGTACCACATCTTGATCCATTCGTCTGTCTCTGGGTATTTAGGTTGCTTCCATTACCTGGCTATTGTAAATAGTGCTGAAATGAGCATTGTGGTGAATGTGCCTTTTTGATTTATGGTTTTCTCTGGGTATATGCCCAGAAGTGGGATTGCTGGATCATATGGTAATTCTATTTCTAGTTTTTTTAAGGAAACTCCATACTCTTCTCCATCGTGACTGTATCAATTTACATTTCCACCACTAGTGGAAGAGGGATCCTTTTGTCCACACCCTCCCCAGAATTTGTTGTTTGTAGATTTTCTGATGATGCCGATTCTAACAGGTGTGAGGTGATACCTCATTGTAGTTTTGATTTGCATTTCTCTAATAATTAGTGATGTTGAGCAGCTTTTCATGTGCGTCTTGGCCATCTCTGTGTTTTCTTTGAAGAAACGTCTCTTTAGATCTTCTGCCCAATTTTGTATTGGGTTGTTTGTTTTTTAATATTAACCTGCATGAGCTCTTTATATATATTGGAGATTAAACCTTTGTCCATTGATTCGTTTGCAAATATTTTCGCCCATTCTGAGGGATGCTTTTTGCCATTCCCGTTTTTTTAACAAAAAAAGAAAGAAGAAGAAGCAGAACACTAATATGTGTAAAATATGCCTTTTGAAACTGTCGTTTTGAAATATGGACGTCCTTTGAATTTTTTGGTCGATATATGAACCCAGGATTTGTTTTCAGGGCAGGTGTCATTTACAGGCCTGCAATGATTTTGAATATCAAGTGACCATTAGCGCTGGGATTAAAGCTGCTGTTGTGTGAAACGGCCACCAGGTGGCAGCAGTTCTCCCTTACCAAATCTGGTTACTGGGGCAACAGAGCCTCAATGGAAGTCGTGTTCTAGATTGGAATTTAGAATGGAATGTGCCAGGAGAAAGCCCCTCAAGTTTGTCTCACTACTTCTTGTTCGTGTTTTTAATTTAATTTTTTATTTTTTATTACAGCTAATTTGATTACAATGTTTGGCTTGTTGTAGGTGTGGAAGATGTGGTTCTTTTACACATATACATATGTCTGTTCTTCCTGGCATCCTTTTCCCATGTACCTTATGACAGAATGTTGAGTAGTCTTCTCTTGGTATTCTGTAGGTCTTTGGTGATTATATATGTCACCTGTGTTTGTATATGTCTGTTAACCCCAATATCATAATGAAACCAATCCTCACACCTTTCCATTGGTGAACCATAAGTTTGTTTAATGAATCTGTGATTGCCCTTCTCTGTGGAAATATCTGCCCTGGTATCCATTTTTCGGTAACTGCTATAAGATATATGATATGATATGTGTCTTTCACTTTCTGACTTACTACAAGTCACGTGATTACCTTTAGACACACCTACGGTGCTGCAAATGGCATTGTGTCCTTTTATTCCTTGGCTTCTATTCTGCCTTAGCGAGGTCCATTTTCAACAATGTGATTCCCTGAGGGCTGAGGATTAGCTGACCTGGGTAGCCTGATCCTGCCGGCCGGCCCTCCCCAGGTGTGCCTGGGTTGAGGTCAATATAAACAGCGCTGCAGGCAGCAATAGCCCCTGAAGCTGTGCCTAACTCCATATTCTCTGCCCCGTCAGCAGTCTCGGGGCTGTGCTGGTGGGAGGGAGTGAGGGGCCACTGCTTTGTGGGTGGCCCGGTGTGAGTGGGTCTCTGCTGGACTTTCTGCAGGAGTTGACAGGCTGCCACCTGTAAAGAAGAGGATGTGTCACCCATACCTTCCACTGGAATTTCTCTCCGGACAGAGGTGAGGAAGGAAAAAAGCAGTGGGTGCTGGGATAGGAGGAGTATCTCAGGCAGGGCAATGGAAAGCTTCCAGAAAAGCGCCCAGGGCCAGGACCCTCCTGGCTGCCCTGCAGGCACCAAGTTGGCCTGCGTGCTGTCGCTGGTGTGGCTCCACGGCCCTTCCTCTAGGCTTTCAAGCCCTTGTACATATTCAGGTGTTTTACCTGGGAAGGGTGGGAAAAGTTCAACAGCAGCTGGCCTGGGGCTCAGCTCACGGTTACTCACAGATGCCTCGGCATGGCCCCCAACTTTTCAATGAGGACGCTCCTTGCATAGGAGTGGGCTGCTGGCTGTATGGGGGATGATTCCCCACCTCTGACCAATTTCAGAATTGTTTACCACTGGAGCAAGTGCCCTGATAGGGTTTTCCTCTGTATAACTGGTGGGTTCAGGTTTTTTGTTTCTTTTTTGGTTCAAGTTAGATTTTATTCCTCTTTTATGTATTTATTGATATAAGCATGGAAATAATTCATTCATATAAATACATCTGTGTGAAGGGAAGACCTTTTTTCTGTTTTATTTTTAAATTTTATTTTTTAAAATTTTGAAATTTAATTTTATTTATTTTTTTATACAGCAGGTTATTATTAGTTATGTATTTTATGCATAGACATGTATACAGGTCAATCCCAATCTCCCAACTCATCCCACCACCACCATCCCATGGCTTCCCACACTTGGTGTCCATACGTGTGTTCTCTACCTCTGTGTCTCTATTTCTTCCCTGCAAACCAGTTCATCTGTACCATTTTTCTAGGTTCCACATATATGCATTAATATACAATATTTGTTTTTCTCTTTCTGACTTACTTCATTCTGTATGACAGTCTCTAGATCCATCGACGTCTCTACAAATGACCCAGTTTCATTCCTTCTTATAGCTGAGTAATATTCCATTTTATATATGTACCACATCTTTATCCATTCGTCTGTCTGTGGGTATTTAGGTTGCTTCCATTACCTGGCTATTGTAAATAGTGCTGAAATGAGCATTGTGGTGAATGTGCCTTTTTGATTTATGGTTTTCTCTGGGTATATGCCCAGAAGTGGGATTGCTGGATCATATGGTAATTCTATTTCTAGTTTTTTTAAGGAAACTCCATACTGTTCTCCATCGTGACTGTATCAATTTACATTTCCACCACTAGTGGAAGAGGGATCCTTTTGTCCACACCCTCCCCAGAATTTGTTGTTTGTAGATTTTCTGATGATGCCGATTCTAACAGGTGTGAGGTGATAACTCATTGTAGTTTTGATTTGCATTTCTCTAATAATTAGTGATGTTGAGCAGCTTTTCATGTGCCTCTTGGCCATCTCTGTGTCTTCTTTGAAGAAACGTCTCTTTAGATCTTCTGCCCAGTTTTGTATTGGGTTTTTTGTTTTTTTAATATTAAGCTGCATGAGCTCTTTATATATATTGGAGATTAAACCTTTGTCCATTGATTCGTTTGCAAATATTTTCGCCCATTCTGAGGGATGCTTTTTGCCATTCCCGTTTTTTTAACAAAAAAAGAAAGAAAGAAAAAGAAGCAGAACACTAATGTGTGTAAAATATGCCTTTTGAAACTGTCGTTTTGAAATATGGACGTCCTTTGAAATTTTTGGTCGATATATGAACCCAGGATTTGTTTTCAGGGCAGGTGTCATTTACAGGCCTGCAATGATTTTGAATATCAAGTGACCATTAGCGCTGGGATTAAAGCTGCTGTTGTGTGAAACGGCCACCAGGTGGCAGCAGTTCTCCCTTACCAAATCTGGTTACTGGGGCAACAGAGCCTCAATGGAAGTCGTGTTCTAGATTGGAATTTAGAATGGAATGTGCCAGGAGAAAGCCCCTCAAGTTTGTCTCACTACTTCTTGTTCGTGTTTTTAATTTAATTTTTTATTTTTTATTACAGCAAATTTGATTACAATGTTTGGCTTGTTGTAGGTGTGGAAGATGTGGTTCTTTTACACATATACATATGTCTGTTCTTCCTGGGATCCTTTTCCCATGTACCTTATGACAGAATGTTGAGTAGTCTTCTCTTGGTATTCTGTAGGTCTTTGGTGATTATATATGTCACCTGTGTTTGTATATGTCTGTTAACCCCAATATCATAATGAAACCAATCCTCACACCTTTCCATTGGTGAACCATAAGTTTGTTTAATGAATCTGTGATTGCCCTTCTCTGTGGAAATATCTGCCCTGGTATCCATTTTTCGGTAACTCCTATAAGATATATGATATGATATGTGTCTTTCACTTTCTGACTTCCTACAAGTCACGTGATTACCTCTAGACACACCTACGGTGCTGCAAATGGCATTGTGTCCTTTTATTCCTTGGCTTCTATTCTGCCTTAGCGAGGTCCATTTTCAACAATGTGATTCCCTGAGGGCTGAGGATTAGCTGACCTGAGTAGCCTGATCCTGCCGGCCGGCCCTCCCCAGGTGTGCCTGGGTTGAGGTCAATATAAACAGTGCTGCAGGCAGCAATAGCCCCTGAAGCTGTGCCTGACTCCATATTCTCTGCCCCGTCAGCAGTCTTGGGGCTGTGCTGGTGGGAGGGAGTGAGGGGCCACTGCTTTGTGGGTGGCCCGGTGTGAGTGGGTCTCTGCTGGACTTTCTGCAGGAGTTGCCAGGCTGCCACCTGTAAAGAAGAGGATGTGTCACCCATACCTTCCACTGGAATTTCTCTCCGTACAGAGGTGAGGAAGGAAAAAAGCAGTGGGTGCTGGGATAGGAGGGGTATCTCAGGCAGGGCAATGGAAAGCTTCCAGAAGAGCGCCCAGGGCCAGGACCATCCTGGCTGGCCTGCAGGCACCAAGTTGGCCTGCGTGCTGTCGCTGGTGTGGCTCCACGGCCCTTCCTCTAGGCTTTCAAGCCCTTGTACATATTCAGGTGTTTTACCTGGGAAGGGTGGGAAAAGTTCAACAGCAGCTGGCCTGGGGCTCAGCTCACGGTTATTCACAGATGCCTCGGCATGGCCCCCAACTTTTCAATGAGGACGCTCCTTGCGTAGGAGTGGGCTGCTGGCTGTATGGGAGATGATTCACCACCTCTGACCAATTTCAGAATTGTTTACCACTGGAGCAAGTGCCCTGATAGGGTTTTCCTCTGTATAACTGGTGGGTTCAGGTTTTTTGTTTCTTTTTTGGTTCAAGTTAGATTTTATTCCTCTTTTATGTATTTATTGATATAAGCATGGAAATAATTCATTCATATAAATACATCTGTGTGAAGGGAAGACCTTTTTTCTGTTTTATTTTTAAATTTTATTTTTTAAAATTTTGAAATTTAATTTTATTTATTTTTTTATACAGCAGGTTATTATTAGTTATGTATTTTATGCATATACATGTATACAGGTCAATCCCAATCTCCCAACTCATCCCACCACCACCATCCCATGGCTTCCCACACTTGGTGTCCATACGTGTGTTCTCTACCTCTGTGTCTCTATTTCTTCCCTGCAAACCAGTTCATCTGTACCATTTTTCTAGGTTCCACATATATGCATTAATATACAATATTTGTTTTTCTCTTTCTGACTTACTTCATTCTGTATGACAGTCTCTAGATCCATCGACGTCTCTACAAATGACCCAGTTTCATTCCTTCTTATAGCTGAGTAATATTCCATTTTATATATGTACCACATCTTTATCCATTCGTCTGTCTGTGGGTATTTAGGTTGCTTCCATTACCTGGCTATTGTAAATAGTGCTGAAATGAGCATTGTGGTGAATGTGCCTTTTTGATTTATGGTTTTCTCTGGGTATATGCCCAGAAGTGGGATTGCTGGATCATATGGTAATTCTATTTCTAGTTTTTTTAAGGAAACTCCATACTGTTCTCCATCGTGACTGTATCAATTTACATTTCCACCACTAGTGGAAGAGGGATCCTTTTGTCCACACCCTCCCCAGAATTTGTTGTTTGTAGATTTTCTGATGATGCCGATTCTAACAGGTGTGAGGTGATAACTCATTGTAGTTTTGATTTGCATTTCTCTAATAATTAGTGATGTTGAGCAGCTTTTCATGTGCCTCTTGGCCATCTCTGTGTCTTCTTTGAAGAAACGTCTCTTTAGATCTTCTGCCCATTTTTGTATTGGGTTTTTTGTTTTTTTAATATTAAGCTGCATGAGCTCTTTATATATATTGGAGATTAAACCTTTGTCCATTGATTCGTTTGCAAATATTTTCGCCCATTCTGAGGGATGCTTTTTGCCATTCCCGTTTTTTTAACAAAAAAAGAAAGAAAGAAAAAGAAGCAGAACACTAATGTGTGTAAAATATGCCTTTTGAAACTGTCGTTTTGAAATATGGACGTCCTTTGAAATTTTTGGTCGATATATGAACCCAGGATTTGTTTTCAGGGCAGGTGTCATTTACAGGCCTGCAATGATTTTGAATATCAACTGACCATTAGCGCTGGGATTAAAGCTGCTGTTGTGTGAAACGGCCACAAGGTGGCAGCAGTTCTCCCTTACCAAATCTGGTTACTGGGGCAACAGAGCCTCAATGGAAGTCGTGTTCTAGATTGGAATTTAGAATGGAATGTGCCAGGAGAAAGCCCCTCAAGTTTGTCTCACTACTTCTTGTTCGTGTTTTTAATTTAATTTTTTATTTTTTATTACAGCAAATTTGATTACAATGTTTGGCTTGTTGTAGGTGTGGAAGATGTGGTTCTTTTACACATATACATATGTCTGTTCTTCCTGGGATCCTTTTCCCATGTACCTTATGACAGAATGTTGAGTAGTCTTCTCTTGGTATTCTGTAGGTCTTTGGTGATTATATATGTCACCTGTGTTTGTATATGTCTGTTAACCCCAATATCATAATGAAACCAATCCTCACACCTTTCCATTGGTGAACCATAAGTTTGTTTAATGAATCTGTGATTGCCCTTCTCTGTGGAAATATCTGCCCTGGTATCCATTTTTCGGTAACTCCTATAAGATATATGATATGATATGTGTCTTTCACTTTCTGACTTCCTACAAGTCACGTGATTACCTCTAGACACACCTACGGTGCTGCAAATGGCATTGTGTCCTTTTATTCCTTGGCTTCTATTCTGCCTTAGCGAGGTCCATTTTCAACAATGTGATTCCCTGAGGGCTGAGGATTAGCTGACCTGAGTAGCCTGATCCTGCCGGCCGGCCCTCCCCAGGTGTGCCTGGGTTGAGGTCAATATAAACAGTGCTGCAGGCAGCAATAGCCCCTGAAGCTGTGCCTGACTCCATATTCTCTGCCCCGTCAGCAGTCTCGGGGCTGTGCTGGTGGGAGGGAGTGAGGGGCCACTGCTTTGTGGGTGGCCCGGTGTGAGTGGGTCTCTGCTGGACTTTCTGCAGGAGTTGCCAGGCTGCCACCTGTAAAGAAGAGGATGTGTCACCCATACCTTCCACTGGAATTTCTCTCCGTACAGAGGTGAGGAAGGAAAAAAGCAGTGGGTGCTGGGATAGGAGGGGTATCTCAGGCAGGGCAATGGAAAGCTTCCAGAAGAGCGCCCAGGGCCAGGACCATCCTGGCTGGCCTGCAGGCACCAAGTTGGCCTGCGTGCTGTCGCTGGTGTGGCTCCACGGCCCTTCCTCTAGGCTTTCAAGCCCTTGTACATATTCAGGTGTTTTACCTGGGAAGGGTGGGAAAAGTTCAACAGCAGCTGGCCTGGGGCTCAGCTCACGGTTATTCACAGATGCCTCGGCATGGCCCCCAACTTTTCAATGAGGACGCTCCTTGCGTAGGAGTGGGCTGCTGGCTGTATGGGAGATGATTCACCACCTCTGACCAATTTCAGAATTGTTTACCACTGGAGCAAGTGCCCTGATAGGGTTTTCCTCTGTATAACTGGTGGGTTCAGGTTTTTTGTTTCTTTTTTGGTTCAAGTTAGATTTTATTCCTCTTTTATGTATTTATTGATATAAGCATGGAAATAATTCATTCATATAAATACATCTGTGTGAAGGGAAGACCTTTTTTCTGTTTTATTTTTAAATTTTATTTTTTAAAATTTTGAAATTTAATTTTATTTATTTTTTTATACAGCAGGTTATTATTAGTTATGTATTTTATGCATATACATGTATACAGGTCAATCCCAATCTCCCAACTCATCCCACCACCACCATCCCATGGCTTCCCACACTTGGTGTCCATACGTGTGTTCTCTACCTCTGTGTCTCTATTTCTTCCCTGCAAACCAGTTCATCTGTACCATTTTTCTAGGTTCCACATATATGCATTAATATACAATATTTGTTTTTCTCTTTCTGACTTACTTCATTCTGTATGACAGTCTCTAGATCCATCGACGTCTCTACAAATGACCCAGTTTCATTCCTTCTTATAGCTGAGTAATATTCCATTTTATATATGTACCACATCTTTATCCATTCGTCTGTCTGTGGGTATTTAGGTTGCTTCCATTACCTGGCTATTGTAAATAGTGCTGAAATGAGCATTGTGGTGAATGTGCCTTTTTGATTTATGGTTTTCTCTGGGTATATGCCCAGAAGTGGGATTGCTGGATCATATGGTAATTCTATTTCTAGTTTTTTTAAGGAAACTCCATACTGTTCTCCATCGTGACTGTATCAATTTACATTTCCACCACTAGTGGAAGAGGGATCCTTTTGTCCACACCCTCCCCAGAATTTGTTGTTTGTAGATTTTCTGATGATGCCGATTCTAACAGGTGTGAGGTGATAACTCATTGTAGTTTTGATTTGCATTTCTCTAATAATTAGTGATGTTGAGCAGCTTTTCATGTGCCTCTTGGCCATCTCTGTGTCTTCTTTGAAGAAACGTCTCTTTAGATCTTCTGCCCATTTTTGTATTGGGTTTTTTGTTTTTTTAATATTAAGCTGCATGAGCTCTTTATATATATTGGAGATTAAACCTTTGTCCATTGATTCGTTTGCAAATATTTTCGCCCATTCTGAGGGATGCTTTTTGCCATTCCCGTTTTTTTAACAAAAAAAGAAAGAAAGAAAAAGAAGCAGAACACTAATGTGTGTAAAATATGCCTTTTGAAACTGTCGTTTTGAAATATGGACGTCCTTTGAAATTTTTGGTCGATATATGAACCCAGGATTTGTTTTCAGGGCAGGTGTCATTTACAGGCCTGCAATGATTTTGAATATCAACTGACCATTAGCGCTGGGATTAAAGCTGCTGTTGTGTGAAACGGCCACAAGGTGGCAGCAGTTCTCCCTTACCAAATCTGGTTACTGGGGCAACAGAGCCTCAATGGAAGTCGTGTTCTAGATTGGAATTTAGAATGGAATGTGCCAGGAGAAAGCCCCTCAAGTTTGTCTCACTACTTCTTGTTCGTGTTTTTAATTTAATTTTTTATTTTTTATTACAGCAAATTTGATTACAATGTTTGGCTTGTTGTAGGTGTGGAAGATGTGGTTCTTTTACACATATACATATGTCTGTTCTTCCTGGGATCCTTTTCCCATGTACCTTATGACAGAATGTTGAGTAGTCTTCTCTTGGTATTCTGTAGGTCTTTGGTGATTATATATGTCACCTGTGTTTGTATATGTCTGTTAACCCCAATATCATAATGAAACCAATCCTCACACCTTTCCATTGGTGAACCATAAGTTTGTTTAATGAATCTGTGATTGCCCTTCTCCGTGGAAATATCTGCCCTGGTATCCATTTTTCGGTAACTCCTATAAGATATATGATATGATATGTGTCTTTCACTTTCTGACTTCCTACAAGTCACGTGATTACCTCTAGACACACCTACGGTGCTGCAAATGGCATTGTGTCCTTTTATTCCTTGGCTTCTATTCTGCCTTAGCGAGGTCCATTTTCAACAATGTGATTCCCTGAGGGCTGAGGATTAGCTGACCTGAGTAGCCTGATCCTGCCGGCCGGCCCTCCCCAGGTGTGCCTGGGTTGAGGTCAATATAAACAGTGCTGCAGGCAGCAATAGCCCCTGAAGCTGTGCCTGACTCCATATTCTCTGCCCCGTCAGCAGTCTCGGGGCTGTGCTGGTGGGAGGGAGTGAGGGGCCACTGCTTTGTGGGTGGCCCGGTGTGAGTGGGTCTCTGCTGGACTTTCTGCAGGAGTTGCCAGGCTGCCACCTGTAAAGAAGAGGATGTGTCACCCATACCTTCCACTGGAATTTCTCTCCGTACAGAGGTGAGGAAGGAAAAAAGCAGTGGGTGCTGGGATAGGAGGGGTATCTCAGGCAGGGCAATGGAAAGCTTCCAGAAGAGCGCCCAGGGCCAGGACCATCCTGGCTGGCCTGCAGGCACCAAGTTGGCCTGCGTGCTGTCGCTGGTGTGGCTCCACGGCCCTTCCTCTAGGCTTTCAAGCCCTTGTACATATTCAGGTGTTTTACCTGGGAAGGGTGGGAAAAGTTCAACAGCAGCTGGCCTGGGGCTCAGCTCACGGTTACTCACAGATGCCTCGGCATGGCCCCCAACTTTTCAATGAGGACGCTCCTTGCGTAGGAGTGGGCTGCTGGCTGTATGGGAGATGATTCACCACCTCTGACCAATTTCAGAATTGTTTACCACTGGAGCAAGTGCCCTGATAGGGTTTTCCTCTGTATAACTGGTGGGTTCAGGTTTTTTGTTTCTTTTTTGGTTCAAGTTAGATTTTATTCCTCTTTTATGTATTTATTGATATAAGCATGGAAATAATTCATTCATATAAATACATCTGTGTGAAGGGAAGACCTTTTTTCTGTTTTATTTTTAAATTTTATTTTTTAAAATTTTGAAATTTAATTTTATTTATTTTTTTATACAGCAGGTTATTATTAGTTATGTATTTTATGCATAGACATGTATACAGGTCAATCCCAATCTCCCAACTCATCCCACCACCACCATCCCATGGCTTCCCACACTTGGTGTCCATACGTGTGTTCTCTACCTCTGTGTCTCTATTTCTTCCCTGCAAACCAGTTCATCTGTACCATTTTTCTAGGTTCCACATATATGCATTAATATACAATATTTGTTTTTCTCTTTCTGACTTACTTCATTCTGTATGACAGTCTCTAGATCCATCGACGTCTCTACAAATGACCCAGTTTCATTCCTTCTTATAGCTGAGTAATATTCCATTTTATATATGTACCACATCTTTATCCATTCGTCTGTCTGTGGGTATTTAGGTTGCTTCCATTACCTGGCTATTGTAAATAGTGCTGAAATGAGCATTGTGGTGAATGTGCCTTTTTGATTTATGGTTTTCTCTGGGTATATGCCCAGAAGTGGGATTGCTGGATCATATGGTAATTCTATTTCTAGTTTTTTTAAGGAAACTCCATACTGTTCTCCATCGTGACTGTATCAATTTACATTTCCACCACTAGTGGAAGAGGGATCCTTTTGTCCACACCCTCCCCAGAATTTGTTGTTTGTAGATTTTCTGATGATGCCGATTCTAACAGGTGTGAGGTGATAACTCATTGTAGTTTTGATTTGCATTTCTCTAATAATTAGTGATGTTGAGCAGCTTTTCATGTGCCTCTTGGCCATCTCTGTGTCTTCTTTGAAGAAACGTCTCTTTAGATCTTCTGCCCATTTTTGTATTGGGTTTTTTGTTTTTTTAATATTAAGCTGCATGAGCTCTTTATATATATTGGAGATTAAACCTTTGTCCATTGATTCGTTTGCAAATATTTTCGCCCATTCTGAGGGATGCTTTTTGCCATTCCCGTTTTTTTAACAAAAAAAGAAAGAAAGAAAAAGAAGCAGAACACTAATGTGTGTAAAATATGCCTTTTGAAACTGTCGTTTTGAAATATGGACGTCCTTTGAAATTTTTGGTCGATATATGAACCCAGGATTTGTTTTCAGGGCAGGTGTCATTTACAGGCCTGCAATGATTTTGAATATCAACTGACCATTAGCGCTGGGATTAAAGCTGCTGTTGTGTGAAACGGCCACAAGGTGGCAGCAGTTCTCCCTTACCAAATCTGGTTACTGGGGCAACAGAGCCTCAATGGAAGTCGTGTTCTAGATTGGAATTTAGAATGGAATGTGCCAGGAGAAAGCCCCTCAAGTTTGTCTCACTACTTCTTGTTCGTGTTTTTAATTTAATTTTTTATTTTTTATTACAGCAAATTTGATTACAATGTTTGGCTTGTTGTAGGTGTGGAAGATGTGGTTCTTTTACACATATACATATGTCTGTTCTTCCTGGGATCCTTTTCCCATGTACCTTATGACAGAATGTTGAGTAGTCTTCTCTTGGTATTCTGTAGGTCTTTGGTGATTATATATGTCACCTGTGTTTGTATATGTCTGTTAACCCCAATATCATAATGAAACCAATCCTCACACCTTTCCATTGGTGAACCATAAGTTTGTTTAATGAATCTGTGATTGCCCTTCTCTGTGGAAATATCTGCCCTGGTATCCATTTTTCGGTAACTCCTATAAGATATATGATATGATATGTGTCTTTCACTTTCTGACTTCCTACAAGTCACGTGATTACCTCTAGACACACCTACGGTGCTGCAAATGGCATTGTGTCCTTTTATTCCTTGGCTTCTATTCTGCCTTAGCGAGGTCCATTTTCAACAATGTGATTCCCTGAGGGCTGAGGATTAGCTGACCTGAGTAGCCTGATCCTGCCGGCCGGCCCTCCCCAGGTGTGCCTGGGTTGAGGTCAATATAAACAGTGCTGCAGGCAGCAATAGCCCCTGAAGCTGTGCCTGACTCCATATTCTCTGCCCCGTCAGCAGTCTCGGGGCTGTGCTGGTGGGAGGGAGTGAGGGGCCACTGCTTTGTGGGTGGCCCGGTGTGAGTGGGTCTCTGCTGGACTTTCTGCAGGAGTTGCCAGGCTGCCACCTGTAAAGAAGAGGATGTGTCACCCATACCTTCCACTGGAATTTCTCTCCGTACAGAGGTGAGGAAGGAAAAAAGCAGTGGGTGCTGGGATAGGAGGGGTATCTCAGGCAGGGCAATGGAAAGCTTCCAGAAGAGCGCCCAGGGCCAGGACCATCCTGGCTGGCCTGCAGGCACCAAGTTGGCCTGCGTGCTGTCGCTGGTGTGGCTCCACGGCCCTTCCTCTAGGCTTTCAAGCCCTTGTACATATTCAGGTGTTTTACCTGGGAAGGGTGGGAAAAGTTCAACAGCAGCTGGCCTGGGGCTCAGCTCACGGTTACTCACAGATGCCTCGGCATGGCCCCCAACTTTTCAATGAGGACGCTCCTTGCGTAGGAGTGGGCTGCTGGCTGTATGGGAGATGATTCACCACCTCTGACCAATTTCAGAATTGTTTACCACTGGAGCAAGTGCCCTGATAGGGTTTTCCTCTGTATAACTGGTGGGTTCAGGTTTTTTGTTTCTTTTTTGGTTCAAGTTAGATTTTATTCCTCTTTTATGTATTTATTGATATAAGCATGGAAATAATTCATTCATATAAATACATCTGTGTGAAGGGAAGACCTTTTTTCTGTTTTATTTTTAAATTTTATTTTTTAAAATTTTGAAATTTAATTTTATTTATTTTTTTATACAGCAGGTTATTATTAGTTATGTATTTTATGCATATACATGTATACAGGTCAATCCCAATCTCCCAACTCATCCCACCACCACCATCCCATGGCTTCCCACACTTGGTGTCCATACGTGTGTTCTCTACCTCTGTGTCTCTATTTCTTCCCTGCAAACCAGTTCATCTGTACCATTTTTCTAGGTTCCACATATATGCATTAATATACAATATTTGTTTTTCTCTTTCTGACTTACTTCATTCTGTATGACAGTCTCTAGATCCATCGACGTCTCTACAAATGACCCAGTTTCATTCCTTCTTATAGCTGAGTAATATTCCATTTTATATATGTACCACATCTTTATCCATTCGTCTGTCTGTGGGTATTTAGGTTGCTTCCATTACCTGGCTATTGTAAATAGTGCTGAAATGAGCATTGTGGTGAATGTGCCTTTTTGATTTATGGTTTTCTCTGGGTATATGCCCAGAAGTGGGATTGCTGGATCATATGGTAATTCTATTTCTAGTTTTTTTAAGGAAACTCCATACTGTTCTCCATCGTGACTGTATCAATTTACATTTCCACCACTAGTGGAAGAGGGATCCTTTTGTCCACACCCTCCCCAGAATTTGTTGTTTGTAGATTTTCTGATGATGCCGATTCTAACAGGTGTGAGGTGATAACTCATTGTAGTTTTGATTTGCATTTCTCTAATAATTAGTGATGTTGAGCAGCTTTTCATGTGCCTCTTGGCCATCTCTGTGTCTTCTTTGAAGAAACGTCTCTTTAGATCTTCTGCCCATTTTTGTATTGGGTTTTTTGTTTTTTTAATATTAAGCTGCATGAGCTCTTTATATATATTGGAGATTAAACCTTTGTCCATTGATTCGTTTGCAAATATTTTCGCCCATTCTGAGGGATGCTTTTTGCCATTCCCGTTTTTTTAACAAAAAAAGAAAGAAAGAAAAAGAAGCAGAACACTAATGTGTGTAAAATATGCCTTTTGAAACTGTCGTTTTGAAATATGGACGTCCTTTGAAATTTTTGGTCGATATATGAACCCAGGATTTGTTTTCAGGGCAGGTGTCATTTACAGGCCTGCAATGATTTTGAATATCAACTGACCATTAGCGCTGGGATTAAAGCTGCTGTTGTGTGAAACGGCCACAAGGTGGCAGCAGTTCTCCCTTACCAAATCTGGTTACTGGGGCAACAGAGCCTCAATGGAAGTCGTGTTCTAGATTGGAATTTAGAATGGAATGTGCCAGGAGAAAGCCCCTCAAGTTTGTCTCACTACTTCTTGTTCGTGTTTTTAATTTAATTTTTTATTTTTTATTACAGCAAATTTGATTACAATGTTTGGCTTGTTGTAGGTGTGGAAGATGTGGTTCTTTTACACATATACATATGTCTGTTCTTCCTGGGATCCTTTTCCCATGTACCTTATGACAGAATGTTGAGTAGTCTTCTCTTGGTATTCTGTAGGTCTTTGGTGATTATATATGTCACCTGTGTTTGTATATGTCTGTTAACCCCAATATCATAATGAAACCAATCCTCACACCTTTCCATTGGTGAACCATAAGTTTGTTTAATGAATCTGTGATTGCCCTTCTCTGTGGAAATATCTGCCCTGGTATCCATTTTTCGGTAACTCCTATAAGATATATGATATGATATGTGTCTTTCACTTTCTGACTTCCTACAAGTCACGTGATTACCTCTAGACACACCTACGGTGCTGCAAATGGCATTGTGTCCTTTTATTCCTTGGCTTCTATTCTGCCTTAGCGAGGTCCATTTTCAACAATGTGATTCCCTGAGGGCTGAGGATTAGCTGACCTGAGTAGCCTGATCCTGCCGGCCGGCCCTCCCCAGGTGTGCCTGGGTTGAGGTCAATATAAACAGTGCTGCAGGCAGCAATAGCCCCTGAAGCTGTGCCTGACTCCATATTCTCTGCCCCGTCAGCAGTCTCGGGGCTGTGCTGGTGGGAGGGAGTGAGGGGCCACTGCTTTGTGGGTGGCCCGGTGTGAGTGGGTCTCTGCTGGACTTTCTGCAGGAGTTGCCAGGCTGCCACCTGTAAAGAAGAGGATGTGTCACCCATACCTTCCACTGGAATTTCTCTCCGTACAGAGGTGAGGAAGGAAAAAAGCAGTGGGTGCTGGGATAGGAGGGGTATCTCAGGCAGGGCAATGGAAAGCTTCCAGAAGAGCGCCCAGGGCCAGGACCATCCTGGCTGGCCTGCAGGCACCAAGTTGGCCTGCGTGCTGTCGCTGGTGTGGCTCCACGGCCCTTCCTCTAGGCTTTCAAGCCCTTGTACATATTCAGGTGTTTTACCTGGGAAGGGTGGGAAAAGTTCAACAGCAGCTGGCCTGGGGCTCAGCTCACGGTTACTCACAGATGCCTCGGCATGGCCCCCAACTTTTCAATGAGGACGCTCCTTGCGTAGGAGTGGGCTGCTGGCTGTATGGGAGATGATTCACCACCTCTGACCAATTTCAGAATTGTTTACCACTGGAGCAAGTGCCCTGATAGGGTTTTCCTCTGTATAACTGGTGGGTTCAGGTTTTTTGTTTCTTTTTTGGTTCAAGTTAGATTTTATTCCTCTTTTATGTATTTATTGATATAAGCATGGAAATAATTCATTCATATAAATACATCTGTGTGAAGGGAAGACCTTTTTTCTGTTTTATTTTTAAATTTTATTTTTTAAAATTTTGAAATTTAATTTTATTTATTTTTTTATACAGCAGGTTATTATTAGTTATGTATTTTATGCATATACATGTATACAGGTCAATCCCAATCTCCCAACTCATCCCACCACCACCATCCCATGGCTTCCCACACTTGGTGTCCATACGTGTGTTCTCTACCTCTGTGTCTCTATTTCTTCCCTGCAAACCAGTTCATCTGTACCATTTTTCTAGGTTCCACATATATGCATTAATATACAATATTTGTTTTTCTCTTTCTGACTTACTTCATTCTGTATGACAGTCTCTAGATCCATCGACGTCTCTACAAATGACCCAGTTTCATTCCTTCTTATAGCTGAGTAATATTCCATTTTATATATGTACCACATCTTTATCCATTCGTCTGTCTGTGGGTATTTAGGTTGCTTCCATTACCTGGCTATTGTAAATAGTGCTGAAATGAGCATTGTGGTGAATGTGCCTTTTTGATTTATGGTTTTCTCTGGGTATATGCCCAGAAGTGGGATTGCTGGATCATATGGTAATTCTATTTCTAGTTTTTTTAAGGAAACTCCATACTGTTCTCCATCGTGACTGTATCAATTTACATTTCCACCACTAGTGGAAGAGGGATCCTTTTGTCCACACCCTCCCCAGAATTTGTTGTTTGTAGATTTTCTGATGATGCCGATTCTAACAGGTGTGAGGTGATAACTCATTGTAGTTTTGATTTGCATTTCTCTAATAATTAGTGATGTTGAGCAGCTTTTCATGTGCCTCTTGGCCATCTCTGTGTCTTCTTTGAAGAAACGTCTCTTTAGATCTTCTGCCCATTTTTGTATTGGGTTGTTTGTTTTTTTAATATTAAGCTGCATGAGCTCTTTATATATATTGGAGATTAAACCTTTGTCCATTGATTCGTTTGCAAATATTTTCGCCCATTCTGAGGGATGCTTTTTGCCATTCCCGTTTTTTTAACAAAAAAAGAAAGAAAGAAAAAGAAGCAGAACACTAATGTGTGTAAAATATGCCTTTTGAAACTGTCGTTTTGAAATATGGACGTCCTTTGAAATTTTTGGTCGATATATGAACCCAGGATTTGTTTTCAGGGCAGGTGTCATTTACAGGCCTGCAATGATTTTGAATATCAACTGACCATTAGCGCTGGGATTAAAGCTGCTGTTGTGTGAAACGGCCACAAGGTGGCAGCAGTTCTCCCTTACCAAATCTGGTTACTGGGGCAACAGAGCCTCAATGGAAGTCTTGTTCTAGATTGGAATTTAGAATGGAATGTGCCAGGAGAAAGCCCCTCAAGTTTGTCTCACTACTTCTTGTTCGTGTTTTTAATTTAATTTTTTATTTTTTATTACAGCAAATTTGATTACAATGTTTGGCTTGTTGTAGGTGTGGAAGATGTGGTTCTTTTACACATATACATATGTCTGTTCTTCCTGGGATCCTTTTCCCATGTACCTTATGACAGAATGTTGAGTAGTCTTCTCTTGGTATTCTGTAGGTCTTTGGTGATTATATATGTCACCTGTGTTTGTATATGTCTGTTAACCCCAATATCATAATGAAACCAATCCTCACACCTTTCCATTGGTGAACCATAAGTTTGTTTAATGAATCTGTGATTGCCCTTCTCTGTGGAAATATCTGCCCTGGTATCCATTTTTCGGTCACACCTATAAGAGATATGATATGATATGTGTCTTTCATTTTCTGACTTATTACAAGTCACGTGATTACCTTTAGACACACCTACGGTGCTGCAAATGGCATTGTGTCCTTTTATTCCTTGGCTTCTATTCTGCCTTAGCGAGGTCCATTTTCAACAATGTGATTCCCTGAGGGCTGAGGATTAGCTGACCTGGGTAGCCTGACCTTGCCGGCCGGCCCTCCCCAGGTGTGCCTTGTTTGAGGTCAATATAAACAGTGCTGCAGGCAGCAATAGCCCCTGAAGCTGTGCCTGACTCCATATTTTCTGCCCCGTCAGCAGTCTCGGGGCTGTGCTGGTGGGAGGCAGTGAGCGGCCACGGCTTTGTGGGTGGCCCGGTGTGAGTGGGTCTCTGCTGGACTTTCTGCAGGAGTTGCCAGGCTGCCACCTGTAAAGAAGAGGATGTGTCACCCATACCTTCCACTGGAATTTCTCTCCGGACAGAGGTGAGGAAGGAAAAAAGCAGTGGGGGCCGGGACAGGAGGGGTATCTCAGGCAGGGCAATGGAAAGCTTCCAGAAGAGCGCCCAGGGCCAGGACCATCCTGGCTGGCCTGCAGGCACCAAGTTGGCCTGCGTGCTGTCGCTTGTGTGGCTCCACAGCCCGTCCTCTAGGCTTTCAAGCCCTTGTACATATTCAGGTGTTTTACCTGGGAAGGGTGGGAAAAGATCAACAGCAGCTGGCCTGGGGCTCAGCTCACGGTTACTCACAGATGCCTCGGCATGGCCCCCAGCTTTTCAATGAGGACGCTCCTTGCGTAGGAGTGGGCTGCTGGCTGTATGGGAGATGATTCCCCACCTCTGACCAATTTCAGAATTGTTTACCACTGGAGCAAGTGCCCTGATAGGGTTTTCCTCTGTATAACTGGTGGGTTCAGGTTTTTTGTTTCTTTTTTGGTTCAAGTTAGATTTTATTCCTCTTTTATGTATTTATTGATATAAGCATGGAAATAATTCATTCATATAAATACATCTGTGTGAAGGGAAGACCTTTTTTCTGTTTTATTTTTAAATTTTATTTTTTAAAATTTTGAAATTTAATTTTATTTATTTTTTTATACAGCAGGTTATTATTAGTTATGTATTTTATGCATATACATGTATACAGGTCAATCCCAATCTCCCAACTCATCCCACCACCACCATCCCATGGCTTCCCACACTTGGTGTCCATACGTGTGATCTCTACCTCTGTGTCTCTATTTCTTCCCTGCAAACCAGTTCATCTGTACCACTTTTCTAGGTTCCACATATATGCATTAATATACAATATTTGTTTTTCTCTTTCTGACTTACTTCATTCTGTATGACAGTCTCTAGATCCATCGACGTCTCTACAAATGACCCAGTTTCATTCCTTCTTATAGCTGAGTAATATTCCATTTTATATATGTACCACATCTTTATCCATTCGTCTGTCTGTGGGTATTTAGGTTGCTTCCATTACCTGGCTATTGTAAATAGTGCTGAAATGAGCATTGTGGTGAATGTGCCTTTTTGATTTATGATTTTCTCTGGGTATATGCCCAGAAGTGGGATTGCTGGATCATATGGTAATTCTATTTCTAGTTTTTTTAAGGAAACTCCATACTGTTCTCCATCGTGACTCTATCAATTTACATTTCCACCACTAGTGGAAGAGGGATCCTTTTGTCCACACCCTCCCCAGAATTTGTTGTTTGTAGATTTTCTGATGATGCCGATTCTAACAGGTGTGAGGTGATAACTCATTGTAGTTTTGATTTGCATTTCTCTAATAATTAGTGATGTTGAGCAGCTTTTCATGTGCCTCTTGGCCATCTGTGTGTCTTCTTTGAAGAAACGTCACTTTAGATCTTCTGCCCATTTTTGTATTGGGTTGTTTGTTTTTTTAATATTAAGCTGCATGAGCTCTTTATATATATTGGAGATTAAACCTTTGTCCATTGATTCGTTTGCAAATATTTTCGCCCATTCTGAGGGATGCTTTTTGCCATTCCCGTTTTTTTAACAAAAAAAGAAAGAAAGAAAAAGAAGCAGAACACTAATGTGTGTAAAATATGCCTTTTGAAACTGTCGTTTTGAAATATGGACGTCCTTTGAAATTTTTGGTCGATATATGAACCCAGGATTTGTTTTCAGGGCAGGTGTCATTTACAGGCCTGCAATGATTTTGAATATCAACTGACCATTAGCGCTGGGATTAAAGCTGCTGTTGTGTGAAACGGCCACCAGGTGGCAGCAGTTCTCCCTTACCAAATCTGGTTACTGGGGCAACAGAGCCTCAATGGAAGTCGTGTTCTAGATTGGAATTTAGAATGGAATGTGCCAGGAGAAAGCCCCTCAAGTTTGTCTCACTACTTCTTGTTCGTGTTTTTAATTTAATTTTTTATTTTTTATTACAGCAAATTTGATTACAATGTTTGGCTTGTTGTAGGTGTGGAAGATGTGGTTCTTTTACACATATACATATGTCTGTTCTTCCTGGGATCCTTTTCCGATGTACCTTATGACAGAATGTTGAGTAGTCTTCTCTTGGTATTCTGTAGGTCTTTGGTGATTATATATGTCACCTGTGTTTGTATATGTCTGTTAACCCCAATATCATAATGAAACCAATCCTCACACCTTTCCATTGGTGAACCATAAGTTTGTTTAATGAATCTGTGATTGCCCTTCTCTGTGGAAATATCTGCCCTGGTATCCATTTTTCGGTAACTCCTATAAGATATATGATATGATATGTGTCTTTCACTTTCTGACTTCCTACAAGTCACGTGATTACCTCTAGACACACCTACGGTGCTGCAAATGGCATTGTGTCCTTTTATTCCTTGGCTTCTATTCTGCCTTAGCGAGGTCCATTTTCAACAATGTGATTCCCTGAGGGCTGAGGATTAGCTGACCTGAGTAGCCTGATCCTGCCGGCCGGCCCTCCCCAGGTGTGCCTGGGTTGAGGTCAATATAAACAGTGCTGCAGGCAGCAATAGCCCCTGAAGCTGTGCCTGACTCCATATTCTCTGCCCCGTCAGCAGTCTCGGGGCTGTGCTGGTGGGAGGGAGTGAGGGGCCACTGCTTTGTGGGTGGCCCGGTGTGAGTGGGTCTCTGCTGGACTTTCTGCAGGAGTTGCCAGGCTGCCACCTGTAAAGAAGAGGATGTGTCACCCATACCTTCCACTGGAATTTCTCTCCGTACAGAGGTGAGGAAGGAAAAAAGCAGTGGGTGCTGGGATAGGAGGGGTATCTCAGGCAGGGCAATGGAAAGCTTCCAGAAGAGCGCCCAGGGCCAGGACCATCCTGGCTGGCCTGCAGGCACCAAGTTGGCCTGCGTGCTGTCGCTGGTGTGGCTCCACGGCCCTTCCTCTAGGCTTTCAAGCCCTTGTACATATTCAGGTGTTTTACCTGGGAAGGGTGGGAAAAGTTCAACAGCAGCTGGCCTGGGGCTCAGCTCACGGTTACTCACAGATGCCTCGGCATGGCCCCCAACTTTTCAATGAGGACGCTCCTTGCGTAGGAGTGGGCTGCTGGCTGTATGGGAGATGATTCCCCACCTCTGACCAATTTCAGAATTGTTTACCACTGGAGCAAGTGCCCTGATAGGGTTTTCCTCTGTATAACTGGTGGGTTCAGGTTTTTTGTTTCTTTTTTGGTTCAAGTTAGATTTTATTCCTCTTTTATGTATTTATTGATATAAGCATGGAAATAATTCATTCATATAAATACATCTGTGTGAAGGGAAGACCTTTTTTCTGTTTTATTTTTAAATTTTATTTTTTAAAATTTTGAAATTTAATTTTATTTATTTTTTTATACAGCAGGTTATTATTAGTTATGTATTTTATGCATATACATGTATACAGGTCAATCCCAATCTCCCAACTCATCCCACCACCACCATCCCATGGCTTCCCACACTTGGTGTCCATACGTGTGATCTCTACCTCTGTGTCTCTATTTCTTCCCTGCAAACCAGTTCATCTGTACCATTTTTCTAGGTTCCACATATATGCATTAATATACAATATTTGTTTTTCTCTTTCTGACTTACTTCATTCTGTATGACAGTCTCTAGATCCATCGACGTCTCTACAAATGACCCAGTTTCATTCCTTCTTATAGCTGAGTAATATTCCATTTTATATATGTACCACATCTTTATCCATTCGTCTGTCTGTGGGTATTTAGGTTGCTTCCATTACCTGGCTATTGTAAATAGTGCTGAAATGAGCATTGTGGTGAATGTGCCTTTTTGATTTATGGTTTTCTCTGGGTATATGCCCAGAAGTGGGATTGCTGGATCATATGGTAATTCTATTTCTAGTTTTTTTAAGGAAACTCCATACTGTTCTCCATCGTGACTGTATCAATTTACATTTCCACCACTAGTGGAAGAGGGATCCTTTTGTCCACACCCTCCCCAGAATTTGTTGTTTGTAGATTTTCTGATGATGCCGATTCTAACAGGTGTGAGGTGATAACTCATTGTAGTTTTGATTTGCATTTCTCTAATAATTAGTGAAGTTGAGCAGCTTTTCATGTGCCTCTTGGCCATCTGTGTGTCTTCTTTGAAGAAACGTCACTTTAGATCTTCTGCCCATTTTTGTATTGGGTTGTTTGTTTTTTTAATATTAAGCTGCATGAGCTCTTTATATATATTGGAGATTAAACCTTTGTCCATTGATTCGTTTGCAAATATTTTCGCCCATTCTGAGGGATGCTTTTTGCCATTCCCGTTTTTTTAACAAAAAAAGAAAGAAAGAAAAAGAAGCAGAACACTAATGTGTGTAAAATATGCCTTTTGAAACTGTCGTTTTGAAATATGGACGTCCTTTGAAATTTTTGGTCGATATATGAACCCAGGATTTGTTTTCAGGGCAGGTGTCATTTACAGGCCTGCAATGATTTTGAATATCAACTGACCATTAGCGCTGGGATTAAAGCTGCTGTTGTGTGAAACGGCCACCAGGTGGCAGCAGTTCTCCCTTACCAAATCTGGTTACTGGGGCAACAGAGCCTCAATGGAAGTCGTGTTCTAGATTGGAATTTAGAATGGAATGTGCCAGGAGAAAGCCCCTCAAGTTTGTCTCACTACTTCTTGTTCGTGTTTTTAATTTAATTTTTTATTTTTTATTACAGCAAATTTGATTACAATGTTTGGCTTGTTGTAGGTGTGGAAGATGTGGTTCTTTTACACATATACATATGTCTGTTCTTCCTGGGATCCTTTTCCGATGTACCTTATGACAGAATGTTGAGTAGTCTTCTCTTGGTATTCTGTAGGTCTTTGGTGATTATATATGTCACCTGTGTTTGTATATGTCTGTTAACCCCAATATCATAATGAAACCAATCCTCACACCTTTCCATTGGTGAACCATAAGTTTGTTTAATGAATCTGTGATTGCCCTTCTCTGTGGAAATATCTGCCCTGGTATCCATTTTTCGGTAACTCCTATAAGATATATGATATGATATGTGTCTTTCACTTTCTGACTTCCTACAAGTCACGTGATTACCTCTAGACACACCTACGGTGCTGCAAATGGCATTGTGTCCTTTTATTCCTTGGCTTCTATTCTGCCTTAGCGAGGTCCATTTTCAACAATGTGATTCCCTGAGGGCTGAGGATTAGCTGACCTGAGTAGCCTGATCCTGCCGGCCGGCCCTCCCCAGGTGTGCCTGGGTTGAGGTCAATATAAACAGTGCTGCAGGCAGCAATAGCCCCTGAAGCTGTGCCTGACTCCATATTCTCTGCCCCGTCAGCAGTCTCGGGGCTGTGCTGGTGGGAGGGAGTGAGGGGCCACTGCTTTGTGGGTGGCCCGGTGTGAGTGGGTCTCTGCTGGACTTTCTGCAGGAGTTGCCAGGCTGCCACCTGTAAAGAAGAGGATGTGTCACCCATACCTTCCACTGGAATTTCTCTCCGTACAGAGGTGAGGAAGGAAAAAAGCAGTGGGTGCTGGGATAGGAGGGGTATCTCAGGCAGGGCAATGGAAAGCTTCCAGAAGAGCGCCCAGGGCCAGGACCATCCTGGCTGGCCTGCAGGCACCAAGTTGGCCTGCGTGCTGTCGCTGGTGTGGCTCCACGGCCCTTCCTCTAGGCTTTCAAGCCCTTGTACATATTCAGGTGTTTTACCTGGGAAGGGTGGGAAAAGTTCAACAGCAGCTGGCCTGGGGCTCAGCTCACGGTTACTCACAGATGCCTCGGCATGGCCCCCAACTTTTCAATGAGGACGCTCCTTGCGTAGGAGTGGGCTGCTGGCTGTATGGGAGATGATTCACCACCTCTGACCAATTTCAGAATTGTTTACCACTGGAGCAAGTGCCCTGATAGGGTTTTCCTCTGTATAACTGGTGGGTTCAGGTTTTTTGTTTCTTTTTTGGTTCAAGTTAGATTTTATTCCTCTTTTATGTATTTATTGATATAAGCATGGAAATAATTCATTCATATAAATACATCTGTGTGAAGGGAAGACCTTTTTTCTGTTTTATTTTTAAATTTTATTTTTTAAAATTTTGAAATTTAATTTTATTTATTTTTTTATACAGCAGGTTATTATTAGTTATGTATTTTATGCATATACATGTATACAGGTCAATCCCAATCTCCCAACTCATCCCACCACCACCATCCCATGGCTTCCCACACTTGGTGTCCATACGTGTGATCTCTACCTCTGTGTCTCTATTTCTTCCCTGCAAACCAGTTCATCTGTACCATTTTTCTAGGTTCCACATATATGCATTAATATACAATATTTGTTTTTCTCTTTCTGACTTACTTCATTCTGTATGACAGTCTCTAGATCCATCGACGTCTCTACAAATGACCCAGTTTCATTCCTTCTTATAGCTGAGTAATATTCCATTTTATATATGTACCACATCTTTATCCATTCGTCTGTCTGTGGGTATTTAGGTTGCTTCCATTACCTGGCTATTGTAAATAGTGCTGAAATGAGCATTGTGGTGAATGTGCCTTTTTGATTTATGGTTTTCTCTGGGTATATGCCCAGAAGTGGGATTGCTGGATCATATGGTAATTCTATTTCTAGTTTTTTTAAGGAAACTCCATACTGTTCTCCATCGTGACTCTATCAATTTACATTTCCACCACTAGTGGAAGAGGGATCCTTTTGTCCACACCCTCCCCAGAATTTGTTGTTTGTAGATTTTCTGATGATGCCGATTCTAACAGGTGTGAGGTGATAACTCATTGTAGTTTTGATTTGCATTTCTCTAATAATTAGTGATGTTGAGCAGCTTTTCATGTGCCTCTTGGCCATCTGTGTGTCTTCTTTGAAGAAACGTCACTTTAGATCTTCTGCCCATTTTTGTATTGGGTTGTTTGTTTTTTTAATATTAAGCTGCATGAGCTCTTTATATATATTGGAGATTAAACCTTTGTCCATTGATTCGTTTGCAAATATTTTCGCCCATTCTGAGGGATGCTTTTTGCCATTCCCGTTTTTTTAACAAAAAAAGAAAGAAAGAAAAAGAAGCAGAACACTAATGTGTGTAAAATATGCCTTTTGAAACTGTCGTTTTGAAATATGGACGTCCTTTGAAATTTTTGGTCGATATATGAACCCAGGATTTGTTTTCAGGGCAGGTGTCATTTACAGGCCTGCAATGATTTTGAATATCAACTGACCATTAGCGCTGGGATTAAAGCTGCTGTTGTGTGAAACGGCCACAAGGTGGCAGCAGTTCTCCCTTACCAAATCTGGTTACTGGGGCAACAGAGCCTCAATGGAAGTCGTGTTCTAGATTGGAATTTAGAATGGAATGTGCCAGGAGAAAGCCCCTCAAGTTTGTCTCACTACTTCTTGTTCGTGTTTTTAATTTAATTTTTTATTTTTTATTACAGCAAATTTGATTACAATGTTTGGCTTGTTGTAGGTGTGGAAGATGTGGTTCTTTTACACATATACATATGTCTGTTCTTCCTGGGATCCTTTTCCGATGTACCTTATGACAGAATGTTGAGTAGTCTTCTCTTGGTATTCTGTAGGTCTTTGGTGATTATATATGTCACCTGTGTTTGTATATGTCTGTTAACCCCAATATCATAATGAAACCAATCCTCACACCTTTCCATTGGTGAACCATAAGTTTGTTTAATGAATCTGTGATTGC
This sequence comes from Hyperoodon ampullatus, assembly GCF_949752795.1. NCBI lineage: Eukaryota > Metazoa > Chordata > Mammalia > Artiodactyla > Ziphiidae > Hyperoodon > Hyperoodon ampullatus. The sequence continues at coordinate 98,221,108 of NC_136921.1, forward strand.
CCTTCTCTGTGGAAATATCTGCCCTGGTATCCATTTTTCGGTAACTCCTATAAGATATATGATATGATATGTGTCTTTCACTTTCTGACTTCCTACAAGTCACGTGATTACCTCTAGACACACCTACGGTGCTGCAAATGGCATTGTGTCCTTTTATTCCTTGGCTTCTATTCTGCCTTAGCGAGGTCCATTTTCAACAATGTGATTCCCTGAGGGCTGAGGATTAGCTGACCTGAGTAGCCTGATCCTGCCGGCCGGCCCTCCCCAGGTGTGCCTGGGTTGAGGTCAATATAAACAGTGCTGCAGGCAGCAATAGCCCCTGAAGCTGTGCCTGACTCCATATTCTCTGCCCCGTCAGCAGTCTCGGGGCTGTGCTGGTGGGAGGGAGTGAGGGGCCACTGCTTTGTGGGTGGCCCGGTGTGAGTGGGTCTCTGCTGGACTTTCTGCAGGAGTTGCCAGGCTGCCACCTGTAAAGAAGAGGATGTGTCACCCATACCTTCCACTGGAATTTCTCTCCGTACAGAGGTGAGGAAGGAAAAAAGCAGTGGGTGCCGGGACAGGAGGGGTATCTCAGGCAGGGCAATGGAAAGCTTCCAGAAGAGCGCCCAGGGCCAGGACCATCCTGGCTGGCCTGCAGGCACCAAGTTGGCCTGCGTGCTGTCGCTGGTGTGGCTCCACGGCCCTTCCTCTAGGCTTTCAAGCCCTTGTACATATTCAGGTGTTTTACCTGGGAAGGGTGGGAAAAGTTCAACAGCAGCTGGCCTGGGGCTCAGCTCACGGTTACTCACAGATGCCTCGGCATGGCCCCCAACTTTTCAATGAGGACGCTCCTTGCGTAGGAGTGGGCTGCTGGCTGTATGGGAGATGATTCACCACCTCTGACCAATTTCAGAATTGTTTACCACTGGAGCAAGTGCCCTGATAGGGTTTTCCTCTGTATAACTGGTGGGTTCAGGTTTTTTGTTTCTTTTTTGGTTCAAGTTAGATTTTATTCCTCTTTTATGTATTTATTGATATAAGCATGGAAATAATTCATTCATATAAATACATCTGTGTGAAGGGAAGACCATTTTTCTGTTTTATTTTTAAATTTTATTTTTTAATATTTTGAAATTTAATTTTATTTATTTTTTTATACAGCAGGTTATTATTAGTTATGTATTTTATGCATATACATGTATACAGGTCAATCCCAATCTCCCAACTCATCCCACCACCACCATCCCATGGCTTCCCACACTTGGTGTCCATACGTGTGTTCTCTACCTCTGTGTCTCTATTTCTTCCCTGCAAACCAGTTCATCTGTACCATTTTTCTAGGTTCCACATATATGCATTAATATACAATATTTGTTTTTCTCTTTCTGACTTACTTCATTCTGTATGACAGTCTCTAGATCCATCGACGTCTCTACAAATGACCCAGTTTCATTCCTTCTTATAGCTGAGTAATATTCCATTTTATATATGTACCACATCTTTATCCATTCGTCTGTCTGTGGGTATTTAGGTTGCTTCCATTACCTGGCTATTGTAAATAGTGCTGAAATGAGCATTGTGGTGAATGTGCCTTTTTGATTTATGGTTTTCTCTGGGTATATGCCCAGAAGTGGGATTGCTGGATCATATGGTAATTCTATTTCTAGTTTTTTTAAGGAAACTCCATACTGTTCTCCATCGTGACTGTATCAATTTACATTTCCACCACTAGTGGAAGAGGGATCCTTTTGTCCACACCCTCCCCAGAATTTGTTGTTTGTAGATTTTCTGATGATGCCGATTCTAACAGGTGTGAGGTAATAACTCATTGTAGTTTTGATTTGCATTTCTCTAATAATTAGTGATGTTGAGCAGCTTTTCATGTGCCTCTTGGCCATCTCTGTGTCTTCTTTGAAGAAACGTCTCTTTAGATCTTCTGCCCAGTTTTGTATTGGGTTTTTTGTTTTTTTAATATTAAGCTGCATGAGCTCTTTATATATATTGGAGATTAAACCTTTGTCCATTGATTCGTTTGCAAATATTTTCGCCCATTCTGAGGGATGCTTTTTGCCATTCCCGTTTTTTTAACAAAAAAAGAAAGAAAGAAAAAGAAGCAGAACACTAATGTGTGTAAAATATGCCTTTTGAAACTGTCGTTTTGAAATATGGACGTCCTTTGAAATTTTTGGTCGATATATGAACCCAGGATTTGTTTTCAGGGCAGGTGTCATTTACAGGCCTGCAATGATTTTGAATATCAAGTGACCATTAGCGCTGGGATTAAAGCTGCTGTTGTGTGAAACGGCCACCAGGTGGCAGCAGTTCTCCCTTACCAAATCTGGTTACTGGGGCAACAGAGCCTCAATGGAAGTCGTGTTCTAGATTGGAATTTAGAATGGAATGTGCCAGGAGAAAGCCCCTCAAGTTTGTCTCACTACTTCTTGTTCGTGTTTTTAATTTAATTTTTTATTTTTTATTACAGCAAATTTGATTACAATGTTTGGCTTGTTGTAGGTGTGGAAGATGTGGTTCTTTTACACATATACATATGTCTGTTCTTCCTGGGATCCTTTTCCCATGTACCTTATGACAGAATGTTGAGTAGTCTTCTCTTGGTATTCTGTAGGTCTTTGGTGATTATATATGTCACCTGTGTTTGTATATGTCTGTTAACCCCAATATCATAATGAAACCAATCCTCACACCTTTCCATTGGTGAACCATAAGTTTGTTTAATGAATCTGTGATTGCCCTTCTCCGTGGAAATATCTGCCCTGGTATCCATTTTTCGGTCAGACCTATAAGAGATATGATATGATATGTGTCTTTCACTTTCTGACTTACTACAAGTCACGTGATTACCTCTAGACACACCTACGGTGCTGCAAATGGCATTGTATCCTTTTATTCCTTGGCTTCTATTCTGCCTTAGCGAAGTCCATTTTCAACAATGTGATTCCCTGAGGGCTGAGGATTAGCTGACCTGGGTAGCCTGACCCTGCCGGCCGGCCCTCCCCAGGTGTGCCTGGGTTGAGGTCAATATAAACAGCGCTGCAGGCAGCAATAGCCCCTGAAGCTGTGCCTGACTCCATATTCTCTGCCCCGTCAGCAGTCTCGGGGCTGTGCTGGTGGGAGGGAGTGAGGGGCCGCGGCTTTGTGGGTGGCCCGGTGTGAGTGGGTCTCTGCTGGACTTTCTGCAGGAGTTGCCAGGCTGCCATCTGTACAGAAGAGGATGTGTCACCCATACCTTCTGCTGGAATTTCTCTCCGGACAGAGGTGAGGACGGAAAAAATCAGTGGGGGCCGGGGCAGGAGGGGTATCTCAGGCAGGACAATGGAAAGCTTCCAGAAGAGCGCCCTGGGCCAGGACCCTCCTGGCTGGCCTGCAGGCACCAAGTTGGCCTGCGTGCTGTCGCTGGTGTGGCTCCACGGCCCTTCATCTAGGCTTTCAAGCCCTTGTACATATTCAGGTGTTTTACCTGGGAAGGGTGGGAAAAGTTCAACAGCAGCTGGCCTGGGGCTCAGCTCACGGTTACTCACAGATGCCTCGGCATGGCCCCCAGCTTTGCAATGCGGACGCTCCTTGCGTAGGAGTGGGCTGCTGGCTGTATGGGAGATGATTCCCCACCTCTGACCAATTTCAGAATTGTTTACCGCTGGAGCAAGTGCCCTGATAGGGTTCTCCTCTGTATAACTGGTGGGTTCAGGGTTTTTTTTTTTTTCTTTTTTGGTTCAAGTTAGATTTGATTCCTCTTTTATGTATTTATAGATATAAGCATGGAAATAATTCATTCATATAAATACATCTGTGTGAAGGGAAGAACTTTTTTCTGTTTTATTTTTAAATTTTATTTTTTAAAATTTTGAAATTTAATTTTATTTATTTTTTAATACAGCAGGTTATTATTAGTTATGTATTTTATGCATATACATGTATACAGGTCAATCCCAATCTCCCAACTCATCCCACCACCACCACCCCATGGCTTCCCACACTTGGTGTCCATACGTGTGTTCTCTACGTCTGTGTCTCTATTTCTTCCCTGCAAACCAGTTCATCTGTACCATTTTTCTAGGTTCCACATATATGCATTAATATACAATATTTGTTTTTCTCTTTCTGACTTACTTCATTCTGTATGACAGTCTCTAGATCCATCGACGTGTCTACAAATGACCCAGTTTCATTCCTTCTTATGGCTGAGTAATATTCCATTTTATATATGTACCACATCTTTATCCATTCGTCTGTCTCTGGGTATTTAGGTTGCTTCCATTACCTGGCTATTGTAAATAGTGCTGAAATGAGCATTGTGGTGAATGTGCCTTTTTGATTTATGGTTTTCTCTGGGTATATGCCCAGAAGTGGGATTGCTGGATCATATGGTAATTCTATTTCTAGTTTTTTTAAGGAAACTCCATACTCTTCTCCATCGTGACTGTATCAATTTACATTTCCACCACTAGTGGAAGAGGGATCCTTTTGTCCACACCCTCCCCAGAATTGGTTGTTTGTAGATTTTCTGATGATGCCGATTTTAGCAGGTGTGAGGTGATACCTCATTGTAGTTTTGATTTGCATTTCTCTAATAATTAGTGATGTTGAGCAGCTTTTCATGTGCGTCTTGGCCATCTCTGTGTCTTCTTTGAAGAAACGTCTCTTTAGATCTTCTGCCCATTTTTGTATTGGGTTGTTTGTTTTTTTAATATTAAGCTGCATGAGCTCTTTATATATATTGGAGATTAAACCTTTGTCCATTGATTCGTTTGCAAATATTTTCGCCCATTCTGAGGGATGCTTTTTGCCATTCCCGTTTTTTGAACAAAAAAAGAAAGAAAGAAAAAGAAGCAGAACACTAATGTGTGTAAAATATGCCTTTTGAAACTGTCGTTTTGAAATATGGACGTCCTTTGAATTTTTTGGTCGATATATGAACCCAGGATTTGTTTTCAGGGCAGGTGTCATTTACAGGCCTGCAATGATTTTGAATATCAACTGACCATTAGCGCTGGGATTAAAGCTGCTGTTGTGTGAAACGGCCACAAGGTGGCAGCAGTTCTCCCTTACCAAATCTGGTTACTGGGGCAACAGAGCCTCAATGGAAGTCGTGTTCTAGATTGGAATTTAGAATGGAATGTGCCAGGAGAAAGCCCCTCAAGTTTGTCTCACTACTTCTTGTTCGTGTTTTTAATTTAATTTTTTATTTTTTATTACAGCAAATTTGATTACAATGTTTGGCTTGTTGTAGGTGTGGAAGATGTGGTTGTTTCACACATATACATATGTCTGTTCTTCCTGGGATCCTTTTCCCATGTACCTTATGACAGAATGTTGAGTAGTCTTCTCTTGGTATTCTGTAGGTCTTTGGTGATTATATATGTCACCTGTGTTTGTATATGTCTGTTAACCCCAATATCATAATGAAACCAATCCTCACACCTTTCCATTGGTGAACCATAAGTTTGTTTAATGAATCTGTGATTGCCCTTCTCCGTGGAAATATCTGCCCTGGTATCCATTTTTCGGTCACACCTATAAGAGATATGATATGATATGTGTCTTTCACTTTCTGACTTACTACAAGTCACGTGATTACCTCTAGACACACCTACGGTGCTGCAAATGACATTGTGTCCTTTCATTCCTTGGCTTCTATTCTGCCTTAGCGAGGTCCATTTTCAACAATGTGATTCCCTGAGGGCTGAGGATTAGCTGACCTGGGTAGCCTGACCCTGCCGGCCTGCCCTCCCCAGGTGTGCCTGGGTTGAGGTCAATATAAACAGCGCTGCAGGCAGCAATAGCCCTTGAAGCTGTGCCTGACTCCATATTCTCTGCCCCGTCAGCAGTCTCGGGGCTGTGCTGGTGGGAGGGAGTGAGGGGCCGCGGCTTTGTGGGTGGCCCGGTGTGAGTGGGTCTCTGCTGGACTTTCTGCAGGAGTTGCCAGGCTGCCATCTGTACAGAAGAGGATGTGTCACACATAACTTCTGCTGGAATTTCTCTCCGGACAGAGGTGAGGACGGAAAAAAGCAGTGGGGGCCGGGGCAGGAGGGGTATCTCAGGCAGGGCAATGGAAAGCTTCCAGAAGAGCGCCCTGGGCCAGGAACATCCTGGCTGGCCTGCAGGCACCAAGTTGGCCTGCGTGCTGTCGCTGGTGTGGCTCCACGGCCCTTCCTCTAGGCTTTCAAGCCCTTGTACATATTCAGGTGTTTTACCTGGGAAGGATGGGAAAAGTTCAACAGCAGCTGGCCTGGGGCTCAGCTCACGGTTACTCACAGATGCCTCGGCATGGCCCCCAGCTTTGCAATGAGGACGCTCCTTGTGTAAGAGTGGGCTGCTGGCTGTATGGGAGATGATTCCCCACCTCTGACCAATTTCAGAATTGTTTACCGCTGGAGCAAGTGCCCTGATAGGCTTTTCCTCTGTATAATTGGTGGGTTCAGGGTTTTTTTTTTTCTTTTTTGGTTCAAGTTAGATTTGATTCCTCTTTTATGTATTTATAGATATAAGCATGGAAATAATTCATTCATATAAATACATCTGTGTGAAGGGAAGAACTTTTTTCTGTTTTATTTTTAAATTTTATTTTTAAAAATTTTGAAATTTAATTTTATTTATTTTTTAATACAGCAGGTTATTATTAGTTATGTATTTTATGCATATACATGTATACAGGTCAATCCCAATCTCCCAACTCATCCCACCACCACCACCCCATGGCTTCCCACACTTGGTGTCCATACGTGTGTTCTCTACGTCTGTGTCTCTATTTCTTCCCTGCAAACCAGTTCATCTGTACCATTTTTCTAGGTTCCACATATATGCATTAATATACAATATTTGTTTTTCTCTTTCTGACTTACTTCATTCTGTATGACAGTCTCTAGATCCATCGACGTGTCTACAAATGACCCAGTTTCATTCCTTCTTATGGCTGAGTAATATTCCATTTTATATATGTACCACATCTTTATCCATTCGTCTGTCTGTGGGTATGTAGGTTGCTTCCATTACCTGGCTATTGTAAATAGTGCTGAAATGAGCATTGTGGTGAATGTGCCTTTTTGATTTATGGCTTTCTCTGGGTATATGCCCAGAAGTGGGATTGCTGGATCATATGGTAATTCTATTTCTAGTTTTTGTAAGGAAACTCCATACTCTTCTCCATCGTGACTGTATCAATTTACATTTCCACCACTATTGGAAGAGGGATCCTTTTGTCCACACCCTCCCCAGAATTTGTTGTTTGTAGATTTTCTGATGATGCCGATTCTAACAGGTGTGAGGTGATACCTCATTGTAGTTTTGATTTGCATTTCTCTAATAATTAGTGATGTTGAGCAGCTTTTCATGTGCGTCTTGGCCATCTCTGTGTCTTCTTTGAAGAAAAGTCTCTTTAGATCTTCTGCCCATTTTTGTATGGGTTGTTTGTTTTTTTAATATTAAGCTGCATGAGCTCTTTATATATATTGGAGATTAAACCTTTGTCCATTGATTCGTTTGCAAATATTTTCGCCCATTCTGAGGGATGCTTTTTGCCATTCCCGTTTTTTGAACAAAAAAAGAAAGAAAGAAAAAGAAGCAGAACACTAATGTGTGTAAAATATGCCTTTTGAAACTGTCGTTTTGAAATATGGACGTCCTTTGAATTTTTTGGTCGATATATGAACCCAGGATTTGTTTTCAGGGCAGGTGTCATTTACAGGCCTGCAATGATTTTGAATATCAACTGACCATTAGCGCTGGGATTAAAGCTGCTGTTGTGTGAAACGGCCACAAGGTGGCAGCAGTTCTCCCTTACCAAATCTGGTTACTGGGGCAACAGAGCCTCAATGGAAGTCGTGTTCTAGATTGGAATTTAGAATGGAATGTGCCAGGAGAAAGCCCCTCAAGTTTGTCTCACTACTTCTTGTTCGTGTTTTTAATTTAATTTTTTATTTTTTATTACAGCAAATTTGATTACAATGTTTGGCTTGTTGTAGGTGTGGAAGATGTGGTTGTTTCACACATATACATATGTCTGTTCTTCCTGGGATCCTTTTCCCATGTACCTTATGACAGAATGTTGAGTAGTCTTCTCTTGGTATTCTGTAGGTCTTTGGTGATTATATATGTCACCTGTGTTTGTATATGTCTGTTAACCCCAATATCATAATGAAACCAATCCTCACACCTTTCCATTGGTGAACCATAAGTTTGTTTAATGAATCTGTGATTGCCCTTCTCCGTGGAAATATCTGCCCTGGTATCCATTTTTCGGTCACACCTATAAGAGATATGATATGATATGTGTCTTTCACTTTCTGACTTACTACAAGTCACGTGATTACCTCTAGACACACCTACGGTGCTGCAAATGGCATTGTATCCTTTTATTCCTTGGCTTCTATTCTGCCTTAGCGAAGTCCATTTTCAACAATGTGATTCCCTGAGGGCTGAGGATTAGCTGACCTGGGTAGCCTGACCCTGCCGGCCAGCCCTCCCCAGGTGTGCCTGGGTTGAGGTCAATATAAACAGCGCTGCAGGCAGCAATAGCCCCTGAAGCTGTGCCTGACTCCATATTCTCTGCCCCGTCAGCAGTCTCGGGGCTGTGCTGGTGGGAGGGAGTGAGGGGCCACGGCTTTGTGGGTGGCCCGGTGTGAGTGGGTCTCTGCTGGACTTTCTGCAGGAGTTGCCAGGCTGCCATCTGTACAGAAGAGGATGTGTCACACATACCTTCTGCTGGAATTTCTCTCCGGACAGAGGTGAGGACGGAAAAAAGCAGTGGGGGCCGGGGCAGGAGGGGTATCTCAGGCAGGGCAATGGAAAGCTTCCAGAAGAGCGCCCTGGGCCAGGAACATCCTGGCTGGCCTGCAGGCACCAAGTTGGCCTGCGTGCTGTCGCTGGTGTGGCTCCACGGCCCTTCCTCTAGGCTTTCAAGCCCTTGTACATATTCAGGTGTTTTACCTGGGAAGGATGGGAAAAGTTCAACAGCAGCTGGCCTGGGGCTCAGCTCACGGTTACTCACAGATGCCTCGGCATGGCCCCCAGCTTTGCAATGAGGACGCTCCTTGTGTAAGAGTGGGCTGCTGGCTGTATGGGAGATGATTCCCCACCTCTGACCAATTTCAGAATTGTTTACCGTTGGAGCAAGTGCCCTGATAGGCTTTTCCTCTGTATAATTGGTGGGTTCAGGGTTTTTTTTTTTCTTTTTTGGTTCAAGTTAGATTTGATTCCTCTTTTATGTATTTATAGATATAAGCATGGAAATAATTCATTCATATAAATACATCTGTGTGAAGGGAAGAACTTTTTTCTGTTTTATTTTTAAATTTTATTTTTTAAAATTTTGAAATTTAATTTTATTTATTTTTTAATACAGCAGGTTATTATTAGTTATGTATTTTATGCATATACATGTATACAGGTCAATCCCAATCTCCCAACTCATCCCACCACCACCACCCCATGGCTTCCCACACTTGGTGTCCATACGTGTGTTCTCTACGTCTGTGTCTCTATTTCTTCCCTGCAAACCAGTTCATCTGTACCATTTTTCTAGGTTCCACATATATGCATTAATATACAATATTTGTTTTTCTCTTTCTGACTTACTTCATTCTGTATGACAGTCTCTAGATCCATCGACGTGTCTACAAATGACCCAGTTTCATTCCTTCTTATGGCTGAGTAATATTCCATTTTATATATGTACCACATCTTTATCCATTCGTCTGTCTGTGGGTATGTAGGTTGCTTCCATTACCTGGCTATTGTAAATAGTGCTGAAATGAGCATTGTGGTGAATGTGCCTTTTTGATTTATGGCTTTCTCTGGGTATATGCCCAGAAGTGGGATTGCTGGATCATATGGTAATTCTATTTCTAGTTTTTGTAAGGAAACTCCATACTCTTCTCCATCGTGACTGTATCAATTTACATTTCCACCACTAGTGGAAGAGGGATCCTTTTGTCCACACCCTCCCCAGAATTTGTTGTTTGTAGATTTTCTGATGATGCCGATTCTAACAGGTGTGAGGTGATACCTCATTGTAGTTTTGATTTGCATTTCTCTAATAATTAGTGATGTTGAGCAGCTTTTCATGTGCGTCTTGGCCATCTCTGTGTCTTCTTTGAAGAAAAGTCTCTTTAGATCTTCTGCCCATTTTTGTATGGGTTGTTTGTTTTTTTAATATTAAGCTGCATGAGCTCTTTATATATATTGGAGATTAAACCTTTGTCCATTGATTCGTTTGCAAATATTTTCGCCCATTCTGAGGGATGCTTTTTGCCATTCCCGTTTTTTGAACAAAAAAAGAAAGAAAGAAAAAGAAGCAGAACACTAATGTGTGTAAAATATGCCTTTTGAAACTGTCGTTTTGAAATATGGACGTCCTTTGAATTTTTTGGTCGATATATGAACCCAGGATTTGTTTTCAGGGCAGGTGTCATTTACAGGCCTGCAATGATTTTGAATATCAACTGACCATTAGCGCTGGGATTAAAGCTGCTGTTGTGTGAAACGGCCACAAGGTGGCAGCAGTTCTCCCTTACCAAATCTGGTTACTGGGGCAACAGAGCCTCAATGGAAGTCGTGTTCTAGATTGGAATTTAGAATGGAATGTGCCAGGAGAAAGCCCCTCAAGTTTGTCTCACTACTTCTTGTTCGTGTTTTTAATTTAATTTTTTATTTTTTATTACAGCAAATTTGATTACAATGTTTGGCTTGTTGTAGGTGTGGAAGATGTGGTTGTTTCACACATATACATATGTCTGTTCTTCCTGGGATCCTTTTCCCATGTACCTTATGACAGAATGTTGAGTAGTCTTCTCTTGGTATTCTGTAGGTCTTTGGTGATTATATATGTCACCTGTGTTTGTATATGTCTGTGAACCCCAATATCATAATGAAACCAATCCTCACACCTTTCCATTGGTGAACCATAAGTTTGTTTAATGAATCTGTGATTGCCCTTCTCCGTGGAAATATCTGCCCTGGTATCCATTTTTCGGTCACACCTATAAGAGATATGATATGATATGTGTCTTTCACTTTCTGACTTACTACAAGTCACGTGATTACCTCTAGACACACCTACGGTGCTGCAAATGGCATTGTGTCCTTTCATTCCTTGGCTTCTATTCTGCCTTAGCGAGGTCCATTTTCAACAATGTGATTCCCTGAGGGCTGAGGATTAGCTGACCTGGGTAGCCTGACCCTGCCGGCCGGCCCTCCCCAGGTGTGCCTGGGTTGAGGTCAATATAAACAGCACTGCAGGCAGCAATAGCCCCTGAAGCTGTGCCTGACTCCATATTCTCTGCCCCGTCAGCAGTCTCGGGGCTGTGCTTGTGGGAGGGAGTGAGGGGCCGCGGCTTTGTGGGTGGCCCGGTGTGAGTGGGTCTCTGCTGGACTTTCTGCAGGAGTTGCCAGGCTGCCATCTGTACAGAAGAGGATGTGTCACACATACCTTCTGCTGGAATTTCTCTCCGGACAGAGGTGAGGACGGAAAAAAGCAGTGGGGGCCGGGGCAGGAGGGGTATCTCAGGCAGGGCAATGGAAAGCTTCCAGAAGAGCGCCCTGGGCCAGGAGCATCCTGGCTGGCCTGAAGGCACCAAGTTGGCCTGCGTGCTGTCGCTGGTGTGGCTCCACGGCCCTTCCTCTAGGCTTTCAAGCCCTTGTACATATTCAGGTGTTTTACCTGGGAAGGGTGGGAAAAGTTCAACAGCAGCTGGCCTGGGGCTCAGCTCACGGTTACTCACAGATGCCTCGGCATGGCCCCCAGCTTTTCAATGAGGACGCTCCTTGTGTAAGAGTGGGCTGCTGGCTGTATGGGAGATGATTCCCCACCTCTGACCAATTTCAGAATTGTTTACCGTTGGAGCAAGTGCCCTGATAGGCTTTTGCTCTGTATAAGTGGTGGGTTCAGGGTTTCTTTTTTTCTTTTTTGGTTCAAGTTAGATTTGATTCCTCTTTTATGTATTTATAGATATAAGCATGGAAATAATTCATTCATATAAATACATCTGTGTGAAGGGAAGAACTTTTTTCTGTTTTATTTTTAAATTTTATTTTTTAAAATTTTGAAATTTAATTTTATTTATTTTTTAATACAGCAGGTTATTATTAGTTATGTATTTTATGCATATACATGTATACAGGTCAATCCCAATCTCCCAACTCATCCCACCACCACCACCCCATGGCTTCCCACACTTGGTGTCCATACGTGTGTTCTCTACGTCTGTGTCTCTATTTCTTCCCTGCAAACCAGTTCATCTGTACCATTTTTCTAGGTTCCACATATATGCATTAATATACAATATTTGTTTTTCTCTTTCTGACTTACTTCATTCTGTATGACAGTCTCTAGATCCATCGACGTGTCTACAAATGACCCAGTTTCATTCCTTCTTATGGCTGAGTAATATTCCATTTTATATATGTACCACATCTTTATCCATTCGTCTGTCTCTGGGTATTTAGGTTGCTTCCATTACCTGGCTATTGTAAATAGTGCTGAAATGAGCATTGTGGTGAATGTGCCTTTTTGATTTATGGTTTTCTCTGGGTATATGCCCAGAAGTGGGATTGCTGGATCATATGGTAATTCTATTTCTAGTTTTTTTAAGGAAACTCCATACTCTTCTCCATCGTGACTGTATCAATTTACATTTCCACCACTAGTGGAAGAGGGATCCTTTTGTCCACACCCTCCCCAGAATTTGTTCTTTGTAGATTTTCTGATGATGCCGATTCTAACAGGTGTGAGGTGATACCTCATTGTAGTTTTGATTTGCATTTCTCTAATAATTAGTGATGTTGAGCAGCTTTTCATGTGCGTCTTGGCCATCTCTGTGTCTTCTTTGAAGAAAAGTCTCTTTAGATCTTCTGCCCATTTTTGTATGGGTTGTTTGTTTTTTTAATATTAAGCTGCATGAGCTCTTTATATATATTGGAGATTAAACCTTTGTCCATTGATTCGGTTGCAAATATTTTCACCCATTCTGAGGGATGCTTTTTGCCATTCCCGTTTTTTGAACAAAAAAAGAAAGAAAGAAAAAGAAGCAGAACACTAATGTGTGTAAAATATGCCTTTTGAAACTGTCGTTTTGAAATATGGACGTCCTTTGAATTTTTTGGTCGATATATGAACCCAGGATTTGTTTTCAGGGCAGGTGTCATTTACAGGCCTGCAATGATTTTGAATATCAACTGACCATTAGCGCTGGGATTAAAGCTGCTGTTGTGTGAAACGGCCACAAGGTGGCAGCAGTTCTCCCTTACCAAATCTGGTTACTGGGGCAACAGAGCCTCAATGGAAGTCGTGTTCTAGATTGGAATTTAGAATGGAATGTGCCAGGAGAAAGCCCCTCAAGTTTGTCTCACTACTTCTTGTTCGTGTTTTTAATTTAATTTTTTATTTTTTATTACAGCAAATTTGATTACAATGTTTGGCTTGTTGTAGGTGTGGAAGATGTGGTTGTTTCACACATATACATATGTCTGTTCTTCCTGGGATCCTTTTCCCATGTACCTTATGACAGAATGTTGAGTAGTCTTCTCTTGGTATTCTGTAGGTCTTTGGTGATTATATATGTCACCTGTGTTTGTATATGTCTGTTAACCCCAATATCATAATGAAACCAATCCTCACACCTTTCCATTGGTGAACCATAAGTTTGTTTAATGAATCTGTGATTGCCCTTCTCCGTGGAAATATCTGCCCTGGTATCCATTTTTCGGTCAGACCTATAAGAGATATGTTATGATATGTGTCTTTCACTTTCTGACTTACTACAAGTAACGTGATTACCTCTAGACACACCTACGGTGCTGCAAATGGCATTGTATCCTTTTATTCCTTGGCTTCTATTCTGCCTTAGCGAAGTCCATTTTCAACAATGTGATTCCCTGAGGGCTGAGGATTAGCTGACCTGGGTAGCCTTACCCTGCCGGCCGGCCCTCCCCAGGTGTGCCTGGGTTGAGGTCAATATAAACAGCGCTGCAGGCAGCAATAGCCCCTGAAGCTGTGCCTGACTCCATATTCTCTGCCCCGTCAGCACTCTCGGGGCTGTGCTGGTGGGAGGGAGTGAGGGGCCGCGGCTTTGTGGGTGGCCCAGTGTGAGTGGGTCTCTGCTGGACTTTCTGCAGGAGTTGCCAGGCTGCCATCTGTACAGAAGAGGATGTGTCACCCATACCTTCTGCTGGAATTTATCTCAGGACAGAGGTGAGGACGGAAAAAAGCAGTGGGGGCCGGGGCAGGAGGGGTATCTCAGGCAGGACAATGGAAAGCTTCCAGAAGAGCGCCCTGGGCCAGGACCCTCCTGGCTGGCCTGCAGGCACCAAGTTGGCCTGCGTGCTGTCGCTGGTGTGGCTCCACGGCCCTTCATCTAGGCTTTCAAGCCCTTGTACATATTCAGGTGTTTTACCTGGGAAGGGTGGGAAAAGTTCAACAGCAGCTGGCCTGGGGCTCAGCTCACGGTTACTCACAGATGCCTCGGCATGGCCCCCAGCTTTGCAATGCGGACGCTCCTTGCGTAGGAGTGGGCTGCTGGCTGTATGGGAGATGATTCCCCACCTCTGACCAATTTCAGAATTGTTTACCGCTGGAGCAAGTGCCCTGATAGGGTTCTCCTCTGTATAACTGGTGGGTTCAGGGTTTTTTTTTTTCTTTTTTGGTTCAAGTTAGATTTGATTCCTCTTTTATGTATTTATAGATATAAGCATGGAAATAATTCATTCATATAAATACATCTGTGTGAAGGGAAGAACATTTTTCTGTTTTATTTTTAAATTTTATTTTTTAAAATTTTGAAATTTAATTTTATTTATTTTTTAATACAGCAGGTTATTATTAGTTATGTATTTTATGCATATACATGTATACAGGTCAATCCCAATCTCCCAACTCATCCCACCACCACCACCCCATGGCTTCCCACACTTGGTGTCCATACGTGTGTTCTCTACGTCTGTGTCTCTATTTCTTCCCTGCAAACCAGTTCATCTGTACCATTTTTCTAGGTTCCACATATATGCATTAATATACAATATTTGTTTTTCTCTTTCTGACTTACTTCATTCTGTATGACAGTCTCTAGATCCATCGACGTGTCTACAAATGACCCAGTTTCATTCCTTCTTATGGCTGAGTAATATTCCATTTTATATATCTACCACATCTTTATCCATTCGTCTGTCTGTGGGTATTTAGGTTGCTTCCATTACCTGGCTATTGTAAATAGTGCTGAAATGAGCATTGTGGTGAATGTGCCTTTTTGATTTATGGTTTTCTCTGGGTATATGCCCAGAAGTGGGATTGCTGGATCATATGGTAATTCTATTTCTAGTTTTTTTAAGGAAACTCCATACTCTTCTCCATCGTGACTGTATCAATTTACATTTCCACCACTAGTGGAAGAGGGATCCTTTTGTCCACACCCTCCCCAGAATTTGTTGTTTGTAGATTTTCTGATGATGCCGATTCTAGCAGGTGTGAGGTGATACCTCATTGTAGTTTTGATTTGCATTTCTCTAATAATTAGTGATGTTGAGCAGCTTTTCATGCGAGTCTTGGCCATCTCTGTGTCTTCTTTGAAGAAAAGTCTCTTTAGATCTTCTGCCCATTTTTGTATGGCTTGTTTGTTTTTTTAATATTAAGCTGCATGAGCTCTTTATATATATTGGAGATTAAACCTTTGTCCATTGATTCGTTTGCAAATATTTTCACCCATTCTGAGGGATGCTTTTTGCCATTCCCGTTTTTTGAACAAAAAAAGAAAGAAAGAAAAAGAAGCAGAACACTAATGTGTGTAAAATATGCCTTTTGAAACTGTCGTTTTGAAATATGGATGTCCTTTGAATTTTTTGGTCGATATATGAACCCAGGATTTGTTTTCAGGGCAGGTGTCATTTACAGGCCTGCAATGATTTTGAATATCAAGTGACCATTAGCGCTGGGATTAAAGCTGCTGTTGTGTGAAACGGCCACAAGGTGGCAGCAGTTCTCCCTTACCAAATCTGGTTACTGGGGCAACAGAGCCTCAATGGAAGTCGTGTTCTAGATTGGAATTTAGAACGGACTGTGCCAGGAGAAAGCACCTCAAGTTTGTCTCACTACTTCTTGTTCGTGTTTTTAATTTAATTTTTTATTTTTTATTACAGCAAATTTGATTACAATGTTTGGCTTGTTGTAGGTGTGGAAGATGTGGTTGTTTCACACATATACATATGTCTGTTCTTCCTGGGATCCTTTTCCCATGTACCTTATGACAGAATGTTGAGTAGTCTTCTCTTGGTATTCTGTAGGTCTTTGGTGATTATATATGTCACCTGTGTTTGTATATGTCTGTTAACCCCAATATCATAATGAAACCAATCCTCACACCTTTCCATTGGTGAACCATAAGTTTGTTTAATGAATCTGTGATTGCCCTTCTCCGTGGAAATATCTGCCCTGGTATCCATTTTTCGGTCAGACCTATAAGAGATATGATATGATATGTGTCTTTCACTTTCTGACTTACTACAAGTAACGTGATTACCTCTAGACACACCTACGGTGCTGCAAATGGCATTGTATCCTTTTATTCCTTGGCTTCTATTCTGCCTTAGCGAAGTCCATTTTCAACAATGTGATTCCCTGAGGGCTGAGGATTAGCTGACCTGGGTAGCCTGACCCTGCCGGCCGGCCCTCCCCAGGTGTGCCTGGGTTGAGGTCAATATAAACAGCGCTTCAGGCAGCAATAGCCCCTGAATCTGTGCCTGACTCCATATTCTCTGCCCTGTCAGCACTCTCGGGGCTGTGCTGGTGGGAGGGAGTGAGGGGCCGCGGCTTTGTGGGTGGCCCAGTGTGAGTGGGTCTCTGCTGGACTTTCTGCAGGAGTTGCCAGGCTGCCATCTGTACAGAAGAGGATGTGTCACCCATACCTTCTGCTGGAATTTCTCTCCGGACAGAGGTGAGGACGGAAAAAAGCAGTGGGGGCCGGGGCAGGAGGGGTATCTCAGGCAGGGCAATGGAAAGCTTCCAGAAGAGCGCCCTGGGCCAGGAACATCCTGGCTGGCCTGCAGGCACCAAGTTGGCCTGCGTGCTGTCGCTGGTGTGGCTCCACGGCCCTTCCTCTAGGCTTTCAAGCCCTTGTACATATTCAGGTGTTTTACGTGGGAAGGGTGGGAAAAGTTCAACAGCAGCTGGCCTGGGGCTCAGCTCACGGTTACTCACAGATGCTTCGGCATGGCCCCCAGCTTTTCAATGAGGACGCTCCTTGTGTAAGAGTGGGCTGCTGGCTGTATGGGAGATGATTCCCCACCTCTGACCAATTTCAGAATTGTTTACTGCTGGAGCAAGTGCCCTGATAGGCTTTTCCTCTGTATAAGTGGTTGGTTCAGGGTTTTTTTTTTTTTCTTTTTTGGTTCAAGTTAGATTTGATTCCTCTTTTATGTATTTATAGATATAAGCATGGAAATAATTCATTCATATAAATACATCTGTGTGAAGGGGAGAAGTTTTTGCTGTTTTATTTTTAAATTTTATTTTTTAAAATTTTGAAATTTAATTTTATTTATTTTTTTATATAGCAGGTCATTATTAGTTATGAATTTTATGCATATACATGTATACAGGTCAATCCCAATCTCCCAACTCATCCCACCACCACCACCCCATGGCTTCCCACACTTGGTGTCCATACGTGTGTTCTCTACGTCTGTGTCTCTATTTCTTCCCTGCAAACCAGTTCATCTGTACCATTTTTCTAGGTTCCACATATATGCATTAATATACAATATTTGTTTTTCTCTTTCTGACTTACTTCATTCTGTATGACAGTCTCTAGATCCATCGACGTGTCTACAAATGACCCAGTTTCATTCCTTCTTATGGCTGAGTAATATTCCATTTTATATATGTACCACATCTTGATCCATTCGTCTGTCTGTGGGTATTTAGGTTGCTTCCATTACCTGGCTATTGTAAATAGTGCTGAGATGAGCATTGTGGTGAATGTGCCTTTTTGATTTATGGTTTTCTCTGGGTATATGCCCAGAAGTGGGATTGCTGGATCATATGGTAATTCTATTTCTAGTTTTTGTAAGGAAACTCCATACTCTTCTCCATCGTGACTGTATCAATGTACATTTCCACCACTAGTGGAAGAGGGATCCTTTTGTCCACACCCTCCCCAGAATTTGTTGTTTGTAGATTTTCTGATGATGCCGATTCTAACAGGTGTGAGGTGATACCTCATTGTAGTTTTGATTTGCATTTCTCTAATAATTAGTGATGTTGAGCAGCTTTTCATGTGCGTCTTGGCCATCTCTGTGTCTTCTTTGAAGAAACGTCTCTTTAGATCTTCTGCCCATTTTTGTATTGGGTTGTTTGTTTTTTTAATATTAAGCTGCATGAGCTCTTTATATATATTGGAGATTAAACCTTTGTCCATTGATTTGTTTGCAAATATTTTCGCCCATTCTGAGGGATGCTTTTTGCCATTCCCGTTTTTTTAACAAAAAAAGAAAGAAAGAAAAAGAAGCAGAACACTAATGTGTGTAAAATATGCCGTTTGAAACTGTCGTTTTGAAATATGGACGTCCTTTGAATTTTTTGGTCGATATATGAACCCAGGATATGTTTTCAGGGCAGGTGTCATTTACAGGCCTGCAATGATTTTGAATATCAACTGACCATTAGCGCTGGGATTAAAGCTGCTGTTGTGTGAAACGGCCACAAGGTGGCAGCAGTTCTCCCTTACCAAATCTGGTTACTGGGGCAACAGATCCTCAATGGAAGTCGTGTTCTAGATTGGAATTTAGAATGGAATGTGCCAGGAGAAAGCCCCTCAAGTTTGTCTCACTACTTCTTGTTCGTGTTTTTAATTTAATTTTTTATTTTTTATTACAGCAAATTTGATTACAATGTTTGGCTTGTTGTAGGTGTGGAAGATGTGGTTCTTTTACACATATACATATGTCTGTTCTTCCTGGGATCCTTTTCCCATGTACCTTATGACAGACTGTTGAGTAGTCTTCTCTTGGTATTCTGTAGGTCTTTGGTGATTATATATGTCATCTGTGTATGTATATGTCCGTTAACAGCAATATCATAATGAAACTAATCCTCACACCTTTCAATTGGTGAACCATAAGTTTGTTTAATGAATCTGTGATTGCCCTTCTCTGTGGAAATATCTGCCCTGGTATCCATTTTTCGGTAACACCCATAAGAGATATGATATGATATGTGTCTTTCACTTTCGGACTTACTACAAGTCATGTGATTACCTCTAGACATACCTACGGTGCTGCAAATGGCATTGTGTCCTTTTATTCCTTGGCTTCTATTCTGCCTTAGCGAAGTCCATTTTCAACAATGTGATTCCCTGAGGGCTGAGGATTAGCTGACCTGGGTAGCCTGACACTGCCGGCCGGCCCTCCCCAGGTGTGCCTGGGTTGAGGTCAATATAAACAGTGCTGCAGGCAGCAATGGCCTCTGAAGCTGTTCCTGACTCCATATTATCTGCCCCGTCAGCAGTCTCGGGGCTGTGCTGGTGGGAGGGAGTGAGGGGCCGCAGCTTTGTGGGTGGCCCGGTGTGAGTGGGTCTCTGCTGGACTTTCTGCAGGAGTTGCCAGGCTGCCACCTGTAAAGAAGAGGATGTGTCACCCATACTTTCTGCTGGAATTTCTCTCCGGACAGAGGTGAGGAATGAAAAAAGCAGTGGGGGCCGGGGCAGGAGGGGTATCCCAGGCAGGGCAATGGAAAGCTTCCAGAAGAGCGCCCTGGGCCAGGACCATCCTGGCTGGCCTGCAGGCACCAAGTTGGCCTGCGTGCTGTCGCTGGTGTGGCTCCACGGCTCTTCCTCTAGGCTTTCAAGCCCTTGTACATATTCAGGTGTTTTACCTGGGAAGGGTGGGAAAAGTTCAACAGCAGCTGGCCTGGGGCTCAGCTCACGGTTACTCACAGATGCCTCGGCATGGCCCCCAGCTTTGCAATGAGGACGCTCCTTGCGTAGGAGTGGGCTGCTGGCTGTATGGGAGGTGATTCCCCACCTCTGAACAATTTCAGAATTGTTTACCGCTGGAACAAGTGCCCTTATAGGGTTTTCCTCTGTATAACTGGTGGGTTCAGGTTTTTTTTTTTCTTTTTTGGTTCAAGTTAGATTTTATTCCTCTTTTATGTATTTATAGATATAAGCATGGAAATAATTCATTCATATAAATACATCTGTGTGAAGGGAAGAACTTTTTTCTGTTTTATTTTTAAATTTTATTTTTTAAAATTTTGAAATTTAATTTTATTTATTTTTTTATATAGCAGGTCATTATTAGTTATGAATTTTATGCATATACATGTATACAGGTCAATCCCAATCTCCCAACTCATCCCACCACCACCAAACCATGGCTTCCCACACTTGGTGTCCATACGTGTGTTCTCTACCTCTGTGTCTCTATTTCTTCCCTGCAAACCAGTTCATCTGTACCATTTTTCTAGGTTCCACATATATGCATTAATATACAATATTTGTTTTTTCTCTTTCTGACTTACTTCATTCTGTATGACAGTCTCTAGATCCATGGACGTCTCTACAAATGACCCAGTTTCATTCCTTCTTATGGCTGAGTAATATTCCATTTTATATATCTACCACATCATTATCCATTCGTCTGTCTGTGGTTATTTAGGTTGCTTCCATTACCTGGCTATTGTAAATAGTGCTGAGATGAGCATTGTGGTGAATGTGCCTTTTTGATTTATGGTTTTCTCTGGGTATATGCCCAGAAGTGGGATTGCTGGATCATATGGTAATTCTATTTCTAGTTTTTTTAAGGAAACTCCATACTCTTCTCCATCGTGACTGTATCAATTTACATTTCCACCACTAGTGGAAGAGGGATCCTTTTGTCCACACCCTCCCCAGAATTTGTTGTTTGTAGATTTTCTGATGATGCCGATTCTAACAGGTGTGAGGTGATACCTCATTGTAGTTTTGATTTGCATTTCTCTAATAATTAGTGATGTTGAGCAGCTTTTCATGCGAGTCTTGGCCATCTCTGTGTCTTCTTTGAAGAAACGTCTCTTTAGATCTTCTGCCCATTTTTGTATTGGGTTGTTTGTTTTTTTAATATTAAGCTGCATGAGCTCTTTATATATATTGGAGATTAAACCTTTGTCCATTGATTCGTTTGGAAATATTTTCGCCCATTCTCAGGGATGCTTTTTGCCATTCCCGTTTTTTTAACAAAAAAAGAAAGAAAGAAAAAGAAGCAGAACACTAATGTGTGTAAAATATGCCGTTTGAAACTGTCGTTTTGAAATATGGACGTCCTTTGAATTTTTTGGTCGATATACGAACCCAGGATTTGTTTTCAGGGCAGGTGTCATTTACAGGCCTGCAATGATTTTGAATATCAACTGACCATTAGCCCTCGGATTAAAGCTGCTGTTGTGTGAAACGGCCACAAGGTGGCAGCAGTTCTCCCTTACCAAATCTGGTTACTGGGGCAACAGATCCTCAATGGAAGTCGTGTTCTAGATTGGAATTTAGAATGGAATGTGCCAGGAGAAAGCCCCTCAAGTTTGTATCACTACTTCTTGTGCGTGATTTTAATTTAATTTTTTATTTTTTATTACAGCAAATTTGATTACAATGTTTGGCTTGTTGTAGGTGTGGAAGATGTGGTTCTTTTACACATATACATATGTCTGCTCTTCCTGGGATCCTTTTCCCATGTACCTTATGACAGAATGTTGAGTAGTCTTCTCTTGGTATTCTGTAGGTCTTTGGTGATTATATATGTCACCTGTGTTTGTATATGTCTGTTAACCCCAATATCATAATGAAACCAATCCTCACACCTTTCCATTGGTGAACCATAAGTTTGTTTAATGAATCTGTGATTGCCCTTCTCCGTGGAAATATCTGCCGTGGTATCCATTTTTCGGTCACACCTATAAGAGATATGATATGATATGTGTCTTTCACTTTCTGGCTTACTACAAGTCACGTGATTACCTCTAGACACACCTACGGTGCTGCAAATGGCATTGTGTCCTTTTATTCCTTGGCTTCTATTCTGCCTTAGCGAAGTCCATTTTCAACAATGTGATTCCCTGAGGGCTGAGGATTAGCTGACCTGTGTAGCCTGACCCTGCCGGCCGGCCCTCCCCAGGTGTGCCTGGGTTGAGGTCAATATAAACAGCGCTGCAGACAGCAATAGCCCCTGAAGCTGTGCCTGACTCCATATTCTCTGCCCCGTCAGCAGTCTCGGGGCTGTGCTGGTGGGAGGGAGTGAGGGGCCGTGGCTTTGTGGGTGGCCCGGTGTGAGTGGGTCTCTGCTGGACTTTCTGCAGAGGTTGCCAGTCTGCCATCTGTACAGAAGAGGATGTGTCACCCATACCTTCTGCTGGAATTTCTCTCCGGACAGAGGTGAGGGCGGAAAAAAGCAGTGGGGGCCGGGGCAGGAGGGGTATCTCAGGCAGGGCAATGGAAAGCTTCCAGAAGAGCGCCCTGGGGCAGGACCCTCCTGGCTGGCCTGCAGGCACCAAGTTGGCCTGCGTGCTGTCGCTGGTGTGCCTCCATGGCCCTTCCTCTAGGCTTTCAAGCCCTTGTACATGTTCAGGTGTTTTACCTGGGAAGGGTGGGAAAAGTTCAACAGCAGCTGGCCTGGGGCTCAGCTCACGGTTACTCACAGATGCCTCGGCATGGCCCCCAGCTTTGCAATGAGGACACTCCTTGTGTAGGAGTGGGCTGCTGGCTGTATGGGAGATGATTCCCAACCTCTGACCAATTTCAGAATTGTTTACCGCTGGAGCAAGTGCCCTGATAGGGTTTTCCTCCGTATAACTGGTGGGTTCAGGGTTTTTTTTTTCTTTTTTGGTTCAAGTTAGATTTGATTCCTCTTTTATGTATTTATAGATATAAGCATGGAAATAATTCATTCATATAAATACATCTGTGTGAAGGGAAGAACTTTTTTCTGTTTTATTTTTAAATTTTATTTTTTAAAATTTTGAAATTTAATTTTATTTATTTTTTAATACAGCAGGTTATTATTAGTTATGTATTTTATGCATATACATGTATACAGGTCAATCCCAATCTCCCAACTCATCCCACCACCACCACCCCATGGCTTCCCACACTTGGTGTCCATACGTCTGTTCTCTACGTCTGTCTCTATTTCTTCCCGCAAACCAGTTCATCTGTACGATTGTTCTAGGTTCCACATATATGCATTAATATACAATATTTGTTTTTCTCTTTCTGACTTACTTCATTCTGTATGACAGTCTCTAGATCCATCGACGTCTCTACAAATGACCCAGTTTCATTCCTTCTTATGGCTGAGTAATATTCCATTTTATATATGTACCACATCTTTATCCATTCGTCTGTCTGTGGGTATGTAGGTTGCTTCCATTACCTGGCTATTGTAAATAGTGCTGAAATGAGCATTGTGGTGAATGTGCCTTTTTGATTTATGGTTTTCTCTGGGTATATGCCCAGAAGTGGGATTGCTGGATCATATGGTAATTCTATTTCTAGTTTTTAAAGGAATCTCCATACTCTTCTCCATCGTGACTGTATCAATTTACATTTCCACCACTAGTGGAAGAGGGATCCTTTTGTCCACACCCTCCCCAGAATTTGTTGTTTGTAGATTTTCTGATGATGCCGATTCTAACAGGTGTGAGGTGATACCTCAATGTAGTTTTGACTTGCATTTCTCTAATAATTAGTGATGATGAGCAGCTTTTCATGTGCGTCTTGGCCATCTCTGTGTCTTCTTTGAAGAAACGTCTCTTTAGATCTTCGGCCCATTTTTGTATTCGGTTGTTTGTTTTTTTAATATTAAGCTGCATGAGCTCTTTATATATATTGGAGATTAAACCTTTGTCCATGGATTCATTTGCAAATATTTTCGCCCATTCTGAGGCATGCTTTTTGCCATTCCAGTTTTTTTAACAAAAAAAGAAAGAAAGAAAAAGAAGCAGAACACTAATGTGTGTAAAATATGCCTTTTGAAACTGTCGTTTTGAAATATGGACGTCCTTTGAATTTTTTGGTCGATATATGAACCCAGGATTTGTTTTCAGGGCAGGTGTCATTTACAGGCCTGCAATGATTTTGAATATCAACTGACCATTAGCGCTGGGATTAAAGCTGCTGTTGTGTGAAACGGCCACCAGTTGGCAGCAGTTCTCCCTTACCAAATCTGGTTACTGGGGCAACAGAGCCTCAATGGAAGTCGTGTTCTAGATTGGAATTTAGAATGGAATGTGCCAGGAGAAAGCCCCTCAAGTTTGTCTCACTACTTCTTGTTCGTGTTTTTAATTTAATTTTTTATTTTTTATTACAGCAAATTTGATTACAATGTTTGGCTTGTTGTAGGTGTGGAAGATGTGGTTCTTTTACACATATACATATGTCTGCTCTTCCTGGGATCCTTTTCCCATGTACCTTATGACAGAATGTTGAGTAGTCTTCTCTTGGTATTCTGTAGGTCTTTGGTGATTATATATGTCACCTGTGTTTGTATATGTCTGTTAACCCCAATATCATAATGAAACCAATCCTCACACCTTTCCATTGGTGAACCATAAGTTTGTTTAATGAATCTGTGATTGCCCTTCTCCGTGGAAATATCTGCCGTGGTATCCATTTTTCGGTCACACCTATAAGAGATATGATATGATATGTGTCTTTCACTTTCTGACTTACTACAAGTCACGTGATTACCTCTAGACACACCTACGGTGCTGCAAATGGCATTGTGTCCTTTCATTCCTTGGCTTCTATTCTGCCTTAGCGAGGTCCATTTTCAACAATGAGATTCCCTGAGGGCTGAGGATTAGCTGACCTGGGTAGCCTGACCCTGCCGGCCGGCCCTCCCCAGGTGTGCCTGGGTTGAGGTCAATATAAACAGCGCTGCAGGCAGCAATAGCCCCTGAAGCTGTGCCTGACTCCATATTCTCTGCCCCGTCAGCAGTCTCGGGGCTGTGCTGGTGGGAGGGAGTGAGGGGCCGTGGCTTTGTGGGTGGCCCGGTGTGAGTGGGTCTCTGCTGGACTTTCTGCAGGAGTTGCCAGTCTGCCATCTGTACAGAAGAGGATGTGTCACCCATACCTTCTGCTGGAATTTCTCTCCGGACAGAGGTGAGGACGGAAAAAAGCAGTGGGGGCCGGGGCAGGAGGGGTATCTCAGGCAGGACAATGGAAAGCTTCCAGAAGAGCGCCCTGGGCCAGGACCCTCCTGGCTGGCCTGCAGGCACCAAGTTGGCCTGCGTGCTATCGCTGGTGTGGCTCCACGGCCCTTCCTCTAGGCTTTCAAGCCCTTGTACATATTCAGGTGTTTTACCTGGGAAGGGTGGGAAAAGTTCAACAGCAGCTGGCCTGGGGCTCAGCTCACGGTTACTCACAGATGCCTCTGCATGGCCCCCAGCTTTGCAATGAGGACGCTCCTTGCGTAGGAGTGGGCTGCTGGCTGTATGGGAGATGATTCCCCACCTCTGACCAATTTCAGAATTGTTTACCGCTGGAGCAAGTGCCCTGATAGGGTTCTCCTCTGTATAACTGGTGGGTTCAGGGTTTTTTTTTCTTTTTTGGTTCAAGTTAGATTTGATTCCTCTTTTATGTATTTATAGATATAAGCATGGAAATAATTCATTCATATAAATACATCTGTGTGAGGGGAAGAACTTTTTTCTGTTTTAGTTTAAATGTTTATTTTTTAAAATTTTGAAATTTAATTTTATTTATTTTTTAATACAGCAGGTTATTATTAGTTATGTATTTTATGCATATACATGTATACAGGTCAATCCCAATCTCCCAACTCATCCCACCACCACCACCCCATGGCTTCCCACACTTGGTGTCCATACGTGTGTTCTCTACGTCTGTGTCTCTATTTCTTCCCTGCAAACCAGTTCATCTGTACCATTTTTCTAGGTTCCACATATATGCATTAATATACAATATTTGTTTTTCTCTTTCTGACTTACTTCATTCTGTATGACAGTCTCTAGATCCATCGACGTGTCTACAAATGACCCAGTTTCATTCCTTCTTATGGCTGAGTAATATTCCATTTTATATATGTACCACATCTTTATCCATTCGTCTGTCTCTGGGTATTTAGGTTGCTTCCATTACCTGGCTATTGTAAATAGTGCTGAAATGAGCATTGTGGTGAATGTGCCTTTTTGATTTATGGTTTTCTCTGGGTATATGCCCAGAAGTGGGATTGCTGGATCATATGGTAATTCTATTACTTGTTTTTTTAAGGAAACTCCATACTCTTCTCCATCGTGACTGTATCAATTTACATTTCCACCACTAGTGGAAGAGGGATCCTTTTGTCCACAACCTCCCCAGAATTTGTTGTTTGTAGATTTTCTGATGATGCCGATTCTAGCAGGTGTGAGGTGATACCTCATTGTAGTTTTGATTTGCATTTCTCTAATAATTAGTGATGATGAGCAGCTTTTCATGTGCGTCTTGGCCATCTCTGTGTCTTCTTTGAAGAAACGTCTCTTTAGATCTTCTGCCCATTTTTGTATTGGGTTGTTTGTTTTTTTAATATTAAGCTTCATGAGCTGTTTATATATATTGGAGATTAAACCTTTGTCCATTGATTCGTTTGCAAATATTTTCGCCCATTCTGAGGGATGCTTTTTGCCATTCCCGTTTTTTTAACAAAAAAAGAAAGAAAGAAAAAGAAGCAGAACACTAATGTGTGTAAAATATGCCGTTTGAAACTGTCGTTTTGAAATATGGACGTCCTTTGAATTTTTTGGTCGATATATGAACCCAGGATTTGTTTTCAGGCAGGTGTCATTTACAGGCCTGCAATGATTTTGAATATCAACTGACCATTAGTGCTGGGATTAAATCTGCAGTTGTGTGAAACGGCCACAAGGTGGCAGCAGTTCTCCCTTACCAAATCTGGTTACTGGGGCAACAGAGCCTCAATGGAAGTCGTGTTCTAGATTGGAATTTAGAACGGAATGTGCCAGCAGAAAGCCCCTCAAGTTTGTCTCACTACTTCTTGTTCGTGTTTTTAATTTAATTTTTTATTTTTTATTACAGCAAATTTGATTACAATGTTTGGCTTGTTGTAGGTGTGGAAGATGTGGTTCTTTTACACATATACATATGTCTGTTCTTCCTGGGATCCTTTTCCCATGTACCTTATGACAGAATGTTGAGTAGTCTTCTCTTGGTATTCTGTAGGTCTTTGGTGATTATATATGTCACCTGTGTTTGTATATGTCTGTTAACCCCAATATCATAATGAAACCAATCCTCACACCTTTCCATTGGTGAACCATAAGTTTGTTTAATGAATCTGTGATTGCCCTTCTCCGTGGAAATATCTGCCCTGGTATCCATTTTTCGGTCACACCTATAAGAGATATGATATGATATGTGTCTTTCACTTTCTGACTTACTACAAGTCACGTGATTACCTCTAGACACACCTACGGTGCTGCAAATGGCATTGTGTCCTTTCATTCCTTGGCTTCTATTCTGCCTTAGCGAGGTCCATTTTCAACAATGTGATTCCCTGAGGGCTGAGGATTAGCTGACCTGGGTAGCCTGACCCTGCCGGCCGGCCCTCCCCAGGTGTGCCTGGGTTGAGGTCAATATAAACAGCGCTGCAGGCAGCAATAGCCCCTGAAGCTGTGCCTGACTCCATATTCTCTGCCCCGTCAGCAGTCTCGGGGCTGTGCTTGTGGGAGGGAGTGAGGGGCCGTGGCTTTGTGGGTGGCCCGGTGTGAGTGGGTCTCTGCTGGACTTTCTGCAGAGGTTGCCAGTCTGCCATCTGTACAGAAGAGGATGTGTCACCCATACCTTCTGCTGGAATTTCTCTCCGGACAGAGGTGAGGACGGAAAAAAGCAGTGGGGGCCGGGGCAGGAGGGGTATCTCAGGCAGGACAATGGAAAGCTTCCAGAAGAGCGCCCTGGGCCAGGACCCTCCTGGCTGGCCTGCAGGCACCAAGTTGGCCTGCGTGCTATCGCTGGTGTGGCTCCACGGCCCTTCGTCTAGGCTTTCAAGCCCTTGTACATATTCAGGTGTTTTACCTGGGAAGGGTGGGAAAAGTTCAACAGCAGCTGGCCTGGGGCTCAGCTCACGGTTACTCACAGATGCCTCGGCATGGCCCCCAGCTTTGCAATGAGGACGCTCCTTGCGTAGGAGTGGGCTGCTGGCTGTATGGGAGATGATTCCCCACCTCTGACCAATTTCAGAATTGTTTACCGCTGGAGCAAGTGCCCTGATAGGGTTCTCCTCTGTATAACTGGTGGGTTCAGGGTTTTTTTTTCTTTTTTGGTTCAAGTTAGATTTGATTCCTCTTTTATGTATTTATAGATATAAGCATGGAAATAATTCATTCATATAAATACATCTGTGTGAGGGGAAGAACTTTTTTCTGTTTTATTTTAAAAGTTTATTTTTTAAAATTTTGAAATTTAATTTTATTTATTTTTTAATACAGCAGGTTATTATTAGTTATGTATTTTATGCATATACATGTATACAGGTCAATCCCAATCTCCCAACTCATCCCACCACCACCACCCCATGGCTTCCCACACTTGGTGTCCATACGTGTGTTCTCTACGTCTGTGTCTCTATTTCTTCCCTGCAAACCAGTTCATCTGTACCATTTTTCTAGGTTCCACATATATGCATTAATATACAATATTTGTTTTTCTCTTTCTGACTTACTTCATTCTGTATGACAGTCTCTAGATCCATCGACGTGTCTACAAATGACCCAGTTTCATTCCTTCTTATGGCTGAGTAATATTCCATTTTATATATGTACCACATCTTTATCCATTCGTCTGTCTCTGGGTATTTAGGTTGCTTCCATTACCTGGCTATTGTAAATAGTGCTGAAATGAGCATTGTGGTGAATGTGCCTTTTTGATTTATGGTTTTCTCTGGGTATATGCCCAGAAGTGGGATTGCTGGATCATATGGTAATTCTATTTCTAGTTTTTTTAAGGAAACTCCATACTCTTCTCCATCGTGACTGTATCAATTTACATTTCCACCACTAGTGGAAGAGGGATCCTTTTGTCCACAACCTCCCCAGAATTTGTTGTTTGTAGATTTTCTGATGATGCCGATTCTAGCAGGTGTGAGGTGATACCTCATTGTAGTTTTGATTTGCATTTCTCTAATAATTAGTGATGTTGAGCAGCGTTACATGTGCGTCTTGGCCATCTCTGTGTCTTCTTTGAAGAAACGTCTCTTTAGATCTTCTGCCCATTTTTGTATTGGGTTGTTTGTTTTTTTAATATTAAGCTGCATGAGCTCTTTATATATATTGGAGATTAAACCTTTGTCCATTGATTCGTTTGCAAATATTTTCGCCCATTCTGAGGGATGCTTTTTGCCATTCCCGTTTTTTTAACAAAAAAAGAAAGAAAGAAAAAGAAGCAGAACACTAATGTGTGTAAAATATGCCGTTTGAAACTGTCGTTTTGAAATATGGACGTCCTTTGAATTTTTTGGTCGATATATGAACCCAGGATTTGTTTTCAGGGCAGGTGTCATTTACAGGCCTGCAATGATTTTGAATATCAACTGACCATTAGCGCTGGGATTAAAGCTGCTGTTGTGTGAAACGGCCACAAGGTGGCAGCAGTTCTCCCTTACCAAATCTGGTTACTGGGGCAACAGAGCCTCAATGGAAGTCTTGTTCTAGATTGGAATTTAGAATGGAATGTGCCAGGAGAAAGCCCCTCAAGTTTGTCTAACTACTTCTTGTTTGTGTTTTTAATTTAATTTTTTATTTTTTATTACAACAAATTTGATTACAATGTTTGGCTTGTTGTAGGTGTGGAAGATGTGGTTCTTTTACACATATACATATGTCTGTTCTTCCTGGGATCCTTTTCCCATGTACCTTATGAAAGAATGTTGAGTAGTCTTCTCTTGGTATTCTGTAGGTCTTTGGTGATTATATATGTCACCTGTGTTTGTATATGTCTGTTAACCCCAATATCATAATGAAACCAATCCTCACACCTTTCCATTGGTGAACCATAAGTTTGTTTAATGAATCTGTGATTGCCCTTCTCCGTGGAAATATCTGCCCTGGTATCCATTTTTCGGTCACACCTATAAGAGATATGATATGATATGTGTCTTTCACTTTCTGACTAACTACAAGTCACGTGATTACCTTTAGACACACCTACGGTGCTGCAAATGGCATTGTGTCCTTTCATTCCTTGGCTTCTATTCTGCCTTAGCG
Organism: Hyperoodon ampullatus; assembly: GCF_949752795.1. Taxonomy (NCBI): domain Eukaryota; kingdom Metazoa; phylum Chordata; class Mammalia; order Artiodactyla; family Ziphiidae; genus Hyperoodon; species Hyperoodon ampullatus. The sequence continues at coordinate 98,251,331 of NC_136921.1, forward strand.
AGGTCCATTTTCAACAATGTGATTCCCTGAGGGCTGAGGATTAGCTGACCTGGGTAGCCTGACCCTGCCGGCCGGCCCTCCCCAGGTGTGCCTGGGTTGAGGTCAATATAAACAGCGCTGCAGGCAGCAATAGCCCCTGAAGCTGTGCCTGACTCCATATTCTCTGCCCCGTCAGCAGTCTCGGGGCTGTGCTTGTGGGAGGGAGTGAGGGGCCGCGGCTTTGTGGGTGGCCCGGTGTGAGTGGGTCTCTGCTGGACTTTCTGCAGGAGTTGCCAGGCTGCCATCTGTACAGAAGAGGATGTGTCACACATACCTTCTGCTGGAATTTCTCTCCGGACAGAGGTGAGGACGGAAAAAAGCAGTGGGGGCCGGGGCAGGAGGGGTATCTCAGGCAGGGCAATGGAAAGCTTCCAGAAGAGCGTCCTGGGCCAGGAACATCCTGGCTGGCCTGCAGGCACCAAGTTGGCCTGCGTGCTGTCGCTGGTGTGGCTCCACGGCCCTTCCTCTAGGCTTTCAAGCCCTTGTACATATTCAGGTGTTTTACCTGGGAAGGGTGGGAAAAGTTCAACAGCAGCTGGCCTGGGGCTCAGCTCACGGTTACTCACAGATGCTTCGGCATGGCCCCCAGCTTTGCAATGAGGACGCTCCTTGTGTAAGAGTGGGCTGCTGGCTGTATGGGAGATGATTCCCCACCTCTGACCAATTTCAGAATTGTTTACCGCTGGAGCAAGTGCCCTGATAGGCTTTTGCTCTGTATAAGTGGTGGGTTCAGGGTTTTTTTTTTTTCTTTTTTGGTTCAAGTTAGATTTGATTCCTCTTTTATGTATTTATAGATATAAGCATGGAAATAATTCATTCATATAAATACATCTGTGTGAAGGGAAGAACTTTTTTCTGTTTTATTTTTAAATTTTATTTTTTAAAATTTTGAAATTTAATTTTATTTATTTTTTAATACAGCAGGTTATTATTAGTTATGTATTTTATGCATATACATGTATACAGGTCAATCCCAATCTCCCAACTCATCCCACCACCACCACCCCATGGCTTCCCACACTTGGTGTCCATACGTGTGTTCTCTACGTCTGTGTCTCTATTTCTTCCCTGCAAACCAGTTCATCTGTACCATTTTTCTAGGTTCCACATATATGCATTAATATACAATATTTGTTTTTCTCTTTCTGACTTACTTCATTCTGTATGACAGTCTCTAGATCCATCGACGTGTCTACAAATGACCCAGTTTCATTCCTTCTTATGGCTGAGTAATATTCCATTTTATATATGTACCACATCTTTATCCATTCGTCTGTCTGTGGGTATGTAGGTTGCTTCCATTACCTGGCTATTGTAAATAGTGCTGAAATGAGCATTGTGGTGAATGTGCCTTTTTGATTTATGGCTTTCTCTGGGTATATGCCCAGAAGTGGGATTGCTGGATCATATGGTAATTCTATTTCTAGTTTTTGTAAGGAAACTCCATACTCTTCTCCATCGTGACTGTATCAATGTACATTTCCACCACTAGTGGAAGAGGGATCCTTTTGTCCACACCCTCCCCAGAATTTGTTGTTTGTAGATTTTCTGATGATGCCGATTCTAACAGGTGTGAGGTGATACCTCATTGTAGTTTTGATTTGCATTTCTCTAATAATTAGTGATGTTGAGCAGCTTTTCATGCGAGTCTTGGCCATCTCTGTGTCTTCTTTGAAGAAACGTCTCTTTAGATCTTCTGCCCATTTTTGTATTGGGTTGTTTGTTTTTTTAATATTAAGCTGCATGAGCTCTTTATATATATTGGAGATTAAACCTTTGTCCATTGATTCGTTTGCAAATATTTTCGCCCATTCTGAGGGATGCTTTTTGCCATTCCCGTTTTTTTAACCAAAAAAGAAAGAAAGAAAAAGAAGCAGAACACTAATGTGTGTAAAATATGCCTTTTGAAACTGTCGTTTTGAAATATGGACGTCCTTTGAATTTTTTGGTCGATATATGAACCCAGGATTTGTTTTCAGGGCAGGTGTCACTTACAGGCCTGCAATGATTTTGAATATCAACTGACCATTAGCGCTGGGATTAAAGCTGCTGTTGTGTGAAACGGCCACAAGGTGGCAGCAGTTCTCCCTTACCAAATCTGGTTACTGGGGCAACAGAGCCTCAATGGAAGTCGTGTTCTAGATTGGAATTTAGAATGGAATGTGCCAGGAGAAAGCCCCTCAAGTGTGTCTCACTACTTCTTGTTCGTGTTTTTAATTTAATTTTTTTTATTTTTTATTACAGCAAATTTGATTACAATGTTTGGCTTGTTGTAGGTGTGGAAGATGTGGTTCTTTTCCACATATACATATGTCTGTTCTTCCTGGGATCCTTTTCCCATGTACCTTATGACAGAATGTTGAGTAGTCTTCTCTTGGTATTCTGTAGGTCTTTGGTGATTATATATGTCACCTGTGTTTGTATATGTCTGTTAACCCCAATATCATAATGAAACCAATCCTCACACCTTTCCATTGGTGAACCACAAGTTTGTTTAATGAATCTGTGATAGCCCTTCTCCGTGGAAGTATCTGCCCTGGTATCCATTTTTCGGTCACACCTATAAGAGATATGATATGATATGTGTCTTTCACTTTCTGACTTACTACAAGTCACGTGATTACCTCTACACACACCTACGGTGCTGCAAATGGCATTGTGTCCTTTTATTCCTTGGCTTCTATTCTGCCTTAGCGAAGTCCATTTTCAACAATGTGATTCCCTGAGGGCTGAGGATTAGCTGACCTGGGTAGCCTGACCCTGCCGGCCGGCCCTCCCCAGGTGTGCCTGGGTTGAGGTCAATATAAACAGCGCTGCAGGCAGCAATAGCCCCTGAAGCTGTGCCTGACTCCATATTCTCTGCCCCGTCAGCAGTCTCGGGGCTGTGCTGGTGGGAGGGAGTGAGGGGCCGCGGCTTTGTGGGTGACCCGGTGTGAGTGGGTCTCTGCTGGACTTTCTGCAGGAGTTGGCAGGCTGCCACCTGTAAAGAAGAGGATGTGTCACCCATACCTTTTGCTGGAATTTCTCTCCGGACAGAGGTGAGGACAGAGAAAAGCAGTGGGGGCCGGGGAAGGAGGGGTATCTCAGGCAGGGCAATGGAAGGCTTCCAGAAGAGCGCCCTGGGCCAGGACCAACCTGGCTGGCCTGCAGGCACCAAGTTGGCCTCCGTGCTGTCGCTGGTGTGGCTCCACGGCCCTCCCTCTAGGCTTTCAAGCCCTTGTACATATTCAGGTGTTTTACCTGGGAAGGGTGGGAAAAGTTCAACAGCAGCTGGCCTGGGGCTCAGCTCACTGTTACTCACAGATGCCTCGGCATGGCCCCCAGCTTTGCAATGAGGACGCTCCTTGCGTAGGAGTGGGCTGCTGGCTGAATGGGAGATGATTCCCCACCTCTGACCAATTTCAGAATTGTTTACCGCTGGAGCAAGTGCCCTGATAGGGTTTTCCTCTGTATAAGTGGTGGGTTCAGGGTTTTTTTTTTTCTTTTTTGGTTCAAGTTAGATTTGATTCCTCTTTTATGTATTTATAGATATAAGCATGGAAATAATTCATTCATATAAATACATCTGTGTGAAGGGGTGAACTTTTTTCTGTTTTATTTTTAAATTTTATTTTTTAAAATTTTGAAATTTAATTTTATTTATTTTTTAATACCGCAGGTTATTATTAGTTATGTATTTTATGCATATACATGTATACAGGTCAATCCCAATCTCCCAACTCATCCCACCACCACCACCCCATGGCTTCCCACACTTGGTGTCCATACGTGTGTTCTCTACGTCTGTGTCTCTATTTCTTCCCTGAAAACCAGTTCATCTGTACCATTTTTCTAGGTTCCACATATATGCATTAATATACAATATTTGTTTTTCTCTTTCTGACTTACTTCATTCTGTATGACAGTCTCTAGATCCATCGACGTGTCTACAAATGACCCAGTTTCATTCCTTCTTATGGCTGAGTAATATTCCATTTTATATATGTACGACATCTTTATCCATTCGTCTGTCTCTGGGTATTTAGTTTGCTTCCATTACCTGGCTATTGTAAATAGTGCTGAAATGAGCATTGTGGTGAATGTGCCTTTTTGATTTATGGCTTTCTCTGGGCATATGCCCAGAAGTGGGATTGCTGGATCATATGGTAATTCTATTTCTAGTTTTTTTAAGGAAACTCCATACTCTTCTCCATCGTGACTGTATCAAATTACATTTCCACCACTAGTGGAAGAGGGATCCTTTTGTCCACACCCTCCCCAGAATTTGTTGTTTGTAGATTTTCTGATGATGCCGATTCTAACAGGTGTGAGGTGATACCTCATTGTAGTTTTGATTTGCATTTCTCTAATAATTAGTGATGTTGAGCAGCTTTTCATGTGCGTCTTGGCCATCTCTGTGTCTTCTTTGAAGAAACGTCTCTTTAGATCTTCTGCCCATTGTTGTATAGGGTTGTTTGTTTTCTTAATATTAAGCTGCATGAGCTCTTTATATATATTGGAGATTAAACCTTTGTCCATTGATTCGTTTGCAAATATTTTCGCCCATTCTGAGGGATGCTTTTTGCCATTCCCGTTTTTTAAACAATAAAAGAAAGAAAGAAAAAGAAGCAGAACACTAATGTGTGTAAAATATGCCTTTTGAAACTGTCGTTTTGAAATATGGACGTCCTTTGAATTTTTTGGTCGATATATGAACCCAGGATTTGTTTTCAGGGCAGGTGTCATTTACAGGCCTGCAATGATTTTGAATATCAACTGACCATTAGCGCTGGGATTAAAGCTGCTGTTGTGTGAAACGGCCACAAGGTGGCAGCGGTTCTCCCTTACCAAACCTGGTTACTGGGGCAACAGAACCTCAATGGAAGTCGTGTTCTAGATTGGAATTTAGAATGGAATGTGCCAGGAGAAAGCCCCTCAAGTTTGTCTCACTACTTCTTGTTCGTGTTTTTAATTTAATTTTTTATTTTTTATTACAGCAAATTTGATTACAATGTTTGGCTTGTTGTAGGTGTGGAAGATGTGGTTCTTTTACACATATACATATGTCTGTTCTTCCTGGGATCCTTTTCCCATGTACCTTATGACAGAATGTTGAGTAGTCTTCTCTTGGTATTCTGTAGGTCTTTGGTGATTATATATGTCACCTGTGTTTGTATATGTCTGTTAACCCCAATATCATAATGAAACCAATCCTCACACCTTTCCATTGGTGAACCATAAGTTTGTTTAATGAATCTGTGATAGCCCTTCTCCGTGGAAATATCTGCCCTGGTATCCATTTTTCGGTCACACCTATAAGAGATATGATATGATATGTGTCTTTCACTTTCTGACTTACTACAAGTCACGTGATTACCTCTAGACACACCTACGGTGCTGCAAATGGCATTGTGTCCTTTTATTCCTTGGCTTCTATTCTGCCTTAGCGAAGTCCATTTTCAACAATGTGATTCCCTGAGGGCTGAGGATTAGCTGACATGGGTAGCCTGACCCTGCCGGCCGGCCCTCCCCAGGTGTGCCTGGGTTGAGGTCAATATAAACAGCGCTGCAGGCAGCAATAGCCCCTGAAGCTGTGCCTGACTCCACATTCTCTGCCCCGTCAGCAGTCTCGGGGCTGTGCTGGTGGGAGGGAGTGAGGGGCCGTGGCTTTGTGGGTGGCCCGGTGTGAGTGGGTCTCTGCTGGACTTTCTGCAGAGGTTGCCAGTCTGCCATCTGTACAGAAGAGGATGTGTCACCCATACCTTCTGCTGGAATTTCTCTCCGGACAGAGGTGAGGACGGAAAAAAGCAGTGGGGGCCGGGGCAGGAGGGGTATCTCAGGCAGGGCAATGGAAAGCTTCCAGAAGAGCGCCCTGGGGCAGGACCCTCCTGGCTGCCCTGCAGGCACCAAGTTGGCCTGCGTGCTGTCGCTGGTGTGCCTCCATGGCCCTTCCTCTAGGCTTTCAAGCCCTTGTACATGTTCAGGTGTTTTACCTGGGAAGGGTGGGAAAAGTTCAACAGCAGCTGGCCTGGGGCTCAGCTCACGGTTACTCACAGATGCCTCGGCATGGCCCCCAGCTTTGCAATGAGGACACTCCTTGTGTAGGAGTGGGCTGCTGGCTGTATGGGAGATGATTCCCAACCTCTGACCAATTTCAGAATTGTTTACCGCTGGAGCAAGTGCCCTGATAGGGTTTTCCTCCGTATAACTGGTGGGTTCAGGGTTTTTTTTTTCTTTTTTGGTTCAAGTTAGATTTGATTCCTCTTTTATGTATTTATAGATATAAGCATGGAAATAATTCATTCATATAAATACATCTGTGTGAAGGGAAGAACTTTTTTCTGTTTTATTTTTAAATTTTATTTTTTAAAATTTTGAAATTTAATTTTATTTATTTTTTAATACAGCAGGTTATTATTAGTTATGTATTTTATGCATATACATGTATACAGGTCAATCCCAATCTCCCAACTCATCCCACCACCACCACCCCATGGCTTCCCACACTTGGTGTCCATACGTCTGTTCTCTACGTCTGTCTCTATTTCTTCCCGCAAACCAGTTCATCTGTACGATTGTTCTAGGTTCCACATATATGCATTAATATACAATATTTGTTTTTCTCTTTCTGACTTACTTCATTCTGTATGACAGTCTCTAGATCCATCGACGTCTCTACAAATGACCCAGTTTCATTCCTTCTTATGGCTGAGTAATATTGCATTTTATATATGTACCACATCTTTATCCATTCGTCTGTCTGTGGGTATGTAGGTTGCTTCCATTACCTGGCTATTGTAAATAGTGCTGAAATGAGCATTGTGGTGAATGTGCCTTTTTGATTTATGGTTTTCTCTGGGTATATGCCCAGAAGTGGGATTGCTGGATCATATGGTAATTCTATTTCTAGTTTTTTAAGGAATCTCCATACTCTTCTCCATCGTGACTGTATCAATTTACATTTCCACCACTAGTGGAAGAGGGATCCTTTTGTCCACACCCTCCCCAGAATTTGTTGTTTGTAGATTTTCTGATGATGCCGATTCTAACAGGTGTGAGGTGATACCTCAATGTAGTTTTGACTTGCATTTCTCTAATAATTAGTGATGATGAGCAGCTTTTCATGTGCGTCTTGGCCATCTCTGTGTCTTCTTTGAAGAAACGTCTCTTTAGATCTTCGGCCCATTTTTGTATTCGGTTGTTTGTTTTTTTAATATTAAGCTGCATGAGCTCTTTATATATATTGGAGATTAAACCTTTGTCCATGGATTCATTTGCAAATATTTTCGCCCATTCTGAGGCATGCTTTTTGCCATTCCAGTTTTTTTAACAAAAAAAGAAAGAAAGAAAAAGAAGCAGAACACTAATGTGTGTAAAATATGCCTTTTGAAACTGTCGTTTTGAAATATGGACGTCCTTTGAATTTTTTGGTCGATATATGAACCCAGGATTTGTTTTCAGGGCAGGTGTCATTTACAGGCCTGCAATGATTTTGAATATCAACTGACCATTAGCGCTGGGATTAAAGCTGCTGTTGTGTGAAACGGCCACCAGTTGGCAGCAGTTCTCCCTTACCAAATCTGGTTACTGGGGCAACAGAGCCTCAATGGAAGTCGTGTTCTAGATTGGAATTTAGAATGGAATGTGCCAGGAGAAAGCCCCTCAAGTTTGTCTCACTACTTCTTGTTCGTGTTTTTAATTTAATTTTTTATTTTTTATTACAGCAAATTTGATTACAATGTTTGGCTTGTTGTAGGTGTGGAAGATGTGGTTCTTTTACACATATACATATGTCTGCTCTTCCTGGGATCCTTTTCCCATGTACCTTATGACAGAATGTTGAGTAGTCTTCTCTTGGTATTCTGTAGGTCTTTGGTGATTATATATGTCACCTGTGTTTGTATATGTCTGTTAACCCCAATATCATAATGAAACCAATCCTCACACCTTTCCATTGGTGAACCATAAGTTTGTTTAATGAATCTGTGATTGCCCTTCTCCGTGGAAATATCTGCCGTGGTATCCATTTTTCGGTCACACCTATAAGAGATATGATATGATATGTGTCTTTCACTTTCTGACTTACTACAAGTCACGTGATTACCTCTAGACACACCTACGGTGCTGCAAATGGCATTGTGTCCTTTCATTCCTTGGCTTCTATTCTGCCTTAGCGAGGTCCATTTTCAACAATGTGATTCCCTGAGGGCTGAGGATTAGCTGACCTGGGTAGCCTGACCCTGCCGGCCGGCCCTCCCCAGGTGTGCCTGGGTTGAGGTCAATATAAACAGCGCTGTAGGCAGCAATAGCCCCTGAAGCTGTGCCTGACTCCATATTCTCTGCCCCGTCAGCAGTCTCGGGGCTGTGCTGGTGGGAGGGAGTGAGGGGCCGTGGCTTTGTGGGTGGCCCGGTGTGAGTGGGTCTCTGCTGGACTTTCTGCAGGAGTTGCCAGTCTGCCATCTGTACAGAAGAGGATGTGTCACCCATACCTTCTGCTGGAATTTCTCTCCGGACAGAGGTGAGGACGGAAAAAAGCAGTGGGGGCCGGGGCAGGAGGGGTATCTCAGGCAGGACAATGGAAAGCTTCCAGAAGAGCGCCCTGGGCCAGGACCCTCCTGGCTGGCCTGCAGGCACCAAGTTGGCCTGCGTGCTATCGCTGGTGTGGCTCCACGGCCCTTCATCTAGGCTTTCAAGCCCTTGTACATATTCAGGTGTTTTACCTGGGAAGGGTGGGAAAAGTTCAACAGCAGCTGGCCTGGGGCTCAGCTCACGGTTACTCACAGATGCCTCTGCATGGCCCCCAGCTTTGCAATGAGGACGCTCCTTGCGTAGGAGTGGGCTGCTGGCTGTATGGGAGATGATTCCCCACCTCTGACCAATTTCAGAATTGTTTACCGCTGGAGCAAGTGCCCTGATAGGGTTCTCCTCTGTATAACTGGTGGGTTCAGGGTTTTTTTTTCTTTTTTGGTTCAAGTTAGATTTGATTCCTCTTTTATGTATTTATAGATATAAGCATGGAAATAATTCATTCATATAAATACATCTGTGTGAGGGGAAGAACTTTTTTCTGTTTTATTTTAAATGTTTATTTTTTAAAATTTTGAAATTTAATTTTATTTATTTTTTAATACAGCAGGTTATTATTAGTTATGTATTTTATGCATATACATGTATACAGGTCAATCCCAATCTCCCAACTCATCCCACCACCACCACCCCATGGCTTCCCACACTTGGTGTCCATACGTGTGTTCTCTACGTCTGTGTCTCTATTTCTTCCCTGCAAACCAGTTCATCTGTACCATTTTTCTAGGTTCCACATATATGCATTAATATACAATATTTGTTTTTCTCTTTCTGACTTACTTCATTCTGTATGACAGTCTCTAGATCCATCGACGTGTCTACAAATGACCCAGTTTCATTCCTTCTTATGGCTGAGTAATATTCCATTTTATATATGTACCACATCTTTATCCATTCGTCTGTCTCTGGGTATTTAGGTTGCTTCCATTACCTGGCTATTGTAAATAGTGCTGAAATGAGCATTGTGGTGAATGTGCCTTTTTGATTTATGGTTTTCTCTGGGTATATGCCCAGAAGTGGGATTGCTGGATCATATGGTAATTCTATTTCTAGTTTTTTTAAGGAAACTCCATACTCTTCTCCATCGTGACTGTATCAATTTACATTTCCACCACTAGTGGAAGAGGGATCCTTTTGTCCACAACCTCCCCAGAATTTGTTGTTTGTAGATTTTCTGATGATGCCGATTCTAGCAGGTGTGAGGTGATACCTCATTGTAGTTTTGATTTGCATTTCTCTAATAATTAGTGATGTTGAGCAGCTTTTCATGTGCCTCTTGGCCATCTCTGTGTCTTCTTTGAAGAAACGTCTCTTTAGATCTTCTGCCCATTTTTGTATTGGGTTGTTTGTTTTTTTAATATTAAGCTTCATGAGCTGTTTATATATATTGGAGATTAAACCTTTGTCCATTGATTCGTTTGCAAATATTTTCGCCCATTCTGAGGGATGCTTTTTGCCATTCCCGTTTTTTTAACAAAAAAAGAAAGAAAGAAAAAGAAGCAGAACACTAATGTGTGTAAAATATGCCTTTTGAAACTGTCGTTTTGAAATATGGACGTCCTTTGAATTTTTTGGTCGATATATGAACCCAGGATTTGTTTTCAGGCAGGTGTCATTTACAGGCCTGCAATGATTTTGAATATCAACTTACCATTAGTGCTGGGATTAAATCTGCAGTTGTGTGAAACGGCCACAAGGTGGCAGCAGTTCTCCCTTACCAAATCTGGTTACTGGGGCAACAGAGCCTCAATGGAAGTCGTGTTCTAGATTGGAATTTAGAACGGAATGTGCCAGCAGAAAGCCCCTCAAGTTTGTCTCACTACTTCTTGTTCGTGTTTTTAATTTAATTTTTTATTTTTTATTACAGCAAATTTGATTACAATGTTTGGCTTGTTGTAGGTGTGGAAGATGTGGTTCTTTTACACATATACATATGTCTGTTCTTCCTGGGATCCTTTTCCCATGTACCTTATGACAGAATGTTGAGTAGTCTTCTCTTGGTATTCTGTAGGTCTTTGGTGATTATATATGTCACCTGTGTTTGTATATGTCTGTTAACCCCAATATCATAATGAAACCAATCCTCACACCTTTCCATTGGTGAACCATAAGTTTGTTTAATGAATCTGTGATTGCCCTTCTCCGTGGAAATATCTGCCCTGGTATCCATTTTTCGGTCACACCTATAAGAGATATGATATGATATGTGTCTTTCACTTTCTGACTTACTACAAGTCACGTGATTACCTCTAGACACACCTACGGTGCTGCAAATGGCATTGTGTCCTTTCATTCCTTGGCTTCTATTCTGCCTTAGCGAGGTCCATTTTCAACAATGTGATTCCCTGAGGGCTGAGGATTAGCTGACCTGGGTAGCCTGACCCTGCCGGCCGGCCCTCCCCAGGTGTGCCTGGGTTGAGGTCAATATAAACAGCGCTGCAGGCAGCAATAGCCCCTGAAGCTGTGCCTGACTCCATATTCTCTGCCCCGTCAGCAGTCTCGGGGCTGTGCTTGTGGGAGGGAGTGAGGGGCCGTGGCTTTGTGGGTGGCCCGGTGTGAGTGGGTCTCTGCTGGACTTTCTGCAGAGGTTGCCAGTCTGCCATCTGTACAGAAGAGGATGTGTCACCCATACCTTCTGCTGGAATTTCTCTCCGGACAGAGGTGAGGACGGAAAAAAGCAGTGGGGGCCGGGGCAGGAGGGGTATCTCAGGCAGGACAATGGAAAGCTTCCAGAAGAGCGCCCTGGGCCAGGACCCTCCTGGCTGGCCTGCAGGCACCAAGTTGGCCTGCGTGCTATCGCTGGTGTGGCTCCACGGCCCTTCGTCTAGGCTTTCAAGCCCTTGTACATATTCAGGTGTTTTACCTGGGAAGGGTGGGAAAAGTTCAACAGCAGCTGGCCTGGGGCTCAGCTCACGGTTACTCACAGATGCCTCTGCATGGCCCCCAGCTTTGCAATGAGGACGCTCCTTGCGTAGGAGTGGGCTGCTGGCTGTATGGGAGATGATTCCCCACCTCTGACCAATTTCAGAATTGTTTACCGCTGGAGCAAGTGCCCTGATAGGGTTCTCCTCTGTATAACTGGTGGGTTCAGGGTTTTTTTTTCTTTTTTGGTTCAAGTTAGATTTGATTCCTCTTTTATGTATTTATAGATATAAGCATGGAAATAATTCATTCATATAAATACATCTGTGTGAGGGGAAGAACTTTTTTCTGTTTTATTTTAAATGTTTATTTTTTAAAATTTTGAAATTTAATTTTATTTATTTTTTAATACAGCAGGTTATTATTAGTTATGTATTTTATGCATATACATGTATACAGGTCAATCCCAATCTCCCAACTCATCCCACCACCACCACCCCATGGCTTCCCACACTTGGTGTCCATACGTGTGTTCTCTACGTCTGTGTCTCTATTTCTTCCCTGCAAACCAGTTCATCTGTACCATTTTTCTAGGTTCCACATATATGCATTAATATACAATATTTGTTTTTCTCTTTCTGACTTACTTCATTCTGTATGACAGTCTCTAGATCCATCGACGTGTCTACAAATGACCCAGTTTCATTCCTTCTTATGGCTGAGTAATATTCCATTTTATATATGTACCACATCTTTATCCATTCGTCTGTCTCTGGGTATTTAGGTTGCTTCCATTACCTGGCTATTGTAAATAGTGCTGAAATGAGCATTGTGGTGAATGTGCCATTTTGATTTATGGTTTTCTCTGGGTATATGCCCAGAAGTGGGATTGCTGGATCATATGGTAATTCTATTTCTAGTTTTTTTAAGGAAACTCCATACTCTTCTCCATCGTGACTGTATCAATTTACATTTCCACCACTAGTGGAAGAGGGATCCTTTTGTCCACAACCTCCCCAGAATTTGTTGTTTGTAGATTTTCTGATGATGCCGATTCTAGCAGGTGTGAGGTGATACCTCATTGTAGTTTTGATTTGCATTTCTCTAATAATTAGTGATGTTGAGCAGCGTTACATGTGCGTCTTGGCCATCTCTGTGTCTTCTTTGAAGAAACGTCTCTTTAGATCTTCTGCCCATTTTTGTATTGGGTTGTTTGTTTTTTTAATATTAAGCTGCATGAGCTCTTTATATATATTGGAGATTAAACCTTTGTCCATTGATTCGTTTGCAAATATTTTCGCCCATTCTGAGGGATGCTTTTTGCCATTCCCGTTTTTTTAACAAAAAAAGAAAGAAAGAAAAAGAAGCAGAACACTAATGTGTGTAAAATATGCCGTTTGAAACTGTCGTTTTGAAATATGGACGTCCTTTGAATTTTTTGGTCGATATATGAACCCAGGATTTGTTTTCAGGGCAGGTGTCATTTACAGGCCTGCAATGATTTTGAATATCAACTGACCATTAGCGCTGGGATTAAAGCTGCTGTTGTGTGAAACGGCCACAAGGTGGCAGCAGTTCTCCCTTACCAAATCTGGTTACTGGGGCAACAGAGCCTCAATGGAAGTCTTGTTCTAGATTGGAATTTAGAATGGAATGTGCCAGGAGAAAGCCCCTCAAGTTTGTCTAACTACTTCTTGTTTGTGTTTTTAATTTAATTTTTTATTTTTTATTACAACAAATTTGATTACAATGTTTGGCTTGTTGTAGGTGTGGAAGATGTGGTTCTTTTACACATATACATATGTCTGTTCTTCCTGGGATCCTTTTCCCATGTACCTTATGACAGAATGTTGAGTAGTCTTCTCTTGGTATTCTGTAGGTCTTTGGTGATTATATATGTCACCTGTGTTTGTATATGTCTGTTAACCCCAATATCATAATGAAACCAATCCTCACACCTTTCCATTGGTGAACCATAAGTTTGTTTAATGAATCTGTGATTGCCCTTCTCCGTGGAAATATCTGCCCTGGTATCCATTTTTCGGTCACACCTATAAGAGATATGATATGATATGTGTCTTTCACTTTCTGACTTACTACAAGTCACGTGATTACCTTTAGACACACCTACGGTGCTGCAAATGGCATTGTGTCCTTTCATTCCTTGGCTTCTATTCTGCCTTAGCGAGGTCCATTTTCAACAATGTGATTCCCTGAGGGCTGAGGATTAGCTGACCTGGGTAGCCTGACCCTGCCGGCCGGCCCTCCCCAGGTGTGCCTGGGTTGAGGTCAATATAAACAGCGCTGCAGGCAGCAATAGCCCCTGAAGCTGTGCCTGACTCCATATTCTCTGCCCCGTCAGCAGTCTCGGGGCTGTGCTTGTGGGAGGGAGTGAGGGGCCGCGGCTTTGTGGGTGGCCCGGTGTGAGTGGGTCTCTGCTGGACTTTCTGCAGGAGTTGCCAGGCTGCCATCTGTACAGAAGAGGATGTGTCACACATACCTTCTGCTGGAATTTCTCTCCGGACAGAGGTGAGGACGGAAAAAAGCAGTGGGGGCCGGGGCAGGAGGGGTATCTCAGGCAGGGCAATGGAAAGCTTCCAGAAGAGCGTCCTGGGCCAGGAACATCCTGGCTGGCCTGCAGGCACCAAGTTGGCCTGCGTGCTGTCGCTGGTGTGGCTCCACGGCCCTTCCTCTAGGCTTTCAAGCCCTTGTACATATTCAGGTGTTTTACCTGGGAAGGGTGGGAAAAGTTCAACAGCAGCTGGCCTGGGGCTCAGCTCACGGTTACTCACAGATGCTTCGGCATGGCCCCCAGCTTTGCAATGAGGACGCTCCTTGTGTAAGAGTGGGCTGCTGGCTGTATGGGAGATGATTCCCCACCTCTGACCAATTTCAGAATTGTTTACCGCTGGAGCAAGTGCCCTGATAGGCTTTTGCTCTGTATAAGTGGTGGGTTCAGGGTTTTTTTTTTTCTTTTTTGGTTCAAGTTAGATTTGATTCCTCTTTTATGTATTTATAGATATAAGCATGGAAATAATTCATTCATATAAATACATCTGTGTGAAGGGAAGAACTTTTTTCTGTTTTATTTTTAAATTTTATTTTTTAAAATTTTGAAATTTAATTTTATTTATTTTTTAATACAGCAGGTTATTATTAGTTATGTATTTTATGCATATACATGTATACAGGTCAATCCCAATCTCCCAACTCATCCCACCACCACCACCCCATGGCTTCCCACACTTGGTGTCCATACGTGTGTTCTCTACGTCTGTGTCTCTATTTCTTCCCTGCAAACCAGTTCATCTGTACCATTTTTCTAGGTTCCACATATATGCATTAATATACAATATTTGTTTTTCTCTTTCTGACTTACTTCATTCTGTATGACAGTCTCTAGATCCATCGACGTGTCTACAAATGACCCAGTTTCATTCCTTCTTATGGCTGAGTAATATTCCATTTTATATATGTACCACATCTTTATCCATTCGTCTGTCTGTGGGTATGTAGGTTGCTTCCATTACCTGGCTATTGTAAATAGTGCTGAAATGAGCATTGTGGTGAATGTGCCTTTTTGATTTATGGCTTTCTCTGGGTATATGCCCAGAAGTGGGATTGCTGGATCATATGGTAATTCTATTTCTAGTTTTTGTAAGGAAACTCCATACTCTTCTCCATCGTGACTGTATCAATGTACATTTCCACCACTAGTGGAAGAGGGATCCTTTTGTCCACACCCTCCCCAGAATTTGTTGTTTGTAGATTTTCTGATGATGCCGATTCTAACAGGTGTGAGGTGATACCTCATTGTAGTTTTGATTTGCATTTCTCTAATAATTAGTGATGTTGAGCAGCTTTTCATGTGCGTCTTGGCCATCTCTGTGTCTTCTTTGAAGAAACGTCTCTTTAGATCTTCTGCCCATTTTTGTATTGGGTTGTTTGTTTTTTTAATATTAAGCTGCATGAGCTCTTTATATATATTGGAGATTAAACCTTTGTCCATTGATTCGTTTGCAAATATTTTCGCCCATTCTGAGGGATGCTTTTTGCCATTCCCGTTTTTTTAACCAAAAAAGAAAGAAAGAAAAAGAAGCAGAACACTAATGTGTGTAAAATATGCCGTTTGAAACTGTCGTTTTGAAATATGGACGTCCTTTGAATTTTTTGGTCGATATATGAACCCAGGATTTGTTTTCAGGGCAGGTGTCACTTACAGGCCTGCAATGATTTTGAATATCAAGTGACCATTAGCGCTGGGATTAAAGCTGCTGTTGTGTGAAACGGCCACAAGGTGGCAGCAGTTCTCCCTTACCAAATCTGGTTACTGGGGCAACAGAGCCTCAATGGAAGTCGTGTTCTAGATTGGAATTTAGAATGGAATGTGCCAGGAGAAAGCCCCTCAAGTGTGTCTCACTACTTCTTGTTCGTGTTTTTAATTTAATTTTTTTTATTTTTTATTACAGCAAATTTGATTACAATGTTTGGCTTGTTGTAGGTGTGGAAGATGTGGTTCTTTTCCACATATACATATGTCTGTTCTTCCTGGGATCCTTTTCCCATGTACCTTATGACAGAATGTTGAGTAGTCTTCTCTTGGTATTCTGTAGGTCTTTGGTGATTATATATGTCACCTGTGTTTGTATATGTCTGTTAACCCCAATATCATAATGAAACCAATCCTCACACCTTTCCATTGGTGAACCACAAGTTTGTTTAATGAATCTGTGATAGCCCTTCTCCGTGGAAATATCTGCCCTGGTATCCATTTTTCGGTCACACCTATAAGAGATATGATATGATATGTGTCTTTCACTTTCTGACTTACTACAAGTCACGTGATTACCTCTACACACACCTACGGTGCTGCAAATGGCATTGTGTCCTTTTATTCCTTGGCTTCTATTCTGCCTTAGCGAAGTCCATTTTCAACAATGTGATTCCCTGAGGGCTGAGGATTAGCTGACCTGGGTAGCCTGACCCTGCCGGCCGGCCCTCCCCAGGTGTGCCTGGGTTGAGGTCAATATAAACAGCGCTGCAGGCAGCAATAGCCCCTGAAGCTGTGCCTGACTCCATATTCTCTGCCCCGTCAGCAGTCTCGGGGCTGTGCTGGTGGGAGGGAGTGAGGGGCCGCGGCTTTGTGGGTGACCCGGTGTGAGTGGGTCTCTGCTGGACTTTCTGCAGGAGTTGGCAGGCTGCCACCTGTAAAGAAGAGGATGTGTCACCCATACCTTTTGCTGGAATTTCTCTCCGGACAGAGGTGAGGACAGAGAAAAGCAGTGGGGGCCGGGGAAGGAGGGGTATCTCAGGCAGGGCAATGGAAGGCTTCCAGAAGAGCGCCCTGGGCCAGGACCAACCTGGCTGGCCTGCAGGCACCAAGTTGGCCTCCGTGCTGTCGCTGGTGTGGCTCCACGGCCCTCCCTCTAGGCTTTCAAGCCCTTGTACATATTCAGGTGTTTTACCTGGGAAGGGTGGGAAAAGTTCAACAGCAGCTGGCCTGGGGCTCAGCTCACTGTTACTCACAGATGCCTCGGCATGGCCCCCAGCTTTGCAATGAGGACGCTCCTTGCGTAGGAGTGGGCTGCTGGCTGAATGGGAGATGATTCCCCACCTCTGACCAATTTCAGAATTGTTTACCGCTGGAGCAAGTGCCCTGATAGGGTTTTCCTCTGTATAAGTGGTGGGTTCAGGGTTTTTTTTTTCTTTTTTGGTTCAAGTTAGATTTGATTCCTCTTTTATGTATTTATAGATATAAGCATGGAAATAATTCATTCATATAAATACATCTGTGTGAAGGGGCGAACTTTTTTCTGTTTTATTTTTAAATTTTATTTTTTAAAATTTTGAAATTTAATTTTATTTATTTTTTAATACCGCAGGTTATTATTAGTTATGTATTTTATGCATATACATGTATACAGGTCAATCCCAATCTCCCAACTCATCCCACCACCACCACCCCATGGCTTCCCACACTTGGTGTCCATACGTGTGTTCTCTACGTCTGTGTCTCTATTTCTTCCCTGAAAACCAGTTCATCTGTACCATTTTTCTAGGTTCCACATATATGCATTAATATACAATATTTGTTTTTCTCTTTCTGACTTACTTCATTCTGTATGACAGTCTCTAGATCCATCGACGTGTCTACAAATGACCCAGTTTCATTCCTTCTTATGGCTGAGTAATATTCCATTTTATATATGTACGACATCTTTATCCATTCGTCTGTCTCTGGGTATTTAGGTTGCTTCCATTACCTGGCTATTGTAAATAGTGCTGAAATGAGCATTGTGGTGAATGTGCCTTTTTGATTTATGGCTTTCTCTGGGTATATGCCCAGAAGTGGGATTGCTGGATCATATGGTAATTCTATTTCTAGTTTTTTTAAGGAAACTCCATACTCTTCTCCATCGTGACTGTATCAAATTACATTTCCACCACTAGTGGAAGAGGGATCCTTTTGTCCACACCCTCCCCAGAATTTGTTGTTTGTAGATTTTCTGATGATGCCGATTCTAACAGGTGTGAGGTGATACCTCATTGTAGTTTTGATTTGCATTTCTCTAATAATTAGTGATGTTGAGCAGCTTTTCATGTGCGTCTTGGCCATCTCTGTGTCTTCTTTGAAGAAACGTCTCTTTAGATCTTCTGCCCATTGTTGTATAGGGTTGTTTGTTTTCTTAATATTAAGCTGCATGAGCTCTTTATATATATTGGAGATTAAACCTTTGTCCATTGATTCGTTTGCAAATATTTTCGCCCATTCTGAGGGATGCTTTTTGCCATTCCCGTTTTTTAAACAAAAAAAGGAAGAAAGAAAAAGAAGCAGAACACTAATGTGTGTAAAATATGCCTTTTGAAACTGTCGTTTTGAAATATGGACGTCCTTTGAATTTTTTGGTCGATATATGAACCCAGGATTTGTTTTCAGGGCAGGTGTCATTTACAGGCCTGCAATGATTTTGAATATCAACTGACCATTAGCGCTGGGATTAAAGCTGCTGTTGTGTGAAACGGCCACAAGGTGGCAGCGGTTCTCCCTTACCAAACCTGGTTACTGGGGCAACAGAACCTCAATGGAAGTCGTGTTCTAGATTGGAATTTAGAATGGAATGTGCCAGGAGAAAGCCCCTCAAGTTTGTCTCACTACTTCTTGTTCGTGTTTTTAATTTAATTTTTTATTTTTTATTACAGCAAATTTGATTACAATGTTTGGCTTGTTGTAGGTGTGGAAGATGTGGTTCTTTTACACATATACATATGTCTGTTCTTCCTGGGATCCTTTTCCCATGTACCTTATGACAGAATGTTGAGTAGTCTTCTCTTGGTATTCTGTAGGTCTTTGGTGATTATATATGTCACCTGTGTTTGTATATGTCTGTTAACCCCAATATCATAATGAAACCAATCCTCACACCTTTCCATTGGTGAACCATAAGTTTGTTTAATGAATCTGTGATAGCCCTTCTCCGTGGAAATATCTGCCCTGGTATCCATTTTTCGGTCACACCTATAAGAGATATGATATGATATGTGTCTTTCACTTTCTGACTTACTACAAGTCACGTGATTACCTCTAGACACACCTACAGTGCTGCAAATGGCATTGTGTCCTTTTATTCCTTGGCTTCTATTCTGCCTTAGCGAAGTCCATTTTCAACAATGTGATTCCCTGAGGGCTGAGGATTAGCTGACATGGGTAGCCTGACCCTGCCGGCCGGCCCTCCCCAGGTGTGCCTGGGTTGAGGTCAATATAAACAGCGCTGCAGGCAGCAATAGCCCCTGAAGCTGTGCCTGACTCCATATTCTCTGCCCCGTCAGCAGTCTCGGGGCTGTGCTGGTGGGAGGGAGTGAGGGGCCGCAGCTTTGTGGGTGGCCCGGTGTGAGTGGGTCTCTGCTGGACTTTCTGCAGGAGTTGCCAGGCTGCCACCTGTAAAGAAGAGGATGTGTCACCCATACTTTCTGCTGGAATTTCTCTCCGGACAGAGGTGAGGAATGAAAAAAGCAGTGGGGGCCGGGGCAGGAGGGGTATCCCAGGCAGGGCAATGGAAAGCTTCCAGAAGAGCGCCCTGGGCCAGGACCATCCTGGCTGGCCTGCAGGCACCAAGTTGGCCTGCGTGCTGTCGCTGGTGTGGCACCACAGCCCTTCCTCTAGGCTTTCAAGCCCTTGTACATATTCAGGTGTTTTACCTGGGAAGGGTGGGAAAAGTTCAACAGCAGCTGGCCTGGGGCTCAGCTCACGGTTACTCACAGATGCCTCGGCATGGCCCCCAGCTTTG
The DNA here is from genome assembly GCF_949752795.1 of Hyperoodon ampullatus. NCBI lineage: Eukaryota > Metazoa > Chordata > Mammalia > Artiodactyla > Ziphiidae > Hyperoodon > Hyperoodon ampullatus. The sequence goes on from NC_136921.1 coordinate 98,271,082, forward strand.
CAATGAGGACGCTCCTTGCGTAGGAGTGGGCTGCTGGCTGTATGGGAGATGATTCCCCACCTCTGACCAATTTCAGAATTGTTTACCACTGGAGCAAGTGCCCTGATAGGCTTTTGCTCTGTATAAGTGGTGGGTTCAGGGTTTTTTTTTTTCTTTTTTGGTTCAAGTTAGATTTGATTCCTCTTTTATGTATTTATAGATATAAGCATGGAAATAATTCATTCATATAAATACATCTGTGTGAAGGGAAGAACTTTTTTCTGTTTTATTTTTAAATTTTATTTTTTAAAATTTTGAAATTTAATTTTATTTATTTTTTAATACAGCAGGTTATTATTAGTTATGTATTTTATGCATATACATGTATACAGGTCAATCCCAATCTCCCAACTCATCCCACCACCACCACCCCATGGCTTCCCACACTTGGTGTCCATACGTGTGTTCTCTACGTCTGTGTCTCTATTTCTTCCCTGCAAACCAGTTCATCTGTACCATTTTTCTAGGTTCCACATATATGCATTAATATACAATATTTGTTTTTCTCTTTCTGACTTACTTCATTCTGTATGACAGTCTCTAGATCCATCGACGTGTCTACAAATGACCCAGTTTCATTCCTTCTTATGGCTGAGTAATATTCCATTTTATATATGTACCACATCTTTATCCATTCGTCTGTCTCTGGGTATGTAGGTTGCTTCCATTACCTGGCTATTGTAAATAGTGCTGAAATGAGCATTGTGGTGAATGTGCCTTTTTGATTTATGGTTTTCTCTGGGTATATGCCCAGAAGTGGGATTGCTGGATCATATGGTAATTCTATTTCTAGTTTTTCTAAGGAAACTCCATACTGTTCTCCATCGTGACTGTATCAATGTACATTTCCACCACTAGTGGAAGAGGGATCCTTTTGTCCACACCCTCCCCAGAATTTGTTGTTTGTAGATTTTCTGATGATGCCGATTCTAACAGGTGTGAGGTGATACTTCATTGTCGTTTTGACTTGCATTTCTCTAATAATTAGTGATGTTGAGCAGCTTTTCATGTGCGTCTTGGCCATCTCTGTGTCTTCTTTGAAGAAACGTCTCTTTAGATCTTCTGCCCATTTTTGTATTGGGTTGTTTGTTTTTTTAATATTAAGCTGCATGAGCTCTTTATATATATTGGAGATTAAACCTTTGTCCATTGATTCGTTTGCAAATATTTTCGCCCATTCTGAGGGATGCTTTTTGCCATTCCCGTTTTTTTAACAAAAAAGGAAAGAAAGAAAAAGAAGCAGAACACTAATGTGTGTAAAATATTGTGTTTGAAACTGTCGTTTTGAAACATGGACGTCCTTTGAATTTTTTGGTCGATATATGAACCCAGGATTTGTTTTCAGGGCAGGTGTCATTTACAGGCCTGCAATGATTTTGAATATCAACTGACCATTAGCGCTGGGATTAAAGCTGCTGTTGTGTGAAACGGCCACAAGGTGGCAGCGGTTCTCCCTTACCAAATCTGGTTACTGGGGCAACAGAGCCTCAATGGAAGTCGTGTACTAGATTGGAATTTAGAATGGAATGTGCCAGGAGAAAGCCCCTCAAGTTTGTCTCACTACTTCTTGTTCGTGTTTTTAATTTAATTTTTTATTTTTTATTACAGCAAATTTGATTACAATGTTTGGCTTGTTGTAGGTGTGGAAGATGTGGTTCTTTTACACATATACATATGTCTGTTCTTCCTGGGATCCTTTTCCCATGTACCTTATGACAGAATGTTGAGTAGTCTTCTCTTGGTATTCTGTAGGTCTTTGGTGATTATATATGTCACCTGTGTTTGTATATGTCTGTTAACCCCCATATCGTAATGAAACCAATCCTCACACCTTTCCATTGGTGAACCATAAGTTTGTTTAATGAATCTGTGATAGTGCTTCTCCGTGGAAATATCTGCCCTGGTATCCATTTTTCGGTCACACCTATAAGAGATATGATATGATATGTGTCTTTCACTTTCTGACTTACTACAAGTCACGTGATTACCTCTAGACACACCTACGGTGCTGCAAATGGCATTGTGTCCTTTTATTCCTTGGCTTCTATTCTGCCTTAGCGAAGTCCATTTTCAACAATGTGATTCCCTGAGGGCTGAGGATTAGCTGACCTGGGTAGCCTGACCCTGCCGGCCGGCCCTCCCCAGGTGTGCCTGGGTTGAGGTCAATATAAACAGCGCTGCAGGCAGCAATAGCCCCTGAAGCTGTGCCTGACTCCATATTCTCTGCCCCGTCAGCAGTCTCGGGGCTGTGCTGGTGGGAGGGAGTGAGGGGCCGCGGCTTTGTGGGTGGCCCGGTGTGAGTGGGTCTCTGCTGGACTTTCTGCAGGAGTTGCCAGGCTTCCACCTGTAAAGAAGAGGATGTGTCACCCATACCTTCTGCTGGAATTTCTCTCCGGACAGAGGTGAGGATGGAAAAAAGCAGTGGGGGCCGGGGCAGGAGGGGTATCTCAGGCAGGGCAATGGAAAGCTTCCAGAAGAGCGCCCTGGGCCAGGACCATCCTGGCTGGCCTGCAGGCACCAAGTTGGCCTGCGTGCTGTCGCTGGTGTGGCTCCGCAGCCCTTCCTCTAGGCTTTCAAGCCCTTGTACCTATTCAGGTGTTTTACCTCGGAAGGGTGGGAAAAGTTCAACAGCAGCTGGCCTGGGGCTCAGCTCACGGTTACTCACAGATGCCTCAGCTTGGCCCCCAGCTTTGCAATGAGGACGCTCCTTGCGTAGGAGTGGGCTGCTGGCTGTATGGGAGATGATTCCCCACCTCTGACCAATTTCAGAATTGTTTACCGCTGGAGCAAGTGCCCTGATAGGGTTTTCCTCTGTATAACTGGTGGGTTCAGGGTTTTTTTTTTTTCTTTTTTGGTTCAAGTTAGATTTGATTCCTCTTTTATGTATTTATAGATATAAGCATGGAAATAATTCATTCATATAAATACATCTGTGTGAAGGGAAGAACTTTTTTCTGTTTTATTTTTAAATTTTATTTTTTTAAATTTTGAAATTTAATTTTATTTATTTTTTAATACAGCAGGTTATTATTAGTTATGTATTTTATGCATATACATGTATACAGGTCAATCCCAATCTCCCAACTCATCCCACAACCACCACCCCATGGCTTCCCACACTTGGTGTCCATACGTGTGTTCTCTACGTCTGTGTCTCTATTTCTTCCCTGCAAACCAGTTCATCTGTACCATTTTTCTAGGTTCCACATATATGCATTAATATACAATATTTGTTTTTCTCTTTCTGACTTACTTCATTCTGTATGACAGTCTCTAGATCCATCGACGTGTCTACAAATGACCCAGTTTCATTCCTTCTTATGGCTGAGTAATATTCCATTTTATATATGTACCACATCTTTATCCATTCGTCTGTCTCTGGGTATTTACATTGCTTCCATTACCTGGCTCTTGTAAATAGTGCTGAAATGAGCATTGTGGTGAATGTGCCTTTTTGATTTATGGTTTTCTCTGGGTATATGCCCAGAAGTGGGATTGCTGGATCATATGGTAATTCTATTTCTAGTTTTTTTAAGGAAACTCCATACTCTTCTGCATCGTGACTGTATCAATTTACATTTCCACCACTAGTGGAAGAGGGATCCTTTTGTCCACACCCTCCCCAGAATTTGTTGTTTGTAGATTTTCTGATGATGCCGATTCTAACAGGTGTGAGGTGATACCTCATTGTAGTTTTATTTGCATTTCTCTAATAATTAGTGATGTTGAGCAGCTTTTCATGTGAGTCTTGGCCATCTCTGTGTCTTCTTTGAAGAAACGTCTCTTTAGATCTTCTGCCCATTTTTGTATTGGGTTGTTTGTTTTTTTAATATTAAGTTGCATGAGCTCTTTATATATATTGGAGATTAAACCTTTGTCCATTGATTCGTTTGCAAATATTTTCGCCCATTCTGAGGGATGCTTTTTGCCATTCCCGTTTGTTTAACAAAAAAAGAAAGAAAGAAAAAGAAGCAGAACACTAATGTGTGTAAAATATGCCTTTTGAAACTGTCGTTTTGAAATATGGACGTCCTTTGAATTTTTTGGTCGATATATGAACCCAGGATTTGTTTTCAGGGCAGGTGTCATTTACAGGCCTGCAATGATTTTGAATATCAACTGACCATTAGCGCTGGGATTAAAGCTGCTGTTGTGTGAAACGGCCACAAGGTGGCAGCAGTTCTCCCTTACCAAACCTGGTTACTGGGGCAACAGAGCCTCAATGGAAGTCGTGTTCTAGATTGGAATTTAGAATGGAATGTGCCAGGAGAAAGCCCCTCAAGTTTGTCTCACTACTTGTTGTTCGTGTTTTTAATTTATTTTTTTATTTTTTATTACAGCAAATTTGATTACAATGTTTGGCTTGTTGTAGGTGTGGAAGATGTGGTTCTTTTACACATATACATATGTCTGTTTTTCCTGGGATCCTTTTCCCATGTACCTTATGACAGAATGTTGAGTAGTCTTCTCTTGGTATTCTGTAGGTCTTTGGTGATTATATATGTCACCTGTGTTTGTATATGTCTGTTAACCCCAATATCATAATGAAACCAATCCTCACACCTTTCCATTGGTGAACCATAAGTTTGTTTAATGAATCTGTGATTGCCCTTCTCCGTGGAAATATCTGCCCTGGTATCCATTTTTCGGTCACACCTATAACAGATATGATATGATATGTGTCTTTCACTTTCTGACTTACTACAAGTCACGTGATTACCTCTACACACACCTACGGTGCTGCAAATGGCATTGTGTCCTTTTATTCCTTGGCTTCTATTCTGCCTTAGCGAAGTCCATTTTCAACAATGTGATTCCCTGAGGGCTGAGGATTAGCTGACCTGGGTAGCCTGACCCTGCCGGCCGGCCCTCCCCAGGTGTGCCTGGGTTGAGGTCAATATAAACAGCGCTGCAGGCAGCAATAGCCCCTGAAGCTGTGCCTGACTCCATATTCTCTGCCCCGTCAGCAGTCTCGGGGCTGTGCTGGTGGGAGGGAGTGAGGGGCCGTGGCTTTGTGGGTGGCCCAGTGTGAGTGGGTCTATGCTGGACTTTCTGCAGGAGTTGCCAGTCTGCCACCTGTAAAGAAGAGGGTGTGTCACCCATACCTTCTGCTGGAATTTCTCTCCGGACAGAGGTGAGGATGGAAAAAAGCAGTGGGGGCCGGGGCAGGAGGGGTATCTCAGGCAGGGCAATGGAAAGCTTCCAGAAGAGCGCCCTGGGCCAGGACCATCCTGGCTGGCCTGCAGGCACCAAGTTGGCCTGCGTGCTGTCGCTGGTGTGGCTCCACAGCCCTTCCTCTAGGCTTTCAAGCCCTTGTACCTATTCAGGTGTTTTACCTGGGAAGGGTGGGAAAAGTTCAACAGCAGCTGGCCTGGGGCTCAGCTCACGGTTACTCACAGATGCCTCGGCTTGGCCCCTAGCTTTGCAATGAGGACGCTCCTTGCGTAGGAGTGGGCTGCTGGCTGTATGGGAGATGATTCCCCACCTCTGACCAAGTTCAGAATTGTTTACCGCTGGAGCAAGTGCCCGGATAGGGTTTTCCTCTGTATAACTGGTGGGTTCAGGTTTTTTTTTTTCTTTTTTGGTTCAAGTTAGATTTGATTCCTCTTTTATGTATTTATAGATATAAGCATGGAAATAATTCATTCATATAAATACATCTGTGTGAAGGGAAGAACTTTTTTCTGTTTTATTTTTAAATTTTATTTTTTAAAATTTTGAAATTTAATTTTATTTATTTTTTAATACAGCAGGTTATTATTAGTTATGTATTTTATGCATATACGTGTATACAGTTCAATCCCAGTCTCCCAACTCATCCCACCACCACCACCCCATGGCTTCCCACACTTGGTGTCCATACGTGTGTTCTCTACCTCTGTGTCTCTATTTCTTCCCTGCAAACCAGTTCATCTGTACCATTTTTCTAGGTTCCACATATATGCATTAATATACAATATTTGTTTTTCTCTTTCTGACTTACTTCATTCTGTATGACAGTCTCTAGATCCATCGACGTGTCTACAAATGACCCAGTTTCATTCCTTCTTATGGCTGAGTAATATTCCATTTTATATATGTACCACGTCTTTATCCATTCGTCTGTCTCTGGGTATTTAGGTTGCTTCCATTACCTGGCTCTTGTAAATAGTGCTGAAATGAGCATTGTCGTGAATGTGCCTTTTTGATTTATGGTTTTCTCTGGGTATATGCCCAGAAGTGGGATTGCTGGATCATATGGTAATTCTATTTCTAGTTTTTTTAAGGAAACTCCATACTCTTCTGCATCGTGACTGTATCAATTTACATTTCCACCACTAGTGGAAGAGGGATCCTTTTGTCCACACCCTCCCCAGAATTTGTTGTTTGTAGATTTTCTGATGATGCCGATTCTAACAGGTGTGAGGTGATACCTCATTGTAGTTTTATTTGCATTTCTCTAATAATTAGTGATGTTGAGCAGCTTTTCATGTGAGTCTTGGCCATCTCTGTGTCTTCTTTGAAGAAACGTCTCTTTAGATCTTCTGCCCATTTTTGTATTGGGTTGTTTGTTTTTTTAATATTAAGCTGCATGAGCTCTTTATATATATTGGAGATTAAACCTTTGTCCATTGATTCGTTTGCAAATATTTTCGCCCATTCTGAGGGATGCTTTTTGCCATTCCCGTTTTTTTAACAAAAAAAGAAAGAAAGAAAAAGAAGCAGAACACTAATGTGTGTAAAATATGCCTTTTGAAACTGTCGTTTTGAAATATGGACGTCCTTCGAATTTTTTGGTTGATATATGAACCCAGGATTTGTTTTCAGGGCAGGTGTCATTTACAGGCCTGCAATGATTTTGAATATCAACTGACCATTAGCGCTGGGATTAAAGCTGCTGTTGTGTGAAACGGCCACAAGGTGGCAGCGGTTCTCCCTTACCAAACCTGGTTACTGGGGCAACAGAGCCTCAATGGAAGTCGTGTTCTAGATTGGAATTTAGAATGGAATGTGCCAGGAGAAAGCCCCTCAAGTTTGTCTCACTACTTGTTGTTCGTGTTTTTAATTTAATTTTTTATTTTTTATTACAGCTAATTTGATTACAATGTTTGGCTTGTTGTAGGTGTGGAAGATGTGGTTCTTTTACACATATACATATGTCTGTTCTTCCTGGGATCCTTTTCCCATGTACCTTATGACAGACTGTTGAGTAGTCTTCTCTTGGTATTCTGTAGGTCTTTGGTGATTATATATGTCACCTGTGTTTGTATATGTCTGTTAACCCCAATATCATAATGAAACCAATCCTCACACCTTTCCATTGGTGAACCATAAGTTTGTTTAATGAATCTGTGATAGCGCTTCTCCGTGGAAATATATGCCCTGGTATCCATTTTTCGGTCACACCTATAACAGATATGATATGATATGTGTCTTTCACTTTCTGACTTACTACAAGTCACGTGATTACCTCTAGACACACCTACGGTGCTGCAAATGGCATTGTGTCCTTTTATTCCTTGGCTTCTATTCTGCCTTAGCGAAGTCCATTTTCAACAATGTGATTCCCTGAGGGCTGAGGATTAGCTGACCTGGGTAGCCTGACCCTGCCGGCCGGCCCTCCCCAGGTGTGCCTGGGTTGAGGTCAATATAAACAGCGCTGCAGGCAGCAATAGCCCCTGAAGCTGTGCCTGACTCCATATTCTCTGCCCCGTCAGCAGTCTCGGGGCTGTGCTGGTGGGGGGGAGTGAGGGGCCGTGGCTTTGTGGGTAGCCCGGTGTGAGTGGGTCTCTGCTGGACTTTCTGCAGGAGTTGCCAGTCTGCCACCTGTAAAGAAGAGGATGTGTCACCCATACCTTCTGCTGGAATTTCTCTCCGGACAGAGGTGAGGATGGAAAAAAGCAGTGGGGGCCGGGGCAGGAGGGGTATCTCAGGCAGGGCAATGGAAAGCTTCCAGAAGAGCGCCCTGGGCCAGGACCATCCTGGCTGGCCTGCAGGCACCAAGTTGGCCTGCGTGCTGTCGCTGGTGTGGCTCCACAGCCCTTCCTCTAGGCTTTCAAGCCCTTGTACCTATTCAGGTGTTTTACCTGGGAAGGGTGGGAAAAGTTCAACAGCAGCTGGCCTGGGGCTCAGCTCACGGTTACTCACAGATGCCTCGGCTTGGCCCCTAGCTTTGCAATGAGGACGCTCCTTGCGTAGGAGTGGGCTGCTGGCTGTATGGGAGATGATTCCCCACCTCTGACCAAGTTCAGAATTGTTTACCGCTGGATCAAGTGCCCTGATAGGGTTTTCCTCTGTATAACTGGTGGGTTCAGGTTTTTTTTTTTTTCTTTTTTGGTTCAAGTTAGATTTGATTCCTCTTTTTTGTATTTATAGATATAAGCATGGAAATAATTCATTCATATAAATACATCTGTGTGAAGGGAAGAACTTTTTTCTGTTTTATTTTTAAATTTTATTTTTTAAAATTTTGAAATTTAATTTTATTTATTTTTTAATACAGCAGGTTATTATTAGTTATGTATTTTATGCATATACATGTATACAGGTCAATCCCAATCTCCCAACTCATCCCACCACCACCACCCCATGGCTTCCCACACTTGGTGTCCATACGTGTGTTCTCTACCTCTGTGTCTCTATTTCTTCCCTGCAAACCAGTTCATCTGTACCATTTTTCTAGGTTCCACATATATGCATTAATATACAATATTTGTTTTTCTCTTTCTGACTTACTTCATTCTGTATGACAGTCTCTAGATCCATCGACGTGTCTACAAATGACCCAGTTTCATTCCTTCTTATGGCTGAGTAATATTCCATTTTATATATGTACCACATCTTTATCCATTCGTCTTTCTCTGGGTATTTAGGTTGCTTCCATTACCTGGCTCTTGTAAATAGTGCTGAAATGAGCATTGTGATGAATGTGCCTTTTTGATTTATGGTTTTCTCTGGGTATATGCCCAGAATTGGGATTGCTGGATCATATGGTAATTCTATTTCTAGTTTTTTTAAGGAAACTCCATACTCTTCTGCATCGTGACTGTATCAATTTACATTTCCACCACTAGTGGAAGAGGGATCCTTTTGTCCACACCCTCCCCAGAATTTGTTGTTTGTAGATTTTCTGATGATGCCGATTCTAACAGGTGTGAGGTGATACCTCATTGTAGTTTTATTTGCATTTCTCTAATAATTAGTGATGTTGAGCAGCTTTTCATGTGAGTCTTGGCCATCTCTGTGTCTTCTTTGAAGAAACGTCTCTTTAGATCTTCTGCCCATTTTTGTATTGGGTTGTTTGTTTTTTTAATATTAAGCTGCATGAGCTCTTTATATATATTGGAGATTAAACCTTTGTCCATTGATTCGTTTGCAAATATTTTCGCCCATTCTGAGGGATGCTTTTTGCCATTCCCGTTTTTTTAACAAAAAAAGAAAGAAAGAAAAAGAAGCAGAACACTAATGTGTGTAAAATATGCCTTTTGAAACTGTCGTTTTGAAATATGGACATCCTTTGAATTTTTTGGTTGATATATGAACCCAGGATTTGTTTTCAGGGCAGGTGTCATTTACAGGCCTGCAATGATTTTGAATATCAACTGACCATTAGCGCTGGGATTAAAGCTGCTGTTGTGTGAAACGGCCACAAGGTGGCAGCAGTTCTCCCTTACCAAACCTGGTTACTGGGGCAACAGAGCCTCAATGGAAGTCTTGTTCTAGATTGGAATTTAGAATGGAATGTGCCAGGAGAAAGCCCCTCAAGTTTGTCTCACTACTTGTTGTTCGTGTTTTTAATTTAATTTTTTATTTTTTATTACAGCTAATTTGATTACAATGTTTGGCTTGTTGTAGGTGTGGAAGATGTGGTTCTTTTACACATATACATATGTCTGTTCTTCCTGGGATCCTTTTCCCATGTACCTTATGACAGAATGTTGAGTAGTCTTCTCTTGGTATTCTGTAGGTCTTTGGTGATTATATATGTCACCTGTGTTTGTATATGTCTGTTAACCCCAATATCATAATGAAACCAATCCTCACACCTTTCCATTGGTGAACCATAAGTTTGTTTAATGAATCTGTGATAGCGCTTCTCCGTGGAAATATCTGCCCTGGTATCCATTTTTCGGTCACACCTATAACAGATATGATATGATATGTGTCTTTCACTTTCTGACTTACTACAAGTCACGTGATTACCTCTAGACACACCTACGGTGCTGCAAATGGCATTGTGTCCTTTTATTCCTTGGCTTCTATTCTGCCTTAGCGAAGTCCATTTTCAACAATGTGATTCCCTGAGGGCTGAGGATTAGCTGACCTGGGTAGCCTGACCCTGCCGGCCGGCCCTCCCCAGGTGTGCCTGGGTTGAGGTCAATATAAACAGCGCTGCAGGCAGCAATAGCCCCTGAAGCTGTGCCTGACTCCATATTCTCTGCCCCGTCAGCAGTCTCGGGGCTGTGCTGGTGGGAGGGAGTGAGGGGCCGTGGCTTTGTGGGTGGCCCGGTGTGAGTGGGTCTCTGCTGGACTTTCTGCAGGAGTTGCCAGTCTGCCACCTGTAAAGAAGAGGATGTGTCACCCATACCTTCTGCTGGAATTTCTCTCCGGACAGAGGTGAGGATGGAAAAAAGCAGTGGGGGCCGGGGCAGGAGGGGTATCTCAGGCAGGGCAATGGAAAGCTTCCAGAAGAGCGCCCTGGGCCAGGACCATCCTGGCTGGCCTGCAGGCACCAAGTTGGCCTGCGTGCTGTCGCTGGTGTGGCTCCACAGCCCTTCCTCTAGGCTTTCAAGCCCTTGTACCTATTCAGGTGTTTTACCTGGGAAGGGTGGGAAAAGTTCAACAGCAGCTGGCCTGGGGCTCAGCTCACGGTTACTCACAGATGCCTCGGCTTGGCCCCTAGCTTTGCAATGAGGACGCTCCTTGCGTAGGAGTGGGCTGCTGGCTGTATGGGAGATGATTCCCCACCTCTGACCAAGTTCAGAATTGTTTACCGCTGGAGCAAGTGCCCTGATAGGGTTTTCCTCTGTATAACTGGTGGGTTCAGGTTTTTTTTTTTTTCTTTTTTGGTTCAAGTTAGATTTGATTCCTCTTTTATGTATTTATAGATATAAGCATGGAAATAATTCATTCATATAAATACATCTGTGTGAAGGGAAGAACTTTTTTCTGTTTTATTTTTAAATTTTATTTTTTAAAATTTTGAAATTTAATTTTATTTATTTTTTAATACAGCAGGTTATTATTAGTTATGTATTTTATGCATATACATGTATACAGGTCAATCCCAATCTCCCAACTCATCCCACCACCACCACCCCATGGCTTCCCACACTTGGTGACCATACGTGTGTTCTCTACCTCTGTGTCTCTATTTCTTCCCTGCAAACCAGTTCATCTGTACCATTTTTCTAGGTTCCACATATATGCATTAATATACAATATTTGTTTTTCTCTTTCTGACTTACTTCATTCTGTATGACAGTCTCTAGATCCATCGACGTGTCTACAAATGACCCAGTTTCATTCCTTCTTATGGCTGAGTAATATTCCATTTTATATATGTACCACATCTTTATCCATTCGTCTGTCTCTGGGTATTTAGGTTGCTTCCATTACCTGGCTCTTGTAAATAGTGCTGAAATGAGCATTGTGATGAATGTGCCTTTTTGATTTATGGTTTTCTCTGGGTATATGCCCAGAAGTGGGATTGCTGGATCATATGGTAATTCTATTTCTAGTTTTTTTAAGGAAACTCCATACTCTTCTCCATCGTGACTGTATCAATTTACATTTCCACCACTAGTGGAAGAGGGATCCTTTTGTCCACACCCTCCCCAGAATTTGTTGTTTGTAGATTTTCTGATGATGCCGATTCTAACAGGTGTGAGGTGATACCTCATTGTAGTTTTGACTTGCATTTCTCTAATAATTAGTGATGTTGAGCAGCTTTTCATGTGCGTCTTGGCCATCTCTGTGTCTTCTTTGAAGAAACGTCTCTTTAGATCTTCTGCCCATTTTTGTATTGGGTTGTTTGTTTTTTTAATATTAAGCTGCATGAGCTCTTTATATATATTGGAGATTAAACCTTTGTCCATTGATTCGTTTGCAAATATTTTCGCCCATTCTGAGGGATGCTTTTTGCCATTCCCGTTTTTTTAACAAAAAAAGAAAGAAAGAAAAAGAAGCAGAACACTAATGTGTGTAAAATATGCCTTTTGAAACTGTCGTTTTGAAATATGCACGTCCTTTGAATTTTTTGGTTGATATATGAACCCAGGATTTGTTTTCAGGGCAGGTGTCATTTACAGGCCTGCAATGATTTTGAATATCAACTGACCATTAGCGCTGGGATTAAAGCTGCTGTTGTGTGAAACGGCCACAAGGTGGCAGCGGTTCTCCCTTACCAAACCTGGTTACTGGGGCAACAGAGCCTCAATGGAAGTCGTGTTCTAGATTGGAATTTAGAATGGAATGTGCCAGGAGAAAGCCCCTCAAGTTTGTCTCACTACTTGTTGTTCGTGTTTTTAATTTAATTTTTTATTTTTTATTACAGCTAATTTGATTACAATGTTTGGCTTGTTGTAGGTGTGGAAGATGTGGTTCTTTTACACATATACATATGTCTGTTCTTCCTGGGATCCTTTTCCCATGTACCTTATGACAGAATGTTGAGTAGTCTTCTCTTGGTATTCTGTAGGTCTTTGGTGATTATATATGTCACCTGTGTTTGTATATGTCTGTTAACCCCAATATCATAATGAAACCAATCCTCACACCTTTCCATTGGTGAACCATAAGTTTGTTTAATGAATCTGTGATAGCGCTTCTCCGTGGAAATATATGCCCTGGTATCCATTTTTTGGTCACACCTATAACAGATATGATATGATATGTGTCTTTCACTTTCTGACTTACTACAAGTCACGTGATTACCTCTAGACACACCTACGGTGCTGCAAATGGCATTGTGTCCTTTTATTCCTTGGCTTCTATTCTGCCTTAGCGAAGTCCATTTTCAACAATGTGATTCCCTGAGGGCTGAGGATTAGCTGACCTGGGTAGCCTGACCCTGCCGGCCGGCCCTCCCCAGGTGTGCCTGGGTTGAAGTCAATATAAACAGCGCTGCAGGCAGCAATAGCCCCTGAAGCTGTGCCTGACTCCATATTCTCTGCCCCGTCTGCAGTCTCGGGGCTGTGCTGGTGGGAGGGAGTGAGGGGCCGTGGCTTTGTGGGTGGCCCGGTGTGAGTGGGTCTCTGCTGGACTTTCTGCAGGAGTTGCCAGTCTGCCACCTGTAAAGAAGAGGATGTGTCACCCATACCTTCTGCTGGAATTTCTCTCCGGACAGAGGTGAGGATGGAAAAAAGCAGTGGGGGCCGGGGCAGGAGGGGTATCTCAGGCAGGGCAATGGAAAGCTTCCAGAAGAGCGCCCTGGGCCAGGACCATCCTGGCTGGCCTGCAGGCACCAAGTTGGCCTGCGTGCTGTCGCTGGTGTGGCTCCACAGCCCTTCCTCTAGGCTTTCAAGCCCTTGTACCTATTCAGGTGTTTTACCTGGGAAGGGTGGGAAAAGTTCAACAGCAGCTGGCCTGGGGCTCAGCTCACGGTTACTCACAGATGCCTCGGCTTGGCCCCTAGCTTTGCAATGAGGACGCTCCTTGCGTAGGAGTGGGCTGCTGGCTGTATGGGAGATGATTCCCCACCTCTGACCAAGTTCAGAATTGTTTACCGCTGGAGCAAGTGCCCTGATAGGGTTTTCCTCTGTATAACTGGTGGGTTCAGGTTTTTTTTTTTCTTTTTTGGTTCAAGTTAGATTTGATTCCTCTTTTATGTATTTATAGATATAAGCATGGAAATAATTCATTCATATAAATACATCTGTGTGAAGGGAAGAACTTTTTTCTGTTTTATTTTTAAATTTTATTTTTTAAAATTTTGAAATTTAATTTTATTTATTTTTTAATACAGCAGGTTATTATTAGTTATGTATTTTATGCATATACATGTATACAGGTCAATCCCAATCTCCCAACTCATCCCACCACCACCACCCCATGGCTTCCCACACTTGGTGTCCATACGTGTGTTCTCTACCTCTGTGTCTCTATTTCTTCCCTGCAAACCAGTTCATCTGTACCATTTTTCTAGGTTCCACATATATGCATTAATATACAATATTTGTTTTTCTCTTTCTGACTTACTTCATTCTGTATGACAGTCTCTAGATCCATCGACGTGTCTACAAATGACCCAGTTTCATTCCTTCTTATGGCTGAGTAATATTCCATTTTATATATGTACCACGTCTTTATCCATTCGTCTGTCTCTGGGTATTTAGGTTGCTTCCATTACCTGGCTCTTGTAAATAGTGCTGAAATGAGCATTGTGGTGAATGTGCCTTTTTGATTTATGGTTTTCTCTGGGTATATGCCCAGAAGTGGGATTGCTGGATCATATGGTAATTCTATTTCTAGTTTTTTTAAGGAAACTCCATACTCTTCTCCATCGTGACTGTATCAATTTACATTTCCACCACTAGTGGAAGAGGGATCCTTTTGTCCACACCCTCCCCAGAATTTGTTGTTTGTAGATTTTCTGATGATGCCGATTCTAACAGGTGTGAGGTGATACCTCATTGTAGTTTTGACTTGCATTTCTCTAATAATTAGTGATGTTGAGCAGCTTTTCATGTGCGTCTTGGCCATCTTTGTCTCTTCTTTGAAGAAACGTCTCTTTAGATCTTCTGCCCATTTTTGTATTGGGTTGTTTGTTTTTTTAATATTAAGCTGCATGAGCTCTTTATATATATTGGAGATTAAACCTTTGTCCATTGATTCGTTTGCAAATATTTTCGCCCATTCTGAGGGATGCTTTTTGCCATTCCCGTTTTTTTAACAAAAAAAGAAAGAAAGAAAAAGAAGCAGAACACTAATGTGTGTAAAATATGCCTTTTGACACTGTCGTTTTGAAATATGGACGTCCTTTGAATTTTTTGGTCGATATATGAACCCAGGATTTGTTTTCAGGGCAGGTGTCATTTACAGGCCTGCAATGATTTTGAATATCAACTGACCATTAGCGCTGGGATTAAAGCTGCTGTTGTGTGAAACGGCCACAAGGTGGCAGCGGTTCTCCCTTACCAAACCTGGTTACTGGGGCAACAGAACCTCAATGGAAGTCGTGTTCTAGATTGGAATTTAGAATGGAATGTGCCAGGAGAAAGCCCCTCAAGTTTGTCTCACTACTTCTTGTTCGTGTTTTTAATTTAATTTTTTATTTTTTATTACAGCAAATTTGATTACAATGTTTGGCTTGTTGTAGGTGTGGAAGATGTGGTTCTTTTACACATATACATATGTCTGTTCTTCCTGGGATCCTTTTCCCATGTACCTTATGACAGAATGTTGAGTAGTCTTCTCTTGGTATTCTGTAGGTCTTTGGTGATTATATATGTCACCTGTGTTTGTATATGTCTGTTAACCCCAATATCATAATGAAACCAATCCTCACACCTTTCCATTGGTGAACCATAAGTTTGTTTAATGAATCTGTAATAGCCCTTCTCCGTGGAAATATCTGCCCTGGTATCCATTTTTCGGTCACACCTATAAGAGATATGATATGATATGTGTCTTTCACTTTCTGACTTACTACAAGTCACGTGATTACCTCTAGACACACCTACGGTGCTGCAAATGGCATTGTGTCCTTTTATTCCTTGGCTTCTATTCTGCCTTAGCGAAGTCCATTTTCAACAATGTGATTCCCTGAGGGCTGAGGATTAGCTGACATGGGTAGCCTGACCCTGCCGGCCGGCCCTCCCCAGGTGTGCCTGGGTTGAGGTCAATATAAACAGCGCTGCAGGCAGCAATAGCCCCTGAAGCTGTGCCTGACTCCATATTCTCTGCCCCGTCAGCAGTCTCGGGGCTGTGCTGGTGGGAGGGAGTGAGGGGCCGCAGCTTTGTGGGTGGCCCGGTGTGAGTGGGTCTCTGCTGGACTTTCTGCAGGAGTTGCCAGTCTGCCACCTGTAAAGAAGAGGATGTGTCACCCATACTTTCTGCTGGAATTTCTCTCCGGACAGAGGTGAGGAATGAAAAAAGCAGTGGGGGCCGGGGCAGGAGGGGTATCCCAGGCAGGGCAATGGAAAGCTTCCAGAAGAGCGCCCTGGGCCAGGACCATCCTGGCTGGCCTGCAGGCACCAAGTTGGCCTGCGTGCTGTCGCTGGTGTGGCACCACAGCCCTTCCTCTAGGCTTTCAAGCCCTTGTACATATTCAGGTGTTTTACCTGGGAAGGGTGGGAAAAGTTCAACAGCAGCTGGCCTGGGGCTCAGCTCACGGTTACTCACAGATGCCTCGGCATGGCCCCCAGCTTTGCAATGAGGACGCTCCTTGCGTAGGAGTGGGCTGCTGGCTGTATGGGAGATGATTCCCCACCTCTGACCAATTTCAGAATTGTTTACCACTGGAGCAAGTGCCCTGATAGGGTTTTCCTCTGTATAACTGGTGGGTTCAGGGTTTTTTTTTTTCTTTTTTGGTTCAAGTTAGATTTGATTCCTCTTTTATGTATTTATAGATATAAGCATGGAAATAATTCATTCATATAAATACATCTGTGTGAAGGGAAGAACTTTTTTCTGTTTTATTTTTAAATTTTATTTTTTAAAATTTTGAAATTTAATTTTATTTATTTTTTAATACAGCAGGTTATTATTAGTTATGTATTTTATGCATATACATGTATACAGGTCAATCCCAATCTCCCAACTCATCCCACCACCACCACCCCATGGCTTCCCACACTTGGTGTCCATACGTGTGTTCTCTACGTCTGTGTCTCTATTTCTTCCCTGCAAACCAGTTCATCTGTACCATTTTTCTAGGTTCCACATATATGCATTAATATACAATATTTGTTTTTCTCTTTCTGACTTACTTCATTCTGTATGACAGTCTCTAGATCCATCGACGTGTCTACAAATGACCCAGTTTCATTCCTTCTTATGGCTGAGTAATATTCCATTTTATATATGTACCACATCTTTATCCATTCGTCTGTCTCTGGGTATGTAGGTTGCTTCCATTACCTGGCTATTGTAAATAGTGCTGAAATGAGCATTGTGGTGAATGTGCCTTTTTGATTTATGGTTTTCTCTGGGTATATGCCCAGAAGTGGGATTGCTGGATCATATGGTAATTCTATTTCTAGTTTTTCTAAGGAAACTCCATACTGTTCTCCATCGTGACTGTATCAATTTCCATTTCCACCACTAGTGGAAGAGGGATCCTTTTGTCCACACCCTCCCCAGAATTTGTTGTTTGTAGATTTTCTGATGATGCCGATTCTAACAGGTGTGAGGTGATACTTCATTGTCGTTTTGACTTGCATTTCTCTAATAATTAGTGATGTTGAGCAGCTTTTCATGTGCGTCTTGGCCATCTCTGTGTCTTCTTTGAAGAAACGTCTCTTTAGATCTTCTGCCCATTTTTGTATTGGGTTGTTTGTTTTTTTAATATTAAGCTGCATGAGCTCTTTATATATATTGGAGATTAAACCTTTGTCCATTGATTCGTTTGCAAATATTTTCGCCCATTCTGAGGGATGCTTTTTGCCATTCCCGTTTTTTTAACAAAAAAGGAAAGAAAGAAAAAGAAGCAGAACACTAATGTGTGTAAAATATTGTGTTTGAAACTGTCGTTTTGAAACATGGACGTCCTTTGAATTTTTTGGTCGATATATGAACCCAGGATTTGTTTTCAGGGCAGGTGTCATTTACAGGCCTGCAATGATTTTGAATATCAACTGACCATTAGCGCTGGGATTAAAGCTGCTGTTGTGTGAAACGGCCACAAGGTGGCAGCGGTTCTCCCTTACCAAATCTGGTTACTGGGGCAACAGAGCCTCAATGGAAGTCGTGTACTAGATTGGAATTTAGAATGGAATGTGCCAGGAGAAAGCCCCTCAAGTTTGTCTCACTACTTGTTGTTCGTGTTTTTAATTTAATTTTTTATTTTTTATTACAGCTAATTTGATTACAATGTTTGGCTTGTTGTAGGTGTGGAAGATGTGGTTCTTTTACACATATACATATGTCTGTTCTTCCTGGGATCCTTTTCCCATGTACCTTATGACAGAATGTTGAGTAGTCTTCTCTTGGTATTCTGTAGGTCTTTGGTGATTATATATGTCACCTGTGTTTGTATATGTCTGTTAACCCCCATATCGTAATGAAACCAATCCTCACACCTTTCCATTGGTGAACCATAAGTTTGTTTAATGAATCTGTGATAGTGCTTCTCCGTGGAAATATCTGCCCTGGTATCCATTTTTCGGTCACACCTATAAGAGATATGATATGATATGTGTCTTTCACTTTCTGACTTACTACAAGTCACGTGATTACCTCTAGACACACCTACGGTGCTGCAAATGGCATTGTGTCCTTTTATTCCTTGGCTTCTATTCTGCCTTAGCGAAGTCCATTTTCAACAATGTGATTCCCTGAGGGCTGAGGATTAGCTGACCTGGGTAGCCTGACCCTGCCGGCCGGCCCTCCCCAGGTGTGCCTGGGTTGAGGTCAATATAAACAGCGCTGCAGGCAGCAATAGCCCCTGAAGCTGTGCCTGACTCCATATTCTCTGCCCCGTCAGCAGTCTCGGGGCTGTGCTGGTGGGAGGGAGTGAGGGGCCGTGGCTTTGTGGGTGGCCCGGTGTGAGTGGGTCTCTGCTGGACTTTCTGCAGGAGTTGCCAGGCTGCCACCTGTAAAGAAGAGGATGTGTCACCCATACCTTCTGCTGGAATTTCTCTCCGGACAGAGGTGAGGATGGAAAAAAGCAGTGGGGGCCGGGGCAGGAGGGGTATCTCAGGCAGGGCAATGGAAAGCTTCCAGAAGAGCGCCCTGGGCCAGGACCATCCTGGCTGGCCTGCAGGCACCAAGTTGGCCTGCGTGCTGTCGCTGGTGTGGCTCCGCAGCCCTTCCTCTAGGCTTTCAAGCCCTTGTACCTATTCAGGTGTTTTACCTCGGAAGGGTGGGAAAAGTTCAACAGCACCTGGCCTGGGGCTCAGCTCACGGTTACTCACAGATGCCTCAGCTTGGCCCCCAGCTTTGCAATGAGGACGCTCCTTGCGTAGGAGTGGGCTGCTGGCTGTATGGGAGATGATTCCCCACCTCTGACCAATTTCAGAATTGTTTACCGCTGGAGCAAGTGCCCTGATAGGGTTTTCCTCTGTATAACTGGTGGGTTCAGGGTTTTTTTTTTTTCTTTTTTGGTTCAAGTTAGATTTGATTCCTCTTTTATGTATTTATAGATATAAGCATGGAAATAATTCATTCATATAAATACATCTGTGTGAAGGGAAGAACTTTTTTCTGTTTTATTTTTAAATTTTATTTTTTTAAATTTTGAAATTTAATTTTATTTATTTTTTAATACAGCAGGTTATTATTAGTTATGTATTTTATGCATATACATGTATACAGGTCAATCCCAATCTCCCAACTCATCCCACAACCACCACCCCATGGCTTCCCACACTTGGTGTCCATACGTGTGTTCTCTACGTCTGTGTCTCTATTTCTTCCCTGCAAACCAGTTCATCTGTACCATTTTTCTAGGTTCCACATATATGCATTAATATACAATATTTGTTTTTCTCTTTCTGACTTACTTCATTCTGTATGACAGTCTCTAGATCCATCGACGTGTCTACAAATGACCCAGTTTCATTCCTTCTTATGGCTGAGTAATATTCCATTTTATATATGTACCACATCTTTATCCATTCGTCTGTCTCTGGGTATTTACATTGCTTCCATGACCTGGCTCTTGTAAATAGTGCTGAAATGAGCATTGTGGTGAATGTGCCTTTTTGATTTATGGTTTTCTCTGGGTATATGCCCAGAAGTGGGATTGCTGGATCATATGGTAATTCTATTTCTAGTTTTTTTAAGGAAACTCCATACTCTTCTGCATCGTGACTGTATCAATTTACATTTCCACCACTAGTGGAAGAGGGATCCTTTTGTCCACACCCTCCCCAGAATTTGTTGTTTGTAGATTTTCTGATGATGCCGATTCTAACAGGTGTGAGGTGATACCTCATTGTAGTTTTATTTGCATTTCTCTAATAATTAGTGATGTTGAGCAGCTTTTCATGTGAGTCTTGGCCATCTCTGTGTCTTCTTTGAAGAAACGTCTCTTTAGATCTTCTGCCCATTTTTGTATTGGGTTGTTTGTTTTTTTAATATTAAGTTGCATGAGCTCTTTATATATATTGGAGATTAAACCTTTGTCCATTGATTCGTTTGCAAATATTTTCGCCCATTCTGAGGGATGCTTTTTGCCATTCCCGTTTGTTTAACAAAAAAAGAAAGAAAGAAAAAGAAGCAGAACACTAATGTGTGTAAAATATGCCTTTTGAAACTGTCGTTTTGAAATATGGACGTCCTTTGAATTTTTTGGTCGATATATGAACCCAGGATTTGTTTTCAGGGCAGGTGTCATTTACAGGCCTGCAATGATTTTGAATATCAACTGACCATTAGCGCTGGGATTAAAGCTGCTGTTGTGTGAAACGGCCACAAGGTGGCAGCAGTTCTCCCTTACCAAACCTGGTTACTGGGGCAACAGAGCCTCAATGGAAGTCGTGTTCTAGATTGGAATTTAGAATGGAATGTGCCAGGAGAAAGCCCCTCAAGTTTGTCTCACTACTTGTTGTTCGTGTTTTTAATTTATTTTTTTATTTTTTATTACAGCAAATTTGATTACAATGTTTGGCTTGTTGTAGGTGTGGAAGATGTGGTTCTTTTACACATATACATATGTCTGTTTTTCCTGGGATCCTTTTCCCATGTACCTTATGACAGAATGTTGAGTAGTCTTCTCTTGGTATTCTGTAGGTCTTTGGTGATTATATATGTCACCTGTGTTTGTATATGTCTGTTAACCCCAATATCATAATGAAACCAATCCTCACACCTTTCCATTGGTGAACCATAAGTTTGTTTAATGAATCTGTGATTGCCCTTCTCCGTGGAAATATCTGCCCTGGTATCCATTTTTCGGTCACACCTATAACAGATATGATATGATATGTGTCTTTCACTTTCTGACTTACTACAAGTCACGTGATTACCTCTAGACACACCTACGGTGCTGCAAATGGCATTGTGTCCTTTTATTCCTTGGCTTCTATTCTGCCTTAGCGAAGTCCATTTTCAACAATGTGATTCCCTGAGGGCTGAGGATTAGCTGACCTGGGTAGCCTGACCCTGCCGGCCGGCCCTCCCCAGGTGTGCCTGGGTTGAGGTCAATATAAACAGCGCTGCAGGCAGCAATAGCCCCTGAAGCTGTGCCTGACTCCATATTCTCTGCCCCGTCAGCAGTCTCGGGGCTGTGCTGGTGGGAGGGAGTGAGGGGCCGTGGCTTTGTGGGTGGCCCAGTGTGAGTGGGTCTATGCTGGACTTTCTGCAGGAGTTGCCAGTCTGCCACCTGTAAAGAAGAGGATGTGTCACCCATACCTTCTGCTGGAATTTCTCTCCGGACAGAGGTGAGGATGGAAAAAAGCAGTGGGGGCCGGGGCAGGAGGGGTATCTCAGGCAGGGCAATGGAAAGCTTCCAGAAGAGCGCCCTGGGCCAGGACCATCCTGGCTGGCCTGCAGGCACCAAGTTGGCCTGCGTGCTGTCGCTGGTGTGGCTCCACAGCCCTTCCTCTAGGCTTTCAAGCCCTTGTACCTATTCAGGTGTTTTACCTGGGAAGGGTGGGAAAAGTTCAACAGCAGCTGGCCTGGGGCTCAGCTCACGGTTACTCACAGATGCCTCGGCTTGGCCCCTAGCTTTGCAATGAGGACGCTCCTTGCGTAGGAGTGGGCTGCTGGCTGTATGGGAGATGATTCCCCACCTCTGACCAAGTTCAGAATTGTTTACCGCTGGATCAAGTGCCCTGATAGGGTTTTCCTCTGTATAACTGGTGGGTTCAGGTTTTTTTTTTTTTCTTTTTTGGTTCAAGTTAGATTTGATTCCTCTTTTATGTATTTATAGATATAAGCATGGAAATAATTCATTCATATAAATACATCTGTGTGAAGGGAAGAACTTTTTTCTGTTTTATTTTTAAATTTTATTTTTTAAAATTTTGAAATTTAATTTTATTTATTTTTTAATACAGCAGGTTATTATTAGTTATGTATTTTATGCATATACATGTATACAGGTCAATCCCAGTCTCCCAACTCATCCCACCACCACCACCCCATGGCTTCCCACACTTGGTGTCCATACGTGTGTTCTCTACCTCTGTGTCTCTATTTCTTCCCTGCAAACCAGTTCATCTGTACCATTTTTCTAGGTTCCACATATATGCATTAATATACAATATTTGTTTTTCTCTTTCTGACTTACTTCATTCTGTATGACAGTCTCTAGATCCATCGACGTGTCTACAAATGACCCAGTTTCATTCCTTCTTATGGCTGAGTAATATTCCATTTTATATATGTACCACGTCTTTATCCATTCGTCTGTCTCTGGGTATTTAGGTTGCTTCCATTACCTGGCTCTTGTAAATAGTGCTGAAATGAGCATTGTGGTGAATGTGCCTTTTTGATTTATGGTTTTCTCTGGGTATATGCCCAGAAGTGGGATTGCTGGATCATATGGTAATTCTATTTCTAGTTTTTTTAAGGAAACTCCATACTCTTCTGCATCGTGACTGTATCAATTTACATTTCCACCACTAGTGGAAGAGGGATCCTTTTGTCCACACCCTCCCCAGAATTTGTTGTTTGTAGATTTTCTGATGATGCCGATTCTAACAGGTGTGAGGTGATACCTCATTGTAGTTTTATTTGCATTTCTCTAATAATTAGTGATGTTGAGCAGCTTTTCATGTGAGTCTTGGCCATCTCTGTGTCTTCTTTGAAGAAACGTCTCTTTAGATCTTCTGCCCATTTTTGTATTGGGTTGTTTGTTTTTTTAATATTAAGCTGCATGAGCTCTTTATATATATTGGAGATTAAACCTTTGTCCATTGATTCGTTTGCAAATATTTTCGCCCATTCTGAGGGATGCTTTTTGCCATTCCCGTTTTTTTAACAAAAAAAGAAAGAAAGAAAAAGAAGCAGAACACTAATGTGTGTAAAATATGCCTTTTGAAACTGTCGTTTTGAAATATGGACGTCCTTTGAATTTTTTGGTTGATATATGAACCCAGGATTTGTTTTCAGGGCAGGTGTCATTTACAGGCCTGCAATGATTTTGAATATCAACTGACCATTAGCGCTGGGATTAAAGCTGCTGTTGTGTGAAACGGCCACAAGGTGGCAGCGGTTCTCCCTTACCAAACCTGGTTACTGGGGCAACAGAGCCTCAATGGAAGTCGTGTTCTAGATTGGAATTTAGAATGGAATGTGCCAGGAGAAAGCCCCTCAAGTTTGTCTCACTACTTGTTGTTCGTGTTTTTAATTTAATTTTTTATTTTTTATTACAGCTAATTTGATTACAATGTTTGGCTTGTTGTAGGTGTGGAAGATGTGGTTCTTTTACACATATACATATGTCTGTTCTTCCTGGGATCCTTTTCCCATGTACCTTATGACAGACTGTTGAGTAGTCTTCTCTTGGTATTCTGTAGGTCTTTGGTGATTATATATGTCACCTGTGTTTGTATATGTCTGTTAACCCCAATATCATAATGAAACCAATCCTCACACCTTTCCATTGGTGAACCATAAGTTTGTTTAATGAATCTGTGATAGCGCTTCTCCGTGGAAATATATGCCCTGGTATCCATTTTTCGGTCACACCTATAACAGATATGATATGATATGTGTCTTTCACTTTCTGACTTACTACAAGTCACGTGATTACCTCTAGACACACCTACGGTGCTGCAAATGGCATTGTGTCCTTTTATTCCTTGGCTTCTATTCTGCCTTAGCGAAGTCCATTTTCAACAATGTGATTCCCTGAGGGCTGAGGATTAGCTGACCTGGGTAGCCTGACCCTGCCGGCCGGCCCTCCCCAGGTGTGCCTGGGTTGAGGTCAATATAAACAGCGCTGCAGGCAGCAATAGCCCCTGAAGCTGTGCCTGACTCCATATTCTCTGCCCCGTCAGCAGTCTCGGGGCTGTGCTGGTGGGGGGGAGTGAGGGGCCGTGGCTTTGTGGGTAGCCCGGTGTGAGTGGGTCTCTGCTGGACTTTCTGCAGGAGTTGCCAGTCTGCCACCTGTAAAGAAGAGGATGTGTCACCCATACCTTCTGCTGGAATTTCTCTCCGGACAGAGGTGAGGATGGAAAAAAGCAGTGGGGGCCGGGGCAGGAGGGGTATCTCAGGCAGGGCAATGGAAAGCTTCCAGAAGAGCGCCCTGGGCCAGGACCATCCTGGCTGGCCTGCAGGCACCAAGTTGGCCTGCGTGCTGTCGCTGGTGTGGCTCCACAGCCCTTCCTCTAGGCTTTCAAGCCCTTGTACCTATTCAGGTGTTTTACCTGGGAAGGGTGGGAAAAGTTCAACAGCAGCTGGCCTGGGGCTCAGCTCACGGTTACTCACAGATGCCTCGGCTTGGCCCCTAGCTTTGCAATGAGGACGCTCCTTGCATAGGAGTGGGCTGCTGGCTGTATGGGAGATGATTCCCCACCTCTGACCAAGTTCAGAATTGTTTACCGCTGGATCAAGTGCCCTGATAGGGTTTTCCTCTGTATAACTGGTGGGTTCAGGTTTTTTTTTTTTTCTTTTTTGGTTCAAGTTAGATTTGATTCCTCTTTTATGTATTTATAGATATAAGCATGGAAATAATTCATTCATATAAATACATCTGTGTGAAGGGAAGAACTTTTTTCTGTTTTATTTTTAAATTTTATTTTTTAAAATTTTGAAATTTAATTTTATTTATTTTTTAATACAGCAGGTTATTATTAGTTATGTATTTTATGCATATACATGTATACAGGTCAATCCCAATCTCCCAACTCATCCCACCACCACCACCCCATGGCTTCCCACACTTGGTGTCCATACGTGTGTTCTCTACCTCTGTGTCTCTATTTCTTCCCTGCAAACCAGTTCATCTGTACCATTTTTCTAGGTTCCACATATATGCATTAATATACAATATTTGTTTTTCTCTTTCTGACTTACTTCATTCTGTATGACAGTCTCTAGATCCATCGACGTGTCTACAAATGACCCAGTTTCATTCCTTCTTATGGCTGAGTAATATTCCATTTTATATATGTACCACATCTTTATCCATTCGTCTTTCTCTGGGTATTTAGGTTGCTTCCATTACCTGGCTCTTGTAAATAGTGCTGAAATGAGCATTGTGATGAATGTGCCTTTTTGATTTATGGTTTTCTCTGGGTATATGCCCAGAATTGGGATTGCTGGATCATATGGTAATTCTATTTCTAGTTTTTTTAAGGAAACTCCATACTCTTCTGCATCGTGACTGTATCAATTTACATTTCCACTACTAGTGGAAGAGGGATCCTTTTGTCCACACCCTCCCCAGAATTTGTTGTTTGTAGATTTTCTGATGATGCCGATTCTAACAGGTGTGAGGTGATACCTCATTGTAGTTTTATTTGCATTTCTCTAATAATTAGTGATGTTGAGCAGCTTTTCATGTGAGTCTTGGCCATCTCTGTGTCTTCTTTGAAGAAACGTCTCTTTAGATCTTCTGCCCATTTTTGTATTGGGTTGTTTGTTTTTTTAATATTAAGCTGCATGAGCTCTTTATATATATTGGAGATTAAACCTTTGTCCATTGATTCGTTTGCAAATATTTTCGCCCATTCTGAGGGATGCTTTTTGCCATTCCCGTTTTTTTAACAAAAAAAGAAAGAAAGAAAAAGAAGCAGAACACTAATGTGTGTAAAATATGCCTTTTGAAACTGTCGTTTTGAAATATGGACATCCTTTGAATTTTTTGGTTGATATATGAACCCAGGATTTGTTTTCAGGGCAGGTGTCATTTACAGGCCTGCAATGATTTTGAATATCAACTGACCATTAGCGCTGGGATTAAAGCTGCTGTTGTGTGAAACGGCCACAAGGTGGCAGCAGTTCTCCCTTACCAAACCTGGTTACTGGGGCAACAGAGCCTCAATGGAAGTCTTGTTCTAGATTGGAATTTAGAATGGAATGTGCCAGGAGAAAGCCCCTCAAGTTTGTCTCACTACTTGTTGTTCGTGTTTTTAATTTAATTTTTTATTTTTTATTACAGCTAATTTGATTACAATGTTTGGCTTGTTGTAGGTGTGGAAGATGTGGTTCTTTTACACATATACATATGTCTGTTCTTCCTGGGATCCTTTTCCCATGTACCTTATGACAGAATGTTGAGTAGTCTTCTCTTGGTATTCTGTAGGTCTTTGGTGATTATATATGTCACCTGTGTTTGTATATGTCTGTTAACTCCAATATCATAATGAAACCAATCCTCACACCTTTCCATTGGTGAACCATAAGTTTGTTTAATGAATCTGTGATAGCGCTTCTCCGTGGAAATATCTGCCCTGGTATCCATTTTTCGGTCACACCTATAACAGATATGATATGATATGTGTCTTTCACTTTCTGACTTACTACAAGTCACGTGATTACCTCTAGACACACCTACGGTGCTGCAAATGGCATTGTGTCCTTTTATTCCTTGGCTTCTATTCTGCCTTAGCGAAGTCCATTTTCAACAATGTGATTCCCTGAGGGCTGAGGATTAGCTGACCTGGGTAGCCTGACCCTGCCGGCCGGCCCTCCCCAGGTGTGCCTGGGTTGAGGTCAATATAAACAGCGCTGCAGGCAGCAATAGCCCCTGAAGCTGTGCCTGACTCCATATTCTCTGCCCCGTCAGCAGTCTCGGGGCTGTGCTGGTGGGAGGGAGTGAGGGGCCGTGGCTTTGTGGGTAGCCCGGTGTGAGTGGGTCTCTGCTGGACTTTCTGCAGGAGTTGCCAGTCTGCCACCTGTAAAGAAGAGGATGTGTCACCCATACCTTCTGCTGGAATTTCTCTCCGGACAGAGGTGAGGATGGAAAAAAGCAGTGGGGGCCGGGGCAGGAGGGGTATCTCAGGCAGGGCAATGGAAAGCTTCCAGAAGAGCGCCCTGGGCCAGGACCATCCTGGCTGGCCTGCAGGCACCAAGTTGGCCTGCGTGCTGTCGCTGGTGTGGCTCCACAGCCCTTCCTCTAGGCTTTCAAGCCCTTGTACCTATTCAGGTGTTTTACCTGGGAAGGGTGGGAAAAGTTCAACAGCAGCTGGCCTGGGGCTCAGCTCACGGTTACTCACAGATGCCTCGGCTTGGCCCCTAGCTTTGCAATGAGGACGCTCCTTGCGTAGGAGTGGGCTGCTGGCTGTATGGGAGATGATTCCCCACCTCTGACCAAGTTCAGAATTGTTTACCGCTGGAGCAAGTGCCCTGATAGGGTTTTCCTCTGTATAACTGGTGGGTTCAGGTTTTTTTTTCTTTTCTTTTTTGGTTCAAGTTAGATTTGATTCCTCTTTTATGTATTTATAGATATAAGCATGGAAATAATTCATTCATATAAATACATCTGTGTGAAGGGAAGAACTTTTTTCTGTTTTATTTTTAAATTTTATTTTTTAAAATTTTGAAATTTAATTTTATTTATTTTTTAATACAGCAGGTTATTATTAGTTATGTATTTTATGCATATACATGTATACAGGTCAATCCCAATCTCCCAACTCATCCCACCACCACCACCCCATGGCTTCCCACACTTGGTGACCATACGTGTGTTCTCTACCTCTGTGTCTCTATTTCTTCCCTGCAAACCAGTTCATCTGTACCATTTTTCTAGGTTCCACATATATGCATTAATATACAATATTTGTTTTTCTCTTTCTGACTTACTTCATTCTGTATGACAGTCTCTAGATCCATCGACGTGTCTACAAATGACCCAGTTTCATTCCTTCTTATGGCTGAGTAATATTCCATTTTATATATGTACCACATCTTTATCCATTCGTCTGTCTCTGGGTATTTAGGTTGCTTCCATTACCTGGCTCTTGTAAATAGTGCTGAAATGAGCATTGTGATGAATGTGCCTTTTTGATTTATGGTTTTCTCTGGGTATATGCCCAGAAGTGGGATTGCTGGATCATATGGTAATTCTATTTCTAGTTTTTTTAAGGAAACTCCATACTCTTCTCCATCGTGACTGTATCAATTTACATTTCCACCACTAGTGGAAGAGGGATCCTTTTGTCCACACCCTCCCCAGAATTTGTTGTTTGTAGATTTTCTGATGATGCCGATTCTAACAGGTGTGAGGTGATACCTCATTGTAGTTTTGACTTGCATTTCTCTAATAATTAGTGATGTTGAGCAGCTTTTCATGTGCGTCTTGGCCATCTCTGTGTCTTCTTTGAAGAAACGTCTCTTTAGATCTTCTGCCCATTTTTGTATTGGGTTGTTTGTTTTTTTAATATTAAGCTGCATGAGCTCTTTATATATATTGGAGATTAAACCTTTGTCCATTGATTCGTTTGCAAATATTTTCGCCCATTCTGAGGGATGCTTTTTGCCATTCCCGTTTTTTTAACAAAAAAAGAAAGAAAGAAAAAGAAGCAGAACACTAATGTGTGTAAAATATGCCTTTTGAAACTGTCGTTTTGAAATATGGACGTCCTTTGAATTTTTTGGTTGATATATGAACCCAGGATTTGTTTTCAGGGCAGGTGTCATTTACAGGCCTGCAATGATTTTGAATATCAACTGACCATTAGCGCTGGGATTAAAGCTGCTGTTGTGTGAAACGGCCACAAGGTGGCAGCGGTTCTCCCTTACCAAACCTGGTTACTGGGGCAACAGAGCCTCAATGGAAGTCGTGTTCTAGATTGGAATTTAGAATGGAATGTGCCAGGAGAAAGCCCCTCAAGTTTGTCTCACTACTTGTTGTTCGTGTTTTTAATTTAGTTTTTTATTTTTTATTACAGCTAATTTGATTACAATGTTTGGCTTGTTGTAGGTGTGGAAGATGTGGTTCTTTTACACATATACATATGTCTGTTCTTCCTGGGATCCTTTTCCCATGTACCTTATGACAGAATGTTGAGTAGTCTTCTCTTGGTATTCTGTAGGTCTTTGGTGATTATATATGTCACCTGTGTTTGTATATGTCTGTTAACTCCAATATCATAATGAAACCAATCCTCACACCTTTCCATTGGTGAACCATAAGTTTGTTTAATGAATCTGTGATAGCGCTTCTCCGTGGAAATATCTGCCCTGGTATCCATTTTTCGGTCACACCTATAACAGATATGATATGATATGTGTCTTTCACTTTCTGACTTACTACAAGTCACGTGATTACCTCTAGACACACCTACGGTGCTGCAAATGGCATTGTGTCCTTTTATTCCTTGGCTTCTATTCTGCCTTAGCGAAGTCCATTTTCAACAATGTGATTCCCTGAGGGCTGAGGATTAGCTGACCTGGGTAGCCTGACCCTGCCGGCCGGCCCTCCCCAGGTGTGCCTGGGTTGAGGTCAATATAAACAGCGCTGCAGGCAGCAATAGCCCCTGAAGCTGTGCCTGACTCCATATTCTCTGCCCCGTCAGCAGTCTCGGGGCTGTGCTGGTGGGAGGGAGTGAGGGGCCGTGGCTTTGTGGGTGGCCCGGTGTGAGTGGGTCTCTGCTGGACTTTCTGCAGGAGTTGCCAGTCTGCCACCTGTAAAGAAGAGGATGTGTCACCCATACCTTCTGCTGGAATTTCTCTCCGGACAGAGGTGAGGATGGAAAAAAGCAGTGGGGGCCGGGGCAGGAGGGGTATCTCAGGCAGGGCAATGGAAAGCTTCCAGAAGAGCGCCCTGGGCCAGGACCATCCTGGCTGGCCTGCAGGCACCAAGTTGGCCTGCGTGCTGTCGCTGGTGTGGCTCCACAGCCCTTCCTCTAGGCTTTCAAGCCCTTGTACCTATTCAGGTGTTTTACCTGGGAAGGGTGGGAAAAGTTCAACAGCAGCTGGCCTGGGGCTCAGCTCACGGTTACTCACAGATGCCTCGGCTTGGCCCCTAGCTTTGCAATGAGGACGCTCCTTGCGTAGGAGTGGGCTGCTGGCTGTATGGGAGATGATTCCCCACCTCTGACCAAGTTCAGAATTGTTTACCGCTGGAGCAAGTGCCCTGATAGGGTTTTCCTCTGTATAACTGGTGGGTTCAGGTTTTTTTTTTTTCTTTTTTGGTTCAAGTTAGATTTGATTCCTCTTTTATGTATTTATAGATATAAGCATGGAAATAATTCATTCATATAAATACATCTGTGTGAAGGGAAGAACTTTTTTCTGTTTTATTTTTAAATTTTATTTTTTAAAATTTTGAAATTTAATTTTATTTATTTTTTAATACAGCAGGTTATTATTAGTTATGTATTTTATGCATATACATGTATACAGGTCAATCCCAATCTCCCAACTCATCCCACCACCACCACCCCATGGCTTCCCACACTTGGTGTCCATACGTGTGTTCTCTACCTCTGTGTCTCTATTTCTTCCCTGCAAACCAGTTCATCTGTACCATTTTTCTAGGTTCCACATATATGCATTAATATACAATATTTGTTTTTCTCTTTCTGACTTACTTCATTCTGTATGACAGTCTCTAGATCCATCGACGTGTCTACAAATGACCCAGTTTCATTCCTTCTTATGGCTGAGTAATATTCCATTTTATATATGTACCACGTCTTTATCCATTCGTCTGTCTCTGGGTATTTAGGTTGCTTCCATTACCTGGCTCTTGTAAATAGTGCTGAAATGAGCATTGTGGTGAATGTGCCTTTTTGATTTATGGTTTTCTCTGGGTATATGCCCAGAAGTGGGATTGCTGGATCATATGGTAATTCTATTTCTAGTTTTTTTAAGGAAACTCCATACTCTTCTCCATCGTGACTGTATCAATTTACATTTCCACCACTAGTGGAAGAGGGATCCTTTTGTCCACACCCTCCCCAGAATTTGTTGTTTGTAGATTTTCTGATGATGCCGATTCTAACAGGTGTGAGGTGATACCTCATTGTAGTTTTATTTGCATTTCTCTAATAATTAGTGATGTTGAGCAGCTTTTCATGTGCGTCTTGGCCATCTCTGTGTCTTCTTTGAAGAAACGTCTCTTTAGATCTTCTGCCCATTTTTGTATTGGGTTGTTTGTTTTTTTAATATTAAGCTGCATGAGCTCTTTATGTATATTGGAGATTAAACCTTTGTCCATTGATTCGTTTGCAAATATTTTCGCCCATTCTGAGGGATGCTTTTTGCCATTCCCGTTTTTTTAACAAAAAAAGAAAGAAAGAAAAAGAAGCAGAACACTAATGTGTGTAAAATATGCCTTTTGAAACTGTCGTTTTGAAATATGCACGTCCTTTGAATTTTTTGGTTGATATATGAACCCAGGATTTGTTTTCAGGGCAGGTGTCATTTACAGGCCTGCAATGATTTTGAATATCAACTGACCATTAGCGCTGGGATTAAAGCTGCTGTTGTGTGAAACGGCCACAAGGTGGCAGCGGTTCTCCCTTACCAAACCTGGTTACTGGGGCAACAGAGCCTCAATGGAAGTCGTGTTCTAGATTGGAATTTAGAATGGAATGTGCCAGGAGAAAGCCCCTCAAGTTTGTCTCACTACTTGTTGTTCGTGTTTTTAATTTAATTTTTTATTTTTTATTACAGCTAATTTGATTACAATGTTTGGCTTGTTGTAGGTGTGGAAGATGTGGTTCTTTTACACATATACATATGTCTGTTCTTCCTGGGATCCTTTTCCCATGTACCTTATGACAGAATGTTGAGTAGTCTTCTCTTGGTATTCTGTAGGTCTTTGGTGATTATATATGTCACCTGTGTTTGTATATGTCTGTTAACCCCAATATCATAATGAAACCAATCCTCACACCTTTCCATTGGTGAACCATAAGTTTGTTTAATGAATCTGTGATAGCGCTTCTCCGTGGAAATATATGCCCTGGTATCCATTTTTCGGTCACACCTATAACAGATATGATATGATATGTGTCTTTCACTTTCTGACTTACTACAAGTCACGTGATTACCTCTAGACACACCTACGGTGCTGCAAATGGCATTGTGTCCTTTTATTCCTTGGCTTCTATTCTGCCTTAGCGAAGTCCATTTTCAACAATGTGATTCCCTGAGGGCTGAGGATTAGCTGACCTGGGTAGCCTGACCCTGCTGGCCGGCCCTCCCCAGGTGTGCCTGGGTTGAAGTCAATATAAACAGCGCTGCAGGCAGCAATAGCCCCTGAAGCTGTGCCTGACTCCATATTCTCTGCCCCGTCAGCAGTCTCGGGGCTGTGCTGGTGGGAGGGAGTGAGGGGCCGTGGCTTTGTGGGTGGCCCGGTGTGAGTGGGTCTCTGCTGGACTTTCTGCAGGAGTTGCCAGTCTGCCACCTGTAAAGAAGAGGATGTGTCACCCATACCTTCTGCTGGAATTTCTCTCCGGACAGAGGTGAGGATGGAAAAAAGCAGTGGGGGCCGGGGCAGGAGGGGTATCTCAGGCAGGGCAATGGAAAGCTTCCAGAAGAGCGCCCT
Organism: Hyperoodon ampullatus; assembly: GCF_949752795.1. NCBI lineage: Eukaryota > Metazoa > Chordata > Mammalia > Artiodactyla > Ziphiidae > Hyperoodon > Hyperoodon ampullatus. The sequence continues at coordinate 98,303,657 of NC_136921.1, forward strand.
GGGCCAGGACCATCCTGGCTGGCCTGCAGGCACCAAGTTGGCCTGCGTGCTGTCGCTGGTGTGGCTCCACAGCCCTTCCTCTAGGCTTTCAAGCCCTTGTACCTATTCAGGTGTTTTACCTGGGAAGGGTGGGAAAAGTTCAACAGCAGCTGGCCTGGGGCTCAGCTCACGGTTACTCACAGATGCCTCGGCTTGGCCCCTAGCTTTGCAATGAGGACGCTCCTTGCGTAGGAGTGGGCTGCTGGCTGTATGGGAGATGATTCCCCACCTCTGACCAAGTTCAGAATTGTTTACCGCTGGAGCAAGTGCCCTGATAGGGTTTTCCTCTGTATAACTGGTGGGTTCAGGTTTTTTTTTTTTTTCTTTTTTGGTTCAAGTTAGATTTGATTCCTCTTTTATGTATTTATAGATATAAGCATGGAAATAATTCATTCATATAAATACATCTGTGTGAAGGGAAGAACTTTTTTCTGTTTTATTTTTAAATTTTATTTTTTAAAATTTTGAAATTTAATTTTATTTATTTTTTAATACAGCAGGTTATTATTAGTTATGTATTTTATGCATATACATGTATACAGGTCAATCCCAATCTCCCAACTCATCCCACCACCACCACCCCATGGCTTCCCACACTTGGTGTCCATACGTGTGTTCTCTACCTCTGTGTCTCTATTTCTTCCCTGCAAACCAGTTCATCTGTACCATTTTTCTAGGTTCCACATATATGCATTAATATACAATATTTGTTTTTCTCTTTCTGACTTACTTCATTCTGTATGACAGTCTCTAGATCCATCGACGTGTCTACAAATGACCCAGTTTCATTCCTTCTTATGGCTGAGTAATATTCCATTTTATATATGTACCACGTCTTTATCCATTCGTCTGTCTCTGGGTATTTAGGTTGCTTCCATTACCTGGCTCTTGTAAATAGTGCTGAAATGAGCATTGTGGTGAATGTGCCTTTTTGATTTATGGTTTTCTCTGGGTATATGCCCAGAAGTGGGATTGCTGGATCATATGGTAATTCTATTTCTAGTTTTTTTAAGGAAACTCCATACTCTTCTCCATCGTGACTGTATCAATTTACATTTCCACCACTAGTGGAAGAGGGATCCTTTTGTCCACACCCTCCCCAGAATTTGTTGTTTGTAGATTTTCTGATGATGCCGATTCTAACAGGTGCGAGGTGATACCTCATTGTAGTTTTGACTTGCATTTCTCTAATAATTAGTGATGTTGAGCAGCTTTTCATGTGCGTCTTGGCCATCTTTGTCTCTTCTTTGAAGAAACGTCTCTTTAGATCTTCTGCCCATTTTTGTATTGGGTTGTTTGTTTTTTTAATATTAAGCTGCATGAGCTCTTTATATATATTGGAGATTAAACCTTTGTCCATTGATTCGTTTGCAAATATTTTCGCCCATTCTGAGGGATGCTTTTTGCCATTCCCGTTTTTTTAACAAAAAAAGAAAGAAAGAAAAAGAAGCAGAACACTAATGTGTGTAAAATATGCCTTTTGAAACTGTCGTTTTGAAATATGGACATCCTTTGAATTTTTTGGTTGATATATGAACCCAGGATTTGTTTTCAGGGCAGGTGTCATTTACAGGCCTGCAATGATTTTGAATATCAACTGACCATTAGCGCTGGGATTAAAGCTGCTGTTGTGTGAAACGGCCACAAGGTGGCAGCAGTTCTCCCTTACCAAACCTGGTTACTGGGGCAACAGAGCCTCAATGGAAGTCTTGTTCTAGATTGGAATTTAGAATGGAATGTGCCAGGAGAAAGCCCCTCAAGTTTGTCTCACTACTTCTTGTTCGTGTTTTTAATTTAATTTTTTATTTTTTATTACAGCAAATTTGATTACAATGTTTGGCTTGTTGTAGGTGTGGAAGATGTGGTTCTTTTACACATATACATATGTCTGTTCTTCCTGGGATCCTTTTCCCATGTACCTTATGACAGAATGTTGAGTAGTCTTCTCTTGGTATTCTGTAGGTCTTTGGTGATTATAAATGTCACCTGTGTTTGTATATGTCTGTTAACCCCAATATCATAATGAAACCAATCCTCACACCTTTCCATTGGTGAACCATAAGTTTGTTTAATGAATCTGTGATAGCGCTTCTCCGTGGAAATATCTGCCCTGGTATCCATTTTTCGGTCACACCTATAACAGATATGATATGATATGTGTCTTTCACTTTCTGACTTACTACAAGTCACGTGATTACCTCTAGACACACCTACGGTGCTGCAAATGGCATTGTGTCCTTTTATTCCTTGGCTTCTATTCTGCCTTAGCGAAGTCCATTTTCAACAATGTGATTCCCTGAGGGCTGAGGATTAGCTGACCTGGGTAGCCTGACCCTGCCGGCCGGCCCTCCCCAGGTGTGCCTGGGTTGAGGTCAATATAAACAGCGCTGCAGGCAGCAATAGCCCCTGAAGCTGTGCCTGACTCCATATTCTCTGCCCCGTCAGCAGTCTCGGGGCTGTGCTGGTGGGAGGGAGTGAGGGGCCGTGGCTTTGTGGGTGGCCCGGTGTGAGTGGGTCTCTGCTGGACTTTCTGCAGGAGTTGCCAGTCTGCCACCTGTAAAGAAGAGGATGTGTCACCCATACCTTCTGCTGGAATTTCTCTCCGGACAGAGGTGAGGATGGAAAAAAGCAGTGGGGGCCGGGGCAGGAGGGGTATCTCAGGCAGGGCAATGGAAAGCTTCCAGAAGAGCGCCCTGGGCCAGGACCATCCTGGCTGGCCTGCAGGCACCAAGTTGGCCTGCGTGCTGTCGCTGGTGTGGCTCCACAGCCCTTCCTCTAGGCTTTCAAGCCCTTGTACCTATTCAGGTGTTTTACCTGGGAAGGGTGGGAAAAGTTCAACAGCAGCTGGCCTGGGGCTCAGCTCACGGTTACTCACAGATGCCTCGGCTTGGCCCCTAGCTTTGCAATGAGGACGCTCCTTGCGTAGGAGTGGGCTGCTGGCTGTATGGGAGATGATTCCCCACCTCTGACCAAGTTCAGAATTGTTTACCGCTGGAGCAAGTGCCCTGATAGGGTTTTCCTCTGTATAACTGGTGGGTTCAGGTTTTTTTTTTTTCTTTTTTGGTTCAAGTTAGATTTGATTCCTCTTTTATGTATTTATAGATATAAGCATGGAAATAATTCATTCATATAAATACATCTGTGTGAAGGGAAGAACTTTTTTCTGTTTTATTTTTAAATTTTATTTTTTAAAATTTTGAAATTTAATTTTATTTATTTTTTAATACAGCAGGTTATTATTAGTTATGTATTTTATGCATATACATGTATACAGGTCAATCCCAATCTCCCAACTCATCCCACCACCACCACCCCATGGCTTCCCACACTTGGTGTCCATACGTGTGTTCTCTACCTCTGTGTCTCTATTTCTTCCCTGCAAACCAGTTCATCTGTACCATTTTTCTAGGTTCCACATATATGCATTAATATACAATATTTGTTTTTCTCTTTCTGACTTACTTCATTCTGTATGACAGTCTCTAGATCCATCGACGTGTCTACAAATGACCCAGTTTCATTCCTTCTTATGGCTGAGTAATATTCCATTTTATATATGTACCACATCTTTATCCATTCGTCTGTCTCTGGGTATTTAGGTTGCTTCCATTACCTGGCTCTTGTAAATAGTGCTGAAATGAGCATTGTGGTGAATGTGCCTTTTTGATTTATGGTTTTCTCTGGGTATATGCCCAGAAGTGGGATTGCTGGATCATATGGTAATTCTATTTCTAGTTTTTTTAAGGAAACTCCATACTCTTCTCCATCGTGACTGTATCAATTTACATTTCCACCACTAGTGGAAGAGGGATCCTTTTGTCCACACCCTCCCCAGAATTTGTTGTTTTTAGATTTTCGGATGATGCCGATTCTAACAGGTGTGAGGTGATACCTCATTGTAGTTTTGATTTGCATTTCTCTAATAATTAGTGATGTTGAGCAGCTTTTCATGTGCGTCTTGGCCATCTCTGTATCTTCTTTGAAGAAATGTCTCTTTAGATCTTCTGCCCATTTTTGTATTGGGTTGTTTGTTTTTTTTAATATTAAGCTGCATGAGCTCTTTATATATATTGGAGATTAAACCTTTGTCCATTGATTCGTTTGCAAATATTTTCGCCCATTCTGAGGGATGCTTTTTGCCATTCCCGTTTGTTTAACAAAAAAAGAAAGAAAGAAAAAGAAGCAGAACACTAATGTGTGTAAAATATGCCTTTTGAAACTGTCGTTTTGAAATATGGACGTCCTTTGAATTTTTTGGTTGATATATGAACCCAGGATTTGTTTTCAGGGCAGGTGTCATTTACAGGCCTGCAATGATTTTGAATATCAACTGACCATTAGCGCTGGGATTAAAGCTGCTGTTGTGTGAAACGGCCACAAGGTGGCAGCAGTTCTCCCTTACCAAACCTGGTTACTGGGGCAACAGAGCCTCAATGGAAGTCTTGTTCTAGATTGGAATTTAGAATGGAATGTGCCAGGAGAAAGCCCCTCAAGTTTGTCTCACTACTTCTTGTTCGTGTTTTTAATTTAATTTTTTATTTTTTATTACAGCAAATTTGATTACAATGTTTGGCTTGTTGTAGGTGTGGAAGATGTGGTTCTTTTACACATATACATATGTCTGTTCTTCCTGGGATCCTTTTCCCATGTACCTTATGACAGAATGTTGAGTAGTCTTCTCTTGGTATTCTGTAGGTCTTTGGTGATTATAAATGTCACCTGTGTTTGTATATGTCTGTTAACCCCAATATCATAATGAAACCAATCCTCACACCTTTCCATTGGTGAACCATAAGTTTGTTTAATGAATCTGTGATAGCGCTTCTCCGTGGAAATATCTGCCCTGGTATCCATTTTTCGGTCACACCTATAACAGATATGATATGATATGTGTCTTTCACTTTCTGACTTACTACAAGTCACGTGATTACCTCTAGACACACCTACGGTGCTGCAAATGGCATTGTGTCCTTTTATTCCTTGGCTTCTATTCTGCCTTAGCGAAGTCCATTTTCAACAATGTGATTCCCTGAGGGCTGAGGATTAGCTGACCTGGGTAGCCTGACCCTGCCGGCCGGCCCTCCCCAGGTGTGCCTGGGTTGAGGTCAATATAAACAGCGCTGCAGGCAGCAATAGCCCCTGAAGCTGTGCCTGACTCCATATTCTCTGCCCCGTCAGCAGTCTCGGGGCTGTGCTGGTGGGAGGGAGTGAGGGGCCGTGGCTTTGTGGGTGGCCCGGTGTGAGTGGGTCTCTGCTGGACTTTCTGCAGGAGTTGCCAGTCTGCCACCTGTAAAGAAGAGGATGTGTCACCCATACCTTCTGCTGGAATTTCTCTCCGGACAGAGGTGAGGATGGAAAAAAGCAGTGGGGGCCGGGGCAGGAGGGGTATCTCAGGCAGGGCAATGGAAAGCTTCCAGAAGAGCGCCCTGGGCCAGGACCATCCTGGCTGGCCTGCAGGCACCAAGTTGGCCTGCGTGCTGTCGCTGGTGTGGCTCCACAGCCCTTCCTCTAGGCTTTCAAGCCCTTGTACCTATTCAGGTGTTTTACCTGGGAAGGGTGGGAAAAGTTCAACAGCAGCTGGCCTGGGGCTCAGCTCACGGTTACTCACAGATGCCTCGGCTTGGCCCCTAGCTTTGCAATGAGGACGCTCCTTGCGTAGGAGTGGGCTGCTGGCTGTATGGGAGATGATTCCCCACCTCTGACCAAGTTCAGAATTGTTTACCGCTGGAGCAAGTGCCCTGATAGGGTTTTCCTCTGTATAACTGGTGGGTTCAGGTTTTTTTTTTTTCTTTTTTGGTTCAAGTTAGATTTGATTCCTCTTTTATGTATTTATAGATATAAGCATGGAAATAATTCATTCATATAAATACATCTGTGTGAAGGGAAGAACTTTTTTCTGTTTTATTTTTAAATTTTATTTTTTAAAATTTTGAAATTTAATTTTATTTATTTTTTAATACAGCAGGTTATTATTAGTTATGTATTTTATGCATATACATGTATACAGGTCAATCCCAATCTCCCAACTCATCCCACCACCACCACCCCATGGCTTCCCACACTTGGTGTCCATACGTGTGTTCTCTACCTCTGTGTCTCTATTTCTTCCCTGCAAACCAGTTCATCTGTACCATTTTTCTAGGTTCCACATATATGCATTAATATACAATATTTGTTTTTCTCTTTCTGACTTACTTCATTCTGTATGACAGTCTCTAGATCCATCGACGTGTCTACAAATGACCCAGTTTCATTCCTTCTTATGGCTGAGTAATATTCCATTTTATATATGTACCACATCTTTATCCATTCGTCTGTCTCTGGGTATTTAGGTTGCTTCCATTACCTGGCTCTTGTAAATAGTGCTGAAATGAGCATTGTGGTGAATGTGCCTTTTTGATTTATGGTTTTCTCTGGGTATATGCCCAGAAGTGGGATTGCTGGATCATATGGTAATTCTATTTCTAGTTTTTTTAAGGAAACTCCATACTCTTCTCCATCGTGACTGTATCAATTTACATTTCCACCACTAGTGGAAGAGGGATCCTTTTGTCCACACCCTCCCCAGAATTTGTTGTTTTTAGATTTTCGGATGATGCCGATTCTAACAGGTGTGAGGTGATACCTCATTGTAGTTTTGATTTGCATTTCTCTAATAATTAGTGATGTTGAGCAGCTTTTCATGTGCGTCTTGGCCATCTCTGTATCTTCTTTGAAGAAATGTCTCTTTAGATCTTCTGCCCATTTTTGTATTGGGTTGTTTGTTTTTTTTAATATTAAGCTGCATGAGCTCTTTATATATATTGGAGATTAAACCTTTGTCCATTGATTCGTTTGCAAATATTTTCGCCCATTCTGAGGGATGCTTTTTGCCATTCCCGTTTGTTTAACAAAAAAAGAAAGAAAGAAAAAGAAGCAGAACACTAATGTGTGTAAAATATGCCTTTTGAAACTGTCGTTTTGAAATATGGACGTCCTTTGAATTTTTTGGTTGATATATGAACCCAGGATTTGTTTTCAGGGCAGGTGTCATTTACAGGCCTGCAATGATTTTGAATATCAACTGACCATTAGCGCTGGGATTAAAGCTGCTGTTGTGTGAAACGGCCACAAGGTGGCAGCAGTTCTCCCTTACCAAACCTGGTTACTGGGGCAACAGAGCCTCAATGGAAGTCTTGTTCTAGATTGGAATTTAGAATGGAATGTGCCAGGAGAAAGCCCCTCAAGTTTGTCTCACTACTTCTTGTTCGTGTTTTTAATTTAATTTTTTATTTTTTATTACAGCAAATTTGATTACAATGTTTGGCTTGTTGTAGGTGTGGAAGATGTGGTTCTTTTACACATATACATATGTCTGTTCTTCCTGGGATCCTTTTCCCATGTACCTTATGACAGAATGTTGAGTAGTCTTCTCTTGGTATTCTGTAGGTCTTTGGTGATTATAAATGTCACCTGTGTTTGTATATGTCTGTTAACCCCAATATCATAATGAAACCAATCCTCACACCTTTCCATTGGTGAACCATAAGTTTGTTTAATGAATCTGTGATAGCGCTTCTCCGTGGAAATATCTGCCCTGGTATCCATTTTTCGGTCACACCTATAACAGATATGATATGATATGTGTCTTTCACTTTCTGACTTACTACAAGTCACGTGATTACCTCTAGACACACCTACGGTGCTGCAAATGGCATTGTGTCCTTTTATTCCTTGGCTTCTATTCTGCCTTAGCGAAGTCCATTTTCAACAATGTGATTCCCTGAGGGCTGAGGATTAGCTGACCTGGGTAGCCTGACCCTGCCGGCCGGCCCTCCCCAGGTGTGCCTGGGTTGAGGTCAATATAAACAGCGCTGCAGGCAGCAATAGCCCCTGAAGCTGTGCCTGACTCCATATTCTCTGCCCCGTCAGCAGTCTCGGGGCTGTGCTGGTGGGAGGGAGTGAGGGGCCGTGGCTTTGTGGGTGGCCCGGTGTGAGTGGGTCTCTGCTGGACTTTCTGCAGGAGTTGCCAGTCTGCCACCTGTAAAGAAGAGGATGTGTCACCCATACCTTCTGCTGGAATTTCTCTCCGGACAGAGGTGAGGATGGAAAAAAGCAGTGGGGGCCGGGGCAGGAGGGGTATCTCAGGCAGGGCAATGGAAAGCTTCCAGAAGAGCGCCCTGGGCCAGGACCATCCTGGCTGGCCTGCAGGCACCAAGTTGGCCTGCGTGCTGTCGCTGGTGTGGCTCCACAGCCCTTCCTCTAGGCTTTCAAGCCCTTGTACCTATTCAGGTGTTTTACCTGGGAAGGGTGGGAAAAGTTCAACAGCAGCTGGCCTGGGGCTCAGCTCACGGTTACTCACAGATGCCTCGGCTTGGCCCCTAGCTTTGCAATGAGGACGCTCCTTGCGTAGGAGTGGGCTGCTGGCTGTATGGGAGATGATTCCCCACCTCTGACCAAGTTCAGAATTGTTTACCGCTGGAGCAAGTGCCCTGATAGGGTTTTCCTCTGTATAACTGGTGGGTTCAGGTTTTTTTTTTTTCTTTTTTGGTTCAAGTTAGATTTGATTCCTCTTTTATGTATTTATAGATATAAGCATGGAAATAATTCATTCATATAAATACATCTGTGTGAAGGGAAGAACTTTTTTCTGTTTTTATTTTTAAATTTTATTTTTTAAATTTTTGAAATTTAATTTTATTTATTTTTTAATACAGCAGGTTATTATTAGTTATGTATTTTATGCATATACATGTATACAGGTCAATCCCAATCTCCCAACTCATCCCACCACCACCACCCCATGGCTTCCCACACTTGGTGTCCATACGTGTGTTCTCTACCTCTGTGTCTCTATTTCTTCCCTGCAAACCAGTTCATCTGTACCATTTTTCTAGGTTCCACATATATGCATTAATATACAATATTTGTTTTTCTCTTTCTGACTTACTTCATTCTGTATGACAGTCTCTAGATCCATCGACGTGTCTACAAATGACCCAGTTTCATTCCTTCTTATGGCTGAGTAATATTCCATTTTATATATGTACCACATCTTTATCCATTCGTCTGTCTCTGGGTATTTAGGTTGCTTCCATTACCTGGCTATTGTAAATAGTGCTGAAATGAGCATTGTGGTGAATGTGCCTTTTTGATTTATGGTTTTCTCTGGGTATATGCCCAGAAGTGGGATTGCTGGATCATGTGGTAATTCTATTTCTAGTTTTTTAAGGAATCTCCATACTCTTCTCCATCGTGACTGTATCAATTTACATTTCCACCACTAGTGGAAGAGGGATCCTTTTGTCCACACCCTCCCCAGAATTTGTTGTTTGTAGATTTTCTGATGATGCCGATTCTAACAGGTGTGAGGTGATACCTCAATGTAGTTTTGACTTGCATTTCTCTAATAATTAGTGATGTTGAGCAGCTTTTCATGTGCGTCTTGGCCATCTCTGTGTCTTCTTTGAAGAAACGTCTCTTTAGATCTTCGGCCCATTTTTGTATTTGGTTGTTTGTTTTTTTAATATTAAGCTGCATGAGCTCTTTATATATATTGGAGATTAAACCTTTGTCCATGGATTCATTTGCAAATATTTTCGCCCATTCTGAGGGATGCTTTTTGCCATTCCAGTTTTTTTAACAAAAAAAGAAAGAAAGAAAAAGAAGCAGAACACTAATGTGTGTAAAATATGCCTTTTGAAACTGTCGTTTTGAAATATGGACGTCCTTTGAATTTTTTGGTCGATATATGAACCCAGGATTTGTTTTCAGGGCAGGTGTCATTTACAGGCCTGCAATGATTTTGAATATCAACTGACCATTAGCGCTGGGATTAAAGCTGCTGTTGTGTGAAACGGCCACAAGGTGGCAGCAGTTCTCCCTTACCAAATCTGGTTACTGGGGCAACAGAGCCTCAATGGAAGTCTTGTTCTAGATTGGAATTTAGAATGGAATGTGCCAGGAGAAAGCCCCTCAAGTTTGTCTCACTACTTCTTGTTCGTGTTTTTAATTTAATTTTTTATTTTTTATTACAGCAAATTTGATTACAATGTTTGGCTTGTTGTAGGTGTGGAAGATGTGGTTCTTTTACACATATACATATGTCTGTTCTTCCTGGGATCCTTTTCCCATGTACCTTATGACAGAATGTTGAGTAGTCTTCTCTTGGTATTCTGTAGGTCTTTGGTGATTATATATGTCACCTGTGTTTGTATATGTCTGTTAACCCCAATATCATAATGAAACCAATCCTCACACCTTTCCATTGGTGAACCATAAGTTTGTTTAATGAATCTGTGATTGCCCTTCTCTGTGGAAATATCTGCCCTGGTATCCATTTTTCGGTAACACCTATAAGAGATATGATATGATATGTGTCTTTCACTTTCTGACTTACTACAAGTCACGTGATTACATCTAGACACACCTACGGTGCTGCAAATGGCATTGTGTCCTTTTATTCCTTGGCTTCTATTCTGCCTTAGCGAAGTCCATTTTCAACAATGTGATTCCCTGAGGGCTGAGGATTAGCTGACCTGGGTAGCCTGACCCTGCCGGCCGGCCCTCCCCAGGTGTGCCTGGGTTGAGGTCAATATAAACAGTGCTGCAGGCAGCAATAGCCCCTGAAGCTGTGCCTGACTCCATATTCTCTGCCCCGTCAGCAGTCTCGGGGCTGTGCTGGTGGGAGGGAGTGAGGGGCCGCGGCTTTGTGGGTGGCCCGGTGTGAGTGGGTCTCTGCTGGACTTTCTGCAGGAGTTGCCAGTCTGCCACCTGTAAAGAAGAGGATGTGTCACCCATACCTTCTGCTGGAATTTCTCTCCGGACAGAGGTGAGGATGGAAAAAAGCAGTGGGGGCCGGGGCAGGAGGGGTATCTCAGGCAGGGCAATGGAAAGCTTCCAGAAGAGCGCCCTGGGCCAGGACCATCCTGGCTGGCCTGCAGGCACCAAGTTGGCCTGCGTGCTGTCGCTGGTGTGGCTCCGCAGCCCTTCCTCTAGGCTTTCAAGCCCTTGTACCTATTCAGGTGTTTTACCTCGGAAGGGTGGGAAAAGTTCAACAGCAGCTGGCCTGGGGCTCAGCTCACGGTTACTCTCAGATGCCTCAGCTTGGCCCCCAGCTTTGCAATGAGGACGCTCCTTGCGTAGGAGTGGGCTGCTGGCTGTATGGGAGATGATTCCCCACCTCTGACCAATTTCAGAATTGTTTACCGCTGGAGCAAGTGCCCTGATAGGGTTTTCCTCTGTATAACTGGTGGGTTCAGGGTTTTTTTTTTTTCTTTTTTGGTTCAAGTTAGATTTGATTCCTCTTTTATGTATTTATAGATATAAGCATGGAAATAATTCATTCATATAAATACATCTGTGTGAAGGGAAGAACTTTTTTCTGTTTTATTTTTAAATTTTATTTTTTAAAATTTTGAAATTTAATTTTATTTATTTTTTAATACAGCAGGTTATTATTAGTTATGTATTTTATGCATATACATGTATACAGGTCAATCCCAATCTCCCAACTCATCCCACAACCACCACCCCATGGCTTCCCACACTTGGTGTCCATACGTGTGTTCTCTACGTCTGTGTCTCTATTTCTTCCCTGCAAACCAGTTCATCTGTACCATTTTTCTAGGTTCCACATATATGCATTAATATACAATATTTGTTTTTCTCTTTCTGACTTACTTCATTCTGTATGACAGTCTCTAGATCCATCGACGTGTCTACAAATGACCCAGTTTCATTCCTTCTTATGGCTGAGTAATATTCCATTTTATATATGTACCACATCTTTATCCATTCGTCTGTCTCTGGGTATTTAGGTTGCTTCCATTACCTGGCTCTTGTAAATAGTGCTGAAATGAGCATTGTGGTGAATGTGCCTTTTTGATTTATGGTTTTCTCTGGGTATATGCCCAGAATTGGGATTGCTGGATCATATGGTAATTCTATTTCTAGTTTTTTTAAGGAAACTCCATACTCTTCTCCATCGTGACTGTATCAATTTACATTTCCACCACTAATGGAAGAGGGATCCTTTTGTCCACACCCTCCCCAGAATTTGTTGTTTGTAGATTTTCTGATGATGCCGATTCTAACAGGTGTGAGGTGATACCTCATTGTAGTTTTGACTTGCATTTCTCTAATAATTAGTGATGTTGAGCAGCTTTTCATGTGCGTCTTGGCCATCTGTGTGTCTTCTTTGAAGAAACGTCTCTTTAGATCTTCTGCCCATTTTTGTATTGGGTTGTTTGTTTTTTTAATATTAAGCTGCATGAGCTCTTTATATATATTGGAGATTAAACCTTTGTCCATTGATTCGTTTGCAAATATTTTCGCCCATTCTGAGGGATGCTTTTTGCCATTCCCGTTTTTTTAACAAAAAAAGAAAGAAAGAAAAAGAAGCAGAACACTAATGTGTGTAAAATATGCCTTTTGAAACTGTCGTTTTGAAATATGGACGTCCTTTGAATTTTTTGGTTGATATATGAACCCAGGATTTGTTTTCAGGGCAGGTGTCATTTACAGGCCTGCAATGATTTTGAATATCAACTGACCATTAGCGCTGGGATTAAAGCTGCTGTTGTGTGAAACGGCCACAAGGTGGCAGCAGTTCTCCCTTACCAAACCTGGTTACTGGGGCAACAGAGCCTCAATGGAAGTCTTGTTCTAGATTGGAATTTAGAATGGAATGTGCCAGGAGAAAGCCCCTCAAGTTTGTCTCACTACTTGTTGTTCGTGTTTTTAATTTAATTTTTTATTTTTTATTACAGCAAATTTGATTACAATGTTTGGCTTGTTGTAGGTGTGGAAGATGTGGTTCTTTTACACATATACATATGTCTGTTCTTCCTGGGATCCTTTTCCCATGTACCTTATGACAGAATGTTGAGTAGTCTTCTCTTGGTATTCTGTAGGTCTTTGGTGATTATATATGTCACCTGTGTTTGTATATGTCTGTTAACCCCAATATCATAATGAAACCAATCCTCACACCTTTCCATTGGTGAACCATAAGTTTGTTTAATGAATCTGTGATAGCGCTTCTCCGTGGAAATATATGCCCTGGTATCCATTTTTCGGTCACACCTATAACAGATATGATATGATATGTGTCTTTCACTTTCTGACTTACTACAAGTCACGTGATTACCTCTAGACACACCTACGGTGCTGCAAATGGCATTGTGTCCTTTTATTCCTTGGCTTCTATTCTGCCTTAGCGAAGTCCATTTTCAACAATGTGATTCCCTGAGGGCTGAGGATTAGCTGACCTGGGTAGCCTGACCATGCCGGCCGGCCCTCCCCAGGTGTGCCTGGGTTGAGGTCAATATAAACAGCGCTGCAGGCAGCAATAGCCCCTGAAGCTGTGCCTGACTCCATATTCTCTGCCCCGTCAGCAGTCTCGGAGCTGTGCTGGTGGGAGGGAGTGAGGGGCCGTGGCTTTGTGGGTGGCCCGGTGTGAGTGGGTCTCTGCTGGACTTTCTGCAGGAGTTGCCAGTCTGCCACCTGTAAAGAAGAGGATGTGTCACCCATACCTTCTGCTGGAGTTTCTCTCCGGACAGAGGTGAGGATGGAAAAAAGCAGTGGGGGCCGGGGCAGGAGGGGTATCTCAGGCAGGGCAATGGAAAGCTTCCAGAAGAGCGCCCTGGGCCAGGACCATCCTGGCTGGCCTGCAGGCACCAAGTTGGCCTGCGTGCTGTCGCTGGTGTGGCTCCACAGCCCTTCCTCTAGGCTTTCAAGCCCTTGTACCTATTCAGGTGTTTTACCTAGGAAGGGTGGGAAAAGTTCAACAGCAGCTGGCCTGGGGCTCAGCTCACGGTTACTCACAGATGCCTCGGCTTGGCCCCTAGCTTTGCAATGAGGACGCTCCTTGCGTAGGAGTGGGCTGCTGGCTGTATGGGAGATGATTCCCCACCTCTGACCAAGTTCAGAATTGTTTACCGCTGGAGCAAGTGCCCTGATAGGGTTTTCCTCTGTATAACTGGTGGGTTCAGGTTTTTTTTTTTTCTTTTTTGGTTCAAGTTAGATTTGATTCCTCTTTTATGTATTTATAGATATAAGCATGGAAATAATTCATTCATATAAATACATCTGTGTGAAGGGAAGAACTTTTTTCTGTTTTATTTTTAAATTTTATTTTTTAAAATTTTGAAATTTAATTTTATTTATTTTTTAATACAGCAGGTTATTATTAGTTATGTATTTTATGCATATACATGTATACAGGTCAATCCCAATCTCCCAACTCATCCCACCACCACCACCCCATGGCTTCCCACACTTGGTGTCCATACGTGTGTTCTCTACGTCTGTGTCTCTATTTCTTCCCTGCAAACCAGTTCATCTGTACCATTTTTCTAGGTTCCACATATATGCATTAATATACAATATTTGTTTTTCTCTTTCTGACTTACTTCATTCTGTATGACAGTCTCTAGATCCATCGACGTGTCTACAAATGACCCAGTTTCATTCCTTCTTATGGCTGAGTAATATTCCATTTTATATATGTACCACGTCTTTATCCATTCGTCTGTCTCTGGGTATTTAGGTTGCTTCCATTACCTGGCTCTTGTAAATAGTGCTGAAATGAGCATTGTGGTGAATGTGCCTTTTTGATTTATGGTTTTCTCTGGGTATATGCCCAGAAGTGGGATTGCTGGATCATATGGTAATTCTATTTCTAGTTTTTTTAAGGAAACTCCATACTCTTCTGCATCGTGACTGTATCAATTTACATTTCCACCACTAGTAGAAGAGGGATCCTTTTGTCCACACCCTCCCCAGAATTTGTTGTTTGTAGATTTTCTGATGATGCCGATTCTAACAGGTGTGAGGTGATACCTCATTGTAGTTTTATTTGCATTTCTCTAATAATTAGTGATGTTGAGCAGCTTTTCATGTGAGTCTTGGCCATCTCTGTGTCTTCTTTGAAGAAACGTCTCTTTAGATCTTCTGCCCATTTTTGTATTGGGTTGTTTGTTTTTTTAATATTAAGCTGCATGAGCTCTTTATATATATTGGAGATTAAACCTTTGTCCATTGATTCGTTTGCAAATATTTTCGCCCATTCTGAGGGATGCTTTTTGCCATTCCCGTTTTTTTAACAAAAAAAGAAAGAAAGAAAAAGAAGCAGAACACTAATGTGTGTAAAATATGCCTTTTGAAACTGTCGTTTTGAAATATGGACGTCCTTTGAATTTTTTGGTTGATATATGAACCCAGGATTTGTTTTCAGGGCAGGTGTCATTTACAGGCCTGCAATGATTTTGAATATCAACTGACCATTAGCGCTGGGATTAAAGCTGCTGTTGTGTGAAACGGCCACAAGGTGGCAGCGGTTCTCCCTTACCAAACCTGGTTACTGGGGCAACAGAGCCTCAATGGATGTCGTGTTCTAGATTGGAATTTAGAATGGAATGTGCCAGGAGAAAGCCCCTCAAGTTTGTCTCACTACTTGTTGTTCGTGTTTTTAATTTAATTTTTTATTTTTTATTACAGCTAATTTGATTACAATGTTTGGCTTGTTGTAGGTGTGGAAGATGTGGTTCTTTTACACATATACATATGTCTGTTCTTCCTGGGATCCTTTTCCCATGTACCTTATGACAGAATGTTGAGTAGTCTTCTCTTGGTATTCTGTAGGTCTTTGGTGATTATATATGTCACCTGTGTTTGTATATGTCTGTTAACCCCAATATCATAATGAAACCAATCCTCACACCTTTCCATTGGTGAACCATAAGTTTGTTTAATGAATCTGTGATAGCGCTTCTCCGTGGAAATATATGCCCTGGTATCCATTTTTCGGTCACACCTATAACAGATATGATATGATATGTGTCTTTCACTTTCTGACTTACTACAAGTCACGTGATTACCTCTAGACACACCTACGGTGCTGCAAATGGCATTGTGTCCTTTTATTCCTTGGCTTCTATTCTGCCTTAGCGAAGTCCATTTTCAACAATGTGATTCCCTGAGGGCTGAGGATTAGCTGAGCTGGGTAGCCTGACCCTGCCGGCCGGCCCTCCCCAGGTGTGCCTGGGTTGAAGTCAATATAAACAGCGCTGCAGGCAGCAATAGCCCCTGAAGCTGTGCCTGACTCCATATTCTCTGCCCCGTCAGCAGTCTCGGGGCTGTGCTGGTGGGAGGGAGTGAGGGGCCGTGGCTTTGTGGGTGGCCCGGTGTGAGTGGGTCTCTGCTGGACTTTCTGCAGGAGTTGCCAGTCTGCCACCTGTAAAGAAGAGGATGTGTCACCCATACCTTCTGCTGGAATTTCTCTCCGGACAGAGGTGAGGATGGAAAAAAGCAGTGGGGGCCGGGGCAGGAGGGGTATCTCAGGCAGGGCAATGGAAAGCTTCCAGAAGAGCGCCCTGGGCCAGGACCATCCTGGCTGGCCTGCAGGCACCAAGTTGGCCTGCGTGCTGTCGCTGGTGTGGCTCCACGGCCCTTCCTCTAGGCTTTCAAGCCCTTGTACCTATTCAGGTGTTTTACCTAGGAAGTGTGGGAAAAGTTCAACAGCACCTGGCCTGGGGCTCAGCTCACGGTTACTCACAGATGCCTCGGCTTGGCCCCTAGCTTTGCAATGAGGACGCTCCTTGCGTAGGAGTGGGCTGCTGGCTGTATGGGAGATGATTCCCCACCTCTGACCAAGTTCAGAATTGTTTACCGCTGGAGCAAGTGCCCTGATAGGGTTTTCCTCTGTATAACTGGTGGGTTCAGGTTTTTTTTTTTTCTTTTTTGGTTCAAGTTAGATTTGATTCCTCTTTTATGTATTTATAGATATAAGCATGGAAATAATTCATTCATATAAATACATCTGTGTGAAGGGAAGAACTTTTTTCTGTTTTATTTTTAAATTTTATTTTTTAAAATTTTGAAATTTAATTTTATTTATTTTTTAATACAGCAGGTTATTATTAGTTATGTATTTTATGCATATACATGTATACAGGTCAATCCCAATCTCCCAACTCATCCCACCACCACCACCCCATGGCTTCCCACACTTGGTGTCCATACGTGTGTTCTCTACCTCTGTGTCTCTATTTCTTCCCTGCAAACCAGTTCATCTGTACCATTTTTCTAGGTTCCACATATATGCATTAATATACAATATTTGTTTTTCTCTTTCTGACTTACTTCATTCTGTATGACAGTCTCTAGATCCATCGACGTGTCTACAAATGACCCAGTTTCATTCCTTCTTATGGCTGAGTAATATTCCATTTTATATATGTACCACATCTTTATCCATTCGTCTGTCTCTGGGTATTTAGGTTGCTTCCATTACCTGGCTCTTGTAAATAATGCTGAAATGAGCATTGTGATGAATGTGCTTTTTTGATTTATGGTTTTCTCTGGGTATATGCCCAGAAGTGGGATTGCTGGATCATATGGTAATTCTATTTCTAGTTTTTTTAAGGAAACTCCATACTCTTCTCCATCGTGACTGTATCAATTTACATTTCCACCACTAGTGGAAGAGGGATCCTTTTGTCCACACCCTCCCCAGAATTTGTTGTTTGTAGATTTTCTGATGATGCCGATTCTAACAGGTGTGAGGTGATACCTCATTGTAGTTTTGACTTGCATTTCTCTAATAATTAGTGATGTTGAGCAGCTTTTCATGTGCGTCTTGGCCATCTCTGTGTCTTCTTTGAAGAAACGTCTCTTTAGATCTTCTGCCCATTTTTGTATTGGGTTGTTTGTTTTTTTAATATTAAGCTGCATGAGCTCTTTATATATATTGGAGATTAAACCTTTGTCCATTGATTCGTTTGCAAATATTTTCGCCCATTCTGAGGGATGCTTTTTGCCATTCCCGTTTTTTTAACAAAAAAAGAAAGAAAGAAAAAGAAGCAGAACACTAATGTGTGTAAAATATGCCTTTTGAAACTGTCGTTTTGAAATATGGACATCCTTTGAATTTTTTGGTTGATATATGAACCCAGGATTTGTTTTCAGGGCAGGTGTCATTTACAGGCCTGCAATGATTTTGAATATCAACTGACCATTAGCGCTGGGATTAAAGCTGCTGTTGTGTGAAACGGCCACAAGGTGGCAGCAGTTCTCCCTTACCAAACCTGGTTACTGGGGCAACAGAGCCTCAATGTAAGTCTTGTTCTAGATTGGAATTTAGAATGGAATGTGCCAGGAGAAAGCCCCTCAAGTTTGTCTCACTACTTCTTGTTCGTGTTTTTAATTTAATTTTTTATTTTTTATTACAGCTAATTTGATTACAATGTTTGGCTTGTTGTAGGTGTGGAAGATGTGGTTCTTTTACACATATACATATGTCTGTTCTTCCTGGGATCCTTTTCCCATGTACCTTATGACAGAATGTTGAGTAGTCTTCTCTTGGTATTCTGTAGGTCTTTGGTGATTATATATGTCACCTGTGTTTGTATATGTCTGTTAACCCCAATATCATAATGAAACCAATCCTCACACCTTTCCATTGGTGAACCATAAGTTTGTTTAATGAATCTGTGATAGCGCTTCTCTGTGGAAATATATGCCCTGGTATCCATTTTTCGGTCACACCTATAACAGATATGATATGATATGTGTCTTTCACTTTCTGACTTACTACAAGTCACGTGATTACCTCTAGACACACCTACAGTGCTGCAAATGGCATTGTGTCCTTTTATTCCTTGGCTTCTATTCTGCCTTAGCGAAGTCCATTTTCAACAATGTGATTCCCTGAGGGCTGAGGATTAGCTGACCTGGGTAGCCTGACCCTGCCGGCCGGCCCTCCCCAGGTGTGCCTGGGTTGAGGTCAATATAAACAGCGCTGCAGGCAGCAATAGCCCCTGAAGCTGTGCCTGACTCCATATTCTCTGCCCCGTCAGCAGTCTCGGGGCTGTGCTGGTGGGAGGGAGTGAGGGGCCGTGGCTTTGTGGGTGGCCCGGTGTGAGTGGGTCTCTGCTGGACTTTCTGCAGGAGTTGCCAGTCTGCCACCTGTAAAGAAGAGGATGTGTCACCCATACCTTCTGCTGGAATTTCTCTCCGGACAGAGGTGAGGATGGAAAAAAGCAGTGGGGGCCGGGGCAGGAGGGGTATCTCAGGCAGGGCAATGGAAAGCTTCCAGAAGAGCGCCCTGGGCCAGGACCATCCTGGCTGGCCTGCAGGCACCAAGTTGGCCTGCGTGCTGTCGCTGGTGTGGCTCCACAGCCCTTCCTCTAGGCTTTCAAGCCCTTGTACCTATTCAGGTGTTTTACCTGGGAAGGGTGGGAAAAGTTCAACAGCAGCTGGCCTGGGGCTCAGCTCACGGTTACTCACAGATGCCTCGGCTTGGCCCCTAGCTTTGCAATGAGGACGCTCCTTGCGTAGGAGTGGGCTGCTGGCTGTATGGGAGATGATTCCCCACCTCTGACCAAGTTCAGAATTGTTTACCGCTGGAGCAAGTGCCCTGATAGGGTTTTCCTCTGTATAACTGGTGGGTTCAGGTTTTTTTTTTTTCTTTTTTGGTTCAAGTTAGATTTGATTCCTCTTTTATGTATTTATAGATATAAGCATGGAAATAATTCATTCATATAAATACATCTGTGTGAAGGGAAGAACTTTTTTCTGTTTTATTTTTAAATTTTATTTTTTAAAATTTTGAAATTTAATTTTATTTATTTTTTAATACAGCAGGTTATTATTAGTTATGTATTTTATGCATATACATGTATACAGGTCAATCCCAATCTCCCAACTCATCCCACCACCACCACCCCATGGCTTCCCACACTTGGTGTCCATACGTGTGTTCTCTACCTCTGTGTCTCTATTTCTTCCCTGCAAACCAGTTCATCTGTACCATTTTTCTAGGTTCCACATATATGCATTAATATACAATATTTGTTTTTCTCTTTCTGACTTACTTCATTCTGTATGACAGTCTCTAGATCCATCGACGTGTCTACAAATGACCCAGTTTCATTCCTTCTTATGGCTGAGTAATATTCCATTTTATATATGTACCACATCTTTATCCATTCGTCTGTCTATGGGTATTTAGGTTGCTTCCATTACCTGGTTATTGTAAATAGTGCTGAAATGAGCATTGTGGTGAATGTGCATTTTTGATTTATGATTTTCTCTGGGTATATGCCCAGAAGTGGGATTGCTGGATCATATGGTAATTCTATTTCTAGTTTTTTTAAGGAAACTCCATACTGTTCTCCATCGTGAATCTATCAATTTACATTTCCACCACTAGTGGAAGAGGGATCCTTTTGTCTACACCCTCCCCAGAATTTGTTGTTTGTAGATTTTCTGATGATGACGATTCTAACAGGTGTGAGGTGATACCTCATTGTCGTTTTGATTTGCATTTCTCTAATAATTAGTGATGTTGAGCAGCTTTTCATGTGCGTCTTGGCCATCTCTGTGTCTTCTTTGAAGAAACGTCTCTTTAGATCTTCTGCCCATTTTTGTATTGGGTTGTTTGTTTTTTTAATATTAAGCTGCATGAGCTCTTTATATATATTGGAGATTAAACCTTTGTCCATTGATTCGTTTGCAAATATTTTCGCCCATTCTGAAGGATGCTTTTTGCCATTCCCGTTTTTTTAACCAAAAAAGAAAGAAAGAAAAAGAAGCAGAACACTAATGTGTGTAAAATATGCCTTTTGAAACTGTCGTTTTGAAATATGGACGTCCTTTGAATTTTTTGGTCGATATATGAACCCAGGATTTGTTTTCAGGGCAGGTGTCATTTACAGGCATGCAATGATTTTGAATATCAAGTGACCATTAGCGCTGGGATTAAAGCTGCTGTTGTGTGAAACGGCCACAAGGTGGCAGCAGTTCTCCCTTACCAAATCTGGTTACTGGGGCAACAGAGCCTCAATGGAAGTCTTGTTCTAGATTGGAATTTAGAATGGAATGTGCCAGGAGAAAGCCCCTCAAGTTTGTCTCACTACTTGTTGTTCGTGTTTTTAATTTAATTTTTTATTTTTTATTACAGCAAATTTGATTACAATGTTTGGCTTGTTGTAGGTGTGGAAGATGTGGTTCTTTTACATATATACATATGTCTATTCTTCCTGGGATCCTTTTCCCATGTACCTTATGACAGAATGTTGAGTAGTCTTCTCTTGTTATTCTGTAGGTCTTTGGTGATTATATATGTCACCTGTGTTTGTATATGTCTGTTAACCCCAATATCATAATGAAACCAATCCTCACACCTTTCCATTGGTGAACCATAAGTTTGTTTAATGAATCTGTGATTGCCCTTCTCTGTGGAAATATCTGCCCTGGTATCCATTTTTCGGTCACACCTATAAGAGGTATGATATGATATGTGTCTTTCACTTTCTGACTTACTACAAGTCACGTGATTACCTCTAGACACACCTACGGTGCTGCAAATGGCATTGTGTCCTTTTATTCCTTGGCTTCTATTCTGCTTTAGCGAGGTCCATTTTCAACAATGTGATTCCCTGAGGGCTGAGGATTAGCTGACCTGGGTAGCCTGACCCTGCCGGCCGGCCCTCCCCAGGTGTGCCTGGGTTGAGGTCAATATAAACAGCGCTACAGGCAGCAATAGCCCCTGAAGCTGTGCCTGACTCCATATTCTCTGCCCCGTCAGCAGTCTCGGGGCTGTGCTGGTGGGAGGTAGTGAGGGGCCGCGGCTTTGTGGGTGGCCCGGTGTGAGTGGGTCTCTGCTGGACTTTCTGCAGGAGTTGCCAGGCTGCCACCTGTGAAGAAGAGGATGTGTCACCCATACCTCCCGCTGGAATTTCTCTCCGGACAGAGGTGAGGAAGGAAAAAAGCAGTGGGGGCCTGGGCAGTAAGGGTATCTCAGGCAGGGCAATGGAAAGCTTCCTGAAGAGAGCCCTGGGCCAGGACCATCCTGGCTGGCCTGCAGGCACCAAGTTGGGCTGCGTGCTGTCGCTGGTGTGGCTCCACGGCCCTTCCTCTACACTTTCAAGCCCTTGTACATATTCAGGTGTTTTACCTGGGAAGGGTGGGAAAAGTTCAACAGCAGCTGGCCTGGGGCTCAGCTCACGGTTACTCACAGATGCCTCGGCATGGCCCCCAGCTTTGCAATGAGGACGCTCCTTGTGTAGGAGTGGGCTGCTGGCCATATGGGATATGATTCCCCACCTCTGACCAATTTCAGAATTGTTTGCCGCTGGAGCAAGTGCCCTGATAGGGTTTTCCTCTGTATAACTGGTGGGTTCAGGGTTTCTTTTTTCTTTTTTGGTTCAAGTTAGATTTTATTCCTCTTTTATGTATTTATAGATATAAGCATGGAAATATTTCATTCATATAAATACATCTGTGTGAAGGGAAGAACTTTTTTCTGTTTTATTTTTAAATTTTATTTTTTAAAATTTTGAAATTTAATTTTATTTATTTTTTTATACAGCAGGTTATTATTAGTTATGTATTTTATGCATATACATGTATACAGGTCAATCCCAATCTCCCAACTCATCCCACCACCACCACCCCATGGCTTCCCACACTTGGTGTCCATACGTGTGTTCTCTACCTCTGTGTCTCTATTTCTTCCCTGCAAACCAGTTCATCTGTACCATTTTTCTAGGTTCCACATATATGCATTAATATACAATATTTGTTTTTCTCTTTCTGACTTACTTCATTCTGTATGACAGTCTCTAGATCCATCGACGTCTCTACAAATGACCCAGTTTCATTCCTTCTTATGGCTGAGTAATATTCCATTTTATATATGTACCACATCTTTATCCATTCGTCTGTCTCTGGGTATTTAGGTTGCTTCCATTACCTGGCTCTTGTAAATAGTGCTGAAATGAGCATTGTGGTGAATGTGCCTTTTTGATTTATGGTTTTCTCTGGGTATATGCCCAGAAGTGGGATTGCTGGATCATATGGTAATTCTATTTCTAGTTTTTTTAAGGAAACTCCATACTCTTCTCCATCGTGACTGTATCAATTTACATTTCCACCACTAGTGGAAGAGGGATCCTTTTGTCCACACCCTCCCCAGAATTTGTTGTTTGTAGATTTTCTGATGATGCCGATTCTAACAGGTGTGAGGTGATACCTCATTGTAGTTTTGATTTGCATTTCTCTAATAATTAGTGATGTTGAGCAGCTTTTCATGTGCGTCTTGGCCATCTCTGTGTCTTCTTTGAAGAAACGTCTCTTTAGATCTTCTGCCCATTTATGTATTGGGTTGTTTGTTTTTTTAATATTAAGCTGCATGAGCTCTTTATATATATTGGAGATTAAACCTTTGTCCATTGATTCGTTTGCAAATATTTTCGCCCATTCTAAGGGATGCTTTTTGCCATTCCCTTTTTAAGAAAAAAAGAAAGAAAAAGAAGCAGAACACTAATGTGTGTAAAATATGCCTTTTGAAACTGTCGTTTTGAAATATGGACGTCCTTTGAATTTTTTGGTCGATATATGAACCCTGGATTTGTTTTCAGGGCAGGTGTCATTTACAGGCCTGCAATGATTTTGAATATCAAGTGACCGTTAGTGCTGGGATTAAAGCTGCTGTTGTGTGAAACGGCCACAAGGTGGCAGCAGTTCTCCCTTACCAAATCTGGTTACTGGGGCCACAGAGCCTCCATGGAAGTCGTGTTCTAGATTGGAATTTAGAATGGAATGTGCCAGGAGAAAGCCCCTCAAGTTTGTCTCACTACTTCTTGTTCGTGTTTTCAATTTAATTTTTTATTTTTTATTACAGCAAATTTGATTACAATGTTTGGCTTGTTGTAGGTGTGGAAGATGTGGTTCTTTTACACATATACATATGTCTGTTCTTCCTGGGATCCTTTTCCCATGTACCTTATGACAGAATGTTGAGTAGTCTTCTCTTGGTATTCTGTAGGTCTTTGGTGATTATATATGTCACCTGTGTTTGTATATGTCTGTTAACCCCAATATCATAATGAAACCAATCCTCACACCTTTCCATTGGTGAACCATAAGTTTGTTTAATGAATCTGTGATTGCCCTTCTCCGTGGAAATATCTGCCCTGGTATCCATTTTTCGGTCACACCTATAAGAGATATGATATGATATGCGTCTTTCACTTTCGGACTTACTACAAGTCACGTGATTACCTCCAGACACACCTATGGTGCTGCAAATGGCATTGTGTCCTTTTATTCCTTGGCTTCTATTCTGCCTTAGCGAGGTCCATTTTCAACAATGTGATTCCCTGAGGGCTGAGGATTAGCTGACCTGGGTAGCCTGACCCTGCCGGCCGGCCCTCCCCAGGTGTGCCAGGGTTGACGTCAATATAAACAGCGCTGCAGGCAGCAATAGCCCCTGAAGCTGTGCCTGACTCCATATTCTCTGCCCCGTCAGCAGTCTCGGGGCTGTGCTGGTGGGAGGGAGTGAGGGGCCACGGCTTTGTGGGTGGCCCGTTGTGAGTGGGTCTCTGCTGCACTTTCCGCAGGAGTTGCCAGGCTGCCACCTGTAAAGAAGAGGATGTGTCACCCATACCTTCCGCTGGAATTTCTCTCCGGACAGAGGTGAGGAAGGAAAAAAGCAGTGGGGGCCGGGGCAGGAGGGGTATCTCAGGCAGGGCAATGGAAAGCTTCCAGAAGAGCGCCCTGGGCCAGGACCATCCTGTCTGGCCTGCAGGCACCAAGTTGGCCTGCGTGCTGTCGCTGGTGTGGCTCCACGGCCCTTCCTCTAGGCTTTCAAGCTCTTGTACATATTCAGGTGTTTTACCTGGGAAGGGTGGGAAAAGTTCAACAGCAGCTGGCCTGGGGCTCAGCTCACGGTTACTCACAGATGCCTCGGCATGGCCCCCAGGTTTGCAATGAGGACGCTCCTTGCGTAGGAGTGGGCTGCTGGCTGTATGGGAGATGATTCCCCACCTCTGACCAATTTCAGAGTTGTTTACCGCTGGAGCAAGTGCCCTGATAGGGTTTTCCTCTGTATAACTGGTGGGTTCAGGGTTTTTTTTTTCTGTTTTCTTTCAAGTTAGATTTTATTCCTTTTTTATGTATTTATAGATATAAGCATGGAAATAATTCATTCATATAAATACATCTGTGTGAAGGGAAGAACTTTTTTGTTTTATTTTTCAATTTTATTTTTTAAAATTTTGAAATTTAATTTTATTTATTTTTTTATACAGCAGGTTATTATTAGTTATGTATTTTATGCATATACATGTATACAGGTCAATCCCAATCTCCCAACTCATCCCACCACCACCACCCCATGGCTTCCCACACTTGGTGTCCATACGTGTGTTCTCTACCTCTGTGTCTCTATTTCTTCCCTGCAAACCAGTTCATCTGTACCATTTTTCTAGGTTCCACATATATGCATTAATATACAATATTTGTTTTTCTCTTTCTGACTTACTTCATTCTGTATGACAGTCTCTAGATCCATCGACGTCCCTACAAATGACCCAGTTTCATTCCTTCTTATGGCTGAGTAATATTCCATTTTATATATCTACCACATCTTTATCCATTCGTCTGTCTCTGGGTATTTAGGTTGCTTCCATTACCTGGCTCTTGTAAATAGTGCTCAAATGAGCATTGTGGTGAATGTGCCTTTTTGATTTATGGTTTTCTCTGGGTATATGCCCAGAAGTGGGATTGCTGGATCATATGGTAATTCTATTTCTAGTTTCTTTAAGGAAACTCCATACTCTTCTCCATCGTGACTGTATCAATTTACATTTCCACCACTAGTGGAAGAGGGATCCTTTTGTCCGCACCCTCCCCAGAATTTGTTGTTTGTAGATTTTCTGATGATGCCGATTCTAACAGGTGTGAGGTGATACCTCATTGTACTTTTGATTTGCATTTCTCTAATAATTAGTGATGTTGAGCAGCTTTTCATGTGCGTCTTGGCCATCTCTGTGTCTTCTTTGAAGAAACGTCTCTTTAGATCTTCTGCCCATTTATGTATTGGGTTGTTTGTTTTTTTAATATTAAGCTGCATGAGCTCTTTATATATATTGGAGATTAAACCATTGTCCATTGATTCGTTTGCAAATATTTTCGCCCATTCTAAGGGATGCTTTTTGCCATTCCCGTTTTTTTAAGAAAAAAAGAAAGGGAGCCGGAGGAAGATGGCGGAAGAGTAAGACGCGGAGATCACCTTCCTCCCCACAGATACATCAGAAATTCATCTACACGTGGAACAACTCCAACAGAACACCTACTGAACGCTGACAGAAGACCTCAGACCCCCCAAAAGGCAAGAAACTCCCCACATACCTGGGTAGGTCAAAAGAAAAAAAGAATAAACTGAGACAATAGGATATGGACGGGACCTGCACCAGTGGGAGGGAGCCGTGAAAGAGGGAAGGTTTCTACACACTACAAGCCCCTTCGCGGGCGGAGACTGCAGGTGGTGGAGGGGGAAAGCTTCGGAGTAGCGGAGGAGAGCTCAGCAACAGGGGTGCGGAGGGCAAAGCGGAGAGATTTTGGCACAGAGGATCGGTGCCCTCAGGCACACACCAGCCCGAGAGGCTTGTATGCTCGGCCACCGGGGCGGTCGGGGCTGGGAGCTGAGGCTCGGGTATCGGCTTTCAGTCGGAGCGCAGGGAGAGGACTGGGGCTGGCGGCAGGAAGAGAGCCTGAAGGGGTTAGTGCTAGCCCGGAGGGAGTCCGGGGAAAGGGTCTGGAGCTACCGGAGAGGCAAGAGACTTTTTTCCCTTTTGTTGCCTGGTGCGCGAGGAGAGGGCATTCCCCTCCCTCCCCTCTGCCTGAGTGAGCCAGAGCCCCCGAATCAGCGGCTCCTTTAAACCCCTCCTGTCTGAGCGAAGAACGGACGCCCTCCGGCGACCTACGCGCAGAGGCGGGGCCAGGTCCAAGGCTGAGACCCGGGAGTTGTGAGAGCAGAGACAGGGAAATCTCTCTGTGCAGCCTCGGAGGCAGTGGATTAAAGCTCCACAGTCCATTTGATGTGCCCTGCATCTGGAGTGTATGAATGGACAGCGAATCATCCCAAATTGAGGAAGTGGACTTTGAGGACAAGATTTAAGACTTTCCCCCCTTTTTACAACGAATTATCCCAAATTAAGGAGGTGGACTTAGCAAGATTTCAGACTTCTCGCCCTTTTCCTCTTTTTACAACGAATTATCCCAAATCGAGGAGGTGGACTTGGAGAGCAAGATTTTTGATTTTTCCCCCTGCTCTCTTTCTGTGAATGTGTATGTGTAATCTTTTGTGTAAGATTCTCTCTGTATAGCTTTGCTTCCACCATATGTCCCAGGGTTCTATCGGTCCGTGTTTTTTTTTTCAATAATTACTTTTTAATTTTAATAACGCTACTATATTTCAAACTTTATTCTATTTTACTTTACCTGCTCTTTCTTTTTTTCCTACCTTCCCTTCCTCCCTCCCTCCCTCCGCTCCTCCTTTCCTTCGTTCTTTTTCTTTCCTCCCTCCCTCCCTCCCACCCTTCTTCTTTCCACTTTCTTTTTCTTTCCTTCCTCCCTCCCTCCCTCCTGTCTTTCTTTCTTTCTTTTCTTCCTCTCTCCCTCCCTTCTTCCATTCACTCTTCCTTTTGCTTTCATTCCTCCCTCCCTCCCTCCTTTCTTTCCTTCTTTCTTTCCATCCTTCCTCCCTCCCTCCCTCCTTTCTTTCTTTCTTCCTTCCTTCCTTTCTTCCCTTCTTCCTTTCTTTCGCTCTCTCTTTCATTCTTCTAGTAATTCTTTCTTTCTACTTTTTCTCACTGTTATTCTGAGCTGGGTGGATGAAAGGCTCTTGGTGCTGCAGCCAGGAATCAGTGCTGTGCCTCTGAAGCGGGAGAGCCAACCTCAGGACACGGGTCCACAAGAGACCTCCAAGCTCCACATAATATCAAGCAGCGAAAATCTCCCAGGGATCTCCATCTCAACACCAGCACCCAGCTTCAGTCAACGACCAGCAAGCTACAGTGCTGGTCACCCTATGCCAAGCAACTAGCAAGGCAGGAACACAACCTCACCCATTAGCAGAGAGGCTACCTAAAAACATAATAAGGCCACAGGCACCCCAAAACACACCACCGGACGTGGACCTGTCCACCAGAAAGACAAGATCGAGCCTCAACCACCAGAACACAGGCATTAGTCCCCCCCACCAGGAAGCCTACACAACCTACTGAAACAACCTTAGCCACGGGGGACAGATACCAAAAACAACGGGAACTACGAATCTGCAGCCTGCAAAAAGGAGACCCCAAACACAGTAACATAAGCAAAATGAGAAAGCAGAAAAACACACAGCAGGTGAAGGAGCAAGATAAAAACCTACCAGACCTAACAAATGAAGAGGTAATAGGCAGTCTACCTGAAAAAGAATTCAGAATAATGATAGTAAAGATGATCCAAAATCTTGGAAATAGGATAGACAAAATGCAAGAAACAGTTAACAAGGACCTAGAAGAACTAAAGATGAATCAAGCATCGATTAAAAACACAATAAATGAAATGAAAAATACTCTAGATGGGATCAATAGCAGAATAACTGAGGCAGAAGAACGGATAAGTGAGGTGGAAGATAAAATAGTGGAAATAACTGATGCAGAGCAAAATAAAGAAAAAAGAATGAAAAGAATAGAGGACAGTCTCAGAGACCTCTGGGACAACATTAAACGCACCAACATTCGAATTATAGGGGTTCCAGAAGAAGAAGAGAAAAAGAAAGGGACTGAGAAAATATTTGAAGAGATTATAGTTGAAAACTTCCCTAATGTGGGAAAGGAAATAGTTAATCAACTCCAGGAGGCACAGAGAGTCCCATACAGAATAAATCCAAGGAGAAATACGCCAAGACACATATTAATCAAACTGTCAAAAATTAAACACAAAGAAATCATATTAAAAGCAGCAAGGGAAAAACAACAAATAACACACAAGGGAATCCCCATCAGGTTAACAGCTGATCTCTCAGCAGAAACTCTACAAGCCAGAAGGGAGTGGCAGGACATAATTAAAGTGATGAAGGAGAGAAACCTGCAACCAAGATTACTCTACCCAGCAAGGATCTCATTCAGATTTGATGGAGAAATTAAAACATTTACAGACAAGCAAAAGCTGAGAGAGTTCAGCACCACCAAACCAGCTTTACAACAAATGCTAAAGGAACTTCTCTAGGCAAGAAACACAACAGAAGGAATATACCTACAATAACGAACCCAAAGCAGTTAAGGAAATGGGAATAGAAACATACATATCAATAATTACCTTAAATGTAAATGGACTAAATGCTCCCACCAAGAGACACAGAGTGGCTGAATGGATACAAAAACAAGACCCATATATATGCTGTCTACAAGAGACCCGCTTCAGACCTAGAGACACATACAGATTGAAAGTAAGGGGATGGAAAAAGATATTCCATGCAAATGGAAATCAAAAGAAAGCTGGAGTAGCAATTCTTATATCAGACAAAATAGACTTTAAAATAAAGACTATTAGAAGAGACAAAGGAGGACACTACATAACGATAAAGGGATCGATCCAAGAAGAAGATATAACAATTGTAAATATTTATGCACCCAACATAGGAGCACCTCAATACATAAGGCAAATACTAACAGCCATAAAAGGGGAAATCGACAGTAACACAATCATAGTAGGGGACTTTAACACCCCACTTTCACCAATGGACAGATCATCCAAAATGAAAATAAATAAGGAAACACAAGCTTTAAATGATACATTAAACAAGATGGACTTAGTTGATATTTATAGGACATTCCATCCAAAAACAACAGAATACACATTTTTCTCAAGTGCTCATGGAACATTCTCCAGGATAGATCATATCTTGGGTCACAAATCAAGCCTTGGTAAATTTAAGAAAATTGAAATTGTATCAAGTATCTTTTCCGACCACAATGCTATGAGACTAGACATCAATTACAGGAAAAGATCTGTAAAAAATACAAACACATGGAGGCTAAACAATACACTACTCAATAACGAAGTGATCACTGAAGAAATCAAAGAGGAAATTAAAAAATACCTAGAAACAAATGACAATGGAGACACGACGACCCAAAACCTATGGGACGCAGCAAAAGCAGTTCTAAGGGGGAAGTTTATAGCAATACAATCCCACCTTAAGAAACAGGAAACATTTCGAGTAAACAACCTGACCCTGCACCTAAAGCAATTAGAGAAAGAAGAACAAAAAACCCCCAAAGTTAGCAGAAGGAAAGAAATCATAAAGATCAGATCAGAAATAAATGAAAAAGAAATGAAGGAAACAATAGCAAAGATCAATAAAACTAAAAGCTGGTTCTTTGAGAAGATAAACAAAATTGACAAACCATTAGCCA
Organism: Hyperoodon ampullatus; assembly: GCF_949752795.1. NCBI lineage: Eukaryota > Metazoa > Chordata > Mammalia > Artiodactyla > Ziphiidae > Hyperoodon > Hyperoodon ampullatus. The sequence continues at coordinate 98,333,932 of NC_136921.1, forward strand.
GACTCATCAAGAAAAGAAGGGAGAAGACTCAAATCAATAGAATTAGAAATGAAAAAGGAGAAGTAACAACTGACACTGCAGAAATACAAAAGATCATGAGAGATTACTATAAGCAACTCTATGCCAATAAAGTGGACAACCTGGAAGAAATGGACAAATTCTTAGAAATGCACAACCTACCAAGACTGACTCGGGAAGAAATAGAAAATATGAATAGACCAATCACAAGCACTGAAATTGAAACTGTGATTAAAAATCTTCCATCAAACAAAAGCCCAGGACCAGATGGCTTCACAGGCGAATTCTATCAAACATTTAGAGAAGAGCTAACACCCATCCTTCTCAAACTCTTCCAAACAATATCAGAGGAAGGAACACTCCCAAACTCATTCTACGAGGCCACCATCACCTTGATACCAAAACCAGGCAAGGATGTCACAAAGAAAGAAAACTACAGGCCAATATCACTGATGAACATAGATGCAAAAATCCTCAACAAAATACTAGCAAACAGAATCCAACAGCACATTAAAAGGATCATACACCATGATCAAGTGGGGTTTATTCCAGGAATGCAAGGATTCTTCAATATACGCAAATCAATCAATGTGATACACCATATTAACAAGTTGAAGGAGAAAAACCATATGATCATCTCAATAGATGCAGAGAAAGCTTTCGACAAAATTCAACACCCATTTATGATAAAAACCCTGCAGAAAGTAGGCATAGAGGGAACTTTCCTCAACATAATAAAGGCCATATATGACAAACCCACAGCCAACATTGTCCTCAATGGTGAAAAACTGAAACCATTTCCACTAAGATCAGGAACAAGACAAGGCTGCCCACTCTCACCACTCTTATTCAACCTAGTTTTGGAAGTTTTAGCCACAGCAATCAGAGAAGAAAAGGAAATAAAAGGAATCCAAATTGGAAAAGAAGAAGTAAAGCTGTCACTGTTTGCAGATGACATGATACTATACATAGAGAATCCTAAAGATGCTACCGAAAAACTACTAGAGCTAATCAAAGAATTCGGTAAAGTAGCAGGATACAAAATTAATGCACAGAAATCTCTGGCATTCCTGTACACTAATGATGAAAAATCTGAAAATGAAATCAAGAAAACACTCCCATTTACCATTGCAACAAAAAGAATAAAATATCTAGGAATAAACCTACCTAAGGAGACAAAAGACCTGTATGCAGAAAATTATAAGACACTGATGAAAGAAATTAAAGAGGATACAAATAGATGCAGAGATATACCATGCTCCTGGATTGGAAGAATCAATATTGTGAAAATGACTCTACTACCCAAAGCAATCTACAGATTCAATGCAATCCCTATCAAACTACCACTGGCATTTTTCACAGAAGTAGAACAAAAAATTTCAAAATTTGTTTGGAAAAACAAAAGACCCCGAATAGCCAAAGCAATCTTGAGAACGAAAAACGGAGCTGGAGGAATCAGGCTCCCTGACTTCAGACTATACTACAAAGCTACAGTAATTAAGACAGTGTGGTACTGGCATAAAAACAGAAAGATAGATCAGTGGATCAGGATAGAAAGCCCAGAGATAAACCCACGCACATATGGCCAACTTATCTTTGATAAAGGAGGCAGGAATGTACAGTGGAGAAAGGACAGCCTCTTCAATAAGTGGTGCTGGGAAAACTGGACAGGGACATGTAAAAGTATGAGATTAGATCATTCCCTAACACCATACACAAAAATAAGCTCAAAATGGATTAAAGACCTAAATGTAAGGCCAGAAACTATCAAACTCTTAGAGGAAAACATAGGTAGAACACTCTATGACATAGATCACAGCAAGATCCTTTTGGACCCACCTCCTAGAGAAATGGAAATAAAAACAAAGATAAACAAATGGGACCTAATGAAACTTCAAAGCTTTTGCACAGAAAAGGAAACCATAAACAAGACCAAAAGACAACCCTCAGAATGGGAGAATATATTTGCAAATGAAGCAACTGACAAAGGATTAATCTCCAAAATTTATAAACAGCTCACGCAGCTCAATAGCAAAAAACAAACAACCCAATCCAAAAATGGGCAGAAGACTTAAATAGGCATTTCTCCAAAGAAGATATACTGACTGCCAACAAACACATGAAAGAATGCTCAACATCTTTACTCATTAGAGAAATGCAAATCAAAACTACAATGAGATATCATCTCACACCAGTCAGAATGGCCATCATCAAAAAATCTAGAAACAATAAATGCTGGAGAGGGTGTGGAGAAAAGGGAACACTCTTGCACTGCTGGTGGGAATGTGAATTGGTACAGCCACTATGGAGAACAGTATGGAGGTTCCTTAAAAAATTAAAAATAGAACTACCATATGACCCAGCAATACCAGTACTAGGCATATACCCTGAGAAAACCATAATTCAAAAAGAGACATGTACCAAAATGTTCATTGCAGCTCTATTCACAATAGCCCGGAGCTGGAAACAACCTAAGTGTTCATCATCGTAAGAATGGATAAAGAAGATGTGGCACATATATACAATGAAATATTACTCAGCCATAAAAAGGAACGAAACTGAGCTATTTGTAATGAGGTGGATAGACCTAGAGTCTGTCATACAGAGTGAAGTAAGTCAGAAAGAGAAAGACAAATACCGTATGCTAACACATATATGTATGGAATTAAAAAAAAATGTCATGAAGAACCTAGAGGTAAAACAGGAATAAAGACACAGACCTACTTGAGAACGGACTTGAGGATATGGGGAGGGTGAAGGGTAAGCTGTGACAAAGCGAAAGAGAGGCATGGACATATATACACTACCAAACGTAAGGTAGATATATAGTGGGAAGCAGCCGCAGAGCACAGGGAGATCAGCTCGGTGCTTTGTGACCGCCTGGAGGGGTGGGAGGGGGAGGGTGGGAGGGAGGGAGACGCAATAGGGAAGGGATGTGGGAACAGATGTGTATGTATGACTGATTCAATTTGTTATAAAGCAGAAACTAATAAAAAATAAAAAAAGAAAAAAAGAAAAAAGAAAAAAAAGAAAGAAAGAAAAAGAAGCAGAACACTAATGTGTGGAAAATATGCCTTTTGAAACTGTCGTTTTGAAATATGGACGTCCTTTGAATTTTTTGGTCGATATATGAACCCAGGATTTGTTTTCAGGGCAGGTGTCATTTACAGGCCTGCAATGATTTTGAATATCAAGTGACCATTAGCGCTGGGATTAAAGCTGCTGTTGTGTGAAACGGCCACAAGGTGGCAGCAGTTCTCCCTTACCAAATCTGGTTACTGGGGCAACAGAGCCTCAATGGAAGTCGTGTTCTAGATTGGAATTTAGAATGGAATGTGCCAGGAGAAAGCCCCTCAAGTTTGTCTCACTACTTCTTGTTCGTGTTTTCAATTTATTTTTTTATTTTTTATTACAGCAAATTTGATTACAATGTTTGGCTTGTTGTAGGTGTGGAAGATGTGGTTCTTTTACACATATACATATGTCTGTTCTTCCTGGGATCCTTTTCCCATGTACCTTATGACAGAATGTTGAGTAGTCTTCTCTTGGTATTCTGTAGGTCTTTGGTGATTATATATGTCACCTGTGTTTGTATATGTCTGTTAACCCCAATATCATAATGAAACCAATCCTCACACCTTTCCATTGGTGAACCATAAGTTTGTTTAATGAATCTGTGATTGCCCTTCTCCGTGGAAATATATGCCCTGGTATCCATTTTTCGTTCACACCTATAAGAGACATGATATGATATGCGTCTTTCACTTTCTGACTTACTACAAGTCACGTGATTACCTCTAGACACACCTACGGTGCTGCAAATGGCATTGTGTCCTTTTATTCCTTGACTTCTATTCTGCCTTAGCGAGGTCCATTTTCAACAATGTGATTCCCTGAGGGCTGAGGATTAGCTGACCTGGGTAGCCTGACCCTGCCGGCCGGCCCTCCCCAGGTGTGCCTGGGTTGAGGTCAATATAAACAGCGCTGCAGGCAGCAATAGCCCCTGAAGCTGTGCCTGACTCCATATTCTCTGCCCCGTCAGCAGTCTCGGGGCTGTGCTGGTGGGAGGGAGTGAGGGGCCATGGCTTTGTGGGTGGCCCGGTGTGAGTGGGTTTGTGCTGGACTTTCCGCAGGAGTTGCCAGGCTGCCACCTGTAAAAAGAGGATGTGTCACCCATACCTCCCGCTGGAATTTCTCTCCGGACAGAGGTGAGGAAGGAAAAAAGCAGTGGGGGCCGGGGCAGGAGGGGTATCTCAGGCAGGGCAATGGAAAGCTTCCAGAAGAGCGCCCTGGGCCAGGATCATCCTGGCTGGCCTGCAGGCACCAAGATGGCCTGCGTGCTGTCGCTGGTGTGGCTCCACGGCCCTTCCTCTAGGCTTTCAAGCTCTTGTACATATTCAGGTGTTTTATCTGGGAAGGGTGGGAAAAGTTCAACAGCAGCTGGCCTGGGGCTCAGCTCACGGTTACTCACAGATGCCTCAGCATGGCCCCCAGCTTTGCAATGAGGATGCTCCTTGCGTAGGAGTGGGCTGCTGGCTCTATGGGAGATGATTCCCCACCTCTGACCAATTTCAGAGTTGTTTACCGCTGGAGCAAGTGCCCTGATAGGGTTTTCCTCTGTATAACTGGTGGGTTCAGGGTTTTTTTTTTCTTTTTTGGTTCAAGTTAGATTTTATTCCTCTTTTATGTATTTATAGATATAAGCATGGAAATAATTCATTCATATAAATACATCTGTGTGAAGGGAAGAACTTTTTTCTGTTTTATTTTTAAATTTTATTTTTTAAAATTTTGAAATTTAATTTTATTTATTTTTTTATACAGCAGGTTATTATTAGTTATGTATTTTATGCATATACATGTATACAGGTCAATCCCAATCTCCCAACTCATCCCACCACCACCACCCCATGGCTTCCCACACTTGGTGTCCATACGTGTGTTCTCTACCTCTGTGTCTCTATTTCTTCCCTGCAAACCAGTTCATCTGTACCATTTTTCTAGGTTCCACATATATGCATTAATATACAATATTTGTTTTTCTCTTTCTGACTTACTTCATTCTGTATGACAGTCTCTAGATCCATCGACATCTCTACAAATGACCCAGTTTCATTCCTTCTTATGGCTAAGCAATATTCCATTTTATATATGTACCACATCTTTATCCATTCGTCTGTCTGTGGGTATTTAGTTTGCTTCCATTACCTGGCTATTGTAAATAGTCCTGAAATGAACATTGTGGTGAATGTGCCTTTTTGATTTATGGTTTTCTCTGGGTATATGCCGAGAAGTGGGATTGCTGGATCATATGGTAATTCTAGTTCTAGTTTTTGTAAGAAAACTCCATACTCTTCTGCACCGTGACTGTATCAATTTACATTTCCACCACTAGTGGAAGAGGGATCCTTTTGTCCACACCCTCCCCAGAATTTGTTGTTTGTAGATTTTCTGATGATGCCGACTCTAACAGGTGTGAGGTGATACCTCATTGTAGTTTTGATTTGCATTTCTCTAATAATTAGTGATGTTGAGCAGCTTTTCATGTGAGTCTTGGCCATCTCTGTGTCTTCTTTGAAGAAACGTCTCTTTAGATCTTCTGCCCATTTTTGTATTGGGTTGTTTGTTTTTTTAATATTAAGCTGCATGAGCTCTTTATATATATTGGAGATTAAATCTTTGTCCATTGATTCGTTTGCAAATATTTTCGCCCATTCTCAGGGATGCTTTTTGCCATTCCCGTTTTTTTAACAAAAAAAGAAAGAAAGAAAAAGAAGCAGAACACTAATGTGTGTAAAATATGACTTTTGAAACTGTCGTTTTGAAATATGGACGTCCCTTGAATTTTTTGGTTGATATATGAACCCAGGATTTGTTTTCAGGGCAGGTGTCATTTACAGGCCTGCAATGATTTTGAATATCAAGTGACCATTAGCGCTGGGATTAAAGCTGCTGTTGTGTGAAACGGCCACAAGGTGGCAGCAGTTCTCCCTTACCAAATCTGGTTACTGGGGCAACAGAGCCTCAATGGAAGTCGTGTTCTAGATTGGAATTTAGAATGGAATGTGCCAGGAGAAAGCCCCTCAAGTTTGTCTCACTACTTCTTGTTCGTGTTTTTAATTTAATTTTTTATTTTTTATTACAGCAAATTTGATTACAATGTTTGGCTTGTTGTAGGTGTGGAAGATGTGGTTCTTTTACACATATACATATGTCTGTTCTTCCTGGGATCCTTTTCCCATGTACCTTATGACAGAATGTTGAGTAGTCTTCTCTTGGTATTCTGTAGGTCTTTGGTGATTATATATGTCACCTGTGTTTGTATATGTCTGTTAACCCCAATATCATAATAAAACCAATCCTCACACCTTTCCATTGGTGAACCATAAGTTTGTTTAATGAATCTGTGATTGCCCTTCTCCGTGGAAGTATCTGCCCTGGTATCCATTTTTCGGTCACACCTATAAGAGATATGATATGATATGCGTCTTTCACTTTCGGACTTACTACAAGTCACGTGATTACCTCTAGACACACCTACGGTGCTGCAAATGGCATTGTGTCCTTTTATTCCTTGGCTACTATTCTGCCTTAGTGAGGTCCATTTTCAACAATGTGATTCCCTGAGGGCTGAGGATTAGCTCACCTGGTTAGCCTGACTCTGCCGTCCGGCCCTCCCCAGGTGTGCCTGGGTTGATGTCAATATAAACAGCGCTGCAGGCAGCAATAGCCCCTGAAGCTGTGCCTGACTCCATATTCTCTGCCCCGTCAGCAGTCTCGGGGCTGTGCTGGTGGGAGGGAGTGAGGGGCCACGGCTTTGTGGGTGGCCCGGTGTGAGTGGGTCTCTGCTGGACTTTCTGCAGGAGTTGCCAGGCTGCCACCTGTAAAGAAGAGGATGTGTCACCCATACCTTCCGCTGGAATTTCTCTCCCGACAGAGGTGAGGAAGGAAAAAAGCAGTGGGGGCCGGGGCAGGAGGGGTATCTCAGGCAGGGCAATGGAAAGCTTCCAGAAGAGCGCCCTGGGCCAGGACCATCCTGGCTGGCCTGCAGGCACCAAGTTGGCCTGCGTGCTGTCGCTGGTGTGGCTCCACGGCCCTTCCTCTAGGCTTTCAAGACCTTGTACATATTCAGGTGTTTTACCTGGGAAGGGTGGGAAAAGTTCAACAGCAGCTGGCCTGGGGCTCAGCTCACGGTTACTCACAGATGCCTCGGCATGGCCCCAAGCTTTGCAATGAGGACGCTCCTTGCATAGGAGTGGGCTGCTGGCTGTATGGGAGATGATTCCCCACCTCTGACCAATTTCAGAATTGTTTACCGCTGGAGCAAGTGCCCTGATAGGGTTTTCCATTGTATAACTGGTGGGTTCAGGGGTTTTTTTTTTTTTTTGGTTCAAGTTAGATTTTATTCCTATTTTTTGTATTTATAGATATAAGCATGGAAATAATTCATTCATATAAATACATCTGTGTGAAGGGAAGAACTTTTTTCTGTTTTATTTTTAAATTTTATTTTTTAAAATTTTGAAATTTAATTTTATTTATTTTTTATACAGCAGGTTATTATTAGTTATGTATTTTATGCATATACATGTATACAGGTCAATCCCAATCTCCCAACTCATCCCACCACCACCACCCCATGGCTTCCCACACTTGGTGTCCATACGTGTGTTCTCTACCTCTGTGTCTCTATTTCTTCCCTGCAAACCAGTTCATCTGTACCATTTTTCTAGGTTCCACATATATGCATTAATATACAATATTTGTTTTTCTCTGTCTGACTTACTTCATTCTGTATGACAGTCTCTAGGTCCATCGACGTCTTTACAAATGACCCAGTTTCATTCCTTCTTATGGCTGAGTAATATTCCATTTTATATATGTACCACATCTTTATCCATTCGTCTGTCTCTGGGTATTTAGGTTGCTTCCATTACCTGGCTGTTGTAAATAGTGCTGAAATGAGCATTGTGGTGAATGCGCCTTTTTGATTTATGGTTTTCTCTGGGTATATGCCCAGAAGTGGGATTGCTGGATCATATGGTAATTCTATTTCTAGTTTTTTTAAGGAAACTCCATACTCTTCTCCATCATGACTGTATCAATTTACATTTCCACCACTAGTGGAAGAGGGATCCTTTTGTCGACACCCTCCCCAGAATTTGTTGTTTGTAGATTTTCTGATGATGCCGATTCTAACAGGTGTGAGGTGATACCTCATTGTAGTTTTGATTTGCATTTCTCTAATAATTAGTGATGTTGACCAGCTTTTCATGTGAGTCTTGGCCATCTCTGTGTCTTCTTTGAAGAAACGTCTCTTTAGATCTTCTGCCCATTTTTGTATTGGGTTGTTTGCTTTTTTAATATTAAGCTGCATGAGCTCTTTATATATATTGGAGATTAAACCTTTGTGCATTGATTCGTTTGCAAATATTTTCGCCCATTCTGAGGGATGCTTTTTGCCATTCCCGTATTTTAGCAAAAAAAGAAAGAAAGAAAAAGAAGCAGAACAGAGATGTGCATGAAATATGCCTCTTGAAACTGTCGTTTTGAAATACGGACGTCTTTTAAAATTAGGGGTCGATGTACGAACCCAGGATTTGTTTTCAGGGCAGGTGTCATTTACAGGCCTGCAATGATTTTGAATATCAAGTGACCATTAGCGCTGGGATTAAAGCTGCTGTTGTGTGAAACGGCCACAAGGTGGCAGCAGTTCTCCCTTACCAAATCTGGTTACTGGGGCAACAGAGCCTCAATGGAAGTCGTGTTCTAGATTGGAATTTAGAATGGAATGTGCCAGGAGAAAGCCCCTCAAGTTTGTCTCACTACTTCTTGTTCGTTTTTCCAATTTAATTTTTTATTTTTTATCACAGCAAATTTGATTACAATGTTTGGCTTTTTGTAGGCGTGGAAGATGTGGTTCTTTTACACACATATATATGTCTGTTCTTCCTGGGATCCTTTTCCCATGTACCTTATGACAGAATGTTGAGTAGTCTTCTCTTGGTATTCTGTAGGTCTTTGGTGATTATATATGTCACCTGTGTTTGTATATGTCTGTTAACCCCAATATCCTAATGTATCCAATCCTCACACATTTCCAGTGGTGAACCATAAGTTTGTTTAATGAATCTGTGATTGCCCTTCTCCGTGGAAATATCTGCCCTGGTATCCATTTTTCGTTCACACCTATAAGAGACATGATATGATATGTGTCTTTCACTTTCTGACTTACTACAAGTCACGTGATTACCTCTAGACTCATCTACGGTGCTGCACATGGCATTGTGTCCTTTTTTTCCTTCGCTAATATTCTGTCTGTACAGGTACCAGTTCGTCTTTGTCCACTCATCTGTTGATGGACTTTTTGGTTGCTTCCATGTCATGGCTACTGCAATGCTGGGGCAATGCACATTTGCCAGCCTGTGTCTTTCCAATTCTGTCTTCTTAGGTTATAGGCCCAGGAGTGGGCCTGCTGTATCATATGGTAACAAAATGTTTACCTTGTACAAGACTCTCCATTCTGTTCTCATTAGTGGCTCTTACCAGGTTACGTCCCACTTAAAGTTGAGGTTATGGTCTTCTCCACAACACCTTCAGCGTTTATTGTTTGTAGTATTTTTGCTGAAGTTTATTCTGACTAGTGTGAGCTGACACCACTTGGTGGTTGGATTTTGATGCGTCTCATAATCCCTTGAAATCGAGCTTTGTGGCATGTCCTTTTTTTCTTCAAACTGTGAGTACAGCTTACCTCTTCAAATTGTTTTTGTGAAGTATGTGTGACATTTAGAAATATTTTGGCCATTACCTCCCTCAAGACATTTTGAGGGCAGGTTTCATTTACAGCCCTCCAGTACTGGTGCATATGAATTGACCCTTAGCACAGGTTTTAAAGCTGCTGTTGCAGGTAACGGCCAGAGGGCGGCAGCATTTCTGCTTTTCCCAATCTGGTAACTAGGGAAACAGACCATCCTGGCAGTGGTGTTGCTCGGTTATATATTAGAGTGGAATGTGCCCCCAAAAGCTGATGTCTCCTTACTTATGTTTGCTTTGTGTATTGAATTTATATTTTTCTTATTGGAGTCATATTCCATTGTGTACATGGACCACTTCTTCTTTGTGCATTCCTCTGTTGATGGACATTTTCGTAGCTCCAAGTATTGGCTATGTTAAATATTGCTGTAGTGCAGGATTGCCAGCCTGCGTCTTTTTTTTTTTGGCTCTACGAGGGCCTCTCATTGCCGTGGACCCTCCCATTGCAGAGCACAGGCACTGGACATGCAGGCCCAGCAGCCATAGCTCACGGGACCATCTACTCCACGGCATGTGGGATCTTCCGGAACCGGGGCATGAACCCGTGTCCCCCGCATTGGCAGGCGGACTCTGACCCAGTGCGCCACCAGTGAAACCCAGCCTGTGTCTTTTTGATTCTCATCCCCTCAGGCGATAGGCCCAGCAGTGGGTATGCTTGATTGAATGGTAGCTCAGTATTTACCTTTACAAGGCACCTCACTTTTGTTTTCATTACTGGCTCTTACCATGTCCCACGTTGAACCAAGGGTACGCATTTCTCCAAAACCCCTTCAGCATTTATTGTTTGCAGAATTTTTGCTGATGGCCATTCTGACTGGTGTGAGCTGATAGGTTTTTGTTATTTGGATTTGCATATCTTTAATTATTCCTAATGTTCAGCCTTTTTCCATTCCTTTTTTAATTTCTTGTACAGAGAAACAGAAAAAAAACGGAGAGTTCAATTAACCTCTTGAAATAGTCTTCTTGGATGGTTGCCCTCTTTTGAATTTTTTGGTCAATTTTCGACCCCAGGATTGTATTTGAGGGCAGGTGTCATTCACAGGCCTGTAATGAGTGTGAATATTTAGTGAGCATTAGCACTGGGTTTAAAGCTGCTGTTTTGGGAAACGGCCACAAGGAGGCAGCATTTCTCCATTCCCAAATCTGCTTACTAGTGCAGCAGAGCCTTTCTGGAAGTCCTCTTCCTAGGTTGTAAATTAAAATGGAATGTGCCAGTAGAAACCCCAATAAGTTTATGTCACATTACTTCTTGTTCGTTGTTTTAGTTTTTTAAATCAGGGTAATGATTAGAATACTGTTTGACCTAGGTGTACACAACCTCGTTCATTTTTGCATAACATATATATATATATATATATATACACACACACACACACACACACACACTCATGTACAGAGCCACTTCCCATGTAAATTATTGCAGAGTGTTCCATAGGCCTCCCTTGCTATATGGTCGGTCTTTTGTTATATATATTTAATAGGTATTTGTACACATATGGTAAACCTAATCTTAATTTTTCCATTCCCCCCACCTGTCCTTTTAGATAAGCGTAGTTTGTTTTCTAAGTCTGTGTGTGTCTTTCTCTGTGGAAATATGTTCATTTGTGTCAGTTGTTAGATAACGCCTATAAGTGATATCATAGGATATGACTTTTGCTTTCCGACTTACCTCATGTTCTGTGATTATCTCTAGGCTCATCTATGGTGCCTCAAAGAGCAGTGTTTCATTGTTTTCCATGGCTAATATTCCATTGTGTACATGGACCACTTCTTCTTTTTCCACTCATCTGGTGATGGGTATTTTGGTTGCTTCCGTGTCTTGGCTATTGTGAAAATTCCTGCAGTGCAGCTGTTGAAGCCTGTGCCTTCTCGACTCTGGACTTCTCAGGTGAGAGTCTCAGTGGTGGGCCTGCTGAATGGAATGGTGGCTCAATTTTTACTTTTAAATGCAGCTCCTTTCTGTTCTCATTATTGGTTGTTACCACTTTACATCTCACCAGCAGCTAGAGGGTACACAGTTCTCTAAAACCAGTTCAGCATTTATTGTTTTTAGACTTTTAGCTGATGGTAGTTGACATGTGTGAGTTGAAACCTTTTTGGAGGTTAGATTTGCATGAGTCTAATAATTCCTGATGTTGAGCTTTTATCCATTTTCCTCTTTTTTGAAAATGAGTGAGTAAAACTTACCCCTCCATACTATCTCCTTGAAAAATTTGCCAGTTTTGAATTTTTCTGGCCATTCCCTCCCTCTGCACAATTATGTGGGGCAGGTGTCCTTTACAGCCCTGAGTCCTTGTGAATGTTAAGTGACCATTAGCTGTGGGTTTAAAGCCGCTCTTGTGGGAAACGGCCACAAGGCGGCAGCATTTCTACATTTCCAACTCTGGGTTTTTGGGCAACAGAGCTTTCCTGGAAATCGTGTTCGTAAGCTGAAAATTAGAGGGGAATGTGCCAGCACAAACCCCCAAGAGCTTATATCTCCTAAATTGTTGTTTGTTTATTACATTTAATTTTTATTAATTATCCGAGAAAATTTGATAAAAATGTAGATTCTCCTAGGTGTACAGTTTCTGGTTCATCCTATCAATGTATCTGTCTATTCCTCTTTGGATCCTTTCCCATGTATGTTATTATAGAGTGTTGAGTAGACCTCTCTTCGTATTCCATAGGCACTTTGTGATTATATATTTCATATGTATTAGTACATATCTGTTAACCCCCATGTCCTAATTCATACATTCCTTACACCTTTCCATTTGGTGAAACATTAACTGGTTTTCTGAATCTATGTGTGTCCGTCTCTTGGAAATTATTTCATGGGTATCAATTTTTAGATAACACCTATAAGTGATGTCATAAGATGTCTCTCTTTTGGTTTCTTTCTTACTTCAAGTTGGGTGATTATCTCTAGATCCTTCTATGATGGTGCCAACGGCACTGTTCCATGCTTTTCCATGGCTAATATTCCATTGTGTACATGGATGACTTCTACTTGGTGCATTTTTCTGTTGATGGACATTTTGGTTTCTTCCAGGTCTTGGCCATGGTACATGTTGCTGCAGTGCAGGATTGCCAGCCTGTGTCTTTTTGATTCTGGTCTAATCAGGTGAAAGGCCCATGAGTGGGCCTACCAGATCACATGGTAGCTCCCTTTTAACCCTTAAACGCACCTCCATTCTGTTCTCACTACTGGCTGTTACCAGGTTTCATCCCACCAACAGCTAAAGGGTACGCAGTTCTCTAAAACCCCTTCAGCATTTATTCTTTGTAGACTTTTTTGCTGATGATCATTCTGACGGCCGTGAGGTGAACTTTTTTGTACACTGGATTTGAATGGCTTTATTAATTCCTGATGTTCAGCCTTTTTCCATTCCCATTTTGTTAACAAAAAAGAAGGAAAGTAAAAGAAACAGAAGACTAATGTGCATAAAATATGTCTCTTGAAACTGTCGTTTTGAAATGTGCACGTCTTTTGAATGTTTTGATCGATATACGACCCCAGGATTTATTTATAGGGCAGGTGTGTTTTACAGGCCTGCAATTAGTTTGAATATCAACTGACCATTAGTGCTGGGATTAAAGCTGCTGTTGTGTGAAACGGCCACAGGGTGGCAGCAGTTCTCCTTTACCAAATCTGGTTACTAGGGCAACAGAGCCTCAATGGAAGTCGTGTTCTAGGTTGTCATTTAGAATGGAATGTATCAGGAAAGCCCCTTAAAATTATATCTCACTACTTCTTGTTCGTTTTTTTCATTTAATTTTTATTTTTTATCACAGCAAATTTCATTACAATATTTGGCTTGTTGTAGGTGTGGAAGATGTGGTTCTTTTACACATATACATATGTCAATTCTTCCTGGGATCCTCGTCCCATGTACGTTGTGACAGAATGTTGACTAGTCTTCTCTTGGTATTCCGTAGGTCTTTGGTGATTATATATTTCACCTGTGTTTGTATATGTCTGTGAACCCCAATATCCTAATGTATCCAATCCTCACACCTTTCCAGTGGTGAACCATAAGTTTGTTTAATGAATCTGTGATTGCCCTTCTCTGTGGAAATATCTTCACTGCTCTCAATTTTTAGGTAACACCTAGAAGTGATATCATACGATATGTGTCTTTCTCTTTCTGACTTACTACAAGTCGCGTGAGTACCTCTAGACTCATCTACGGTGCTGCACATGGCATTGTGTCCTTTTTTCCCTTGGCTAATATTCTGTCTGTACATGTACCGGTTCTTCTTTGTCCACTCATCTGTTGATGGACTTTTTGGTTGCTTCCATGTAATGGCTATTGTAATGTTGTGGCAATGCACATTTGCCTACGTGTGTCTTTCCAATTCTGTCTTCTTAGGTTGTAGGCCTAGGAGTGGGCCGGCTGGATCATATGGTAGCAAGATGTTTACCTTGTAGAGGCACCTCCATTCTCTTCTCATTAGTGGATCTTACCAGGTTCCATCCCCCTTAAAGTTGAGGTTATGCTATTCTCCACAACACCTTCAGCATTTATTGTTTGTAGTATTTTTGCTGATGTTTATTCTGACTAGTGTGAGCTGATACCACTTTGTGGTTGGATTTGCATGCGTCTCATAATCCCTTGAAATCGAGCTTTGTGGCATGTCCTTTTTTTCTTCAAACTGTGAGTACAGCTTACCTCTTCAAATTGTTTTCATGAAGTATGTGTGACATTTAGAAATATTTTGGCCATTACCTCCCTCAAGACATTTTGAGGGCAGATTTCATTTACAGCCCTCCAGTACTGGTGCATATGAAGTGACCCATAGCACAGGTTTTAAAGCTGCTGTTGCAGGTAACGGCCAGAGGGCGGCAGCATTTCTGCTTTTCCCAATCTGGTAACTAGGGAAATAGACCATCCTGGCAGTGGTGTTGCTCGGTTATATATTAGAGTGGAATGTGCCCCTAAAAGCTGATGTCTCCTTACTTATGTTTGATTCATAAATTGAATTTATATATTTTTTTATTGGAGTCATATTCCATTGTGTACATGGACCACTTCTTCTTTGTGCATTCCTCTGATGATGGACATTTTCGTAGCTTCCAAGTGTTGGCTATGGTAAATATTGCTGGAGTGCAGGATTGCCAGCCTGTGTCTTTTTTTTTTTTTTGCGCTATGTTGGCCCCTCCAATTGCAGAGCACAGGCTCTGGACGCTCAGGCTCAGCAGCCATGGCTCACGGTCCAAGCTGCTCCGCGTCATGTGGGATCTTCCCGGACCAGGGCACGAACCCGTGTGCCCTGTATCGGCAGGCATACTCTCAACCACTGTGGCACCAGTGAAGCCCACCCTGTTTATTTTTGATTCTCATCCTGTCAGGCAATAGGCCCAGCAGTGGGTATGCTTGATTGAATGGTAGCTCAGTATTTACCTTTACAAGGCACCTCATTTTTGTTTTCATTACTGGCTCTTACCATGTCCCACGTTGAACCAAGGGTAGGCATTTCTCCTCAACCCCTTCAGCATTTATTGTTTGCAGAATTTTTGCTGATGGCCATTCTGACTGGTGTGAGCTGATAGGTTTTTTGTAATTTGGATTTGCATATCTTTAATTATTCCTAGTGTTAAGCATTTTTCCACACCTTTTAAAATTTCTTTTTAAAAAACAGAAAAAAAAAACGGAGAGTACAATGAACCTCTTGAAATAGTCTTCTTGGATGGTTGCCCTCTTTTGAATTTTTTGGTCAATTTTCGACCCCAGGATTGTTTTTGAGGGCAGGTGTCATTCACAGGCCTGCAATGAGCGTGAATATTTAGTGAGCATTAGCACTGGGTTTAAAGCTGCTGTTGTGGGAAATGGCCACAAGGTGGCGGTATTTCTCCATTCCCACATCTGGTTACTAGGGCAGCAGAGCCTTTCTGGGACCAATGGAATACAGAAGAAGGCATCATTGAAGTGTAATACAGAAAACCATGTCCTGGTGAATGGTGGAATGACCAGCAGGGTGTAGGAATTAGGAACTACTGGATGTATATCCTCGGTGACTTCACTGACTGTCCTGACATACTTTACCAGGTCCCCAGCAGCCCACGGGGCTGACGTGGTCGGGGCAATGCCAGGTTATGGAGCTCACCTGCGCAACTACCCAGCAGCCCATGGGGCTCTCGTGGTCAGGCCCCTCCCAGGATATGGGGCTCACCTGGGCAGGTCCCCAGCAGCCCACGGGGCTCTCATGGTCAGGCCACTCCCAGGTTATGGAGCTCACCTGTGCAATTACCCAGCAGCCCATGGGGCTCTCGTGATCAGGCCCCTCCCAGGATACGTAGCTCCCGTGGGCAGGTAGGACAGCAGGGCTGGGAACACAGGAATCGTGCACATAGCCCTCATTTCAGAGCACCCCAGATCGCCTGTCACTCAGAGCTGACACAGAACACCTCAGAGCAGGTCTTGATCTAACAAACAGCATCTCCGACAGGTCTGTGACCCTGGGCGTCACTCTGTGCAGCCTCCCTCTGCCTGGTCTTCCAGAGACTTCCAGTGCAGACGGGGCACGAGGCCTCTGTCTCCACCCATCACCCCTCCTCTTCCTGACTCCTGGGTTCCTCTCATTAAGAGAGTGTCTTCTTGAAGTTGTCTCCCACTCATGGGCCAGATAAAATGATGAGAAAACAAGCCGGAGCTGCAGCCCCTTGTCTATCCTGACACTTAGGAGCCCACAGCTGTTCCTTGGACCTGGCCGGTTCAGCGAGGTCCATTTTCTGCAATGTGAGCCCCTGAGGTTTCAGGATTGGCTGTCCTGGGCAGCCTGACCCTGCCGGCCAGCCGTCCCCAGGTGTGCCTGTGTTGAGGTCAATATAAACACCACTCCAGGCAGCAAGAGGCACTGCAGGTATGCCTGACGCCATATTCTCTGCACCGTCAGCAGTCTCGGGGCTGTGCTGGTGGGAGGGTGTGAGTGAGGGGTTTTGGAGTAATGCCTACCCTTGGTTCAACGTGGGACATTGTAAGAGCCAGTAATGAAAACAAAAATGAGGTGCATTGTAAAGGTAAATACTGAGCTACCATGCAATCAAGCATACCCACTGCTGGGCCTATCGCCTGAGGGGATGAGAATCAAAAAGACACAGGCTGGGCTTCACTGGTGGCGCAGTGGTTCAGAGTCCGCCTGCCAATGCAGGGGACACGGGTTTGTGCCCCGGTTGCGGAAGATTCCCACATGCCATGGAGCGGCTGGTCCCGTGAGCTATGGCTGCTGGGCCTGCATGTCCGGAGCCTGTGCTCTGCAATGGGAGGGTCCACGGCAATGAGAGGCCCACATACAGCCAAAAAAAAAAAAAAAAGACACAGGCTGGCAAATCTGCACTACAGCATTATTTAACATAGCCAATACTTGGAAGTTACGAAAATGTCCATCAACAGAGGAATGCACAAAGAAGAAGTGGTCCATGTACACAATGGCATATGACTCCAATAAGAAAAATATAAATTCAATTCATAAAGCAAACATAAGTAAGGAGACATCAGCTTTTGGGGGCACATTCCACTCTAATATATAACCGAGGAACACCACTGCTGGGATGGTCTGTTTCCCTAGTTACCAGATTGGGAAAAGCAGAAATGCTGCCGCCCTCTGGCCGTTACCTGCAACAGCAGCTTTAAAACCTGTGCTAAGGGTCACTTCATATGCACCAGTACTGGAGGGCTGTAAATGAAACCTGACCTCAAAATGTCTTGAGGGAGGTAATGGCCAAAATATTTCTAAATGTCACACATACTTCATGAAAACAATTTGAAGAGGTAAGCTGTACTCACAGTTTGAAGAAAATAAGGACATGCGAGAAAGCTCAATTTCAAGGGATTATGAGACGCATGAAAATCCAACCACAAAGTGGTGTCAGCTCACACTAGTCAGAATAAACATCAGCAAAAATACTACAAACAATAAACGCTGAAGGTGTTGTGGAGAAGACCATAACCTCAACTTTAAGTGGGACGTAACCTGGTAAGAGCCACTAATGAGAACCGAATGAAGAGTCTTCTACAACGTAAACATTTTGCTACCAATATTACAGCAGGCCCACTCCTGGGCCTATAACCTAAGAAGACAGAATTGGAAAGACACAGGCTGGCAAATGTGCATTGCCCCAGCATTGCAGTAGCCATGACATGGAAGCAACCAAAAAGTCCATCAACAGATGAGTGGACAAAGACGAACTGGTACATGTACAGACAGAATATTAGCCAAGGAAAAAAAGGACACAATGCAATTTGCAGCACCGTAGATGAGTCTAGAGGTAATCACGTGACTTGTAGTAAGTCAGAAAGAGAAAGACACATATCATATGATATCACTTATAGGTGTTTCCAAAAAATTGATACCAGTGAATATATTTCCACAGAGAAGGGCAATCACAGATTCATTAAACAAACTTATGGTTCACCACTGGAAAGGTGTGAGGATTGGATACATTAGGATATTGGGGTTCACAGACATGTACAAACACAGGTGAAATATATAATCACCAAACACCTACAGAATACCAAGAGAAGACTACTCAACATTCTGTCATAACATACATGGGAAAAGGGTCCCAGGAAGAACAGACATATGTATATGTGCAAAAGAACCACATCTTGCACACCTACAACAAGCCATTTTAATCAAAGTTGCTGTGATAAAAAATAAAAATTAAATTAAAAAACGAACAAGAGGTAGTGAGACATATACTTAAAGGGCTTTTTCCTGGCACATTCCATTCTAAATTACAACCTAGAACATGACTTCCATTGAGGCTCTGTTGCCCTACTAACCGGATTTGGCAAAGGAGAACTGCTGCCACCATGTGGCCATTTCACAAAAC
Source organism: Hyperoodon ampullatus (assembly GCF_949752795.1). NCBI lineage: Eukaryota > Metazoa > Chordata > Mammalia > Artiodactyla > Ziphiidae > Hyperoodon > Hyperoodon ampullatus. Next base: position 98,352,581 of record NC_136921.1, read on the forward strand.
AGCAGCTTTAATCCCAGACCCAAAGGTCAGTTGATATTCAAAATAATTCCAGACCTGTAAATGACACCTGCCCTGAAATAAAATCCTGGTGTCATATATCGATCAAAAAATTCAAAAGACGTCCACATTTCAAGACGACAGTTTCAAGAGGCTTATTTTACGGAAACTTATCTTCTGTTTCTTTTTCTGTCTCTCTTTTTTTGTTAAAAATAGTGAAGGGAAAAAGGCTGAACATCAGGAAAGCCATGCAAATCCAGTGTACAAAAAAGATCACCTCACAGCAGAGAAAATGATCATCAGCAAAAAAAAAAAAAAAAAGTCTACAAGGAATAAATGCTGAAGGGGTTTTAGAGAACTGCATACCCTTTAGCTGCTGGCGGGATGTAAGCTGGTAACAGCCAGAAGTGAAAACAAATGGAGGTGCATTTAACGGTAAAAATGGAGCTACCATATTATCTGGTAGGCCCACTCATGGGCCTTTCACCTGAGTAGACCAGAATCAAAAATACACAGGCTGGGAATCCTGCACTGCAGCAACATGTACCATAGCCAAGAGCTGGAAGAAACCAAAATGTCCTTCAACAGAAAAATGCACCAAGAAGAAGTTGTCCATGTACACAATGGAATATTAGCCATGAAAAAGCATGGATGAGTGCCGTTGGCACCACCATAGAAGGATCTAAAGATAATTACCCACCCTGAAGTAAGAAAGAAACCAAAAGAGAGACATGACATCACTTATAGGTGTTACCTAAAAATTGAAACCCATGAAATAATTTCCAAGAGAAGGACACGCATAGATTCAGAAAAACCAAATTATGTTTAACCAAATGGAAAGGTGTAAGGAATGTGTGAATTAGGACATGAGGGTTAACAGACATATATTAATACATATGAAATATATAATCACAAAATACCTATGGAATACGAAGAGAGGTCTACTCAACACTCTATAATAACATACACAGGAAAGGATCCAAAGAGGAATAGACAGAAACACTGATAGGATGAACCAGAAACTGTACACCTAGGAGAATCTACATTTTTATCAAATTTGCTCTGATAATTAATAAAAATTAAATTTAATAAACAAACAATAATTTAGGAGATATAAGCTCTTGGGGGTTTGCGCTGGCACATTCCACTCTAATTTGCAGCTTACTAACACGATTTCCAGGAATTCTCTGTTGCCCAAAAACCCAGAGTTGGAAATGTAGAAATGCTGCCGCCTTCTGGCCGTTTCCCACAAGAGTGGCTTTAAACCCACAGCCAATGGTCACTTAACATTCACAAGGACTCAGGGTTGTAAAGGACAGCTGCCCTAAACAGATGCGCAGAGGTAAGGAATGGCCAAAAAATTCAAACCTTCAAAATTTTCAAGTAAATTATATGAAGAGGTAAATTTGGCTCACTCTCTTAAAAAAAGGAAAATGGATAAAAGCTCAAACTCAGGAATTATTAGACTCATGCAAATCTAATCTACAAAAAGTTTTCAACTCACAGCAGTTGACTGGCCATCAGCAAAATGTCTACAAGCAATAACTATTGAACGGGTTTTAGAGATCTGTGTACCCTGTAGCTGCTGGTGAGATGTAAAGTGGTAAAAGCCAATAATGAGAACAGAAGGGAGCTGCAATTAAAATAAAAATTGAGGTGCCATTCAATCCAGAAGTCACACCACTGGGCCTCACACCTGAGACCTGAATCGAGAAGACTCAGGCTTCAAAACCTGCACTGCAGCATTTTTCACAATAGCCAGGACAGTGAAGCAACCAAAATGTCCATCAACTGATGAATGGATAAATAAGAAGTGGTCTTTGTATACAACAGAATATTAGCCATGGAAAACAATGAAACACTGTTATCTGAGGCACCATAGACGAGCTTGGAGATAATCACAGAACATGAGGTAAATCAGAAAGAAAAAGACCTACATCCTATGATATCACTTATAGGCGTTAGCTAATAACTAACACAAATGAACATATTTCCACAGAGAAGGACACTCACAGAGTTAGAAGTATGCTTATCTAAAAGGATAGGTGGGCAGAATGGTAAATTAAGATTAGTATTACCATACATATACAAATACATATTATAACATATATCCAAAAGACTGACCATATAGCAAGGTAGGTTTACAGAACTCTCTGTAATATTTTACATGGGAAGATGATCTGAACATGAATAGACATCTATATTGTACAAATAAACCAGATTGTGTACACCTGGACAAACAATATCTAATCATTACCCCCATTAAATATATTTTAAAAACCAAGAAGAAGTAATGACACATAAACTTATGGGCGTTTCTGCTGGCACATTCCATTCTAACTTACAACTTAGGAACAGGACTTCCAGAAAGGCTGTGCTGCCCTAGTAACCAGATTTGGGAATGGAGAAATGCTGCCGCCTTGTGGCCTTTTCCCACAACAGCAGCTTTAAACCCAGTGCTAATGGTCACTAAATATTCACCAAACTTGCAGTTCTGTAATGACACCTTCCCTCCAAAAAATCATGGTGTCGAGTATCGACCAAAAATTTAAGAGGGAAACCTTCCAAGAAGACAATTTCAAGAGATATATTATACTCACATTTTTTTAACAGAAGAAAAAGGCGTTGAAAAATCATGAATTTTAGGAATTTTTAAAGACATGCAAACCCAAATTACAAAAACCTTTCAGGTCACAGCAGTCAGAATGGCCATTAGCAAAAATGCTGCAAACAATAAATGCTGAAGGGATTGTGGAGAATTTCTTACCCTCGGTTCTAAGGGGGGCGTGATAAGAGCCACTAATGAAACAGAGTGGAGGTGCTTTGAAAAGGTCAACGTTGAGCTACTAGTTAATCAGTCACACCCACTGCTGGGCCTATCACCTGAGAAACTGAGAATCAAAAAGTCACAGGCTGGCAATCTTGCACTCCAGCAATATTTAGTATAGCCAACACTTGGAAGCAAAAAAAATGTCCATCAACAGAGGAATGCACCAAGAAGTTGTCCATATACCCAATGGAATATTACTCCAATAAAAATATAAATTAAATTAAAAAAACAAATAAAAGTAAGGAGACATCAGCATTTGGGGGTTTATCCGGGCACATTCCACCCTAATTTATAACCGAGGATGATCACTGGCCAGAAGGTCTGTTTCCCTAGTACCAGCATGGGGAATGAAGAAAGGCTGCCACACTCTGGCTGTTACCTACAAAAGCAGCTTTAAAGCCTGTGCTAATGGTCAGTTCATGTGAACAAGTACTGCAAGGCTGTAAATGAAACCTGCCCTCAAAATGTCTTGAGGGATGTAATGGCCAATAAATTTCAAAATATGACACATACTTTAAGAAAACACTTTTAAGAACTAAGCTGTAATCACAGTATGAAAAATAAAAAGGACATGCCTTAAAGCTCAATTTCAACGGATTATGAGTCACATGAAAATTCAACCACAAAGATGTATCAGCTCACAGCAGTCAGAATATCCGTCAGCAAGAAAACTACAAGCAATAAATGCTGAAGGTGTTGTGGAGAAATGCATACCCTCAACTTTAAGTGGGATGTAACCTGGAAAGATCCACTAATGAGAACAGAATCCTGGTGCATTTAAAAGGTAAACCCTGAGATACCATATGATACAGGAGGCCCACTCCTGGGCCTATAACATAAGAAGACAGAATTGGAAAGACACAGGCAGGCAAATGTGCATTGCAGCAGTATTACAATAGCCAAGACATGGAGGCAACCAAAAAGTCCATCAAGAGGTGAGTGGACAAATAAAAACAGGTACATGTACAGATGGAATATTAGCTAGGGAAAAAAATGAAACAATGCCATTTGCAGCACCGTAGATGATTCTAGAGGTAATCAGGCAAATTGTACTAAGTCAGACAGCAAAAGACACATATCCTATAATATAACTTATAGGTGTTAGCTAAGAATTGATACCAGTGAAGATATTTCCACAGAGAAGGGCAATCACAGATTCATTAAACAAAGTTATGGTTCACCTTATAGAAAGGTGTGAGGATTGGATACATTAGGATATTGAGGTTAACACAGATATAGAAACACATGTGAAATATATAATCACCAGACACCTACAGAATACCAAGAGAAGATTACTCAACATTGTGTCATAACCTACATGAGAATACGATCTGAAGAAGTATAGATACATATATATGTATAAAAGAACCACATCTTGCACACCTAGAACAAACAAAACATTTTAATGAAATTTGCTCTGATAAAAAATAAAAATTAAATTTAAAAAGGAACAAGAAGTTATGAGACATAAACATAAAGGGCTTTTTTCTGGCACATTGCATTCTAATTTACAACCAGAACATGACTTCCTTTAAAGCTCTGTCATCACTAATAAAGCAGCTTTATAAGCAATTTTGAAGGTATATTAAAAGAAGTCTGGCTAATTATTGATAGTAACAAGAAAACAAACAAAAGGAAAAATCGCACTCCAAAAAGTATACATAGAGTAAGTGTAGTAGATCAAACACTTATTAAATTTCTGTAAATTATAAAAGACAACAGTAGTATGTTCTGTTAAAAAGAGACGTTCCAAATAAATCAGAAGTGAAAGAGATGATGTTACAACAGCCACCACAGAAATACAAAGTATCCTAATATACACACAGGGTAACTCAGGGCTCAGACTGGACAGAGCCCACTCTGCATTCCCCTGTACATGACTTACAGGAGCCTCAGGAACTGAGGAGGGAGTCCCTGAGGAGAGGCACATGATAGAAGATGTTAGGCATTAACATGACTGCATTCATCTTAAACGTACCTGAACTACATACACACGAGATGATTTTCTCCTGTATATACATCAGCACCTCTCATCGGAACTGCAAATCTTTGGCTTCACCACCTCTACTGACAGCATTAGCTTCACCTGCTGTGGATCATCTCCTTTAGGATTTCTAGAACCACAAAGCATCAAAGTTTCACAGGACCCAGAGTCTGTGTGACTCCACTCCGGGTCTCAGAGTCTCACCTGCACTCAGAGACTCAGAGTCTCAACAGAGACTCCACTCTTGGAGGGCACACACAAAGTAGTGTGCACATCAGGACCCAGGGGAAGGAGTAGTCACCGCATAGGCGAATGGCCATACCTAACCGCTACTGTTAGAGGGTCTCCTGCAGAGGCGGGGAGTGGCTGTGGCTCACCATGGGGACAACGACACTGGCAGCAGGAGTTCTGGGAAATACTCCTTGGTGTGAATCTTCCCAGAGTCCGCCATTAGCCCCACCAAGAGCAAGGTAGGCTCCAGTGCTGGATCGCCTCAGACCAAACAACGAACAGGGAGGAAACGCAGCCCCATGCTTCAGCAGACAAGCAGATTAAAGCTCTGCCCACGAGAGCAACACCCAGCTATACCCATCACCAGTCCCTCCCATAAGGAAGCTTGCACAAGCCTCTAAGATAGACTCAATCACTGGACAGCAGACAGCAGAAACAAGAAGAACTACAATTCTGCAGCCTGTGGACAGAAAACCACATTCACAGAAAGATAGAATGAAAAGGCAGTGGACTTTATACCAACTCAAGGAACAAGATTAATCCTCAGAAAAACAATGAAATGAGGTGGGGATAGGCTAGCTTCCAGTAAAATAATTCAGAATAATGATAGTGAAGATGATCCAAGAACTTGGAAAAAGAATGGAGGCAAAGATCGAGAAGATGCAAGAAATGCTTAACAAAGACCTAGAAGAACTAAGGAACAAACACCTAGAAAAATTAAAGAACAAACAAACAGAGATGAACAATAAAATAACTGAAATGAAAAATACACTAAAAGGAATCAGTAGCAGAATATCTGTGGCAGAAGAACGGATAAGTGACCTGGAAGGCAGAAAGGTGGAAATCACTGCCGTGGAACAGAATAAAGAAAAAGAATGAAAATAAATGAAGACACACTAAGACCTCTGGGACAACATTAAACGCAACAACATTCACATTATAGGGGTCCCAGATGGAGAAGAGAGAGAGAAAGGACCAGAGAAAATATTTGAAGCAATTATAGTCAAAAACTTCCCTAGCATGGGAAAAGAAATAGACACTGAAGTCCACGGAGCATAGAGAGTCCCAGGCAGGATAAACCAAAGGAGAAAAATGCCGAGACACACAGTAATCAAATTGACAAAAATTAAAGACAAAGAAAAATTATTGAAAGCAACAAGGGAAAAATGACAAATAACATACAACAGAACTCCCATAAGGTTAACAGCTGATTTCTCAGCAGAAAATCTACAAGCCAGAAGGGAGTGGCATGATAAATTTAAAGTGATGAAAGGGAAGAACCTACCACCAAGAGTACTCCACCCAGCAAGGATCTCATTCAGAACTGATGGAGAAATCAAAAGCTTTACAGACAAGCAAAAGCTAAGAGAATTCAGCACCATGAAACCAGGCCTACAACAAATGCTAAAGGAATTTCTCTAAGTGGGAAACACAAGAGAAGAAAAGGACCCACCAAGACAAACCCATAACAATTAAGAAAATAGTAATAGGAATATACATATCAATAATTACCTTAAACGTGAATGGATTAAATGCTCCAACCAAAAGACACAGGCTAGCTGAATGGATACAAAAACAAGACCCATATATATGCTGTCTACAAGAGACCCATTTCAGACCTAGGGAAACATACAGACTGAAAGTGAGGGGATGGAAAAATATATTCCATGCAAAGGAGAATCAAAAGAAAGCTGGAGTAGCAATACTCATATCAGATAAAATATATTTTAAAATAAAGAATGTTACAAGAGACAAGGAAGGACACTACATAATGATCAAGGGATCAATCCAAGAAGATATAACAATTATAAATATATATGTACCCAACATAGGAGCACCTCAATATATAAGTCAACTGCTAACAGTTATGAAAGAGGAAATTGACAGTAACACAATAATAGTGGGGGACTTTAACACCACACTTACACCAATGGAGATCATCCAGACAGAGAATTAATAAGCAAACACAAGCTTTAAATGACACAATACACCAGATAGACTTAATGGCTATTTATAGGACATTCCATCCAAAAACAGCAGATTACACATTCTTCTCAATGGCACACGGAACATTCTCCAGGATAGATCACATCTTGGGTCACAAATAAAGCCTGAGTAAATTGAAGAAAACTGAAATCATATCAAGCAGCTGTTCCAACCACAATGCTATGAGATTACAAATCAATTACAGGGGAAAAATGTAAGAAACACAAACACATGGAGGCTAAACAATATGTTACTAAATAACCAAGAAATCACTGAAGAAGTAAAAGAGGAAATAAAAAACTACCTAGAGACAAATGACAACAAAAACATGATGATCCAAAACCTATGGGGTGCAGCAAAAGGAGTACTAAGAGGGAAGTTTATAGCAATACAAACGTGCCTCAAGAAACCAGAAAAATCTCAAATAAACAATCTAACCTGACACCTAAAGGAACTAGAGAAAGAAGATCAAAACACATAGTTTGTAGAAGGAAAGAAACCATAAAGATCAGAGCCAAAATAAATGAAATAAAAGCAATAGCAAAGATCAATAAAACTAAAAGCTGGTTCTTTGAGAAGATAAACAAAAATGATAAACCTTTAGCCGGACTCAAGAAAAAGAGGGAGAGGCCTCAAATCAATAAGATTAGAAATGAAAAAGGAGAAGTTGCAACAGACAACACAGACATACAAAACATCCTAAGAGACTACTACAAGCAACTCTATGTCAATAAAATGCACAACCTGGAAGAAATGGACAAAGTCTTAGAAAGGTATAACCTTCCAAGACTGAACCAGGAAGAAATAGAACATATAAACAGACCAATCACAAGTAATGAAATTGGAACAGTGATTAAAAACCTTCCAACAAACAAAAATCCAGAACCAGATGGAATCAGAGGTGAATTCTATCAAACATTTAGACAAGAGCTAACACCCAACCTTCTCAAACTCTTCAGAAAGTTTCAGGGGAAGGAACACTCCCAAACTCATTCTATGAGGCCACCATCACCCTGATATCAAAACCAGACAAAGATAGTACAGAAAAAGAAAATTAGAGACCAACATCAATGATGAATATTGATGTAAAAGTCCTCAACAAAATACTAGGAAATAGAATTGAACAACACATCAAAAGGATCATACACCATGATCAGGTGGGGTTTATCCCAGGGATGCAAGGATTCTTCAATATACACAAATCAATCAATGTAATACACCATATTAACAAATTGTAGAATAAAAATATGATCATGCCAATAGATGCAGGAAAGCTTTTGACAAAATTCAACAACGATTTATGACAAAAAGTCTCCAGAAAGTGGGCATAGAGGGAATCTACCTCAACATAATAAAGGTCATATATGACAAACCCACAGCAAACATCATTCTCAATGGTGAAAAACTAAAAGCATGTCCTCTAAGATCAGGAACAAGACAAGGATGTCCAATCTCACCACTATTATTCAACAGAGTTTTGGGGGTCCCAGACACCGAAATCAGAGAAGAAAAAGAAATAAAAGCAATACAAATTGGAAATAAATAAGTAAAATTGTCACTGTTTGCAAATGACACGATACTACACATAGTGAATCCAAAAGATGCCCCCAGAAAACTACTAGAGCTAATCAATGAATTTGGTAAAGTTGCAGGATACAAAATTAATGCACAGAAATCGCTTGCATTCCTATACACTAACAATGAAAGAACAGAAAGAGAAATTAAGGAAACAATCCCATTCACCATTGCAAACAAAAGAATAAAATATGTAGGAATGAACCTACCTAAGGAGGTAAAAGACCTGTACTCAGAAAACTATAAGACACTGCTGAAACAAATCAAAGATGATATAAACAGATGGAGCTATAAACCATGTTCTTGGATTAGAAGAATCAATATTGTGAAAATGACTATACTACCCAAAGCAATCTACAAATTAAATGCAATCCCTATCAAATTACCAGTGGCATTTTCTACAGAACTAGAACAAAAAAATCTTAAAATTTGTATGGAGACACAAAAGACCCCGAATAGCCAAAGCAGTCTTGAGGGAAGTTAAAAGAGCTGGAGGAATCGACTTCTTGATGTTCAGACTATACTACAAAGCTACAGTAATCAAGAATGTATGGTACTGGCACAAAAACAGAAATATAGATCAATGGAACAGGATAGCAAGACCAGAGATAAACCTACATACCTATGGCTAACTCATCTATAACAAAGGAGGCAAGGATATACAATGGAGAAAAGACAGTCTCTTCAGTAAGTGGTGCTGTGAAAACTGGACAGCTACACATAAAAAAAAGAAATTAGAACACTCCATAACACCATACAGAAAAATAGACTCAAAATGGATTAGAGATCTAAATGGAAGACCAGACACTGTAAAACTCTTAGAGGAAAACATAGGCAAAACACACTATGACATAAATCACAGCAAGACACTTCTTGACACACCTTCTAGAGAAATGGAAATAAAAACAAAAATAAACAAATGGGACCTAATGAAACTTAAAAGCTTTTGCACAGCAAAGGAAAACATAAACAAGACGAAAAGACAACCCTCAGAATGGGAGAAAATATTTTCAAATAAAGCAAATGACAAAGGATTAATCTCCAAAATTTACAAGCAACACATGTAGCTCAATATCACAAAAACAAACAACCCAATCCAAAAATGGGCAGAAGACCTAATTAGACATTTCTCCAAAGAAGATATACAGATTGGCAACAAACATATGAAAGGATGCTGAACATCACTGATCACTAGAGAAATGCAAATCAAAACTACAGTGAGGTATCAACTCACAGCAGTCAGAATGGCAATCATCAAAAAATCTACAAACAATAAATGCTGGAGAGGCATTTACTGGAGAAAAGGGAACGCTCTTGCACTATTGATGGGAATGTAAATTGATATAGCAACTAGGGAGAACAGTATGGAGGTTCCTTAGAAAACTAAAAATAGAAGTACCATACGACCCAGTAATCCAACTACTGGGCATTTACCCTAAGAAAACCATAATTCAAACAGAGTTATGTACAACAATGTTCATTGCAGCTCTATTTACAATAGCCAGGACATGGAAGCAACCTAAGTGTCCATCGACAGATGAGTGGATAAAGAAGATCTGGCATATATATAAAATGGAATATTACTCAGCCATAAAAAGAAACAAAACAGTTATTTTTAGTGAGGTGGATGAACGTAGAGTCACTGCTACACACTGAAGTAAGTCAGAAAGAGAAAAACAAATACCGTATTCTAACAGAGATATATGGATTCTACAGCAAAAAAGAAGAACCTAGGGGCAGGACAGGATTAAGGACACAGACGTAGAGACAGCACTTGAGGAGACGGGGAGGGGGAAGGGTAAGCTGGGACGAAGTGAGACAGTGGCATGGACATACATACATTAACATATGTAGCATCAATATCTACTGGGCAGAAGCCACACAGCAGAGGGAGATAAGCTCGGTGCTTTGTGACCACTTAAAGGGGTGGAATATGGAGGATGGGAGGGAGATGCAAGAAGGAGGGGATACAGTGATATATGTATATGTATAGCTGATTCACTTTGTTATACAGCAGAAACTAACACACCATTGTAAAGCAATTATAATCCAATAAAGGTGTAAAAAGAAAAAAAGAGCCCAGAGATAAACCTACACACCTATGGTCAACTAATCTATGACAAAGGAGGCAAGACTATACAATGGAGAAAAGTCAGTCTCTTCAAACAGTGGTGCTGGGAAAAATGGACAACTACATGTAAAATAATGAAATTAGAACACTCCCTAACACCATACACAAAAATAAATTCAAAATGGATTAGAGACCTTAATGTAAGACCGGACGGTATAAAACTCTTAGAGGAAAACATAGGAAGAATACTCTGACATAAATCAGAGCAAGATCTTTTTTGATCCACCTCCTAGAGTAATGCAATAAAAAACAATACTAAACAAATGGGACATAATGAAATGTAAAAGCTTTTGCAAAGCAAAGGAAACAACAAACAAGACGAAAAGACAACCATCAGAATGGGATAAAATATTTGCAAACGAATCAATGGACAAAGGATTAATCTCCAATATATATAAACAGCTCATGCAGCTTAATATTAAAAAAAACAAACAAACAATTAAAAATGGGAAGAAGATCTAAATAGACATTTCTTCAACGAAGACACAGAGATGGCCAAGACACACATGAAAAGCTACTCAACATCACTAATTATTAGAGAAATGCAAATCAAAACTACAATGAGGTATCACCTCACACCTGTTAGAATGGGCATCATCAGAAAATCTACAAACAACAAATGCTGAGGAGGTTGCGGACAAAAGGAACCCTCTTCTTCTATAGGGGAGAATGTAAATTGATAAAGTCACTATAGAGAACAGTATGGAGGTTCCTTAAAAAACTAAAAATATAATTACCATATGATCCAGCATTCCCACTACTGGGCATAAACCGAGAGAAAACTATAAATCAAAAAGACATATTCAGGCTTCCCTGGTGGTGCAGCAGTTGAGAGTCCGCCTGCTGATGCAAGGGACATGGGTTCGTGACCCAGCCCAGGAAAATCCCACCTGTCACAGAGTGGCTAGGCTCTTCAACAATGGCCACTGAGACTGTGAGTCTGGAGACTGTGCTCCGCAATGGGAGACGCCACAATACTGAGGGGCCCGTGTACCGCAAAAAAAAAAAAGACACATTCACCACAATGTTCATTGCAGCACTATTTACAATAGCCAGGTAATGGAAGCAACTTAAATGCCCACAAACAGAGGAATGGATAAAGAAGTGGTACATATATAAAATGGAATATTACTCAGCTATACAAAGGAATAAAACTGGGTCATTTGTAGAGACGTCGATGGATCTAGAGACTGTCATACAGAGTGAAGTAAGTCAGAAAGAGAAAAACAAATATTGTATATTAATGCATATATGTGGAACCTAGAAAAATGGTAGAGATGAACCGGTTTGCAGGGCAGAATTAGAGACACAGACGTAGAGAACAAACGTATGGACACCAAGGGGGGGAAGCCATGGGGTGGTGGTGGTGGGATGAGTTGGGAGATTGGGATTGACCTGTATACATGTATATGTATAAAATAGATAACTAATAATAACCTGCTGTAAAAATAAATAAAATTAAATTGCAAGATTTAAAAAAATAAAATTTAAAAATAAAGCAGAAAAAAGTTCCTCCCTTCACACAGATATATTTATATGAATGAATTATTTCCATGCTTATATCTGTAAATACATAAAAGAGGAAAAAGTCTACCTTGAAACAAAAAAGAAAAAAAAAAAACAGAACCCCCCAGTTATACAGAGGAAAACCCTATCAGGGCACTTGCTCCAGTGGTAAACAATTCTGAAGTTGGTCAGAGGTGGGGAATCATCTCCCATGCAGCCAGCAGGTCCCCCGCAAGGAACGTCCTCATTGCAAAGCTGGGGGACCATGTCGAGGGGTCTGTGAGTAAATGTGAGGTGAGCCCCAGGCCAGCTGCTGCTGAACTGTTCCCACCCTTCCCAGCTAAAACACCTGAATATGTACAAGGACTTGAAAGCCTAGAGGAAGGGCCGTGGAGCCACACCAGCGACAGCACGCAGGCCGACTTGGTGCCTGCAGGCCAGCCGGGATGCTCCTGACCCCGGGCGCTCTTCTGGAAGCTTTCCATTTCCCTGCCTGAGATACCCCTCCTGTCCCGGCCCCCACTGCTTTTTTCCTTCCTCACCTCTGCCCGGGGAGAAATTCCAGCGGAAGTTATGGGGGACACATCCTCTTCTTTAGCAGGTGGCAGCCTGGCAACTCCTGCAGAATCTCCAGCAGAGCCCCACTCACACCGGACCACCCACAAAGCCGTGGCCCCTCACACCCTCCCAACAGCACAGCCCCGAGACTGCTGACGGGGCAGAGAATATGGCGTCAGGCATACCTGCAGTGCCTCTTGCTGCCTGGAGTGGTCTTTATATTGACCTCAACACAGGCACACCTGGGGAGGGCTGGCCGGCAGGGTCAGGCTGCCCAGGTCAGCCAGTCCTCAAACCTCAGGGGCTCACATTGCAGAAAATGGACCTCGCTGAACCGGACAGGTCCAAGGAACACGTGTGGGCTCCTAAGAGTCAGGATAGACAAGGGGCTGCAGCTCCGGCTTGTTTTCTAATCATTTTATCTGGCCCATGAGTGGGAGACAACTTCAAGAAGACACTCTCTTAATGAGAGGAACCCAGGAGTCAGGGAGAGGAGGGGTGATGGGTGGAGACAGAGGCCTGGTGCCCCGTCTGCACTGGAAGTCTCTGGAAGACCAGGCAGAGGGAGGCCGCACAGAGTGACGCCCAGGGTCACAGACCTGTCGGAGATGCTGTTTGTTAGTTCAAGTCCTGCTCTGAGGTGCTCTGTGTCAGCTCTGAGAGACAGGCCATCTGGGGTGCTCTGAAATGAGGGCTATGTGCACGATTCCTGTGTTGCCAGCCCTGCTGTCCTACCTGCCCACGGGAGCTACGTATCCTGGGAGGGGCCTGATCACGAGAGCCCCATGGGCTGCTGGGTAGTTGCACAGGTGAGCTCCATAACCTGGGAGTGGCCTGACCATGAGAGCCCCGTGGGCTGCTGGGGACCTGCCCAGGTGAGCCCCATATCCTGGGAGGGGCCTGACCACGAGAGCCCCATGGGCTGCTGGGTAGTTGCGCAGGTGAGCTCCATAACCTGGCATTGCCCTGACCACGTCAGCCCCGTGGGCTGCTGGGGACCTGGGAAAGGATGTCAGGACAGTCAGTGAAGTCACCGAGGATAATACATCCAGTAGTTCCTTATTCCTACACCCTGCTGGTCATTCTACCATCCACCAGGACATGGTTTTCTGTATTAGACTTCAATGATGCCTTCTTCTGTATTCCATTGGTCCCAGAAAGGCTCTGCTGCCCTAGTAACCAGATGTGGGAATGGAGAAATACCGCCACCTTGTGGCCATTTCCCACAACAGCAGCTTTAAACCCAGGGCTAATGGTCACTAAATATTCACACTCATTGCAGGCCTGTGAATGACACCTGCCCTCAAAAACAATCCTGGGGTCGAAAATTGACCAAAAAATTCAAAAGAGGGCAACCATCCAAGAAGACTATTTCAAGAGGTTAATTGTACTCCGTATTTTTCTCTTTTTCTGTACAAGAAATTTAAAAAGGCATGGAAAAAGGCTGAACATTAGGAATAATTAAAGATATGCAAATCCAAATTACAAAAACCTATCAGCTCACACCACTCAGAATGGCCATCAGCAAAAATTCTGCAAACAATAAATGCTGAAGGGGTTTTGGAGAAATGCCTACCCTTGGTTCAACGTGGGACATTGTAAGAGCCAGTAATGAAAACAAAAATGAGGTGCCTTGTAAAGGTAAATACTGAGCTACCATGCAATCAAGCATACCCACTGCTGGGCCTATCGCCTGAGGGGATGAGAATCAAAAAGACACAGGCTGGGCTTCACTGGTGGCGCAGTGGTTCAGAGTCCGCCTGCCAATGCAGGGGACACGGGTTCGTGCCCCGGTTGCGGAAGATCCCACATGCCATGGAGCGGCTGGTCCCGTGAGCTATGGCTGCTGGGCCTGCATGTCCGGAGCCTGTGCTCTGCAATGGGAGGGTCCACGGCAATGAGAGGCCCACGTACAGCCAAAAAAAAAAAAAAAGACACAGGCTTGCAAATCTGCACTACAGCAATATTTAACATAGCCAATACTTGGAAGTTACGAAAATGTCCATCAACAGGAATGCACAAAGAAGAAGTGGTCCATGTACACAATGGAATATGACTCCAATAAGAAAAATATAAATTCAATTCATAAAGCAAACATAAGTAAGGAGACATCAGCTTTTGGGGGCACATTCCACTCTAATATATAACCGAGGAACACCACTGCTGGGATGGTCTGTTTCCCTAGTTACCAGATTGGGAAAAGCAGAAATGCTGCCGCCCTCTGGCCGTTACCTGCAACAGCAGCTTTAAAACCTGTGCTAAGGGTCACTTCATATGCACCAGTACTGGAGGGCTGTAAATGAAACCTGACCTCAAAATGTCTTGAGGGAGGTAATGGCCAAAATATTTCTAAATGTCACACATACTGCACGAAAACAATTTGAAGAGGTAAGCTGTACTCACAGTTTGAAGAAAAAAAGGACATGCGAGAAGGCTCAATTTCAAGGGACTATGAGACGCATGCAAATCCAACAACAAAGTGGTATCAGCTCACACTAGTCAGAATAAACATCAGCAAAAACACTACAAACAATAAACGCTGAAGGTGTTGTGGAGAAGACCATAACTTCAACTTTAAGTGGGACGTATCCTGGTAAGAGACACTAATGAGAACAGAATGGAGGTGCCTCTACAAGGTAAACATTTTGCTACCATATGATCCAGCAGGCCCACTCCTGGGCCTATACCCTAAGAAGACAGAATTGGAAAGACACAGGCAGGCAAATGTGCATTGCCACAGCATTACAATAGCCATGACATGGAAGCAGCCAAAAAGTCCATCAACAGATGAGTGGACAAAGACGAACTGGTACATGTACAGACAGAATATTAGCCAAGGAAAAAAAGGACACAATGCCATTTGCAGCACCGTAGATGAGTCTAGAGGAAATCACGTGACTTGTAGTAAGTCAAAAAGATAGAGACACATATCATATGTATCACTTATAGGTGTTACCTAAAAATTGATACCAGTGGAGATACTTCCACGGAGAAGGGCAATCACAGATTCATTAAACAAACTTATGTTTCGCCAATGGAAAGGTGTGAGGATTGGATACATTAGGATATTGGGGTTAACAGACATATACAAACACAGGTGAAATATATAATCACCAAACACCTACGGAATACCAAGAGAAGACTACTCAACATTCTGTCATAACGTACATGGGAAAAGGATCCCAGGAAGAACAGACATATGTATATGTGTAAAAGAACCACATCTTGCACACCTAAAACAACCCAAACATTGTAATCAAACTTGCTGTGATAAAAAATAAAAATTAAATTAAAGAAATGAACAAGAAGCCGTGAGACAGATATAAGGGGCATTTTCCTGGCACATTCCATTCTAAATTACAACCTAGAACACGACTTCCACTGAGGCTCTGTTGCCCTAGTAACCAGATTTGGTAAAGGAGAAATGCTGCCACCTTGTGGCCGTTTCACACAACAGCAGCTGTAATCCCAGCGCTAATAGTCAGTAGATATTCAAAGTAATTGCAGGCCTGTAAATGACACCTGCCCTGAAAACAAATCCTGGGGTCGTATATCGACCAAAAATTTCAAAAGGCGTCCATATTTCAAAACGACAGTTTCCAGAGGCATGTTTTACGCACATTTCAGTTCTGCTTCTTTTTCTTTATTTTTTTTCTAAAATACGGGAATGGAAAAAGGCAACCCTCAGAATGGGAGAAAATATTTGCAAAGGAATCAATGGACAAAGGTTTAATCTCCAACATATATAAACAGCTCATGCATCTTAATATAAATAAAACAAACAACCCAATACAAAAATGGGTAGAAGATCTAAATAGACATTTCTTCCAAGAAGATGCAGAGATGGACAAGACGCACATGAAAAGCTGCTCAACATCACTAATTATTAGAGAAATGCAAATCAAAACTACAGTGAGATATCACCTCACCTGTTAGAATGGGCATCATCAGAAAATCTACAAACAACAAATGCTGTGGAGGGTGTGGACAAAAGGAACCCTCTTCCACCATTGGTGGGAATGTAAATTGATACAGTCACTATGGAGAGCAGTATGGAGGTTCCTTTAAAAACTAAAAATAGAATTAGCATAGGATCCAGCAATCCCACTTCTGGGCATATACCCAGAGAAAACCATAAATCCAAAAGACACATTCACCACAATGTTCATTGCAGCACTATTTACAATAGCCAGGGAATGGAAGCAACCTAAATGCCCACAGACAGACGAATGGATAAAGATGTGGTACATATATAAAATGGAATATTACTCAGCCATACAAAGGAATGAAACTGGGTCATTTGTTGAGACGTCGATGGATCTAGAGACTGTCATACAGAGTGAAGTAAGTCAGAAAGAGAAAAACAAATATTGTATATTAATGCATATATGTGGAACCTAGAAAAATGGTAGAGATGAACCGGTTTGCAGGGCAGAATTAGAGACACAGAGGTAGAGAACAAACGTATGGACACCAAGGGGGGGAAGCCACGGGGTGGTGGTGGTGGGGTGAGTTGGGAGATTGGGATTGACCTGTATACATGTATACGTATAAAATAGATAACTAATAATAACCTGCTGTATAAAAAAATAAATAAAATTAAATTTCAAGATTAAAAAATATAAAATTTAAAAATAAATCAGAAAAAAGTTCCTCCCTTCACACAGATATATTTATATGAATGAATTATTTCCATGCTTATATCTATAAATACATGAAAGAGAAATGAAATCTACCTTGAACCAAAAAAGAAAACAAAACAGAACCCACCAGTTATACAGAGGAAAACGCTATCAGGGCACTTGCTCCAGTGGTAAACAATTCTGAAGTTCACCAGAGGTGGGGAATCATCTGCCATGCAGCCAGGAGGCCCCCCGCAAGGAACGTCCTCATTGCAAAGCTGGGGGACCCTGCCGAGGGGTCTGTGAGTAAAGGTGAGATGAGCCCCAGGCCAGCTGCTGCTGAACTGTTCCCACCCTTCCCAGCTAAAACACCTGAATATGTACAAGGACTTGAAAGCCTAGAGGAAGGGCCGTGGAGCCACACCAGCGACAGCACGCAGGCCGACTTGGTGCCTGCAGGCCAGCCGGGATGCTCCTGACCCCGGGCGCTCTTCTGGAAGCTTTCCATTTCCCTGTCCGAGATACCCCTCCTGTCCCGGCCCCCACTGCTTTTTTCCTTCCTCACCTCTGCCCGGGGAGAAATTCCAGCGGAAGTTATGGGGGACACATCCTCTTCTTTAGCAGGTGGCAGCCAGGCAACTCCTTCAGAATCTCCAGCAGAGCCCCACTCACACCGGACCACCTACAAAGCCGTGGCCCCTCACACCCTCCCACCAGCACAGCCCCGAGACTGCTGACGGGGCAGAGAATATGGCGTCAGGCATACCTGCAGTGCCTCTTGCTGCCTGGAGTGGTCTTTATATTGACCTCAACACAGGCACACCTGGGGAGGGCTGACCGGCAGGGTCAGGCTGCCCAGGTCAGCCAGTCCTCAAACCTCAGGGCCTCACATTGCAGAAAATGGACCTCGCTGAACCGGCCAGGTCCAAGGAACACGTGTGGGCTCCTAAGAGTCAGGATAGACAAGGGGCTGCAGCTCCGGCTTGTTTTCTAATCATTTTATCTGGCCCATGAGTGGGAGACAACTTCAAGAAGACACTCTCTTAATGAGAGGAACCCGGGAGTCAGGGAGAGGAGGGGTGATGGGTGGAGACAGAGGCCTGGTGCCCCATCTGCAGTGGAAGTCTCTGGAAGACCAGGCAGAGGGAGACCGCACAGAGTGATGCCCAGGGTCACAGACCTGTCGGAGATGCTGTTTGTTAGTTCAAGTCCTGCTCTGAGGTGCTCTGTGTCAGCTCTGAGAGACAGGCGATCTGGGGTGCTCTGAAATGAGGGCTATGTGCACGATTCCTGTGTTCCCAGCCCTGCTGTCCTACCTGCCCAGGGGAGCTACGTATCTTGGGAGGAGCCTGATCATGAGAGTCCCATGGCCTGCTGGGTAGTTGCACAGGTGAGCTCCATAACCTGGGAGGGGCCTGATCATGAGAGCCCCGTGGGCTGCTGGGGACATGCCCAGGTGAGCCCCATAACCTGGCATTGCCCTGACCACGTCAGCCCCGTGGGCTGCTGGGGACCTGGTAAAGGATGTCAGGACACTCAGTGAAGTCACCGAGGATATACATCCAGTAGTTCCTAATTCCTACACCCTGCTGGTCATTCTACCATCCACCAGGACATGGTTTTCTGTATTAGACTTCAATGATGCCTTCTTCTGTATTCCATTGGTCCCAGAAAGGCTCTGCTGCCCTAGTAACCAGATGTGGGAATGGAGAAATACCGCCACCTTGTGGCCATTTCCCACAACAGCAGCTTTAAACCCAGGGCTAATGGTCACTAAATATTCACACTCATTGCAGGCCTGTGAATGACACCTGCCCTCAAAAACAATCCTGGGGTCGAAAATTGACCAAAAAATTCAAAAGAGGGCAACCATCCAAGAAGACTATTTCAAGAGGTTAATTGTACTCTCCGTTTTTTTCTCTTTTTCTGTACAAGAAATTTAAAAAGGCATGGAAAAAGGCTGAACATTAGGAATAATTAAAGATATGCAAATCCAAATTACAAAAACCTATCAGCTCACACCACTCAGAATGGCCATCAGCAAAAATTCTGCAAACAATAAATGCTGAAGGGGTTTTGGAGAAATGCCTACCCTTGGTTCAACGTGGGACATTGTAAGAGCCAGTAATGAAAACAAAAATGAGGTGCCTTGTAAAGGTAAATACTGAGCTACCATGCAATCAAGCATACCCACTGCTGGGCCTATCGCCTGAGGGGATGAGAATCAAAAAGACACAGGCTGGGCTTCACTGGTGGCGCAGTGGTTCAGAGTCCGCCTGCCAATGCAGGGGACACGGGTTCGTGCCCCGGTTGCGGAAGATCCCACATGCCATGGAGCGGCTGGTCCCGTGAGCTATGGCTGCTGGGCCTGCATGTCCGGAGCCTGTGCTCTGCAATGGGAGGGTCCACGGCAATGAGAGGCCCACGTACAGCCAAAAAAAAAAAAAAGACACAGGCTTGCAAATCTGCACTACAGCAATATTTAACATAGCCAATACTTGGAAGTTACGAAAATGTCCATCAACAGGAATGCACAAAGAAGAAGTGGTCCATGTACACAATGGAATATGACTCCAATAAGAAAAATATAAATTCAATTCATAAAGCAAACATAAGTAAGGAGACATCAGCTTTTGGGGGCACATTCCACTCTAATATATAACCGAGGAACACCACTGCTGGGATGGTCTGTTTCCCTAGTTACCAGATTGGGAAAAGCAGAAATGCTGCCGCCCTCTGGCCGTTACCTGCAACAGCAGCTTTAAAACCTGTGCTAAGGGTCACTTCATATGCACCAGTACTGGAGGGCTGTAAATGAAACCTGACCTCAAAATGTCTTGAGGGAGGTAATGGCCAAAATATTTCTAAATGTCACACATACTGCACGAAAACAATTTGAAGAGGTAAGCTGTACTCACAGTTTGAAGAAAAAAAGGACATGCGAGAAGGCTCAATTTCAAGGGACTATGAGACACATGCAAATCCAACAACAAAGTGGTATCAGCTCACACTAGTCAGAATAAACATCAGCAAAAACACTACAAACAATAAACGCTGAAGGTGTTGTGGAGAAGACCATAACTTCAACTTTAAGTGGGACGTATCCTGGTAAGAGACACTAATGAGAACAGAATGGAGGTGCCTCTACAAGGTAAACATTTTGCTACCATATGATCCAGCAGGCCCACTCCTGGGCCTATACCCTAAGAAGACAGAATTGGAAAGACACAGGCAGGCAAATGTGCATTGCCACAGCATTACAATAGCCATGACATGGAAGCAGCCAAAAAGTCCATCAACAGATGAGTGGACAAAGACGAACTGGTACATGTACAGACAGAATATTAGCCAAGGAAAAAAAGGACACAATGCCATTTGCAGCACCGTAGATGAGTCTAGAGGAAATCACGTGACTTGTAGTAAGTCAAAAAGAGAGAGACACATATCATATGTATCACTTATAGGTGTTACCTAAAAATTGACACCAGTGGAGATACTTCCACGGAGAAGGGCAATCACAGATTCATTAAACAAACTTATGTTTCGCCAATGGAAAGGTGTGAGGATTGGATACATTAGGATATTGGGGTTAACAGACATATACAAACACAGGTGAAATATATAATCACCAAACACCTACGGAATACCAAGAGAAGACTACTCAACATTCTGTCATAACGTACATGGGAACAGGATCCCAGGAAGAACAGACATATGTATATGTGTAAAAGAACCACATCTTGCACACCTAAAACAACCCAAACATTGTAATCAAACTTGCTGTGATAAAAAATAAAAATTAAATTAAAGAAATGAACAAGAAGCCGTGAGACAGATATAAGGGGCATTTTCCTGGCACATTCCATTCTAAATTACAACCTAGAACACGACTTCCACTGAGGCTCTGTTGCCCTAGTAACCAGATTTGGTAAAGGAGAAATGCTGCCACCTTGTGGCCGTTTCACACAACAGCAGCTGTAATCCCAGCGCTAATAGTCAGTAGATATTCAAAGTAATTGCAGGCCTGTAAATGACACCTGCCCTGAAAACAAATCCTGGGGTCGTATATCGACCAAAAATTTCAAAAGACGTCCATATTTCAAAACGACAGTTTCCAGAGGCATGTTTTACGCACATTTCAGTTCTGCTTCTTTTTCTTTATTTTTTTTCTAAAATACGGGAATGGAAAAAGGCAACCCTCAGAATAGGAGAAAATATTTGCAAAGGAATCAATGGACAAAGGTTTAATCTCCAACATATATAAACAGCTCATGCATCTTAATATAAATAAAACAAACAACCCAATACAAAAATGGGTAGAAGATCTAAATAGACATTTCTTCCAAGAAGATGCAGAGATGGACAAGACGCACATGAAAAGCTGCTCAACATCACTAATTATTAGAGAAATGCAAATCAAAACTACAGTGAGATATCACCTCACCTGTTAGAATGGGCATCATCAGAAAATCTACAAACAACAAATGCTGTGGAGGGTGTGGACAAAAGGAACCCTCTTCCACCATTGGTGGGAATGTAAATTGATACAGTCACTATGGAGAGCAGTATGGAGGTTCCTTTAAAAACTAAAAATAGAATTAGCATAGGATCCAGCAATCCCACTTCTGGGCATATACCCAGAGAAAACCATAAATCCAAAAGACACATTCACCACAATGTTCATTGCAGCACTATTTACAATAGCCAGGGAATGGAAGCAACCTAAATGCCCACAGACAGACGAATGGATAAAGATGTGGTACATATATAAAATGGAATATTACTCAGCCATACAAAGGAATGAAACTGGGTCATTTGTTGAGACGTCGATGGATCTAGAGACTGTCATACAGAGTGAAGTAAGTCAGAAAGAGAAAAACAAATATTGTATATTAATGCATATATGTGGAACCTAGAAAAATGGTAGAGATGAACCGGTTTGCAGGGCAGAAATAGAGACACAGAGGTAGAGAACAAACGTATGGACACCAAGGGGGGGAAGCCACGGGGTGGTGGTGGTGGGGTGAGTTGGGAGATTGGGATTGACCTGTATACATGTATATGTATAAAATAGATAACTAATAATAACCTGCTGTATAAAAAAATAAATAAAATTAAATTTCAAGATTAAAAAAATAAAATTTAAAAATAACGCAGAAAAAAGTTCCTCCCTTCACACAGATATATTTATATGAATGAATTATTTCCATGCTTATATCTATAAATACATGAAAGAGAAATGAAATCTACCTTGAACCAAAAAAGAAAACAAAACAGAACCCACCAGTTTTACAGAGGAAAACGCTATCAGGGCACTTGCTCCAGTGGTAAACAATTCTGAAGTTGGTCAGAGGTGGGGAATCATCTCCCATGCAGCCAGCAGGCCCCCCGCAAGGAACGTCCTCATTGCAAAGCTGGGGGACCATGCCGAGGGGTCTGTGAGTAAAAGTGAGATGAGCCCCAGGCCAGCTGCTGCTGAACTGTTCCCACCCTTCCCAGCTAAAACACCTGAATATGTACAAGGACTTGAAAGCCTAGAGGAAGGGCCGTGGAGCCACACCAGCGACAGCACGCAGGCCGACTTGGTGCCTGCAGGCCAGCCGGGATGCTCCTGACCCCGGGCGCTCTTCTGGAAGCTTTCCATTTCCCTGTCCGAGATACCCCTCCTGACCCTGCACCCACTGCTTTTTTCCTTCCTCACCTCTGCCCGGGGAGAAATTCCAGCGGAAGGTATGGGGGACACATCCTCTTCTTTAGCAGGTGGCAGCCTGGCAACTCCTGCAGAATCTCCAGCAGAGCCCCACTCACACCGGACCACCCACAAAGCCGTGGCCCCTCACACCCTCCCAACAGCACAGCCCCGAGACTGCTGACGGGGCAGAGAATATGTCGTCAGGCATACCTGCAGTGCCTCTTGCTGCCTGGAGTGGTCTTTATATTGACCTCAACACAGGCACACCTGGGGAGGGCTGGCCGGCAGGGTCAGGCTGCCCAGGTCAGCCAGTCCTCAAACCTCAGGGGCTCACATTGCAGAAAATGGACCTCGCTGAACCGGCCACGTCCAAGGAACACGTGTGGGCTCCTAAGAGTCAGGATAGACAAGGGGCTGCAGCTCCGGCTTGTTTTCTAATCATTTTATCTGGCCCATGAGTGGGAGACAACTTCAAGAAGACACTCTCTTAATGAGAGGAACCCAGGAGTCAGGGAGAGGAGGGGTGATGGGTGGAGACAGAGGCCTGGTGCCCCGTCTGCACTGGAAGTCTCTGGAAGACCAGGCAGAGGGAGGCCGCACAGAGTGACGCCCAGGGTCACAGACCTGTCGGAGATGCTGTTTGTTAGTTCAAGTCCTGCTCTGAGGTGCTCTGTGTCAGCTCTGAGAGACAGGCGATCGGGGGTGCTCTGAAATGAGGGCTATGTGCACGATTCCTGTGTTGCCAGCCCTGCTGTCCTACCTGCCCACGGGAGCTATGTATCCTGGGAGGGGCCTGATCACGAGAGCCCCATGGGCTGCTGGGTAGTTGCACAGGTGAGCTCCATAACCTGGGAGTGGCCTGACCATGAGAGCCCCGTGGGCTGCTGGGGACCTGCCCAGGTGAGCCCCATATCCTGGGAGGGGCCTGACCACGAGAGCCCCATGGGCTGCTGGGTAGTTGCGCAGGTGAGCTCCATAACCTGGCATTGCCCTGACTACGTCAGCCCCGTGGGCTGCTGGGGACCTGGGAAAGGATGTCAGGACAGTCAGTGAAGTCACCGAGGATATACATCCAGTAGTTCCTTATTCCTACACCCTGCTGGTCATTCTACCATCCACCAGGACATGGTTTTCTGTATTAGACTTCAATGATGCCTTCTTCTGTATTCCATTGGTCCCAGAAAGGCTCTGCTGCCCTAGTAACCAGATGTGGGAATGGAGAAATACCGCCACCTTGTGGCCATTTCCCACAACAGCAGCTTTAAACCCAGGGCTAATGGTCACTAAATATTCACACTCATTGCAGGCCTGTGAATGACACCTGCCCTCAAAAACAATCCTGGGGTCGAAAATTGACCAAAAAATTCAAAAGAGGGCAACCATCCAAGAAGACTATTTCAAGAGGTTAATTGTACTCCGTATTTTTCTCTTTTTCTGTACAAGAAATTTAAAAAGGCATGGAAAAAGGCTGAACATTAGGAATAATTAAAGATATGCAAATCCAAATTACAAAAACCTATCAGCTCACACCACTCAGAATGGCCATCAGCAAAAATTCTGCAAACAATAAATGCTGAAGGGGTTTTGGAGAAATGCCTACCCTTGGTTCAACGTGGGACATTGTAAGAGCCAGTAATGAAAACAAAAATGAGGTGCCTTGTAAAGGTAAATACTGAGCTACCATGCAATCAAGCATACCCACTGCTGGGCCTATCGCCTGAGGGGATGAGAATCAAAAAGACACAGGCTGGGCTTCACTGGTGGCGCAGTTGTTCAGAGTCCGCCTGCCAATGCAGGGGACACGGGTTCGTGCCCCGGTTGCGGAAGATCCCACATGCCATGGAGCGGCTGGTCCCGTGAGCTATGGCTGCTGGGCCTGCATGTCCGGAGCCTGTGCTCTGCAATGGGAGGGTCCACGGCAATGAGAGGCCCACGTACAGCCAAAAAAAAAAAAAAGACACAGGCTTGCAAATCTGCACTACAGCAATATTTAACATAGCCAATACTTGGAAGTTACGAAAATGTCCATCAACAGGAATGCACAAAGAAGAAGTGGTCCATGTACACAATGGAATATGACTCCAATAAGAAAAATATAAATTCAATTCATAAAGCAAACATAAGTAAGGAGACATCAGCTTTTGGGGGCACATTCCACTCTAATATATAACCGAGGAACACCACTGCTGGGATGGTCTGTTTCCCTAGTTACCAGATTGGGAAAAGCAGAAATGCTGCCGCCCTCTGGCCGTTACCTGCAACAGCAGCTTTAAAACCTGTGCTAAGGGTCACTTCATATGCACCAGTACTGGAGGGCTGTAAATGAAACCTGACCTCAAAATGTCTTGAGGGAGGTAATGGCCAAAATATTTCTAAATGTCACACATACTGCACGAAAACAATTTGAAGAGGTAAGCTGTACTCACAGTTTGAAGAAAAAAAGGACATGCGAGAAGGCTCAATTTCAAGGGACTATGAGACGCATGCAAATCCAACAACAAAGTGGTATCAGCTCACACTAGTCAGAATAAACATCAGCAAAAACACTACAAACAATAAACGCTGAAGGTGTTGTGGAGAAGACCATAACTTCAACTTTAAGTGGGACGTATCCTGGTAAGAGACACTAATGAGAACAGAATGGAGGTGCCTCTACAAGGTAAACATTTTGCTACCATATGATCCAGCAGGCCCACTCCTGGGCCTATACCCTAAGAAGACAGAATTGGAAAGACACAGGCAGGCAAATGTGCATTGCCACAGCATTACAATAGCCATGACATGGAAGCAGCCAAAAAGTCCATCAACAGATGAGTGGACAAAGACGAACTGGTACATGTACAGACAGAATATTAGCCAAGGAAAAAAAGGACACAATGCCATTTGCAGCACCGTAGATGAGTCTAGAGGAAATCACGTGACTTGTAGTAAGTCAAAAAGATAGAGACACATATCATATGTATCACTTATAGGTGTTACCTAAAAATTGATACCAGTGGAGATACTTCCACGGAGAAGGGCAATCACAGATTCATTAAACAAACTTATGTTTCGCCAATGGAAAGGTGTGAGGATTGGATACATTAGGATATTGGGGTTAACAGACATATACAAACACAGGTGAAATATATAATCACCAAACACCTACGGAATACCAAGAGAAGACTACTCAACATTCTGTCATAACGTACATGGGAAAAGGATCCCAGGAAGAACAGACATATGTATATGTGTAAAAGAACCACATCTTGCACACCTAAAACAACCCAAACATTGTAATCAAACTTGCTGTGATAAAAAATAAAAATTAAATTAAAGAAATGAACAAGAAGCCGTGAGACAGATATAAGGGGCATTTTCCTGGCACATTCCATTCTAAATTACAACCTAGAACACGACTTCCACTGAGGCTCTGTTGCCCTAGTAACCAGATTTGGTAAAGGAGAAATGCTGCCACCTTGTGGCCGTTTCACACAACAGCAGCTGTAATCCCAGCGCTAATAGTCAGTAGATATTCAAAGTAATTGCAGGCCTGTAAATGACACCTGCCCTGAAAACAAATCCTGGGGTCATATATCGACCAAAAATTTCAAAAGGCGTCCATATTTCAAAACGACAGTTTCCAGAGGCATGTTTTACGCACATTTCAGTTCTGCTTCTTTTTCTTTATTTTTTTTCTAAAATACGGGAATGGAAAAAGGCAACCCTCAGAATGGGAGAAAATATTTGCAAAGGAATCAATGGACAAAGGTTTAATCTCCAACATATATAAACAGCTCATGCATCTTAATATAAATAAAACAAACAACCCAATACAAAAATGGGTAGAAGATCTAAATAGACATTTCTTCCAAGAAGATGCAGAGATGGACAAGACGCACATGAAAAGCTGCTCAACATCACTAATTATTAGAGAAATGCAAATCAAAACTACAGTGAGATATCACCTCACCTGTTAGAATGGGCATCATCAGAAAATCTACAAACAACAAATGCTGTGGAGGGTGTGGACAAAAGGAACCCTCTTCCACCATTGGTGGGAATGTAAATTGATACAGTCACTATGGAGAGCAGTATGGAGGTTCCTTTAAAAACTAAAAATAGAATTAGCATAGGATCCAGCAATCCCACTTCTGGGCATATACCCAGAGAAAACCATAAATCCAAAAGACACATTCACCACAATGTTCATTGCAGCACTATTTACAATAGCCAGGGAATGGAAGCAACCTAAATGCCCACAGACAGACGAATGGATAAAGATGTGGTACATATATAAAATGGAATATTACTCAGCCATACAAAGGAATGAAACTGGGTCATTTGTTGAGACGTCGATGGATCTAGAGACTGTCATACAGAGTGAAGTAAGTCAGAAAGAGAAAAACAAATATTGTATATTAATGCATATATGTGGAACCTAGAAAAATGGTAGAGATGAACCGGTTTGCAGGGCAGAATTAGAGACACAGAGGTAGAGAACAAACGTATGGACACCAAGGTGGGGAAGCCACGGGGTGGTGGTGGTGGGGTGAGTTGGGAGATTGGGATTGACCTGTATACATGTATATGTATAAAATAGATAACTAATAATAACCTGCTGTATAAAAAAATAAATAAAATTAAATTTCAAGATTAAAAAATATAAAATTTAAAAATAAATCAGAAAAAAGTTCCTCCCTTCACACAGATATATTTATATGAATGAATTATTTCCATGCTTATATCTATAAATACATGAAAGAGAAATGAAATCTACCTTGAACCAAAAAAGAAAACAAAACAGAACCCACCAGTTATACAGAGGAAAACGCTATCAGGGCACTTGCTCCAGTGGTAAACAATTCTGAAGTTCACCAGAGGTGGGGAATCATCTGCCATGCAGCCAGGAGGCCCCCCGCAAGGAACGTCCTCATTGCAAAGCTGGGGGACCCTGCCGAGGGGTCTGTGAGTAAAGGTGAGATGAGCCCCAGGCCAGCTGCTGCTGAACTGTTCCCACCCTTCCCAGCTAAAACACCTGAATATGTACAAGGACTTGAAAGCCTAGAGGAAGGGCCGTGGAGCCACACCAGCGACAGCACGCAGGCCGACTTGGTGCCTGCAGGCCAGCCGGGATGCTCCTGACCCCGGGCGCTCTTCTGGAAGCTTTCCATTTCCCTGTCCGAGATACCCCTCCTGTCCCGGCCCCCACTGCTTTTTTCCTTCCTCACCTCTGCCCGGGGAGAAATTCCAGCGGAAGTTATGGGGGACACATCCTCTTCTTTAGCAGGTGGCAGCCACGCAACTCCTGCAGAATCTCCAGCAGAGCCCCACTCACACCGGACCACCTACAAAGCCGTGGCCCCTCACACCCTCCCACCAGCACAGCCCTGAGACTGCTGACGGGGCAGAGAATATGGCGTCAGGCATACCTGCAGTGCCTCTTGCTGCCTGGAGTGGTCTTTATATTGACCTCAACACAGGCACACCTGGGGAGGGCTGGCCGGCAGGGTCAGGCTGCCCAGGTCAGCCAGTCCTCAAACCTCAGGGCCTCACATTGCAGAAAATGGACCTCGCTGAACCGGCCAGGTCCAAGGAACACGTGTGGGCTCCTAAGAGTCAGGATAGACAAGGGGCTGCAGCTCCGGCTTGTTTTCTAATCATTTTATCTGGCCCATGAGTGGGAGACAACTTCAAGAAGACACTCTCTTAATGAGAGGAACCCGGGAGTCAGGGAGAGGAGGGGTGATGGGTGGAGACAGAGGCCTGGTGCCCCATCTGCAGTGGAAGTCTCTGGAAGACCAGGCAGAGGGAGACCGCACAGAGTGATGCCCAGGGTCACAGACCTGTCGGAGATGCTGTTTGTTAGTTCAAGTCCTGCTCTGAGGTGCTCTGTGTCAGCTCTGAGAGACAGGCCATCTGGGGTGCTCTGAAATGAGGGCTATGTGCACGATTCCTGTGTTCCCAGCCCTGCTGTCCTACCTGCCCACGGGAGCTACGTATCTTGGGAGGAGCCTGATCATGAGAGTCCCATGGCCTGCTGGGTAGTTGCACAGGTGAGCTCCATAACCTGGGAGGGGCCTGATCATGAGAGCCCCGTGGGCTGCTGGGGACATGCCCAGGTGAGCCCCATAACCTGGCATTGCCCTGACCACGTCAGCCCCGTGGGCTGCTGGGGACCTGGTAAAGGATGTCAGGACACTCAGTGAAGTCACCGAGGATATACATCCAGTAGTTCCTAATTCCTACACCCTGCTGGTCATTCTACCATCCACCAGGACATGGTTTTCTGTATTAGACTTCAATGATGCCTTCTTCTGTATTCCATTGGTCCCAGAAAGGCTCTGCTGCCCTAGTAACCAGATGTGGGAATGGAGAAATACCGCCACCTTGTGGCCATTTCCCACAACAGCAGCTTTAAACCCAGGGCTAATGGTCACTAAATATTCACACTCATTGCAGGCCTGTGAATGACACCTGCCCTCAAAAACAATCCTGGGGTCGAAAATTGACCAAAAAATTCAAAAGAGGGCAACCATCCAAGAAGACTATTTCAAGAGGTTAATTGTACTCTCCGTTTTTTTCTCTTTTTCTGTACAAGAAATTTAAAAAGGCATGGAAAAAGGCTGAACATTAGGAATAATTAAAGATATGCAAATCCAAATTACAAAAACCTATCAGCTCACACCACTCAGAATGGCCATCAGCAAAAATTCTGCAAACAATAAATGCTGAAGGGGTTTTGGAGAAATGCCTACCCTTGGTTCAACGTGGGACATTGTAAGAGCCAGTAATGAAAACAAAAATGAGGTGCCTTGTAAAGGTAAATACTGAGCTACCATGCAATCAAGCATACCCACTGCTGGGCCTATCGCCTGAGGGGATGAGAATCAAAAAGACACAGGCTGGGCTTCACTGGTGGCGCAGTTGTTCAGAGTCCGCCTGCCAATGCAGGGGACACGGGTTCGTGCCCCGGTTGCGGAAGATCCCACATGCCATGGAGCGGCTGGTCCCGTGAGCTATGGCTGCTGGGCCTGCATGTCCGGAGCCTGTGCTCTGCAATGGGAGGGTCCACGGCAATGAGAGGCCCACGTACAGCCAAAAAAAAAAAAAAAGACACAGGCTTGCAAATCTGCACTACAGCAATATTTAACATAGCCAATACTTGGAAGTTACGAAAATGTCCATCAACAGGAATGCACAAACAAGAAGTGGTCCATGTACACAATGGAATATGACTCCAATAAGAAAAATATAAATTCAATTCATAAAGCAAACATAAGTAAGGAGACATCAGCTTTTGGGGGCACATTCCACTCTAATATATAACCGAGGAACACCACTGCTGGGATGGTCTGTTTCCCTAGTTACCAGATTGGGAAAAGCAGAAATGCTGCCGCCCTCTGGCCGTTACCTGCAACAGCAGCTTTAAAACCTGTGCTAAGGGTCACTTCATATGCACCAGTACTGGAGGGCTGTAAATGAAACCTGACCTCAAAATGTCTTGAGGGAGGTAATGGCCAAAATATTTCTAAATGTCACACATACTGCACGAAAACAATTTGAAGAGGTAAGCTGTACTCACAGTTTGAAGAAAAAAAGGACATGCGAGAAGGCTCAATTTCAAGGGACTATGAGACGCATGCAAATCCAACAACAAAGTGGTATCAGCTCACACTAGTCAGAATAAACATCAGCAAAAACACTACAAACAATAAACGCTGAAGGTGTTGTGGAGAAGACCATAACTTCAACTTTAAGTGGGACGTATCCTGGTAAGAGACACTAATGAGAACAGAATGGAGGTGCCTCTACAAGGTAAACATTTTGCTACCATATGATCCAGCAGGCCCATTCCTGGGCCTATACCCTAAGAAGACAGAATTGGAAAGACACAGGCAGGCAAATGTGCATTGCCACAGCATTACAATAGCCATGACATGGAAGCAGCCAAAAAGTCCATCAACAGATGAGTGGACAAAGACGAACTGGTACATGTACAGACAGAATATTAGCCAAGGAAAAAAAGGACACAATGCCATTTGCAGCACCGTAGATGAGTCTAGAGGAAATCACGTGACTTGTAGTAAGTCAAAAAGAGAGAGACACATATCATATGTATCACTTATAGGTGTTACCTAAAAATTGACACCAGTGGAGATACTTCCACGGAGAAGGGCAATCACAGATTCATTAAACAAACTTATGTTTCGCCAATGGAAAGGTGTGAGGATTGGATACATTAGGATATTGGGGTTAACAGACATATACAAACACAGGTGAAATATATAATCACCAAACACCTACGGAATACCAAGAGAAGACTACTCAACATTCTGTCATAACGTACATGGGAAAAGGATCAAAGGAAGAACAGACATATGTATATGTGTAAAAGAACCACATCTTGCACACCTAAAACAACCCAAACATTGTAATCAAACTTGCTGTGATAAAAAATAAAAATTAAATTAAAGAAATGAACAAGAAGCCGTGAGACAGATATAAGGGGCATTTTCCTGGCACATTCCATTCTAAATTACAACCTAGAACACGACTTCCACTGAGGCTCTGTTGCCCTAGTAACCAGATTTGGTAAAGGAGAAATGCTGCCACCTTGTGGCCGTTTCACACAACAGCAGCTGTAATCCCAGCGCTAATAGTCAGTAGATATTCAAAGTAATTGCAGGCCTGTAAATGACACCTGCCCTGAAAACAAATCCTGGGGTCGTATATCGACCAAAAATTTCAAAAGACGTCCATATTTCAAAACGACAGTTTCCAGAGGCATGTTTTACGCACATTTCTGTTCTGCTTCTTTTTCTTTATTTTTTTTCTAAAATACGGGAATGGAAAAAGGCAACGCTCAGAATGGGAGAAAATATTTGCAAAGGAATCAATGGACAAAGGTTTAATCTCCAACATATATAAACAGCTCATGCATCTTAATATAAATAAAACAAACAACCCAATACAAAAATGGGTAGAAGATCTAAATAGACATTTCTTCCAAGAAGATGCAGAGATGGACAAGACGCACATGAAAAGCTGCTCAACATCACTAATTATTAGAGAAATGCAAATCAAAACTACAGTGAGATATCACCTCACCTGTTAGAATGGGCATCATCAGAAAATCTACAAACAACAAATGCTGTGGAGGGTGTGGACAAAAGGAACCCTCTTCCACCATTGGTGGGAATGTAAATTGATACAGTCACTATGGAGAGCAGTATGGAGGTTCCTTTAAAAACTAAAAATAGAATTAGCATAGGATCCAGCAATCCCACTTCTGGGCATATACCCAGAGAAAACCATAAATCCAAAAGACACATTCACCACAATGTTCATTGCAGCACTATTTACAATAGCCAGGGAATGGAAGCAACCTAAATGCCCACAGACAGACGAATGGATAAAGATGTGGTACATATATAAAATGGAATATTACTCAGCCATACAAAGGAATGAAACTGGGTCATTTGTTGAGACGTCGATGGATCTAGAGACTGTCATACAGAGTGAAGTAAGTCAGAAAGAGAAAAACAAATATTGTATATTAATGCATATATGTGGAACCTAGAAAAATGGTAGAGATGAACCGGTTTGCAGGGCAGAATTAGAGACACAGAGGTAGAGAACAAACGTATGGACACCAAGGGGGGGAAGCCACGGGGTGGTGGTGGTGGGGTGAGTTGGGAGATTGGGATTGACCTGTATACATGTATATGTATAAAATAGATAACTAATAATAACCTGCTGTATAAAAAAATAAATAAAATTAAATTTCAAGATTAAAAAATATAAAATTTAAAAATAAATCAGAAAAAAGTTCCTCCCTTCACACAGATATATTTATATGAATGAATTATTTCCATGCTTATATCTATAAATACATGAAAGAGAAATGAAATCTACCTTGAACCAAAAAAGAAAACAAAACAGAACCCACCAGTTATACAGAGGAAAACGCTATCAGGGCACTTGCTCCAGTGGTAAACAATTCTGAAGTTCACCAGAGGTGGGGAATCATCTGCCATGCAGCCAGGAGGCCCCCCGCAAGGAACGTCCTCATTGCAAAGCTGGGGGACCCTGCCGAGGGGTCTGTGAGTAAAGGTGAGATGAGCCCCAGGCCAGCTGCTGCTGAACTGTTCCCACCCTTCCCAGCTAAAACACCTGAATATGTACAAGGACTTGAAAGCCTAGAGGAAGGGCCGTGGAGCCACACCAGCGACAGCACGCAGGCCGACTTGGTGCCTGCAGGCCAGCCGGGATGCTCCTGACCCCGGGCGCTCTTCTGGAAGCTTTCCATTTCCCTGTCCGAGATACCCCTCCTGTCCCGGCCCCCACTGCTTTTTTCCTTCCTCACCTCTGCCCGGGGAGAAATTCCAGCGGAAGTTATGGGGGACACATCCTCTTCTTTAGCAGGTGGCAGCCTGGCAACTCCTGCAGAATCTCCAGCAGAGCCCCACTCACACCGGACCACCTACAAAGCCGTGGCCCCTCACACCCTCCCACCAGCACAGCCCCGAGACTGCTGACGGGGCAGAGAATATGGCGTCAGGCATACCTGCAGTGCCTCTTGCTGCCTGGAGTGGTCTTTATATTGACCTCAACACAGGCACACCTGGGGAGGGCTGACCGGCAGGGTCAGGCTGCCCAGGTCAGCCAGTCCTCAAACCTCAGGGCCTCACATTGCAGAAAATGGACCTCGCTGAACCGGCCAGGTCCAAGGAACACGTGTGGGCTCCTAAGAGTCAGGATAGACAAGGGGCTGCAGCTCCGGCTTGTTTTCTAATCATTTTATCTGGCCCATGAGTGGGAGACAACTTCAAGAAGACACTCTCTTAATGAGAGGAACCCGGGAGTCAGGGAGAGGAGGGGTGATGGGTGGAGACAGAGGCCTGGTGCCCCATCTACAGTGGAAGTCTCTGGAAGACCAGGCAGAGGGAGACCGCAAGGAGTGACGCCCAGGGTCACAGACCTGTCGGAGATGCTGTTTGTTAGTTCAAGTCCTGCTCTGAGGTGCTCTGTGTCAGCTCTGAGAGACAGGCCATCTGGGGTGCTCTGAAATGAGGGCTATGTGCACGATTCCTGTGTTGCCAGCCCTGCTGTCCTACCTGCCCACGGGAGCTACGTATCCTGGGAGGGGCCTGATCACGAGAGCCCCATGGGCTGCTGGGTAGTTGCACAGGTGAGCTCCATAACCTGGGAGTGGCCTGACCATGAGAGCCCCGTGGGCTGCTGGGGACCTGCCCAGGTGAGCCCCATATCCTGGGAGGGGCCTGACCACGAGAGCCCCATGGGCTGCTGGGTAGTTGCGCAGGTGAGCTCCATAACCTGGCATTGCCCTGACCACGTCAGCCCCGTGGGCTGCTGGGGACCTGGGAAAGGATGTCAGGACAGTCAGTGAAGTCACCGAGGATATACATCCAGTAGTTCCTTATTCCTACACCCTGCTGGTCATTCTACCATCCACCAGGACATGGTTTTCTGTATTAGACTTCAATGATGCCTTCTTCTGTATTCCATTGGTCCCAGAAAGGCTCTGCTGCCCTAGTAACCAGATGTGGGAATGGAGAAATACCGCCACCTTGTGGCCATTTCCCACAACAGCAACTTTAAACCCAGGGCTAATGGTCACTAAATATTCACACTCATTGCAGGCCTGTGAATGACACCTGCCCTCAAAAACAATCCTGGGGTCGAAAATTGACCCAAAAATTCAAAAGAGGGCAACCATCCAAGAAGACTATTTCAAGAGGTTAATTGTACTCCGTTTTTTTCTCTTTTTCTGTACAAGAAATTTAAAAAGGCATGGAAAAAGGCTGAACATTAGGAATAATTAAAGATATGCAAATCCAACTTACAAAAACCTATCAGCTCACACCATTCAGATTGGCCATCAGCAAAAATTCTGCAAACAATAAATGCTGAAGGGGTTTTGGAGAAATGCCTACACTTGGTGCAATGTGGGACATTGTAAGAGCCAGTAATGAAAACAAAAATGAGGTGCCTTGTAAAGGTAAATACTGAGCTACCATGCAATCAAGCATACCCACTGCTGGGCCTATCGCCTGAGGGGATGAGAATCAAAAAGACACAGGCTGGGCTTCACTGGTGGCGCAGTGGTTCAGAGTCCGCCTGCCAATGCAGGGGACACGGGTTCGTGCCCCGGTTGCGGAAGATCCCACATGCCATGGAGCGGCTGGTCCCGTGAGCTATGGCTGCTGGGCCTGCATGTCCGGAGCCTGTGCTCTGCAATGGGAGGGTCCACGGCAATGAGAGGCCCACGTACAGCCAAAAAAAAAAAAACAAAGACACAGGCTTGCAAATCTGCACTACAGCAATATTTAACATAGCCAATACTTGGAAGCTACGAAAATGTCCATCAACAGAGGAATGCACAAAGAAGAAGTGGTCCATGTACACAATGGGATATGACTCCAATAAGAAAAATATAAATTCAATTCATAAAGCAAACATAAGTAAGGAGACATCAGCTTTTGGGGGCACATTCCACTCTAATATATAACCGAGGAACACCACTGCTGGGATGGTCTGTTTCCCTAGTTACCAGATTGGGAAAAGCAGAAATGCTGCCACCCTCTGGCCGTTACCTGCAACAGCAGCTTTAAAACCTGTGCTAAGGGTCACTTCATATGCACCAGTACTGGAGGGCTGTAAATGAAACCTGACCTCAAAATGTCTTGAGGGAGGTAATGGCCAAAATATTTCTAAATGTCACACATACTGCACGAAAACAATTTGAAGAGGTAAGCTGTACTCACAGTTTGAAGAGAAAAAGGACATGCGAGAAGGCTCAATTTCAAGGGACTATGAGACGCATGCAAATCCAACAACAAAGTGGTATCAGCTCACACTAGTCAGAATAAACATCAGCAAAAACACTACAAACAATAAACGCTGAAGGTGTTGTGGAGAAGACCATAACTTCAACTTTAAGTAGGACGTATCCTGGTAAGAGACACTAATGAGAACAGAATGGAGGTGCCTCTACAAGGTAAACATTTTGCTACCATATGATCCAGCAGGCCCACTCCTGGGCCTATACCCTAAGAAGACAGAATTGGAAAGACACAGGCAGGCAAATGTGCATTGCCGCAGCATTACAATAGCCATGACATGGAAGCAACCAAAAAGGCCATCAACAGATGAGTGGACAAAGACGAACTGGTACATGTACAGACAGAATATTAGCCAAGGAAAAAAAGGACACAATGCCATTTGCAGCACCGTAGATGAGTCTAGAGGAAATCACGTGACTTGGAGTAAGTCAGAAAGAGAAAGACACATATCATATGTATCACTTATAGGTGTTACCTAAAAATTGATACCAGTGAAGATATTTCCACGGAGAAGGGCAATCACAGATTCATTAAACAAACGTATGTTTCGCCAATGGAAAGGTGTGAGGATTGGATACATTAGGATATTGGGGTTAACAGACATATACAAACACAGGTGAAATATATAATCACCAAACACCTAAGGAATACCAAGAGAAGGCTACTCAACATTCTGTCATAACGTACATGGGAAAAGTATCCCAGGAATAACAGACATATGTATATGTGTAAAAGAACCACATCTTGCACACCTAAAACAACCCAAACATTGTAATCAAACTTGCTGTGATAAAAAATAAAAATTAAATTAAAGAAATGAACAAGAAGCCGTGAGACAGACATAAGGGGCATTTTCCTGGCACATTCCATTCTAAATTACAACCTAGAACACGACTTCCACTGAGGCTCTGTTGCCCTAGTAACCAGATTTGGTAAAGGCGAAATGCTGCCACCTTGTGGCCGTTTCACACAACAGCAGCTGTAATCCCAGCGCTAATAGTCAGTAGATATTCAAAGTAATTGCAGGCCTGTAAATGACACCTGCCCTGAAAACAAATCCTGGGGTCGTATATCGACCAAAAATTTCAAAAGACGTCCATATTTCAAAACGACAGTTTCCAGAGGCATGTTTTACGCACATTTCTGTTCTGCTTCTTTTTCTTTATTTTTTTTCTAAAATACGGGAATGGAAAAAGGCAACCCTCAGAATGGGAGAAAATATTTGCAAAGGAATCAATGGACAAAGGTTTAATCTCCAATATATATAAACAGCTCATGCAGCTTAATATAAATAAAACAAACAACCCAATACAAAAATGGGTAGAAGATCTAAATAGACATTTCTTCCAAGAAGATGCAGAGATGGACATGACGCACATGAAAAGCTGCTCAACATCACTAATTATTAGAGAAATGCAAATCAAAACTACAGTGAGATATCACCTCACCTGTTAGAATGGGCATCATCAGAAAATCTACAAACAACAAATGCTGTGGAGGGTGTGGACAAAAGGAACCCTCTTCCACCATTGGTGGGAATGTAAATTGATACAGTCACTATGGAGAGCAGTATGGAGGTTCCTTTCAAAACTAAAAATAGAATTAGCATAGGATCCAGCAATCCCACTTCTGGGCATATACCCAGAGAAAACCATAAATCCAAAAGACACATTCACCACAATGTTCATTGCAGCACTATTTACAATAGCCAGGGAATGGAAGCAACCTAAATGCCCACAGACAGACGAATGGATAAAGATGTGGTACATATATAAAATGGAATATTACTCAGCCATACAAAGGAATGAAACTGGGTCATTTGTTGAGACGTCGAGGGATCTAGAGACTGTCATACAGAGTGAAGTAAGTCAGAAAGAGAAAAACAAATATTGTATATTAATGCATATATGTGGAACCTAGAAAAATGGTAGAGATGAACCGGTTTGCAGGGCAGAAATAGAGACACAGAGGTAGAGAACAAACGTATGGACACCAAGGGGGGGAAGCCACGGGGTGGTGGTGGTGGGGTGAGTTGGGAGATTGGGATTGACCTGTATACATGTATATGTATAAAATAGATAACTAATAATAACCTGCTGTATAAAAAAATAAATAAAATTAAATTTCAAGATTAAAAAAAATAAAATTTAAAAATAACGCAGAAAAAAGTTCCTCCCTTCACACAGATATATTTATATGAATGAATTATTTCCATGCTTATATCTATAAATACATGAAAGAGAAATGAAATCTACCTTGAACCAAAAAAGAAAACAAAACAGAACCCACCAGTTTTACAGAGGAAAACGCTATCAGGGCACTTGCTCCAGTGGTAAACAATTCTGAAGTTGGTCAGAGGTGGGGAATCATCTCCCATGCAGCCAGCAGGCCCCCCGCAAGGAACGTCCTCATTGCAAAGCTGGGGGACCATGCCGAGGGGTCTGTGAGTAAAAGTGAGATGAGCCCCAGGCCAGCTGCTGCTGAACTGTTCCCACCCTTCCCAGCTAAAACACCTGAATATGTACAAGGACTTGAAAGCCTAGAGGAAGGGCCGTGGAGCCACACCAGCGACAGCACGCAGGCCGACTTGGTGCCTGCAGGCCAGCCGGGATGCTCCTGACCCCGGGCGCTCTTCTGGAAGCTTTCCATTTCCCTGCCTGAGATACCCCTCCTGTCCCGGCCCCCACTGCTTTTTTCCTTCCTCACCTCTGCCCGGGGAGAAATTCCAGCGGAAGGTATGGGGGACACATCCTCTTCTTTAGCAGGTGGCAGCCTGGCAACTCCTGCAGAATCTCCAGCAGAGCCCCACTCACACCGGACCACCCACAAAGCCGTGGCCCCTCACACCCTCCCAACAGCACAGCCCCGAGACTGCTGACGGGGCAGAGAATATGGCGTCAGGCATACCTGCAGTGCCTCTTGCTGCCTGGAGTGGTCTTTATATTGACCTCAACACAGGCACACCTGGGGAGGGCTGGCCGGCAGGGTCAGGCTGCCCAGGTCAGCCAGTCCTCAAACCTCAGGGGCTCACATTGCAGAAAACGGACCTCGCTGAACCGGACAGGTCCAAGGAACACGTGTGGGCTCCTAAGAGTCAGGATAGACAAGGGGCTGCAGCTCCGGCTTGTTTTCTAATCATTTTATCTGGCCCATGAGTGGGAGACAACTTCAAGAAGACACTCTCTTAATGAGAGGAACCCAGGAGTCAGGGAGAGGAGGGGTGATGGGTGGAGACAGAGGCCTGGTGCCCCGTCTGCAGTGGAAGTCTCTGGAAGACCAGGCAGAGGGAGGCCGCACAGAGTGACGCCCAGGGTCACAGACCTGTCGGAGATGCTGTTTGTTAGTTCAAGTCCTGCTCTGAGGTGCTCTGTGTCAGCTCTGAGAGACAGGCCATCTGGGGTGCTCTGAAACGAGGGCTATGTGCACGATTCCTGTGTTGCCAGCCCTGCTGTCCTACCTGCCCACGGGAGCTACGTATCCTGGGAGGGGCCTGATCACGAGAGCCCCATGGGCTGCTGGGTAGTTGCACAGGTGAGCTCCATAACCTGGGAGTGGCCTGACCATGAGAGCCCCGTGGGCTGCTGGGGACCTGCCCAGGTGAGCCCCATATCCTGGGAGGGGCCTGACCACGAGAGCCCCATGGGCTGCTGGGTAGTTGCGCAGGTGAGCTCCATAACCTGGCATTGCCCTGACCACGTCAGCCCCGTGGGCTACTGGGGACCTGGGAAAGGATGTCAGGACAGTCAGTGAAGTCACCGAGGATATACATCCAGTAGTTCCTTATTCCTACACCCTGCTGGTCATTCTACCATCCACCAGGACATGGTTTTCTGTATTAGACTTCAATGATGCCTTCTTCTGTATTCCATTGGTCCCAGAAAGGCTCTGCTGCCCTAGTAACCAGATGTGGGAATGGAGAAATACCGCCACCTTGTGGCCATTTCCCACAACAGCAGCTTTAAACCCAGGGCTAATGGTCACTAAATATTCACACTCATTGCAGGCCTGTGAATGACACCTGCCCTCAAAAACAATCCTGGGGTCGAAAATTGACCAAAAAATTCAAAAGAGGGCAACCATCCAAGAAGACTATTTCAAGAGGTTAATTGTACTCTCCGTTTTTTTCTCTTTTTCTGTACAAGAAATTTAAAAAGGCATGGAAAAAGGCTGAACATTAGGAATAATTAAAGATATGCAAATCCAAATTACAAAAACCTATCAGCTCACACCACTCAGAATGGCCATCAGCAAAAATTCTGCAAACAATAAATGCTGAAGGGGTTTTGGAGAAATGCCTACCCTTGGTTCAACGTGGGACATTGTAAGAGCCATTAATGAAAACAAAAATGAGGTGCCTTGTAAAGGTAAATACTGAGCTACCATGCAATCAAGCATACCCACTGCTGGGCCTATCGCCTGAGGGGATGAGAATCAAAAAGACACAGGCTGGGCTTCACTGGTGGCACAGTGGTTCAGAGTCCGCCTGCCAATGCAGGGGACACGGGTTTGTGCCCCGGTTGCGGAAGATCCCACATGCCATGGAGCGGCTGGTCCCATGAGCTATGGCTGCTGGGCCTGCATGTCCGGAGCCTGTGCTCTGCAATGGGTGGGTCCACGGCAATGAGAGGCCCACGTACAGCCAAAAAAAAAAAACAAAGACACAGGCTGGCAAATCTGCACTACAGCAATATTTAACATAGCCAATACTTGGAAGCTACGAAAATGTCCATCAACAGAGGAATGCACAAAGAAGAAGTGGTCCATGTACACAATGGGATATGACTCCAATAAGAAAAATATAAATTCAATTCATAAAGCAATCATAAGTAAGGAGACATCAGCTTTTGGGGGCACATTCCACTCTAATATATAACCGAGGAACACCACTGCTGGGATGGTCTGTTTCCCTAGTTACCAGATTGGGAAAAGCAGAAATGCTGCTGCCCTCTGGCCGTTACCTGCAACAGCAGCTTTAAAACCTGTGCTAAGGGTCACTTCATATGCACCAGTACTGGAGGGCTGTAAATGAAACCTGACCTCAAAATGTCTTGAGGGAGGTAATGGCCAAAATATTTCTAAATGTCACACATACTGCACGAAAACAATTTGAAGAGGTAAGCTGTACTCACAGTTTGAAGAAAAAAAGGACATGCGAGAAGGCTCAATTTCAAGGGACTATGAGACGCATGCAAATCCAACAACAAAGTGGTATCAGCTCACACTAGTCAGAATAAACATCAGCAAAAACACTACAAACAATAAACGCTGAAGGTGTTGTGGAGAAGACCATAACTTCAACTTTAAGTGGGATGTATCCTGGTAAGAGACACTAATGAGAACAGAATGGAGGTGCCTCTACAAGGTAAACATTTTGCTACCATATGATCCAGCAGGCCCACTCCTGGGCCTATACCCTAAGAAGACAGAATTGGAAAGACACAGGCAGGCAAATGTGCATTGCCGCAGCATTACAATAGCCATGACATGGAAGCAACCAAAAAGTCCATCAACAGATGAGTGGACAAAGACGAACTGGTACATGTACAGACAGAATATTAGCCAAGGAAGAAAAGGACACAATGCCATTTGCAGCACCGTAGATGAGTCTAGAGGAAATCACGTGACTTGGAGTAAGTCAGAAAGAGAAAGACACATATCATATGTATCACTTATAGGTGTTACCTAAAAATTGATACCAGTGAAGATATTTCCACGGAGAAGGGCAATCACAGATTCATTAAACAAACTTATGTTTCGCCAATGGAAAGGTGTGAGGATTGGATACATTAGGATATTGGGGTTAACAGACATATACAAACACAGGTGAAATATATAATCACCAAACACCTACGGAATACCAAGAGAAGGCTACTCAACATTCTGTCATAACGTACATGGGAAAAGTATCCCAGGAATAACAGACATATGTATATGTGTAAAAGAACCACATCTTGCACACCTAAAACAACCCAAACATTGTAATCAAACTTGCTGTGATAAAAAATAAAAATTAAATTAAAGAAATGAACAAGAAGCCGTGAGACAGACATAAGGGGCATTTTCCTGGCACATTCCATTCTAAATTACAACCTAGAACACGACTTCCACTGAGGCTCTGTTGCCCTAGTAACCAGATTTGGTAAAGGCGAAATGCTGCCACCTTGTGGCCGTTTCACACAACAGCAGCTGTAATCCCAGCGCTAATAGTCAGTAGATATTCAAAGTAATTGCAGGCCTGTAAATGACACCTGCCCTGAAAACAAATCCTGGGGTCGTATATCGACCAAAAATTTCAAAAGACGTCCATATTTCAAAACGACAGTTTCCAGAGGCATGTTTTACGCACATTTCTGTTCTGCTTCTTTTTCTTTATTTTTTTTCTAAAATACGGGAATGGAAAAAGGCAACCCTCAGAATGGGAGAAAATATTTGCAAAGGAATCAATGGACAAAGGTTTAATCTCCAATATATATAAACAGCTCATGCAGCTTAATATAAATAAAACAAACAACCCAATACAAAAATGGGTAGAAGATCTAAATAGACATTTCTTCCAAGAAGATGCAGAGATGGACATGACGCACATGAAAAGCTGCTCAACATCACTAATTATTAGAGAAATGCAAATCAAAACTACAGTGAGATATCACCTCACCTGTTAGAATGGGCATCATCAGAAAATCTACAAACAACAAATGCTGTGGAGGGTGTGGACAAAAGGAACCCTCTTCCACCATTGGTGGGAATGTAAATTGATACAGTCACTATGGAGAGCAGTATGGAGGTTCCTTTAAAAACTAAAAATAGAATTAGCATAGGATCCAGCAATCCCACTTCTGGGCATATACCCAGAGAAAACCATAAATCCAAAAGACACATTCACCACAATGTTCACTGCAGCACTATTTACAATAGCCAGGGAATGGAAGCAACCTAAATGCCCACAGACAGACGAATGGATAAAGATGTGGTACATATATAAAATGGAATATTACTCAGCCATACAAAGGAATGAAACTGGGTCATTTGTTGAGACGTCGAGGGATCTAGAGACTGTCATACAGAGTGAAGTAAGTCAGAAAGAGAAAAACAAATATTGTATATTAATGCATATATGTGGAACCTAGAAAAATGGTAGAGATGAACCGGTTTGCAGGGCAGAAATAGAGACACAGAGGTAGAGAACAAACGTATGGACACCAAGG
This sequence comes from Hyperoodon ampullatus, assembly GCF_949752795.1. Taxonomy (NCBI): domain Eukaryota; kingdom Metazoa; phylum Chordata; class Mammalia; order Artiodactyla; family Ziphiidae; genus Hyperoodon; species Hyperoodon ampullatus. The sequence continues at coordinate 98,395,746 of NC_136921.1, forward strand.
GGGGGAAGCCACGGGGTGGTGGTGGTGGGGTGAGTTGGGAGATTGGGATTGACCTGTATACATGTATATGTATAAAATAGATAACTAATAATAACCTGCTGTATAAAAAAATAAATAAAATTAAATTTCAAGATTAAAAAAAATAAAATTTAAAAATAACGCAGAAAAAAGTTCCTCCCTTCACACAGATATATTTATATGAATGAATTATTTCCATGCTTATATCTATAAATACATGAAAGAGAAATGAAATCTACCTTGAACCAAAAAAGAAAACAAAACAGAACCCACCAGTTTTACAGAGGAAAACGCTATCAGGGCACTTGCTCCAGTGGTAAACAATTCTGAAGTTGGTCAGAGGTGGGGAATCATCTCCCATGCAGCCAGCAGGCCCCCCGCAAGGAACGTCCTCATTGCAAAGCTGGGGGACCATGCCGAGGGGTCTGTGAGTAAACGTGAGATGAGCCCCAGGCCAGCTGCTGCTGAACTGTTCCCACCCTTCCCAGCTAAAACACCTGAATATGTACAAGGACTTGAAAGCCTAGAGGAAGGGCCGTGGAGCCACACCAGCGACAGCACGCAGGCCGACTTGGTGCCTGCAGGCCAGCCGGGATGCTCCTGACCCCGGGCGCTCTTCTGGAAGCTTTCCATTTCCCTGCCTGAGATACCCTTCCTGTCCCGGCCCCCACTGCTTTTTTCCTTCCTCACCTCTGCCCGGGGAGAAATTCCAGCGGAAGGTATGGGGGACACATCCTCTTCTTTAGCAGGTGGCAGCCTGGCAACTCCTGCAGAATCTCCAGCAGAGCCCCACTCACACCGGACCACCCACAAAGCCGTGGCCCCTCACACCCTCCCAACAGCACAGCCCCGAGACTGCTGACGGGGCAGAGAATATGGCGTCAGGCATACCTGCAGTGCCTCTTGCTGCCTGGAGTGGTCTTTATATTGACCTCAACACAGGCACACCTGGGGAGGGCTGGCCGGCAGGGTCAGGCTGCCCAGGTCAGCCAGTCCTCAAACCTCAGGGGCTCACATTGCAGAAAACGGACCTCGCTGAACCGGACAGGTCCAAGGAACACGTGTGGGCTCCTAAGAGTCAGGATAGACAAGGGGCTGCAGCTCCGGCTTGTTTTCTAATCATTTTATCTGGCCCATGAGTGGGAGACAACTTCAAGAAGACACTCTCTTAATGAGAGGAACCCAGGAGTCAGGGAGAGGAGGGGTGATGGGTGGAGACAGAGGCCTGGTGCCCCGTCTGCAGTGGAAGTCTCTGGAAGACCAGGCAGAGGGAGGCCGCACAGAGTGACGCCCAGGGTCACAGACCTGTCGGAGATGCTGTTTGTTAGTTCAAGTCCTGCTCTGAGGTGCTCTGTGTCAGCTCTGAGAGACAGGCCATCTGGGGTGCTCTGAAACGAGGGCTATGTGCACGATTCCTGTGTTGCCAGCCCTGCTGTCCTACCTGCCCACGGGAGCTACGTATCCTGGGAGGGGCCTGATCACGAGAGCCCCATGGGCTGCTGGGTAGTTGCACAGGTGAGCTCCATAACCTGGGAGTGGCCTGACCATGAGAGCCCCGTGGGCTGCTGGGGACCTGCCCAGGTGAGCCCCATATCCTGGGAGGGGCCTGACCACGAGAGCCCCATGGGCTGCTGGGTAGTTGCGCAGGTGAGCTCCATAACCTGGCATTGCCCTGACCACGTCAGCCCCGTGGGCTACTGGGGACCTGGGAAAGGATGTCAGGACAGTCAGTGAAGTCACCGAGGATATACATCCAGTAGTTCCTTATTCCTACACCCTGCTGGTCATTCTACCATCCACCAGGACATGGTTTTCTGTATTAGACTTCAATGATGCCTTCTTCTGTATTCCATTGGTCCCAGAAAGGCTCTGCTGCCCTAGTAACCAGATGTGGGAATGGAGAAATACCGCCACCTTGTGGCCATTTCCCACAACAGCAGCTTTAAACCCAGGGCTAATGGTCACTAAATATTCACACTCATTGCAGGCCTGTGAATGACACCTGCCCTCAAAAACAATCCTGGGGTCGAAAATTGACCAAAAAATTCAAAAGAGGGCAACCATCCAAGAAGACTATTTCAAGAGGTTAATTGTACTCTCCGTTTTTTTCTCTTTTTCTGTACAAGAAATTTAAAAAGGCATGGAAAAAGGCTGAACATTAGGAATAATTAAAGATATGCAAATCCAAATTACAAAAACCTATCAGCTCACACCAGTCAGAATGGCCATCAGCAAAAATTCTGCAAACAATAAATGCTGAAGGGGTTTTGGAGAAATGCCTACCCTTGGTTCAACGTGGGACATTGTAAGAGCCATTAATGAAAACAAAAATGAGGTGCCTTGTAAAGGTAAATACTGAGCTACCATGCAATCAATCATACCCACTGCTGGGCCTATCGCCTGAGGGGATGAGAATCAAAAAGACACAGGCTGGGCTTCACTGGTGGCACAGTGGTTCAGAGTCCGCCTGCCAATGCAGGGAACACGGGTTCGTGCCCCGGTTGCGGAAGATCCCACATGCCATGGAGCGGCTGGTCCCATGAGCTATGGCTGCTGGGCCTGCATGTCCGGAGCCTGTGCTCTGCAATGGGTGGGTCCACGGCAATGAGAGGCCCACGTACAGCCAAAAAAAAAAACAAAGACACAGGCTGGCAAATCTGCACTACAGCAATATTTAACATAGCCAATACTTGGAAGCTACGAAAATGTCCATCAACAGAGGAATGCACAAAGAAGAAGTGGTCCATGTACACAATGGGATATGACTCCAATAAGAAAAATATAAATTCAATTCATAAAGCAATCATAAGTAAGGAGACATCAGCTTTTGGGGGCACATTCCACTCTAATATATAACCGAGGAACACCACTGCTGGGATGGTCTGTTTCCCTAGTTACCAGATTGGGAAAAGCAGAAATGCTGCTGCCCTCTGGCCGTTACCTGCAACAGCAGCTTTAAAACCTGTGCTAAGGGTCACTTCATATGCACCAGTACTGGAGGGCTGTAAATGAAACCTGACCTCAAAATGTCTTGAGGGAGGTAATGGCCAAAATATTTCTAAATGTCACACATACTGCACGAAAACAATTTGAAGAGGTAAGCTGTACTCACAGTTTGAAGAAAAAAAGGACATGCGAGAAGGCTCAATTTCAAGGGACTATGAGACGCATGCAAATCCAACAACAAAGTGGTATCAGCTCACACTAGTCAGAATAAACATCAGCAAAAACACTACAAACAATAAACGCTGAAGGTGTTGTGGAGAAGACCATAACTTCAACTTTAAGTGGGACGTATCCTGGTAAGAGACACTAATGAGAACAGAATGGAGGTGCCTCTACAAGGTAAACATTTTGCTACCATATGATCCAGCAGGCCCACTCCTGGGCCTATACCCTAAGAAGACAGAATTGGAAAGACACAGGCAGGCAAATGTGCATTGCCGCAGCATTACAATAGCCATGACATGGAAGCAACCAAAAAGTCCATCAACAGATGAGTGGACAAAGACGAACTGGTACATGTACAGACAGAATATTAGCCAAGGAAGAAAAGGACACAATGCCATTTGCAGCACCGTAGATGAGTCTAGAGGAAATCACGTGACTTGGAGTAAGTCAGAAAGAGAAAGACACATATCATATGTATCACTTATAGGTGTTACCTAAAAATTGATACCAGTGAAGATATTTCCACGGAGAAGGGCAATCACAGATTCATTAAACAAACGTATGTTTCGCCAATGGAAAGGTGTGAGGATTGGATACATTAGGATATTGGGGTTAACAGACATATACAAACACAGGTGAAATATATAATCACCAAACACCTACGGAATACCAAGAGAAGGCTACTCAACATTCTGTCATAACGTACATGGGAAAAGTATCCCAGGAATAACAGACATATGTATATGTGTAAAAGAACCACATCTTGCACACCTAAAACAACCCAAACATTGTAATCAAACTTGCTGTGATAAAACATAAAAATTAAATTAAAGAAATGAACAAGAAGCCGTGAGACAGACATAAGGGGCATTTTCCTGGCACATTCCATTCTAAATTACAACCTAGAACACGACTTCCACTGAGGCTCTGTTGCCCTAGTAACCAGATTTGGTAAAGGCGAAATGCTGCCACCTTGTGGCCGTTTCACACAACAGCAGCTGTAATCCCAGCGCTAATAGTCAGTAGATATTCAAAGTAATTGCAGGCCTGTAAATGACACCTGCCCTGAAAACAAATCCTGGGGTCGTATATCGACCAAAAATTTCAAAAGACGTCCATATTTCAAAACGACAGTTTCCAGAGGCATGTTTTACGCACATTTCTGTTCTGCTTCTTTTTCTTTATTTTTTTTCTAAAATACGGGAATGGAAAAAGGCAACCCTCAGAATGGGAGAAAATATTTGCAAAGGAATCAATGGACAAAGGTTTAATCTCCAATATATATAAACAGCTCATGCAGCTTAATATAAATAAAACAAACAACCCAATACAAAAATGGGTAGAAGATCTAAATAGACATTTCTTCCAAGAAGATGCAGAGATGGACATGACGCACATGAAAAGCTGCTCAACATCACTAATTATTAGAGAAATGCAAATCAAAACTACAGTGAGATATCACCTCACCTGTTAGAATGGGCATCATCAGAAAATCTACAAACAACAAATGCTGTGGAGGGTGTGGACAAAAGGAACCCTCTTCCACCATTGGTGGGAATGTAAATTGATACAGTCACTATGGAGAGCAGTATGGAGGTTCCTTTAAAAACTAAAAATAGAATTAGCATAGGATCCAGCAATCCCACTTCTGGGCATATACCCAGAGAAAACCATAAATCCAAAAGACACATTCACCACAATGTTCATTGCAGCACTATTTACAATAGCCAGGGAATGGAAGCAACCTAAATGCCCACAGACAGACGAATGGATAAAGATGTGGTACATATATAAAATGGAATATTACTCAGCCATACAAAGGAATGAAACTGGGTCATTTGTTGAGACGTCGAGGGATCTAGAGACTGTCATACAGAGTGAAGTAAGTCAGAAAGAGAAAAACAAATATTGTATATTAATGCATATATGTGGAACCTAGAAAAATGGTAGAGATGAACCGGTTTGCAGGGCAGAAATAGAGACACAGAGGTAGAGAACAAACGTATGGACACCAAGGGGGGGAAGCCACGGGGTGGTGGTGGTGGGGTGAGTTGGGAGATTGGGATTGACCTGTATACATGTATATGTATAAAATAGATAACTAATAATAACCTGCTGTATAAAAAAATAAATAAAATTAAATTTCAAGATTAAAAAAAATAAAATTTAAAAATAACGCAGAAAAAAGTTCCTCCCTTCACACAGATATATTTATATGAATGAATTATTTCCATGCTTATATCTATAAATACATGAAAGAGAAATGAAATCTACCTTGAACCAAAAAAGAAAACAAAACAGAACCCACCAGTTTTACAGAGGAAAACGCTATCAGGGCACTTGCTCCAGTGGTAAACAATTCTGAAGTTGGTCAGAGGTGGGGAATCATCTCCCATGCAGCCAGCAGGCCCCCCGCAAGGAACGTCCTCATTGCAAAGCTGGGGGACCATGCCGAGGGGTCTGTGAGTAAAAGTGAGATGAGCCCCAGGCCAGCTGCTGCTGAACTGTTCCCACCCTTCCCAGCTAAAACACCTGAATATGTACAAGGACTTGAAAGCCTAGAGGAAGGGCCGTGGAGCCACACCAGCGACAGCACGCAGGCCGACTTGGTGCCTGCAGGCCAGCCGGGATGCTCCTGACCCCGGGCGCTCTTCTGGAAGCTTTCCATTTCCCTGCCTGAGATACCCCTCCTGTCCCGGCCCCCACTGCTTTTTTCCTTCCTCACCTCTGCCCGGGGAGAAATTCCAGCGGAAGGTATGGGGGACACATCCTCTTCTTTAGCAGGTGGCAGCCTGGCAACTCCTGCAGAATCTCCAGCAGAGCCCCACTCACACCGGACCACCCACAAAGCCGTGGCCCCTCACACCCTCCCAACAGCACAGCCCCGAGACTGCTGACGGGGCAGAGAATATGGCGTCAGGCATACCTGCAGTGCCTCTTGCTGCCTGGAGTGGTCTTTATATTGACCTCAACACAGGCACACCTGGGGAGGGCTGGCCGGCAGGGTCAGGCTGCCCACGTCAGCCAGTCCTCAAACCTCAGGGGCTCACATTGCAGAAAACGGACCTCGCTGAACCGGACAGGTCCAAGGAACACGTGTGGGCTCCTAAGAGTCAGGATAGACAAGGGGCTGCAGCTCCGGCTTGTTTTCTAATCATTTTATCTGGCCCATGAGTGGGAGACAACTTCAAGAAGACACTCTCTTAATGAGAGGAACCCAGGAGTCAGGGAGAGGAGGGGTGATGGGTGGAGACAGAGGCCTGGTGCCCCGTCTGCAGTGGAAGTCTCTGGAAGACCAGGCAGAGGGAGGCCGCACAGAGTGACGCCCAGGGTCACAGACCTGTCGGAGATGCTGTTTGTTAGTTCAAGTCCTGCTCTGAGGTGCTCTGTGTCAGCTCTGAGAGACAGGCCATCTGGGGTGCTCTGAAATGAGGGCTATGTGCACGATTCCTGTGTTGCCAGCCCTGCTGTCCTACCTGCCCACGGGAGCTACGTATCCTGGGAGGGGCCTGATCACGAGAGCCCCATGGGCTGCTGGGTAGTTGCACAGGTGAGCTCCATAACCTGGGAGTGGCCTGACCATGAGAGCCCCGTGGGCTGCTGGGGACCTGCCCAGGTGAGCCCCATATCCTGGGAGGGGCCTGACCACGAGAGCCCCATGGGCTGCTGGGTAGTTGCGCAGGTGAGCTCCATAACCTGGCATTGCCCTGACCACGTCAGCCCCGTGGGCTACTGGGGACCTGGGAAAGGATGTCAGGACAGTCAGTGAAGTCACCGAGGATATACATCCAGTAGTTCCTTATTCCTACACCCTGCTGGTCATTCTACCATCCACCAGGACATGGTTTTCTGTATTAGACTTCAATGATGCCTTCTTCTGTATTCCATTGGTCCCAGAAAGGCTCTGCTGCCCTAGTAACCAGATGTGGGAATGGAGAAATACCGCCACCTTGTGGCCATTTCCCACAACAGCAGCTTTAAACCCAGGGCTAATGGTCACTAAATATTCACACTCATTGCAGGCCTGTGAATGACACCTGCCCTCAAAAACAATCCTGGGGTCGAAAATTGACCAAAAAATTCAAAAGAGGGCAACCATCCAAGAAGACTATTTCAAGAGGTTAATTGTACTCTCCGTTTTTTTCTCTTTTTCTGTACAAGAAATTTAAAAAGGCATGGAAAAAGGCTGAACATTAGGAATAATTAAAGATATGCAAATCCAAATTACAAAAACCTATCAGCTCACACCAGTCAGAATGGCCATCAGCAAAAATTCTGCAAACAATAAATGCTGAAGGGGTTTTGGAGAAATGCCTACCCTTGGTTCAACGTGGGACATTGTAAGAGCCATTAATGAAAACAAAAATGAGGTGCCTTGTAAAGGTAAATACTGAGCTACCATGCAATCAAGCATACCCACTGCTGGGCCTATCGCCTGAGGGGATGAGAATCAAAAAGACACAGGCTGGGCTTCACTGGTGGCACAGTGGTTCAGAGTCCGCCTGCCAATGCAGGGGACACGGGTTCGTGCCCCGGTTGCGGAAGATCCCACATGCCATGGAGCGGCTGGTCCCATGAGCTATGGCTGCTGGGCCTGCATGTCCGGAGCCTGTGCTCTGCAATGGGTGGGTCCACGGCAATGAGAGGCCCACGTACAGCCAAAAAAAAAAAACAAAGACACAGGCTGGCAAATCTGCACTACAGCAATATTTAACATAGCCAATACTTGGAAGCTACGAAAATGTCCATCAACAGAGGAATGCACAAAGAAGAAGTGGTCCATGTACACAATGGGATATGACTCCAATAAGAAAAATATAAATTCAATTCATAAAGCAATCATAAGTAAGGAGACATCAGCTTTTGGGGGCACATTCCACTCTAATATATAACCGAGGAACACCACTGCTGGGATGGTCTGTTTCCCTAGTTACCAGATTGGGAAAAGCAGAAATGCTGCTGCCCTCTGGCCGTTACCTGCAACAGCAGCTTTAAAACCTGTGCTAAGGGTCACTTCATATGCACCAGTACTGGAGGGCTGTAAATGAAACCTGACCTCAAAATGTCTTGAGGGAGGTAATGGCCAAAATATTTCTAAATGTCACACATACTGCACGAAAACAATTTGAAGAGGTAAGCTGTACTCACAGTTTGAAGGAAAAAAGGACATGCGAGAAGGCTCAATTTCAAGGGACTATGAGACGCATGCAAATCCAACAACAAAGTGGTATCAGCTCACACTAGTCAGAATAAACATCAGCAAAAACACTACAAACAATAAACGCTGAAGGTGTTGTGGAGAAGACCATAACTTCAACTTTAAGTGGGACGTATCCTGGTAAGAGACACTAATGAGAACAGAATGGAAGTGCCTCTACAAGGTAAACATTTTGCTACCATATGATCCAGCAGGCCCACTCCTGGGCCTATACCCTAAGAAGACAGAATTGGAAAGACACAGGCAGGCAAATGTGCATTGCCGCAGCATTACAATAGCCATGACATGGAAGCAACCAAAAAGTCCATCAACAGATGAGTGGACAAAGACGAACTGGTACATGTACAGACAGAATATTAGCCAAGGAAGAAAAGGACACAATGCCATTTGCAGCACCGTAGATGAGTCTAGAGGAAATCACGTGACTTGGAGTAAGTCAGAAAGAGAAAGACACATATCATATGTATCACTTATAGGTGTTACCTAAAAATTGATACCAGTGAAGATATTTCCACGGAGAAGGGCAATCACAGATTCATTAAACAAACGTATGTTTCGCCAATGGAAAGGTGTGAGGATTGGATACATTAGGATATTGGGGTTAACAGACATATACAAACACAGGTGAAATATATAATCACCAAACACCTACGGAATACCAAGAGAAGGCTACTCAACATTCTGTCATAACGTACATGGGAAAAGTATCCCAGGAATAACAGACATATGTATATGTGTAAAAGAACCACATCTTGCACACCTAAAACAACCCAAACATTGTAATCAAACTTGCTGTGATAAAAAATAAAAATTAAATTAAAGAAATGAACAAGAAGCCGTGAGACAGACATAAGGGGCATTTTCCTGGCACATTCCATTCTAAATTACAACCTAGAACACGACTTCCACTGAGGCTCTGTTGCCCTAGTAACCAGATTTGGTAAAGGCGAAATGCTGCCACCTTGTGGCCGTTTCACACAACAGCAGCTGTAATCCCAGCGCTAATAGTCAGTAGATATTCAAAGTAATTGCAGGCCTGTAAATGACACCTGCCCTGAAAACAAATCCTGGGGTCGTATATCGACCAAAAATTTCAAAAGACGTCCATATTTCAAAACGACAGTTTCCAGAGGCATGTTTTACGCACATTTCTGTTCTGCTTCTTTTTCTTTATTTTTTTTCTAAAATACGGGAATGGAAAAAGGCAACCCTCAGAATGGGAGAAAATATTTGCAAAGGAATCAATGGACAAAGGTTTAATCTCCAATATATATAAACAGCTCATGCAGCTTAATATAAATAAAACAAACAACCCAATACAAAAATGGGTAGAAGATCTAAATAGACATTTCTTCCAAGAAGATGCAGAGATGGACATGACGCACATGAAAAGCTGCTCAACATCACTAATTATTAGAGAAATGCAAATCAAAACTACAGTGAGATATCACCTCACCTGTTAGAATGGGCATCATCAGAAAATCTACAAACAACAAATGCTGTGGAGGGTGTGGACAAAAGGAACCCTCTTCCACCATTGGTGGGAATGTAAATTGATACAGTCACTATGGAGAGCAGTATGGAGGTTCCTTTAAAAACTAAAAATAGAATTAGCATAGGATCCAGCAATCCCACTTCTGGGCATATACCCAGAGAAAACCATAAATCCAAAAGACACATTCACCACAATGTTCACTGCAGCACTATTTACAATAGCCAGGGAATGGAAGCAACCTAAATGCCCACAGACAGACGAATGGATAAAGATGTGGTACATATATAAAATGGAATATTACTCAGCCATACAAAGGAATGAAACTGGGTCATTTGTTGAGACGTCGAGGGATCTAGAGACTGTCATACAGAGTGAAGTAAGTCAGAAAGAGAAAAACAAATATTGTATATTAATGCATATATGTGGAACCTAGAAAAATGGTAGAGATGAACCGGTTTGCAGGGCAGAAATAGAGACACAGAGGTAGAGAACAAACGTATGGACACCAAGGGGGGGAAGCCATGGGGTGGTGGTGGTGGGGTGAGTTGGGAGATTGGGATTGACCTGTATACATGTATATGTATAAAATAGATAACTAATAATAACCTGCTGTATAAAAAAATAAATAAAATTAAATTTCAAGATTAAAAAAAATAAAATTTAAAAATAACGCAGAAAAAAGTTCCTCCCTTCACACAGATATATTTATATGAATGAATTATTTCCATGCTTATATCTATAAATACATGAAAGAGAAATGAAATCTACCTTGAACCAAAAAAGAAAACAAAACAGAACCCACCAGTTTTACAGAGGAAAACGCTATCAGGGCACTTGCTCCAGTGGTAAACAATTCTGAAGTTGGTCAGAGGTGGGGAATCATCTCCCATGCAGCCAGCAGGCCCCCCGCAAGGAACGTCCTCATTGCAAAGCTGGGGGACCATGCCGAGGGGTCTGTGAGTAAAAGTGAGATGAGCCCCAGGCCAGCTGCTGCTGAACTGTTCCCACCCTTCCCAGCTAAAACACCTGAATATGTACAAGGACTTGAAAGCCTAGAGGAAGGGCCGTGGAGCCACACCAGCGACAGCACGCAGGCCGACTTGGTGCCTGCAGGCCAGCCGGGATGCTCCTGACCCCGGGCGCTCTTCTGGAAGCTTTCCATTTCCCTGCCTGAGATACCCTTCCTGTCCCGGCCCCCACTGCTTTTTTCCTTCCTCACCTCTGCCCGGGGAGAAATTCCAGCGGAAGGTATGGGGGACACATCCTCTTCTTTAGCAGGTGGCAGCCTGGCAACTCCTGCAGAATCTCCAGCAGAGCCCCACTCACACCGGACCACCCACAAAGCCGTGGCCCCTCACACCCTCCCAACAGCACAGCCCCGAGACTGCTGACGGGGCAGAGAATATGGCGTCAGGCATACCTGCAGTGCCTCTTGCTGCCTGGAGTGGTCTTTATATTGACCTCAACACAGGCACACCTGGGGAGGGCTGGCCGGCAGGGTCAGGCTGCCCAGGTCAGCCAGTCCTCAAACCTCAGGGGCTCACATTGCAGAAAACGGACCTCGCTGAACCGGACAGGTCCAAGGAACACGTGTGGGCTCCTAAGAGTCAGGATAGACAAGGGGCTGCAGCTCCGGCTTGTTTTCTAATCATTTTATCTGGCCCATGAGTGGGAGACAACTTCAAGAAGACACTCTCTTAATGAGAGGAACCCAGGAGTCAGGGAGAGGAGGGGTGATGGGTGGAGACAGAGGCCTGGTGCCCCGTCTGCAGTGGAAGTCTCTGGAAGACCAGGCAGAGGGAGGCCGCACAGAGTGACGCCCAGGGTCACAGACCTGTCGGAGATGCTGTTTGTTAGTTCAAGTCCTGCTCTGAGGTGCTCTGTGTCAGCTCTGAGAGACAGGCCATCTGGGGTGCTCTGAAATGAGGGCTATGTGCACGATTCCTGTGTTGCCAGCCCTGCTGTCCTACCTGCCCACGGGAGCTACGTATCCTGGGAGGGGCCTGATCACGAGAGCCCCATGGGCTGCTGGGTAGTTGCACAGGTGAGCTCCATAACCTGGGAGTGGCCTGACCATGAGAGCCCCGTGGGCTGCTGGGGACCTGCCCAGGTGAGCCCCATATCCTGGGAGGGGCCTGACCACGAGAGCCCCATGGGCTGCTGGGTAGTTGCGCAGGTGAGCTCCATAACCTGGCATTGCCCTGACCACGTCAGCCCCGTGGGCTACTGGGGACCTGGGAAAGGATGTCAGGACAGTCAGTGAAGTCACCGAGGATATACATCCAGTAGTTCCTTATTCCTACACCCTGCTGGTCATTCTACCATCCACCAGGACATGGTTTTCTGTATTAGACTTCAATGATGCCTTCTTCTGTATTCCATTGGTCCCAGAAAGGCTCTGCTGCCCTAGTAACCAGATGTGGGAATGGAGAAATACCGCCACCTTGTGGCCATTTCCCACAACAGCAGCTTTAAACCCAGGGCTAATGGTCACTAAATATTCACACTCATTGCAGGCCTGTGAATGACACCTGCCCTCAAAAACAATCCTGGGGTCGAAAATTGACCAAAAAATTCAAAAGAGGGCAACCATCCAAGAAGACTATTTCAAGAGGTTAATTGTACTCTCCGTTTTTTTCTCTTTTTCTGTACAAGAAATTTAAAAAGGCATGGAAAAAGGCTGAACATTAGGAATAATTAAAGATATGCAAATCCAAATTACAAAAACCTATCAGCTCACACCAGTCAGAATGGCCATCAGCAAAAATTCTGCAAACAATAAATGCTGAAGGGGTTTTGGAGAAATGCCTACCCTTGGTTCAACGTGGGACATTGTAAGAGCCATTAATGAAAACAAAAATGAGGTGCCTTGTAAAGGTAAATACTGAGCTACCATGCAATCAAGCATACCCACTGCTGGGCCTATCGCCTGAGGGGATGAGAATCAAAAAGACACAGGCTGGGCTTCACTGGTGGCACAGTGGTTCAGAGTCCGCCTGCCAATGCAGGGGACACGGGTTCGTGCCCCGGTTGCGGAAGATCCCACATGCCATGGAGCGGCTGGTCCCATGAGCTATGGCTGCTGGGCCTGCATGTCCGGAGCCTGTGCTCTGCAATGGGTGGGTCCACGGCAATGAGAGGCCCACGTACAGCCAAAAAAAAAAACAAAGACACAGGCTGGCAAATCTGCACTACAGCAATATTTAACATAGCCAATACTTGGAAGCTACGAAAATGTCCATCAACAGAGGAATGCACAAAGAAGAAGTGGTCCATGTACACAATGGGATATGACTCCAATAAGAAAAATATAAATTCAATTCATAAAGCAATCATAAGTAAGGAGACATCAGCTTTTGGGGGCACATTCCACTCTAATATATAACCGAGGAACACCACTGCTGGGATGGTCTGTTTCCCTAGTTACCAGATTGGGAAAAGCAGAAATGCTGCTGCCCTCTGGCCGTTACCTGCAACAGCAGCTTTAAAACCTGTGCTAAGGGTCACTTCATATGCACCAGTACTGGAGGGCTGTAAATGAAACCTGACCTCAAAATGTCTTGAGGGAGGTAATGGCCAAAATATTTCTAAATGTCACACATACTGCACGAAAACAATTTGAAGAGGTAAGCTGTACTCACAGTTTGAAGAAAAAAAGGACATGCGAGAAGGCTCAATTTCAAGGGACTATGAGACGCATGCAAATCCAACAACAAAGTGGTATCAGCTCACACTAGTCAGAATAAACATCAGCAAAAACACTACAAACAATAAACGCTGAAGGTGTTGTGGAGAAGACCATAACTTCAACTTTAAGTGGGACGTATCCTGGTAAGAGACACTAATGAGAACAGAATGGAAGTGCCTCTACAAGGTAAACATTTTGCTACCATATGATCCAGCAGGCCCACTCCTGGGCCTATACCCTAAGAAGACAGAATTGGAAAGACACAGGCAGGCAAATGTGCATTGCCGCAGCATTACAATAGCCATGACATGGAAGCAACCAAAAAGTCCATCAACAGATGAGTGGACAAAGACGAACTGGTACATGTACAGACAGAATATTAGCCAAGGAAGAAAAGGACACAATGCCATTTGCAGCACCGTAGATGAGTCTAGAGGAAATCACGTGACTTGGAGTAAGTCAGAAAGAGAAAGACACATATCATATGTATCACTTATAGGTGTTACCTAAAAATTGATACCAGTGAAGATATTTCCACGGAGAAGGGCAATCACAGATTCATTAAACAAACGTATGTTTCGCCAATGGAAAGGTGTGAGGATTGGATACATTAGGATATTGGGGTTAACAGACATATACAAACACAGGTGAAATATATAATCACCAAACACCTACGGAATACCAAGAGAAGGCTACTCAACATTCTGTCATAACGTACATGGGAAAAGTATCCCAGGAATAACAGACATATGTATATGTGTAAAAGAACCACATCTTGCACACCTAAAACAACCCAAACATTGTAATCAAACTTGCTGTGATAAAAAATAAAAATTAAATTAAAGAAATGAACAAGAAGCCGTGAGACAGACATAAGGGGCATTTTCCTGGCACATTCCATTCTAAATTACAACCTAGAACACGACTTCCACTGAGGCTCTGTTGCCCTAGTAACCAGATTTGGTAAAGGCGAAATGCTGCCACCTTGTGGCCGTTTCACACAACAGCAGCTGTAATCCCAGCGCTAATAGTCAGTAGATATTCAAAGTAATTGCAGGCCTGTAAATGACACCTGCCCTGAAAACAAATCCTGGGGTCGTATATCGACCAAAAATTTCAAAAGACGTCCATATTTCAAAACGACAGTTTCCAGAGGCATGTTTTACGCACATTTCTGTTCTGCTTCTTTTTCTTTATTTTTTTTCTAAAATACGGGAATGGAAAAAGGCAACCCTCAGAATGGGAGAAAATATTTGCAAAGGAATCAATGGACAAAGGTTTAATCTCCAATATATATAAACAGCTCATGCAGCTTAATATAAATAAAACAAACAACCCAATACAAAAATGGGTAGAAGATCTAAATAGACATTTCTTCCAAGAAGATGCAGAGATGGACATGACGCACATGAAAAGCTGCTCAACATCACTAATTATTAGAGAAATGCAAATCAAAACTACAGTGAGATATCACCTCACCTGTTAGAATGGGCATCATCAGAAAATCTACAAACAACAAATGCTGTGGAGGGTGTGGACAAAAGGAACCCTCTTCCACCATTGGTGGGAATGTAAATTGATACAGTCACTATGGAGAGCAGTATGGAGGTTCCTTTAAAAACTAAAAATAGAATTAGCATAGGATCCAGCAATCCCACTTCTGGGCATATACCCAGAGAAAACCATAAATCCAAAAGACACATTCACCACAATGTTCATTGCAGCACTATTTACAATAGCCAGGGAATGGAAGCAACCTAAATGCCCACAGACAGACGAATGGATAAAGATGTGGTACATATATAAAATGGAATATTACTCAGCCATACAAAGGAATGAAACTGGGTCATTTGTTGAGACGTCGAGGGATCTAGAGACTGTCATACAGAGTGAAGTAAGTCAGAAAGAGAAAAACAAATATTGTATATTAATGCATATATGTGGAACCTAGAAAAATGGTAGAGATGAACCGGTTTGCAGGGCAGAAATAGAGACACAGAGGTAGAGAACAAACGTATGGACACCAAGGGGGGGAAGCCACGGGGTGGTGGTGGTGGGGTGAGTTGGGAGATTGGGATTGACCTGTATACATGTATATGTATAAAATAGATAACTAATAATAACCTGCTGTATAAAAAAATAAATAAAATTAAATTTCAAGATTAAAAAAAATAAAATTTAAAAATAACGCAGAAAAAAGTTCCTCCCTTCACACAGATATATTTATATGAATGAATTATTTCCATGCTTATATCTATAAATACATGAAAGAGAAATGAAATCTACCTTGAACCAAAAAAGAAAACAAAACAGAACCCACCAGTTTTACAGAGGAAAACGCTATCAGGGCACTTGCTCCAGTGGTAAACAATTCTGAAGTTGGTCAGAGGTGGGGAATCATCTCCCATGCAGCCAGCAGGCCCCCCGCAAGGAACGTCCTCATTGCAAAGCTGGGGGACCATGCCGAGGGGTCTGTGAGTAAAAGTGAGATGAGCCCCAGGCCAGCTGCTGCTGAACTGTTCCCACCCTTCCCAGCTAAAACACCTGAATATGTACAAGGACTTGAAAGCCTAGAGGAAGGGCCGTGGAGCCACACCAGCGACAGCACGCAGGCCGACTTGGTGCCTGCAGGCCAGCCGGGATGCTCCTGACCCCGGGCGCTCTTCTGGAAGCTTTCCATTTCCCTGCCTGAGATACCCCTCCTGTCCCGGCCCCCACTGCTTTTTTCCTTCCTCACCTCTGCCCGGGGAGAAATTCCAGCGGAAGGTATGGGGGACACATCCTCTTCTTTAGCAGGTGGCAGCCTGGCAACTCCTGCAGAATCTCCAGCAGAGCCCCACTCACACCGGACCACCCACAAAGCCGTGGCCCCTCACACCCTCCCAACAGCACAGCCCCGAGACTGCTGACGGGGCAGAGAATATGGCGTCAGGCATACCTGCAGTGCCTCTTGCTGCCTGGAGTGGTCTTTATATTGACCTCAACACAGGCACACCTGGGGAGGGCTGGCCGGCAGGGTCAGGCTGCCCACGTCAGCCAGTCCTCAAACCTCAGGGGCTCACATTGCAGAAAACGGACCTCGCTGAACCGGACAGGTCCAAGGAACACGTGTGGGCTCCTAAGAGTCAGGATAGACAAGGGGCTGCAGCTCCGGCTTGTTTTCTAATCATTTTATCTGGCCCATGAGTGGGAGACAACTTCAAGAAGACACTCTCTTAATGAGAGGAACCCAGGAGTCAGGGAGAGGAGGGGTGATGGGTGGAGACAGAGGCCTGGTGCCCCGTCTGCAGTGGAAGTCTCTGGAAGACCAGGCAGAGGGAGGCCGCACAGAGTGACGCCCAGGGTCACAGACCTGTCGGAGATGCTGTTTGTTAGTTCAAGTCCTGCTCTGAGGTGCTCTGTGTCAGCTCTGAGAGACAGGCCATCTGGGGTGCTCTGAAACGAGGGCTATGTGCACGATTCCTGTGTTGCCAGCCCTGCTGTCCTACCTGCCCACGGGAGCTACGTATCCTGGGAGGGGCCTGATCACGAGAGCCCCATGGGCTGCTGGGTAGTTGCACAGGTGAGCTCCATAACCTGGGAGTGGCCTGACCATGAGAGCCCCGTGGGCTGCTGGGGACCTGCCCAGGTGAGCCCCATATCCTGGGAGGGGCCTGACCACGAGAGCCCCATGGGCTGCTGGGTAGTTGCGCAGGTGAGCTCCATAACCTGGCATTGCCCTGACCACGTCAGCCCCGTGGGCTACTGGGGACCTGGGAAAGGATGTCAGGACAGTCAGTGAAGTCACCGAGGATATACATCCAGTAGTTCCTTATTCCTACACCCTGCTGGTCATTCTACCATCCACCAGGACATGGTTTTCTGTATTAGACTTCAATGATGCCTTCTTCTGTATTCCATTGGTCCCAGAAAGGCTCTGCTGCCCTAGTAACCAGATGTGGGAATGGAGAAATACCGCCACCTTGTGGCCATTTCCCACAACAGCAGCTTTAAACCCAGGGCTAATGGTCACTAAATATTCACACTCATTGCAGGCCTGTGAATGACACCTGCCCTCAAAAACAATCCTGGGGTCGAAAATTGACCAAAAAATTCAAAAGAGGGCAACCATCCAAGAAGACTATTTCAAGAGGTTAATTGTACTCTCCGTTTTTTTCTCTTTTTCTGTACAAGAAATTTAAAAAGGCATGGAAAAAGGCTGAACATTAGGAATAATTAAAGATATGCAAATCCAAATTACAAAAACCTATCAGCTCACACCAGTCAGAATGGCCATCAGCAAAAATTCTGCAAACAATAAATGCTGAAGGGGTTTTGGAGAAATGCCTACCCTTGGTTCAACGTGGGACATTGTAAGAGCCATTAATGAAAACAAAAATGAGGTGCCTTGTAAAGGTAAATACTGAGCTACCATGCAATCAAGCATACCCACTGCTGGGCCTATCGCCTGAGGGGATGAGAATCAAAAAGACACAGGCTGGGCTTCACTGGTGGCACAGTGGTTCAGAGTCCGCCTGCCAATGCAGGGAACACGGGTTCGTGCCCCGGTTGCGGAAGATCCCACATGCCATGGAGCGGCTGGTCCCATGAGCTATGGCTGCTGGGCCTGCATGTCCGGAGCCTGTGCTCTGCAATGGGTGGGTCCACGGCAATGAGAGGCCCACGTACAGCCAAAAAAAAAAACAAAGACACAGGCTGGCAAATCTGCACTACAGCAATATTTAACATAGCCAATACTTGGAAGCTACGAAAATGTCCATCAACAGAGGAATGCACAAAGAAGAAGTGGTCCATGTACACAATGGGATATGACTCCAATAAGAAAAATATAAATTCAATTCATAAAGCAATCATAAGTAAGGAGACATCAGCTTTTGGGGGCACATTCCACTCTAATATATAACCGAGGAACACCACTGCTGGGATGGTCTGTTTCCCTAGTTACCAGATTGGGAAAAGCAGAAATGCTGCTGCCCTCTGGCCGTTACCTGCAACAGCAGCTTTAAAACCTGTGCTAAGGGTCACTTCATATGCACCAGTACTGGAGGGCTGTAAATGAAACCTGACCTCAAAATGTCTTGAGGGAGGTAATGGCCAAAATATTTCTAAATGTCACACATACTGCACGAAAACAATTTGAAGAGGTAAGCTGTACTCACAGTTTGAAGAAAAAAAGGACATGCGAGAAGGCTCAATTTCAAGGGACTATGAGACGCATGCAAATCCAACAACAAAGTGGTATCAGCTCACACTAGTCAGAATAAACATCAGCAAAAACACTACAAACAATAAACGCTGAAGGTGTTGTGGAGAAGACCATAACTTCAACTTTAAGTGGGACGTATCCTGGTAAGAGACACTAATGAGAACAGAATGGAGGTGCCTCTACAAGGTAAACATTTTGCTACCATATGATCCAGCAGGCCCACTCCTGGGCCTATACCCTAAGAAGACAGAATTGGAAAGACACAGGCAGGCAAATGTGCATTGCCGCAGCATTACAATAGCCATGACATGGAAGCAACCAAAAAGTCCATCAACAGATGAGTGGACAAAGACGAACTGGTACATGTACAGACAGAATATTAGCCAAGGAAGAAAAGGACACAATGCCATTTGCAGCACCGTAGATGAGTCTAGAGGAAATCACGTGACTTGGAGTAAGTCAGAAAGAGAAAGACACATATCATATGTATCACTTATAGGTGTTACCTAAAAATTGATACCAGTGAAGATATTTCCACGGAGAAGGGCAATCACAGATTCATTAAACAAACGTATGTTTCGCCAATGGAAAGGTGTGAGGATTGGATACATTAGGATATTGGGGTTAACAGACATATACAAACACAGGTGAAATATATAATCACCAAACACCTACGGAATACCAAGAGAAGGCTACTCAACATTCTGTCATAACGTACATGGGAAAAGTATCCCAGGAATAACAGACATATGTATATGTGTAAAAGAACCACATCTTGCACACCTAAAACAACCCAAACATTGTAATCAAACTTGCTGTGATAAAAAATAAAAATTAAATTAAAGAAATGAACAAGAAGCCGTGAGACAGACATAAGGGGCATTTTCCTGGCACATTCCATTCTAAATTACAACCTAGAACACGACTTCCACTGAGGCTCTGTTGCCCTAGTAACCAGATTTGGTAAAGGCGAAATGCTGCCACCTTGTGGCCGTTTCACACAACAGCAGCTGTAATCCCAGCGCTAATAGTCAGTAGATATTCAAAGTAATTGCAGGCCTGTAAATGACACCTGCCCTGAAAACAAATCCTGGGGTCGTATATCGACCAAAAATTTCAAAAGACGTCCATATTTCAAAACGACAGTTTCCAGAGGCATGTTTTACGCACATTTCTGTTCTGCTTCTTTTTCTTTATTTTTTTTCTAAAATACGGGAATGGAAAAAGGCAACCCTCAGAATGGGAGAAAATATTTGCAAAGGAATCAATGGACAAAGGTTTAATCTCCAATATATATAAACAGCTCATGCAGCTTAATATAAATAAAACAAACAACCCAATACAAAAATGGGTAGAAGATCTAAATAGACATTTCTTCCAAGAAGATGCAGAGATGGACATGACGCACATGAAAAGCTGCTCAACATCACTAATTATTAGAGAAATGCAAATCAAAACTACAGTGACATATCACCTCACCTGTTAGAATGGGCATCATCAGAAAATCTACAAACAACAAATGCTGTGGAGGGTGTGGACAAAAGGAACCCTCTTCCACCATTGGTGGGAATGTAAATTGATACAGTCACTATGGAGAGCAGTATGGAGGTTCCTTTAAAAACTAAAAATAGAATTAGCATAGGATCCAGCAATCCCACTTCTGGGCATATACCCAGAGAAAACCATAAATCCAAAAGACACATTCACCACAATGTTCATTGCAGCACTATTTACAATAGCCAGGGAATGGAAGCAACCTAAATGCCCACAGACAGACGAATGGATAAAGATGTGGTACATATATAAAATGGAATATTACTCAGCCATACAAAGGAATGAAACTGGGTCATTTGTTGAGACGTCGAGGGATCTAGAGACTGTCATACAGAGTGAAGTAAGTCAGAAAGAGAAAAACAAATATTGTATATTAATGCATATATGTGGAACCTAGAAAAATGGTAGAGATGAACCGGTTTGCAGGGCAGAAATAGAGACACAGAGGTAGAGAACAAACGTATGGACACCAAGGGGGGGAAGCCACGGGGTGGTGGTGGTGGGGTGAGTTGGGAGATTGGGATTGACCTGTATACATGTATATGTATAAAATAGATAACTAATAATAACCTGCTGTATAAAAAAATAAATAAAATTAAATTTCAAGATTAAAAAAAATAAAATTTAAAAATAACGCAGAAAAAAGTTCCTCCCTTCACACAGATATATTTATATGAATGAATTATTTCCATGCTTATATCTATAAATACATGAAAGAGAAATGAAATCTACCTTGAACCAAAAAAGAAAACAAAACAGAACCCACCAGTTTTACAGAGGAAAACGCTATCAGGGCACTTGCTCCAGTGGTAAACAATTCTGAAGTTGGTCAGAGGTGGGGAATCATCTCCCATGCAGCCAGCAGGCCCCCCGCAAGGAACGTCCTCATTGCAAAGCTGGGGGACCATGCCGAGGGGTCTGTGAGTAAAAGTGAGATGAGCCCCAGGCCAGCTGCTGCTGAACTGTTCCCACCCTTCCCAGCTAAAACACCTGAATATGTACAAGGACTTGAAAGCCTAGAGGAAGGGCCGTGGAGCCACACCAGCGACAGCACGCAGGCCGACTTGGTGCCTGCAGGCCAGCCGGGATGCTCCTGACCCCGGGCGCTCTTCTGGAAGCTTTCCATTTCCCTGCCTGAGATACCCCTCCTGTCCCGGCCCCCACTGCTTTTTTCCTTCCTCACCTCTGCCCGGGGAGAAATTCCAGCGGAAGGTATGGGGGACACATCCTCTTCTTTAGCAGGTGGCAGCCTGGCAACTCCTGCAGAATCTCCAGCAGAGCCCCACTCACACCGGACCACCCACAAAGCCGTGGCCCCTCACACCCTCCCACCAGCACAGCCCCGAGACTGCTGACGGGGCAGAGAATATGGCGTCAGGCATACCTGCAGTGCCTCTTGCTGCCTGGAGTGGTCTTTATATTGACCTCAACACAGGCACACCTGGGGAGGGCTGGCCGGCAGGGTCAGGCTGCCCACGTCAGCCAGTCCTCAAACCTCAGGGGCTCACATTGCAGAAAACGGACCTCGCTGAACCGGACAGGTCCAAGGAACACGTGTGGGCTCCTAAGAGTCAGGATAGACAAGGGGCTGCAGCTCCGGCTTGTTTTCTAATCATTTTATCTGGCCCATGAGTGGGAGACAACTTCAAGAAGACACTCTCTTAATGAGAGGAACCCAGGAGTCAGGGAGAGGAGGGGTGATGGGTGGAGACAGAGGCCTGGTGCCCCGTCTGCAGTGGAAGTCTCTGGAAGACCAGGCAGAGGGAGGCCGCACAGAGTGACGCCCAGGGTCACAGACCTGTCGGAGATGCTGTTTGTTAGTTCAAGTCCTGCTCTGAGGTGCTCTGTGTCAGCTCTGAGAGACAGGCCATCTGGGGTGCTCTGAAATGAGGGCTATGTGCACGATTCCTGTGTTGCCAGCCCTGCTGTCCTACCTGCCCACGGGAGCTACGTATCCTGGGAGGGGCCTGATCACGAGAGCCCCATGGGCTGCTGGGTAGTTGCACAGGTGAGCTCCATAACCTGGGAGTGGCCTGACCATGAGAGCCCCGTGGGCTGCTGGGGACCTGCCCAGGTGAGCCCCATATCCTGGGAGGGGCCTGACCACGAGAGCCCCATGGGCTGCTGGGTAGTTGCGCAGGTGAGCTCCATAACCTGGCATTGCCCTGACCACGTCAGCCCCGTGGGCTACTGGGGACCTGGGAAAGGATGTCAGGACAGTCAGTGAAGTCACCGAGGATATACATCCAGTAGTTCCTTATTCCTACACCCTGCTGGTCATTCTACCATCCACCAGGACATGGTTTTCTGTATTAGACTTCAATGATGCCTTCTTCTGTATTCCATTGGTCCCAGAAAGGCTCTGCTGCCCTAGTAACCAGATGTGGGAATGGAGAAATACCGCCACCTTGTGGCCATTTCCCACAACAGCAGCTTTAAACCCAGGGCTAATGGTCACTAAATATTCACACTCATTGCAGGCCTGTGAATGACACCTGCCCTCAAAAACAATCCTGGGGTCGAAAATTGACCAAAAAATTCAAAAGAGGGCAACCATCCAAGAAGACTATTTCAAGAGGTTAATTGTACTCTCCGTTTTTTTCTCTTTTTCTGTACAAGAAATTTAAAAAGGCATGGGAAAAGGCTGAACATTAGGAATAATTAAAGATATGCAAATCCAAATTACAAAAACCTATCAGCTCACACCAGTCAGAATGGCCATCAGCAAAAATTCTGCAAACAATAAATGCTGAAGGGGTTTTGGAGAAATGCCTACCCTTGGTTCAACGTGGGACATTGTAAGAGCCAGTAATGAAAACAAAAATGAGGTGCCTTGTAAAGGTAAATACTGAGCTACCATGCAATCAAGCATACCCGCTGCTGGGCCTATCGCCTGAGGGGATGAGAATCAAAAAGACACAGGCTGGGCTTCACTGGTGGCGCAGTGGTTCAGAGTCCGCCTGCCAATGCAGGGGACACGGGTTCGTGCCCCGGTTGCGGAAGATCCCACATGCCATGGAGCGGCTGGTCCCGTGAGCTATGGCTGCTTGGCCTCCACGTTCATGCTCTGCAATGGGAGGGTCCACGGCAGTGAGAGGCTCACGTATAGCCAAAAAAAAAAAAAAGACACAGGCTGGCAATCCTGCACTCCAGCAATATTTAACATAGCCAATACTTGGAAGCTATGAAAATGTCCATCAACAGAGGAATGCACAAAGAAGAAGTGGTCCATGTACACAATGGACTATGATTCCAATAAAATATATATATAAATTCAATTTATAAAACAGACATTAGTAAGGAGACATCAGCTTTTGGGGACACATTCCACTCTAATATATAACCGAGGAACACCACTGCAAGGATGGTCTGTTTCCCTAGTTACCAGATTGGGAAAATCAGAAATTCTGTGGCCCTCTGGCGGTTACCTGCAACAGTAGCTTTAAAACCTGTGCGAACGGTTACTTCATATGCACCAGTAGTGAAGGTCTGTAAATGAAACCTGCCCTCAAAATGTCTTGAGGGAGGTAATGGCCAAAATATTTCTAAATGTCACACATACTTCATGAAAACAACTTGAAGAGGTAAGCTGTCCTGAGTTCGAAGAAAAAAAGGACATGCGAGAAAGCTCAACTTCAAGGGATTTTGAGACACATGCAAATCCAACAACAAAGTGGTATCAGCTCACACTAGTCAGAATAAACATCAGCAAAAATACTACAAACAATAAATGCTGAAGTTGTTGTAGAGAATAGCATAACCTCAAATTTTAAGAGGGATGAAACCTGGTAAGAGCCACTAATGAGAACAGAATGGAGGTGCCTCTACAAGGTAAACATTTTGCTCCTATATGATACTGCAGGCCCACTCCTGGGCCTATACCCTAAGAAGACAGAATTGGAAAGACACAGGCAGGCAAATGTGCATTGCCACAGCATTACAATAGCCATGACATGGAAGCAACCAAAAAATGTCCATCAACAGATGAGTGGACAAAGAAGAACTGGTACATGTAGAGACAGAATATTAGCCAAGGTAAAAAAGGACACAATGCCATTTGCAGGAACGTAGATGAGTCTAGAGGAAATCACGTGACTTGTAGTAAGTCAGAAAGAGAAAGACACATGTCGTATGATATCACTTATAGGTGTTACCTAAAAATTGATACCAGTGAAGATATTTCCACAGAGAAGGGCAATCACAGATTCATTAAACAAACTTATGGTTCACCATTGGAAAGGTGTGAGGATTGGATACATTAGGATATTGGGG